>NC_134234.1:103888227-104513227 GCF_965152275.1 Natator depressus
CATACAAAGATTCAAAGTTCATGAGGTTCCTAGCAGTATTGGTGAGTTTGCCGGCTTGAAAGTCTCTCTGGAACAAGTCCACAGCTTGAATGGGTCATTCAGTCCTTTGTTCAGAGCTTCGTTTGTAGAAAGGTTACTCCAGAGGTAAAAAGAAGAAATTAAGACAAAATGAAGAAGATGCAGCTGCCTTTTATAGTCTTTTGCCATGTGGTCTGTGCTTTCTTTGTTTCCAACACAAGCTGCCCAGCACATGGCTTGGAAGCCTTTTCTGTCCATAGGCATACCCATGCATGCCTGGCTGAGTCCTAAGGTGTATCCTCTCCCTTCTCTCAATGGGTCAGTTCCTTAATGGGCCATCAAGCAGGCTAAACAGTGCTGAGCCAAACTGTCTGGGGGTGTCATCCAGAAGCATAGCCCAAGTTTTGTAATACAGACATACATATCTACAATCCAGAATACATAGTCAATACAAACACAAATGAAATTATCATATTTGGCAAATTATAACTTTTTTGCAGATATCTTACATGGCATATCTGGCACAACTCATTGCAATTTTACAATATTGATATTCATAATATCCTCAAGTGTCCCCCAGATTCCATACAGCATTACATGCCCCCTCCCCCCCGCAGCTGATAGTTCTTTCAGCAGGTCTTCAGGACACACTATCCTCCCTTCCAGGGTATACAGTCTCTAGTTCTTACTCACAACCCCCATATGGAGCTATAGCACCAAGGCTTCCTCCAAAAAAGCACTACCTTCTTTAAACATCCAACTGGGACCCATCTCAGTTGGTGTCCTTTGAGCAGCCCTCCCTGGGCTCAGTCTTCAACCAGACCAGCAAGGGCCCATCACAAGACCCTCACCTGATCTGGCTAGGTTCTGGGCTCAGCCTGTCCGCACTGACTTGTCCATAGTCCTGTCCAAGCCTCCCTCTTCAAGCTCCAGGCAACAACTGACCACTCCACCTCTGCTGCTACCTTTTATATGGCCCTTGTGGCCCCTGATTGGTCACTCCAGCAGCCCCTCTGATTGGCTTCTCCCCTAAAGTTACTCTAGGCTACCTGGAGGACTTCTCCTCTGTTCTTTTCTGGGGCAGGGTGAGGCAGGTGTCACACGGCCTCCAGCAGGGGGCCTCCAAACCTAGTCCACCCCATCACAGGGGATAACATCTTATTTTTCAAAGAAGCAGTGGTCTTTGTGCTAAAAAAATCTATGTGTATATCTATTTAGTCCACCTGGCCTGTATGGTAGTAATACTGCACGTGGAAAAGATTAATTTGACTACAGCTGAGTGAATAACTGATTTTTTGGTTCACTGGCAGTTTCAAAAAATTGCCAAGAAAAACTGATTCAGATGAAATGGAATCCAACAATTCTGAATTTTTTTGGCAAATTGAAATCAATAAAACATTCTATGGGAGCAACTAAAGCTGCATTTTTCTGTGAATAAACCATTTGTCCAAAAAATGTCACACACCTCTAATTTTGGCACAAATGTATTGCTGTTGGTAAAAAAAAAAAAATCCTACACAGTATTAGGCATATGTACTAGCAGTAGATTCAGGTAGACTAAGGTGAGGGTGAATAGTCAGGAAGGAGACACTCCTAAGTCTTAATCCTATAAGGTGCTGAGCATTTTGGCTCCAATCTTGCAAAGCCCTTAAGCATTCACTTAACTATAGTCATGAGAGTGCATCTGCTGAAGTCAGCAGCAGACCTCACTTGCTTACAGTTAATTTAGCACATGCATAAGTATTTTACAGAATCAGAGCCAGAATGCTTGGCACTTTACAGGATTCAGCCTTTAGTACTAAAAAGGGATCAGCCTAACACACTTCACACAAGTACTCCAGGAGGGCATGGTTTTGTAACCTTTGGGGGAGGAAAGAGGCAGGGTTCAGAAAGGTGGGTTTCCATTTGCTGCATGGCTGCTAGATGACACATCCTGTACCTTTTGGCAGAGACGAGCCTTGCCTGCCAGTACCGGGGGTGGAGAGTGAGGGCAGCCAGCTTCTACAGAGTTACTGAGCATGCTCAATCTGTGTGAGCATGCTCAGTATAAGCCAAGCAGCAAATCTGGGGTGGAGGCACATGACCCCACGTCACTTCTGCTTTTTGGAGTAGTATTAAGGAACACTACACAGCATACCATTCCATCCTGAGCCATCTTGACCTACTTGGCCTTCTCAGCTCCACTTTCCTCCCCTCCCTTATATAGCATGGGCAGGATTTTCCTTTTGTATTCCAGTTATTGAAAATACTGATATCAAAGTATTTTGGATATAAATTTCCAATCATGTTGTGCATATAATAAGCCAAGTTTTTGTTTGTTTGTTTGTTTGTTTTTTGTTTTAATTTGGTGAATATACCCCTTGAATTACATACTACTAGAAGGCTAAATTAGTGGATATTCTCCTGAATGATGCACTATTGCAGCAATAAAATAGCATCATTGATTGTTAATCAGGAGAATTCTGAGATGATAGTCTTATTTCTAAAATCTCCTGCTCTTGCTAACATTGGTTCAGCTCCACCAGCTGTTGCAACGTTGAGTGTCCCAGTGCAGATGGACCACCAGTGTTGTAAACACCATGTCATACAGCTGTGCTGTGAGCAATGCTAATCAGCATGGTTTAAAAATACTAGCCGTACTTCTGCATTGGGGCTTCCAGTGCTACTGACGCTGCTGGAGCTGAATTGTTAGCAAAAGCACTAGAGAAAGGGTAAGCAACAAGCATCTTTGCTAGGAAATTACCAGTACCACTGCAGAGCCAGCAGTAGGACTATAACACAAGGTTTTTGTGGACCCCCCAAAAATGGCTATATGCTTTTATAAATGTATCTGTGATGAAGCAATTTTTGTAAGCCTAGCAATAACATTTCCCATATAATAATTTTAAAGTGCTCCATTGTAGGCCCAGTTGTGAACCTACAACTTTTAACAGTAATCCCTTTAATCCACTTTTATTTGTTTGTTTTTCATTTCAAAAAGCTTTTATAGTTTCGGGAAGACTCGTGAAAGCAGCAAGGGTTTTGATAATTGTAATCTTTTTCAATCAAAATTGTGGCATTTATAAGTATGAGTGCTTGGATTAAAATTCTTAGACAATGGAATATTGTTATTGGCCAACATCCTAGGCTACATACCTGGTATGCTGAGTTATAATCAAGCATGGGCTCGGGTTTTATGTGTGAAAGCAATGCTTGACTGCATTTAAATGGTTTTGATTGGAGCACATATGATGCATAGTTGGACATAATGTTCATAATTGCCTATTTTTCTTGGCAAACATAAGAAGTCGTTTGATGACCGCATTCTGAAATGTTCACAGCTATGTTTTTGTGAAGTGCACCATAATTTAAAGGTAATTCTAAACAAACTTGTATCAGAGTACACTGACTTTGTGAGACTGCATTCCTTATTGTCCAGAACTACTTCATTATGGGAAGACAGCAGACTTTCCTTTGTTAAGGTGGCTTGCTCTCTGTTTTAAGCATGATTTACATACACACACACGTCACCAAACCTGAGTCAATCTCCCTGAAAATGTTTCATGCATGCAGAAGAGAATTTTTAGCAGTGTTTGATGCAAAGCAGAGAAGGCATTTTGTAGATATTCCTTACACAGCCATAACACCTCTAGCCACCCTGCTTGGCCAAACACACCTTCTCCCTCTGTGCACACAATTCTGCCTCTGAGAAGCATAATTTTGCTCACTGCCATGAAAAATGCATTTTGGTATAATTCTGGTTTTGGTCTCAGGAACTTTTGGAGGCAGGAATGGGGAGGAGGGATAGGGAAATTCCTTTCACATGCTTTCCTTGAAGTGGGCACTGCTCCTCTGAGATTTCAGGTGCTTTGAGAAATCACCAGTAGTACTAACATGAGATGAGCCAGTTACTGGCATATTCGTAAACTCTCTTCAGCTGACATTTCTGATTGCATCAATGTCAGGTAACAGACTGAGAACTAATACAAGTAATCAGTAGATTGCGGGTTGGGCTGTACATGTGCAAAGGGAGTAAGGGGAACCCTCTATGCACTTCTGTGTGGCTTCCCTGAGACCTTGAGTCTGGACATGAAGGATTAAGCACATGCTCTGCACTCCTTAATTTCTCTGAGCAGGAGGGTGGGATGTGGGAGGAGCCTCACCTCCACTCCTCATCCTCCCATTCTGCTAGCTAGTACATTTAAGCCATTGTGGTGGGGATGGAGTAGCAATTTGCTACTGACATGTCCCTGTCTGTGGGGTAGGAGAAGGCAAATATGGAGCGCTACTCTTTGTCTTGAGGCAGAGAATCTCCAGACAAACAAAATGGTTTCCACATAGCTGTACGGCATGACATGCATAGGGAGCCAGTAGAGCCCTGAGATGACCTCTTCCAGGGCTTAAATTCAGCTGGATCTGTCCGGAGTGGAGCTCCAGTAAATTTTTTCAAACCCATGGGACCTTGGCACCTCTCGCAGGGCTAAAGTCCCGAGCCCCAGCACACACACCCCCTAAGGGGCTAAAGCCCCAAGCCCTGGTGCCCCTCCCCCCCCCCCGCATGGGACTAAAGCCCCAAGTCCCCCCTCCCACCAGCATTCCACAGGGCAGAAGGCCCTAGCCCCACCACCCCGCCACAGGGCAGAAGTCCCCCAACCAGCCCAATGGCTGAAGCCTGGAGTCCTGAGCTCCCCTCCCCTGCTGGGCCCTGGAGTTCTTATAGCATGGGGGTGGGAGGGTTGGGGGCTTCAGGAGATACTCAATGAAAACTTAAGCCCTGACTTCACCACCAATATGCCCCTCCTTTTTCTGCTCTGTAAGCAGAGCATGCATAGGTCATTGATGGACAAGCCTTCAGGGCTAGAGCTAGGTGAATAATGTATTTTTAAGTTCATTGGCAAGTTCAAAAAGTTTTGAAAAAGTCTTTTGGGGTCAGATCAAACCTGGAATTTTTCAAAAATTTTCAGTGAATTGAAAAATTTGATCCTAAATGATTTTTTCCAGCAAAATTTTTGGTTTTGACAAAATCTAAATGTTTGGTTTCAATGTTGACCGTTTTCAAATTATTCTGAATTTTTGTAATAAAATTAGAGAATTTTGAACCAAAAAGTCATTTCAAACCAAAAAATCAAGATGTTTCATTTCAAAAATGTCAAAACAAAATGTTTCAATATTTTCAGATTTTTTTCCCCAAAATGAAATATTTAGCAAAATTCACACTAATTTGCAAAATGTTTTGATGTAGCTGAGTCTGCATTTGTCATCAAAGAAAAGGTTTGGGCTGAGAAATGTCACCCAGCCCTAGTAAGGACCCAGAGCAGTATGTGGTATAGCCATTGCTCCAGTGGGCAGACAATTTGTGCCTGAGAAGCAATGTACAAGTAATCTAACATATAGCTACATTAGGCTGCAATAGAGTAATTATGTCCGCATTTCATATAAATTCCCCAGGGGGGCTAGAATAAAATATTCATTGTTTAATGCACTCTGGTAATCTAAACTTTTAATTCTGCAGCCAAAGAAACACTTTGGAATGCACATGCTTATCCTCAAGGCAGGTTAAGATTTAAAGTATTATCTAATTTACAGAATGTTTACAATTTAAAAACAAGGCTATATTGTGTCTTTAAGGCACAGCCTGGGATTTGGGGCCATGAGGGAGTTTACTGCCCCTAGAGGAACCCCCAGAGCAGGGGTCAGCAACCTTTGAGAAGTGGCATGCCAAGTCTTCATTAATTTAAAGTTTCGCATGCCAGTAATAAATTTTACAATTACAGGGGTCCAGACTGGCAGTGGGCTGAGCGGGGCTGGCGGCCCGCGCTGCTGGTCTGGGGTTCTGTCTGCTGGCCCCTGCCAGCCAGGGTCCCGGCAGCGGGCTGAGCAGGGCCGGCAGCTGGGACCCCGGCTGGCAGCAGAGTGCCACTAAAAATCAGTTTGCGTGCCGCAGGTTGCCAACCCCTGCCCCAGAGCAATATGCCTTGGGGCACTCAACTGCATATTCACCCTTTGAAAGCATAAAGCATTTAGAACACAAAGGGGCATAACTTAGTGGCTTGGGAGAGCCTAGGTTCTAGCATCTCACGCCTTGTCTACTTGCAGAATGGCACCAGTTTAACTTGGCTGTGATTTTAAACCTATGTTGTTAAAATGGTGCAAAAGGGTTGGACACCCTCATTTCAGTTTATATGAGGCTTATTTCAATTTATCTGAAGCCAGTTAGGAACCAGTTTAAGCTAAAACAAAATAAGATACTCTTAAACCAAATTAAGCGTTTAATTAAACTGATGCAAGTTTTCATGCTCCCCTCAGTGCCAGCTGCGATTGTGCCTGATTTGGGGCAAAACAGGAAGGGAGAATGGGAGAAGCTCTTTGCATCCTCTCTTCCCTTTGCATAGCTGGCCACAACCTGAAATCCGTCTTTGAGACAGTACTAACTTTGGAAAGGAGATATATGTTCTACCCAGCTCCAGTTCCCCCCATACCCACGAGCAGTAGTTTGAAATGATGTTATGGCATAATCAACAAACACATACTCTGAGCACTTGTTTTGAGCTGAGCTGAGTCAGTGCTTCATGTTGGCTTCAGATGTGATGTTAAAGGTCCAGGTTTTTAAACTGAAGTCTATACCTCGAGCAGGAGTCTTTTATTCAACATTTTTTTAAATTGATATATAAACTGTGATCTCAACAAGTAAAAGCATCTTGAGTGTTTTGGTACATCTAAACACTGAGCCTTGCAATGGATTTCAAGACTCTTCTTTAACTCCTTTCTTCCTGCAGTAATCTCTCTTTCCTGTTTGCATATTCTGTTCAAGAGATTAAAATTAATGCTGCAAAATGGGGAAAGGATGAAATGTGATCTCCTAGTGCTAGCGCACATCTCAGGAGGATCTTTTGGCAATTTGTCATACTGGGGTTCTTTTTTTTCCGTACAGAGACAAATCTACCATCTTGTGCAGAGTTTGAGAAATTTATTTTGAGAAGATTTTACTTCCTCTCCTCTTCTCTGAGTCATCTTAAACTCAGTCACTTGGATGAGATGCAAATTATTAATCTTGGGTCAGGTTTGTCAGAAATGCTACCATTGTACAGTGTGGTATTCATCACAAATCCCAGTCCTACCGGGACTGTATGACCAAGCAAATGATGATATTAGTAGACCTCTTTTTCACAGGTAATTCTGAATAAACCTTGCCTTCCTACAATACAACACACACCCCAGAAAAAATAGAGCATAAGCCTTAGAGCAACAAAAACAGAATAAATACCTCAGTGAAATTCTAGGAGCATTAGTCACTTGACAGCTTCTGCTCACTCACAACAAAGCAAGGGGAAGCTAAGTATTTTCTGCTGCACTAAATAAAAAGTTGATGCTAAGTCCCAGCAATTAGGAACAAATGACAACCCCTCGGAAGATGCTGTAGCTCTAAAATGTCAAAGAAAATATGAAAGTGATTTTTAAAGCACATAATTTGGTGTTTCTTCTAAAGGGAATGTGATCCCTGGTGCCTTTGATAAAAGCTGGGTAACAATTCCTCTTTAATTCCCTCTGACTTTACCCCAGAAACAACTGTTCAACTTCACTCATCTGCTGTTACCGCTCACCACAAGTACATCAAGACAAAACACTGACAAACCAGACTGACAATTCATTTTAGAACATTTCTGGAAGGGAAAAGTTGCAGCTTTGAAATACTTTCCCTATCTCTTTAAACCCTACTGTGGGCCCTATCCTGCAGCTCTTACTCAGAATGATTAGTACCTTACTCCATGAGTAGTCCCATTGAAATCAATGGTACAGGTGTAGTAAGGTACTACTCTAAGGGTGGTAGAGCCAGGCTGCTGTATTTCTAGGACTGTCTTTAATTTCTTTTTCAAATAGTCAAGTATTTTAAGATAACCAACAATTTGATATTTGTCCTGTGTGTTATTTGCTTTCTTAATTAAAGGAAGGGGAATACATTGGCATTCCACAGTCTAAGAAACACTCCTTAAATGAATCATCCTATTTAATAAAATGTTCCCCTGAAAACGCTGTTTTCATTGATAAGTGCATGCACAAATAAAAGAATGGAAAAGGGGAATTGTTTGGTTGAGATGTAAGGGCACACAAAGTGGCTAGCACTAAATAACCTGGTCAGCAGCCCAACTAATCTAGGATCGTTTGTTTTCACAGCTTTGCACTAAACATCAGTGTTGATGGCCTGACACTCCCTGTAGAGCCTGAGAGTGTGTGTGGCAAGCCAAGATACGAGCCTCATAATTATTCACCTGTGATGCCAGATATTCAGAGGGAGAGGGAGGGCACTTTGTAAAAACACTAATAAACTTCACTAGCCTTTTTTTCCAACAAACTCCCAGTCCAACCTGCCAGTTATGGTGCTGAGTCTTCTAATGACTAAAAACATTATTTTTTAATCAGGGCAGGGCTGGGATGATGATTTGACAAGTGAAGGGAATTCAATCACCCTCAAGAGGACCACAGTTCACAGTGCCTAAAATGGTCCGTGTTAGCCCTACCAAAACTTCCTCCTGCAACACTTCCACTTCAGTCGGCATCTGAGTTGTGAAACCACCTAGACACAATGAACTCAGAGGAACTGCAGATCAGCCTCACCCTGTGTGAGGGAGACTGAGCTCATTTTCTGAGCCACGTGATCGAGAAATGAACTCTGAACAACCCTAAAGCAGAGCTGATCCTGCCTTTGTCTGCTGTTAGTTGCTCAGTGAGGTAAAAAGCAGTCAGACTGACTGAGTTAGATTTTCACAATCCATTCAAAGCAAAAGATTGTCTGATAAGAACTTCCTCTTTATGCTTTGAGGGGTTGACCTTGTTTGGTAGTCGGTGCAATAAGCTAAGTGCCCTCGGCTTAGCTTCCATCTAGCACCATTGAAGTCAATGGGTATTTTACTGTTGACCTCAATGGAAGCGAGATCAAGCTCTAAATCAAGGAAAGATAAAGGCAGACTACATTTTTCAAGATTAGACCCTAAATCCCTGATCTTCAAAGGTATTTAGGCACCTGACTCCCATTGGGTGGTGCTTAAATGCTTTTGAAGATCTGGGCCTACATCTCTAATATATAGGGAGTGAGGAAAGATTTTTTTGGTTAAGGCACTGGATTGGAACTCAGGATCTGTATTTCCTAGCTTTACTACAGATTCCCCTTGAGACACTGCAAAAGTCACTTACATATCTCTTTGTCTCAGCTCCCAATTTTCTGCCTATATGTTGCTCATCCCTTTAGAAAGTAAGCTGTTCAGAGCATGAACTGTGTCTTGCTACATGTATGTACAGAACCTAGCACCATGGAGTCCAGCTCTTCATAGAGGCTCCACAAATAATAATATATATCAGTGTAACCCTTCTGCCAGGCCGATTTGACAGCAGCAAGGGCTGGGTTCAGTACATAGGGGTCCCCTTTCAACAGTACAATGCAAAACCGGCTCGAGCCCCCACCCAGTGACCTGGGAAAATTACACACACACCCCTGGGCACCTCAAAGAGGCAATACTGCCCCTCTCGCAAGCACAGACTCTCGGTGTAGCAAAAATCCTTAATAACATGAGGTAAACAACACAGCATTAAATTGGGAAAACACCACAACTAGGATTCATAAATACAAACCATGAACCAGAAGACCCACCCGCAAGCAGATTGGGGCGTGTCCCTTCCCTTTGGTTTTTGAGTCCAGTAACCCAAAGTCGCCCCTCCCACAGTTTCTGCCCTTAGTCGATGCAAACCCCCCCCCAACCCGAGTTCAGAAGTTCCTCTGCAAAGTTTACCTCCCAGCATGGGTAGAAGGGGGGGAGGTATGGGGGCACCTTACGTGCTCCGCTGCTCATGTCAATGGCCGATTGCCATGTCTCTCCGTGGGGTCCTGCTGCAGGCTTCACTGCGAGCCGCTCCTCTCCGTCAGCCGCCCTGCTAGCCGCTCCTCTCTGCTAGCTGTCCTGCTAGCTGCTCACCACCCCACTAGCCATCCTGCTAGCAACTCACCAATATGTCTTCATTCCCCCCCACCCTTAACTCAGCTCTCAGTGATTTCAGCTCTTAGTAACTTCAGCTCTTTAGTGATTTCATCTGGTGGTAGGGGAGCCTCAGTGCTGGCGCAACAGGAGCCCAAAGTAGGTGTAATGCTTAGACCTGGGTATCATGATCGCAGCTCTGCAGCATGTAACAAGACTCCTAATGGAGTCAAAATTAGCTCTGTTATTACACAATGGAGAGAGGAGGGGTCAAAGTGGTGTTTAGGGCTTTCAGAAGGGGCCCACCCTACCAGGTACAAACACCTGTCCCCAGCCTCTCTCAATTCACTGGGTTTTGGAATCTATGTTCCTTGCCTAGCGAGAGCTATTTAGTTGAGGGCAAGTCCCTCCGTCACACAATGTCAAGTACAGTTCTACTGTCCTTGATTCACATAACCAGGATAACAACACTTTACTACTCCTGCCCCAATAACAAAGAGACTGGGATCTCCCCTGAAGTCCTTTTCCACAGCTCACCACCAGATGTCTGGGTAAAGCCTGTTCTGACTCTGCTTACATCAGAGATGATGAATTATGAATGTCAATATTTTCCACTGTCCATTTGAGTGGTGCTTTCTCTGGTGGGTGTTCAGCTTGATTTCTCTTTCTGATTTGTGACTCATAATTGTCAGGGGTCAAGAAAGAGCACTGGACTAGGAATGTGGAGATTCTCGACTCTGCCACAGATTTACTGGACCTGGTTCTCTATTCTGGCTGGGTGCTGTTTGGTACCGTGATGCAGGAGAAGAGGAAGAGCAAGCCATCTGTGTATCTCCCTGTGTACTGAGGCTAATTGTGTGCCTATACAGTCCCTTGTGTAACTTAGAGCCTCAAGCCTGCACTGACTTACACTTGCTGTCCATGGCCCCAAGGGGCTTGTCCAACAGCCAGAGTAAAACAGTGCCCAAGCAAAGCCCCTCCCCATGAAATCATCCTACCTTGGGGCCTATGAGCTATTATGACAGCTCTGTGGCAACTGGGAAATCCCTCTTCATTTAGGGTATGTCCCAGTGGCTAAATCCATTGTTTTTATAATCCCTTTCTGCCAATGCAACATAAAGGGTCTAACATGGCAGAGAGTCAGGCCTGCTGTGTAGTAACCTGGCTGGTTTCTGAGGATGGAGACTTGACTGCTGCTTCCCTGCTCCCTTTGTGGAATTGTGTACCTCAGGAGGCAAGAAAGCAGACCCTGTGTGGGGAGTGCAGGAGGAACTGCTGCTGTATCTGACTCACACACAAGGACACAAGTAGTGGGTTTCCCCCTTCCCCTAGCAGAGCTGCAGCAGATGTGGTCTGAGAGGGTTCTAGAAGGGAAATGGAAAGTAAAACTCAGGGAGCGGGAAGAATGACTGCAGCCTTTGTTGGAGAACTTGTACTTTTGAGACATGGCTATGGCTGCATTAAAAAGGATTGTTGGACTTTATAACAATGCGGTCTCCCCACATTCATCCAGATACCCCTGATGGCAAAATCTCATACATACTAAAATCTAAAGTCTTCGTTAGATTTGGATAGTTAAATATATTAAAAACTGTTTAAATACTTAAGTACTATACTGAACTGAAGGAGGCACCTTAAACATGGGGAGGGGTGAAATCGTCATATAAAGCTGAATACAGTAATTTTTATAAAGAATTGTAATTTGTACGTGGGTAGAAGATGAACATTTAAATTTTGCCATTTTGAGAGTCTCTACATGGCCTTCTAAATTTCATAATACTCTGCTGTGGATTACCTGGTTCTCAGATGTTCTGTGACAGTTTAATAAGAGAGAGGAAGAAGCCATTTCTTTGTACAGTATGTCAGGAATAAGTTCAGTCGTTCCTAGAGCAGTGGCAAAATATAATATATGTATAAGGGGAGATCAGACATCCCAGTACTCATCCTGAACCTCTTATCTTTGTGTAAAATGCATGTAAGTGCTGATTTAATGAGCTCCAGGTTGAGATATTAGTTTGAACACAGTGCTACAGCACTGAGACAGCAACTAGTGTGCCATCAGCTGCACTTTCCTGGCAAAAGCTCTTTGAAGAGTAAATAAAAAGGTTATTCTAATGTGACAGATTTAACATACAAACTTGAGGTGTGATCAAAGACATGAATTTGCCTCTACATATTGGAAATGAGGTTCCAGTAGTAAAAGTCTTCGCTACATCAGTGATTCCAGAGGGATCTGTCTGTCTCAGTCTTGGGTGGAAACAATTATGACATTCAAATATTTATAAATGATGCATAACAAACTGCAGCCTTCTGTATAATTTTAAAGCAAGTAAAACATCTTAATATTAATGTGCCTCTTCCCTGCTGATTAAAGAAAAGGGAATAAAAAATTTCCTACCAGATCAGATGAATCCTGCTTTGTTTACCAATATTGGAATCAGCTTGATTTTGCTTTGATGTTTTGTTTTTTCTAATTCTGCCTAAAAGCACAAATGCTGACAATGCAAATGTTGAGATTCAGAGTGGAGGGGCTGAACGTTAGATTTACTGAAATGTACAGATACTGGCTGTATTTAGAGTACTGATTTTTTTCTGAATTTCTACTGGAAAACCAGGTTAAGAATTGGAAGATTTCTGTGTCTCATGTGTATAATTCAAACAATCAGTGGTTGAACTTAAATGCTCAGTCACATAACCTATGTAAGTCAGCCTTGTTGCCATCATTCAGACATTTTGGGTACTGTCTGCATGCACTGTGCTGCTTTACTCTTGGGGCTTCATGGAGGAAACTAAGGGCTTCTGTACACAATGCCCACAGTCCAGACTACGGGGTATGAGTTGTACATTGCACCAGCAGTTCTCTCTAACTCCCCTGTGTAGACCCTGCTAATGTGCATTGATATAGTTCTGTTTCAAACAGGACTACATTGATGTGCATTAAGCAACACGTAGTGCATCCAACAGGGTCCACATGGCCAAGTTGGAGTGTGACAAGCTGTTGCACTCTGCAAATCACACCCAGTGGTTTGTCCTGTGGGGTCATGTAGACAAGAACTAAGGATAAACAGAACCTCCCCATTCCAACCAGTTGTATTTTAAAGTCCTTTTTAAGAAAAATAAAGAACAGGATGAGGAAAAGCACAGAGAAACAGAGTGAAGGCCTGATTATGTAGGGCCTCATTCTGCTCCCAGTGATGTCAATGATAAAAAAAACCTAGAGCTGGTGGGGAATTTTTCACTGAATTTTTTTTTTTCATCAGAAAGTGTTGTTTCATTGAAACCAAAACTTCTAGGACAGGCTCAGTTTCAATGAATTTCCCCTTGAGAAAAAAGTTTCAAAATTGTCAGAAAGTTCCATATTTTAATTCAAAATGATTTTTTTGTTTTGAAACGTACATTAATTTATACTTTAAAATGTCTTGAAATAAAAAAATTCTAAATCTAAATAAAATGTTTTGACTGACCTGATCTAAAAAAAAATTGGAATTTTCGTTCAAAAAAATTTCAAGATTTTGACTCTTTATTCCAATTTGGGGCAAGATTTTTGTTTTTAAAATTGAGAATTTTCATGGGACAGGAAAACCATTTCCTGTCCAGCTCTAAAAATCCTTCATTGATTTAAATGTGGTGCAGGATCAGGTTCTAAATATCAACTGAAAATCGCTAATTTCATGCTCAAGATTTAAGGCTTTCACAACTGCTCCTATTGAGGTCAACAACAAAAGATCAGTCCCTAGATGTCAGACATTATATAGTGCATCATTGTTATTCAATTTTTTTCAATCTGTCCATTAAATACACTAGATAATTTTATGTTGTCAGTCTGGTTCCATGGCTTATGTACCACAACTATGTGAAACAAAGCCTGGAGTAGATTAGAGCGAGGAAAAAACTACAAGGAGGAACCAGCCAGAGACTGACTCTGGCAGAGCAGATACACAGACAGCTTAAGCAGAGACCAACAGACACTGGTGATGGCACCAGAGTATTTTCTACAGTTTTGACTAGACATTCTCTCCCCTGTGCTGTTTGGCTGTTTATGCCAACCCCTTCTTACCACCTTGCCACCTGTCTCACAGTCTCTTCACCTCACTTCACACTCACTTGTCTTTCTCTCCTCCTCCTTTTTTCCCCTCCCCTGTCCTGTCTCCTTTCAAGGTTCCCTCTCCCTTCTCTTGTCTTGTCTTTCTGTTTAGCTAATCTCCACCTAACTAAAACCCATTTTTTTTAATGTGGAACTAAAATGATGTTGCCACCATCATACTGTTCCCTCTACTTATGTGTTAAACCCCTTCCCGCGCCCTATGTCTATCTTGTCTATTTAGAGCAGTGGTGGGCAACCTGCGGCCCACGGGCCGCATGCGGCCCATCAGGGTAATCTGATTGCGGACCGCGAGACATTTTGCTGATGTTGACCGTCCGCAGGCATGGCTCCCGGCAGCTCCCAGTGGCCTCGGTTTGCTGTTCCCAGCCAATGGGAGCTGCGGGTACCATGCCTGTGGACAGTCAACATCAGCAAAATGTCTCGGAGCCCGCAATCAGATTACCCTGATGGGCCACATGCAGTCCACGGGCCACAGCTTGCCCACCACTGATTTAGAGTGTAAGTTCTTCAGGGCAGGGTCCATCTGCTACAGTGTTTGTACAGTACCTTGCCCAATGTACCCTTGATCTTGGTTGGTCCTTGGACCCTACCATAATAAACATAATTAATAATAACAACGACATCACTTTTCACCATTAATAATAATTAGTAACAATGAATAATATATATTAAGGTATCATTTTATCAAACCTCCATAGTGGTATGTCTCTACTTGTGATGAACAACAGAGCATCACCATGTTCTCATGTCACTTTTGTAAGTTCAGTGCTACCTCTAAAAAGCTAACTGACCAAAGCTATGAGGACATCTCCTAACCCTGATCATTTCTGGGTATAATGGCATTCAAGATGCTTACAAGTTTCAAGGAACATCAGATAATCAGAAAAGCCTGTTCCATTTGTAGGTGTCTGAGGATGAGATTTTCAAAAGCACTCCATATTGGACTAGCTCTGAAAAATCCCACTCTAAATCTTTCACTGTTGGTTCAAGTTGTCTCCAGTGTATATGTGATATAAATTTTTAAAAAAGAAAGAAATGGCAAACTATATCAAGTATTCTGGGCAGTCAGGGAATCTGAGGCCTGCGGATACAATGGCAGATAATCCACAATATTAACACAATGTGCCATACATAGCTTCTTAGCAACATTTTGAGTATTACGTGGGATAAATATATTGTCAGCTGTAATGACATCCTTCTCCCAACTCACATACAAAAAGAACTCACTCAGAACACATAATTGCACTCAAAAGATGTCTCTTTAATGATGATCATTACCTAAATATTTCACACAAGAGATTTGTTCTATTAAGGATATTTGAAATTACTTATAAAATTAATTATGTTTTACTTAAGGTCTTTGGACCTGATTCTTAAAAAATTATGCCTGGTTTGCAAAAATGTAGTGCCTTTTAATGAAATAAATTCTGTGTTTAATTCTTTCACATCCTTATCAATTCTGCATATGTGGTTTCCTCTCTATTACATAGCCTGTGATCGTACAAGTGTGGGGAAAGTCAGAGTAACTATGGGAGATCCTAATGATAACCTTACACAGGTTTGCCAACTCTGACTGAAGCTATTCCAGGAGATTTTTTTTCCCAACATGATGTAATATCATTTTCTTAAAATATCCTATTAAAATCTCCCGGATTGCTTTCAATAGTCACCAGGAGATTGATGCCAATTCCAGGAGACTCCAGGCCAAACCTGGCAGGTTGGCAACCCTAACCTTACATCAGGGATAGGCAACCTTTGGCACATGGCCCATCAGGGAAAGCCGCTGGTGGGCTGGGACAGTTTGTTTACCTGCAGCATCCACAGGTACGGCCTATTGCAGCTCCCACTGGCCGCAGTTCACCATTCCAGGTCAATAGGGGCTGCAGGAAGCGGCAGCCAGCAAATCCCTTGGCCCACGCCGCTTCCCGCAGCCCCTATTGTCCTGGAACAGCGAACCGCAGCCAGTGGGAGCTGCGATCGGCTGAACCTGGGGACGCTGCAGGTAAACAAACCATCCTGACCCACCAGCAGCTTTCCCTGATGGGCCATGTTCCAAAGGTTGCCGATCCCTGCCTTACATCATATAGTGACTTTCATGCTGAAAGATCCCAAAGTGCTGCGCACAATATAAAGCACTTTAGGATCTTTCTGAATGAAAATCAGTGTTCTTTCTGCGAATACAGACTAACCCGGCTGTTACTCTGAAACCTTATTTTACTGAAAGTCTTTCTCTTGTTTCAATTGAATAAGTTGGTCTTGTCCTCAGAAACTGTTGTTGATGTCGCTGGGACATAATTATCTTGCATTCCATCCAAGAGGTGACTCAGTGTCAGTGCTTCAGATAATATTGTGTTGGATAAATAAAAATACTTCAAGAGTCTGATCCAGGAGCTTTAATGGCTCACTTTCCACTCTATGCATTGTAATTCATCTAGCATCACATTTATACCACAGAACATCTAGGGTGGAATATGACAAGTTGGGCCTGATTGTGCATTGCTAGGTATTTGTGTAGGCCTTTACGTTTTGATCTTTTACACCCACTTTGCATTTGCTTTACTCAGAAACAAATGACTATACAAAAGTGCCAGGGAGTGAAGAATCAGGCCACTGATATCTAACTTAGGTCATAAACACTTTGAGCCATGGACCATATCTTTTATTTCTCATGCACAACTATGGACTGTGTAAATAATAATGTATAATACTAATAAAGTCGGAGGTAGATAGCAGGGGAAGGGGAACAAGAACCCTGAAACTCATTCCACTGCATTAATCACAACATTGCCTTCCTAGGGTTATCTCCTCGGAAGGGTGTGGGAGTGGGGGCTGGGAATGAAAGGAACAGCTGGAGTGTATTTTATTTGTTTGGAGTTTTATGTTCTATGGCTGCACTATTCTCACTATTACTTCAGCTAATGCAGGGAAAGGTGACCGTTATGTATATGAGTGAATCCTTGCTATCAGCATTGGAATAGTGTTATAAAGGCAATGGTGTCTGGATTTTGATGACTTGTTGACTAATAGCTGCGTTTGAATTCCCTGATTTTTTTATATTAAACTCCTACATGTCTGTATAACTTCTCATGTTTCCTTTCTCGAAATAGCTGACAGTGAGCAGACCAGCTGGAGTAGAAATGGTCTCTACCAACATTGTGCAACCAACTGACATATTTTTTTAAATATCTATCCCTGAGTGAAGTACTGAAACATTTTTCATACTATTTATAAAAAACAAATAACCAGATAAGATTTCTTTTCCAAAATCAAAACTCACTCCCTTGCAGAGTTCCTATGACTTGATGGCAGAGCTATCTACGTCACTCTGCTTTTTAAAAAAACTACCAGGAAAAGACCTGAACTTTCATGGGTCAAAGGGACCAGATTACTTTATTAACATAGTCCGGCACTTTCTGAGTGTTTAAAAGCAGAGGAGATGTCTCTAAGGGAGATTTGTCTTTAAAAGTTCTAGTAACCTAACCCTGTCTTCTAGTTTAGAGTAATTGGCCGAGCCTGGGAAGAGTTAATTGAAAGATCAATAAAGATTCCCCTGAAAGCAGAGGAAGAAGTCTCACAGGAAGAAAAGCAACAGTTTATGAGTGAGCAGTTAACACGTGAAAATGTGGTTCTTTCTAAAGTTGTTAGTTTAGGACAATAGCAGGTAAAACTGTATTTTTAAGGAAAATTTTACAGCAAGAACTAAAGGTTCTCACAGAGGAAATCCTGAAGGCTATAAAAAGATGCTGTGAATATCGGAATTCTTGTATATTTATAGTGTTGTAAAATTATAATCATTTACAATAAAGGAAGTAATACTCTGAGAATGCAGATGCTTGAGAATTTGATGATCAAGGTCAGTACAGGAGCGAAAGGGAGAGAGAAGGAGGAGAAGAGTGCATCTGTATAATATTCAGGATGACTTTGCTTAATGGAAAGATCAGAAGAGAAAGTGATTTAAGAAAGAAGAATCATTGTTCCTGATATTTGTGAATTTTGAGTGATTGCGACTTACAAGGAAAATGCTTGGTGTGTTTAATGGTGATGTCACTAGAAGGTGGCAGACTGTTTTGAATGCCATACAAACTATACACGTCAAGTGTACTGCTACGGGAGCATTTGGACTCTTGGAAATAATTGTGTGTATGTTAAAAGAACTATGCTCCAGTCAAAGAACTGTGACAAAGACAGCAACTTGAAACTGACCAAACCTGGCCCACCTGATTTAGTCACAACTGATGTTTATCTTTGAAAAATGTGGTGAGTAAAGTGCCTCCAGTCAGCCAAGCCTTGTATCTAGTAAAACTGTTTTTCTCCCTGGGTACACTTGTGCATGTCATATTTTATATCTGAGCCAAATTTCATCCTTGGATACAAACACACATTCACATCAACTTCAGTGGAAGTTACACCCAATGAGCTAGACTGTGCCACTTAGGCACACCCCTGCATCAACTGGGAGCCCAGGAAGTGCCTGAGAGGTGATCATGAGTCCTATTAGTCAAACCTTCTCAAGTCATCAGAGGAATACATGATGTCGTCTGGTGCGAATCTGTACCTATCCATAACCTGCAGCTCAGTAAGGTCAAGGGAGGTCCGTCTTGGCTCATAGACCCTGTCTGAAGGTCATAGGTGTTTCCTCTGTCTCTGAGCCAAGGTTAGCCTTGCCCTCCATTCCCTCATGATCTTCCCACCCTAACATAGTTTGGTACTGTGATGCAGTCAGTTGCAGATACAGCTTTCTCCTCTGAATTGCAAATCCCTATATGCAGCTGACCACTGATCCACCTGTTTCCCCTCCATAATGTCTTCTCCGCTCCTATTCTTCTGCCACCTCCTGGGCATGCCCTAGAGCCTAAACCCCTTAGTCCCTCCTTATTTTCTCACACTCTCCCTAGGTGATTGAAACTCTCCGTGCATTTGCCCGCTCTCATCCATAGACTCCTTTGCTTGTTTTGTTTTTATCTGTTTGGAGTAACACTCCCACATCTGTTATGTGCAAAACGACATCCGAGTGCTCATACCTGAATGAATTAACTTGAGACTCTGGGTTCAGCTGGGCCTCTGACATGACCAAGTCAGGAGTATGTGGCTGAGCATGAAAGAAACCTCTAAGCATTTTGACAATGTGGATTGACAGCCCAGCCCCTCCATTCCACCTGGACCCACCTTGTTGGGCACAACCAAACACCTGTTTTGAAAATTCATTGGAGTGCCTAAAACTGTATTGAACTCACACTGGAGTGTGTATCAGGCCAACTGCATTAGCTCAGGCTTCTGAAAATTTGACCTAGATGTGTAAAGAATTGTAAACATATGTAATTAATTCTTACGGGTTTATATACATATGTTCATTGTGTCCCACTTATTACTGTCTGTCTGTTACAGAGATTCCAAGGTCTGCCCATCTAGTGTGCCGAAAGAGAGAAAGGGCACACACATGTGTGTAGTGGGAGGCTACAAAGCCCATATCTTAGTTATTTCCATGGTAACTTGCATGTTTCCCTTTTATAGAAAAAAACCTTCCCTTTATTATTTTCCATTTACAAATATAATCACACTAGGACGACAGATTGTACAGTACAAATACATTCAGAACATTTTCTGTCATTAAACAAACCTAATATAAACATTTTAGACCTAAATTCAGAAAGTTTCATGAAAAGAAGATAAAGTTTAATAAAGCAAGATAAGAATGTGAGTGAAGAAGTGAGTGCAAATAATTAAATGACTAAGGTTTTGCATAGGCCTCCAGATAGCATTGTATTTTTCCAGTTGCTTCTATTAGTTAACAGTTTTTCCATCAGTGCCAGTGCCATTTTTAAGCATAGGCAAAAGAGATATCTATTTTCAATTATCGTACAATGGCTGTTTTGATGCTTAGAACAGAGATTTCACTCCATTTCCTACCACTGATTCAGAACCCTGACATATCTACTATCTCCAATACATACATACAGGGTGACAATAGAAAGTTAATGAGGAGTCCGGTGGCACCTTAAAGACTAACAGATTTTTGGGGGGCATAAGCTTTCATGAGTAAAAACCCCCACTTCTAGATGCATCTCAAGAAGTGGGGTTTTTTACCCATGAAAGCTTATACCCAAATAAATCTGTTAATCTTTAAGGTGCCACCAGACTCCTCATTGTTTTTGTGGATACAGACTAACACGGCTACCACTCTGATCATAGAAAGTTAGAGCTCCGTGTTGACATAGTGCTTTACATATGCTACCTTAGTACTTAAGTAACTTTCTACAAGCAAAGAATGAGAAAAAGCTTGGCATTCTCACATCTGCTCCTCTATTTGCTAGGTTTGCGAAGATCAACCTAGCCTAAGTGTTCTGGGGTCCACTAATATCAGCTCAGCTCTTTTCCCCTTTTTTCTCCTGGACTGTAATTAATAGGATCCTACAGAGAGTTGAGCCACTTAAAAGAATTTCCTATAAGGTGGTTATTGTTGCTATATATGCTAATAAAGTCTACTAGTGGTTAGCACCGTAAGTTAGACCATCTCTCACTTACCTGTAAGTGGAAAGGTGAGGACAGTTGTTGAAAGAGAAATCAGTATGACCCTGGTGTGAGCTCCCCACACTGGCCCTGGTAGAGGTGAATTAGGCCAGGTTGGCCCCATCAACTGATTAAGCTGAAAATGTGGGAGATTTAGACTGTGTGGAGGCCACTAACTAGGAGGAAGCTCATCTGTGAGGGAACAGGTGGGGTTTTTATAAAGCCAGGAGGCTGCCAACAATATAGGGAGCACCATAGAGGTCCCTGGGATAAGGGAGAAGTGGTGTTGGTGTCATTGTCGTCAGCATCCATCAGGGGTGAGAGTAGCAAAGCTGGTGTAGATGCACACCTTAACTGCTTGCTGCTGGGTCCTGGAGTGGAACCCAGAGTAGAGGGTGGGCCTGGTTCCCTTACCATCCACTGTAGAGTGGTATTGCTAGGGGCAGTGGATAGGTAGACTGCTGAAGTCACATAGCCAGTCTGTAGAGACTTAGCCCGTTAATAGAAAATTACTTCTCTAGGATAATTTTCCATGTTCTTGTGGCTAAATTTCCTCCTGCTTCCAGGGCACGTCAGACACTGTGCACAAAAACACTTGAAATAAGTGGAATCTGCAGGTGCTCATTCAGTGTCTCTCAGGGTATGGTACCTGGGTGTTAGTCACACCTCACCTGCATCTCAGGAAAATCTGCTGTCACTGAAGGAAAGAGCCTTTCCAGAGCTCATCTCTGAAGGATATTATCATTTTGGCATTCCCAGTATTTGAAGGTTTCTTCCAGAACTTAACAGCATCCCTATTCCGTTTTTCACTGAACCACACTGTACTTGGCACTTACTTCAGACACAGGAGAGATATGAAGGATCAGTTATTTTTCTTTCCCATTTAATATAGTTTTGGTAGGAGGTGCATGCATGATTAACTTTTCAATAATGTAAGAACAACAATGTGATGTCAGTGCATCAATCAACTTAATGAAAGATTGTAAAGTCAGATTCATTGGGGAAACAAATTTTATTGATTCAATTAAGTAACGTTTTAAGCATTTTGCTTAGAATTAAAATGTCCCCCACACAGAAATATATCTCATCTTACAGTATATAAAATAAGCTGTATACATTTCCAGTGCTTAGAGAAAGAGTCTTTTAGGACTCACAGATTTCTGTTTGTTACTTATTTCTTGATCCAACCAAAAATATAGAGCCTAATATATAAAATGGCCCAAAATGACATATTCAATGCCCAATTGCTCCCCTTCATGATGCATAAAGGAGGTGAGCCTGTGTGTCTACATAGCTTTCATATTAAGGGATAGATTCTTACTTACGGTGAGAAATGCATGCTGTATCTCAGGGCAGAGCTAGATCCATCCAGTGACTTTCTCCCTCCAGCAGTTCTGGTCTCCTATGCCATACCCAGTGTGAAAGAGGGAGCAGGCGAAGAGTAAGGAATGGTCTCCAGAATGTTTGTGGAGAGCTAGTGGATGGAGGCTTATTGATAAACAGGAGAAGTGGAAAACCAGCCAGGGACATGATAAAGCAGAAAATGGCCTGATTCCCTGGCAGGTGCAAGTTATCACCACAAGGCTCAGTCAGCATGAATCAACCAGTACACCACTCACAGCAAATATGGCACTAGAAGTTCCTCATCTTCCAGGACAGACTGGGTCACAATGACCTGGGAACTCCCTGTGACTGCAGGTTTGGCAAATTTGTCTGAACAGGCCTTGCTGCACATCTTATGCTTCCTGCCTACATCTGAGAATAGTCTGACCATAGGTTTCTGCAATAACAAAGATGGAGAAAGACTTCTGGGCTTTTTACTGGACAACCATGCATCCATAGAGTGGTCTGAGCATGCCATACGCATCTCCCTGGGTGCACAGGTTGCCTTCCAGTCTGTCCTTTCTATAGCGTGCAACTGTATGGCAGGAGATAAGGTTTTTCCGTGTACATTTTATGACAATTAACAAATATTGAAGGGCAGGTCATGACTCATACTGTGTGGCTGGCTGCTCAGAGAGTGGAGAAAGGCCTCAAAGAACTTACTCTGCATTGGGCCCCAGCACGGGGCTCAGGCACAGTCTCAGTGACGAATGCCAAAATCGCTCTGGGCTAGAGTCAATGGTGATGCAAGCCTCCACCAATGGAGTGAGAGGATGCTGTGAGGGCAGGGCCAATGCCAAGCTGGTCCAGTGCTGGAGAGCAGTGTATGCTGCAAAAGAAGATGGAGCTGACTCTTCAGTATGAACTTTCCCCAGGACACAGAGGCTGAATAAACCAGGATTCCTCCAGGGGCTTCTGCAGCAGCATGGCTCCTCTTTGACTATCACAACTCACTTCAGGCTGGTAACTAAAGCTCAGCTCTAATCCTAAGGGCTTGTCTAAACAGAAAAGTTGCACTGCTTTAACTGCACTGGTTTAGATAAAATGGTACAATCCCCCCCAGCCTTGTCTCCACAAGAAAGGGTTTGCCAGTATAGCCATACCAGCAGAGTTATCCAGGCAAACCCTCCTGGAGGAGACACAGCTTACACCAGCAGAGGTGTTCTTTTGCCAGTATAACTTATACCAGTTCCTGGAACAAAATAAGCTATACCAGCAAAAGGACCTTTTTGCTTATCTTACTACATCTATATACGGGCGTTTGCCAGCATAGCTGTGTTGGTTAGGGGCGTGGGGGGTTTTCTCACTCTCCTCACTCACACAGCTATGCTGGCAAAAGGTTAAGTGTAGGCCAGGCCTTAGTGTAGACTAGGTGCTTCCCATACAGGAAGGGAGTAAGGTATACAGGAACCAGTATGCCAGCATCCATTCCAGCTTGTAGCTGTACCACCCTATTTTGGTAAAAAATCATACCCCTAACTGATTATATGGGTACAAACTTTTTGTGTATACCAAGCCAAAGTCTTAATTTTATTTTATTTGTCGTATATAAGGCTATGCTATTGGCTTATAAATAGGCATTGCCACCCCTGCAAACAAGCTTACAGCTCAAAGACAACCAGAGAAACAAAAAGAAAACTATTTGAATAGGGAATCCATACAAAGACAGAAACTTCACTATAAAGCAGCAATACGCTCTAAAATGTAGTAGGATCACATATTTTCTTATTTTATATATATATATATATATATTAATCGGAGACAAACCAAAATAGTACATAAATGTTTCCATAGGGGTGTCAAATAAATCTCCCATATCCTGTATTCTGTAAATAGTTCCCTTGAAAAGATGTAATCTAAGTAAGCAGTGTTGTAGCTGAAAGCTTGTCTCTCTCACCAACAGAAGATGGTCCAATAAAAAATATTACCCACCCACCTTGTTTCGCTAATCTAAGACTAGTCACCCACTCCAGCTCTACTGTGTCTGATTTTTTCCACTAGCATAAAACCAGTGAAACTGCTGAAAGTCATGGAGTTGTTACACGGATGTAAAACTGGTGTGGCACAGTAGAGAATCAGGCCCACCATCCTGAAAGGATTTTAAGATTACTTTCTTCATCACCCGTAGCTGAAGCTCCATCCAGGCTTCCCTTCATGGTGACACATTCTTCAGATCAGAACTATCAGAAGATCAAGGTTACATGGGCCCAGAGCGCAGCTGCTATAAGAGGTTAGCTAGCTGTGGTTAAGGGAGCTTGCGGATGATGCAGCATGAATGCTAATCCTATGCTTCCCAGAGCCCCTGGAGGGATTATGACTCCTGAGGCACAGCTCCATTATATTACCCGACAACATTCCTTCCCAACTGTCAGAAAATATGTTTAGAGTATTCCTATTGCCAACCCTTTTTGCTGACCCAATAGCATGGAGTTCTATTTCCAGACTACACAGGCCATAGATAAATGCCACAATCCAGCCCTCCAGATATATTCACACAGACTAACTTTAAAGTTTGTGTCATACAGAATGATACACATCTTCCCTTTTACCTACACATGACTGCACTGTTTGGTAGCATGTGAGTAAGAATCCCCTACAAAGTTTTGGCATTTGCAACATAAAATTTTGTTTCAAATCCATTTTACCCATAAATGCCAATTTCTGCTTTAAATGGTCCATGTACAACTCCCAGACTATAACGCAGAAGGATACAGTAATTGCATGGGCAACAAATGCATGCATGATTGTTGGAGAGAGACTGACTGGGGACAAGTTATTTGTAATCAGACTACTTGTTAAAGTAATCAGTTATAGTAATGGCTGACTTTTTTAAAAGGTAGCA
Source organism: Natator depressus (assembly GCF_965152275.1). NCBI lineage: Eukaryota > Metazoa > Chordata > Testudines > Cheloniidae > Natator > Natator depressus. The sequence goes on from NC_134234.1 coordinate 103,913,027, forward strand.
TAAAATTTTCAAATGGGAATTAGGCTCCTAAGTGATTTAGGTGCTTTTGAAAATGTTACCTGCAATCTAATTACATTTGGGGGTGGGGGCAGAGGGGAAGCATTGGGTTTTATTTCTAGAAGATTGTCTATAGGAAGAATACATTTTCCTATATCTTGGATTTAAGTTATTTTATTCTGAAAACTGAAAAAATTCCTCGGGAAGAGGAAACTGAGTTGGCTTCATTCCAAACCAGAAGAGGTGTTTTTCCTCCCAGAAGAACAGGATTTAAAATACGTGCTGGTAAAATGGTTCTCGGCAATCTGGCTATGAATAAAAAAAGTAGCTTTAGATTTCCCGATCAGGACTGGAAACAGAAACATGGATCTTTCAGATCTAAACCTTAAGATTAACTCAGAGTTCCATTCAAAAACACTTCCTTGAGTTAACAAAGACGGAGGGCACTGCCAGGTCTTTATGAGAGCTTGGTGAATAAACGGGAAATAAGGGAGGGGAAGACACCAAAGGACCATCAACTGCCCTTCAACCCCTTTGCACCCACCACATCCACAGACAATTATGAACAAGTCCAATTTTCAAATGATTTAATTAGCCCTGATTTGCTTGCTGAACACATGCATAAGAAGTTAGAACCATTTTCTGACTTTGATGTGAAAGTATCATTGGAGAGACAACAGTAATTGCAGGAACAGTTCCATTAAACTAGCCAATACCCCTTCCTGGCTTTCAGAAAATGTTAAGAGTATTCCTGTTACCATCCCTTTTTGTTGATGCTATAGGACTTGTTGCTATGGGATCCTGATTTGGCGGCTTTGTTGCACCTATCTCCATTTTGTGTAAAAGAACGTCCCTTTATTCTAAGTTATTTATTAATGTTTTCTTAACTAAGCAGTTAAAAAATCACATTCCCAAGCAAGTAAACTACAAGGTCAAAGGTGAGTTGTTTATATGGACCAGGAGACCAGACTATAGCACCAAAAATGGTGAGTACATCCTGTTATTGCTACTACAAGTAAAAACAGTGCATGAAAAAACCAAGACAGACTAGTTACCCAAGTTTCTCAAAAGGGGCTATTTTTAGCATAATGACAAAAATGTCTGTGTTGGCACGGGAAGTCAAAATGATTGATACAGGCAGTGGAAGATCAGCTCCAACCCCAAACACGGGCCCCTAGGAAGAGTGTGTGAAGACAAGAAGCAACACCTCCTGGGAATGTGGAGTGGAGTCTGAAATAACTCTGTAGTCACCTTTTTTTTTTCAAAAATGGAAACAAAATTCTTTTAATTTTCAATGCTAAATTGAAGGCTAGATCATCCATGCAACAGAGAATCATTCAGTGCACCTTGGAGAAGGGCACAGACTAACTTTCCACCAACATCTTCTCCCTGATACCAGCAGCTTCCAGGTTTAAACCAGCCCTGGTTCAAGTTAGAGCAGCCTCAGCTGCTCGACATGCGGCTGGCAGAGAGAAGCTCCCAAGGAACAGCTCACCTGGCCAGTACTGCCTCACCCCCAAGAAATTCCGACACACCCTTTATGTCACAAGTGGCGCAAATGTGGCCATGCCTGGCTGTCCCCTTGGGGGATCCTCAGCTGCTGCCCAAAGACTGCTTTGTGGCCCCTTTGCTGCAGTGGTACCAAGGGTACTTACACAGGGATGAGGATTTAGCCCAAAGTATTTCGTCTTGTTACATTATGTGCCAAATCCTGCAGTCCATCCATACTTGTAACTCCTACCGATGTCAGTAAGGATTCCATAGGTGGGAGGAAGGGGCTCTTAAGTGTTAAAGACAGCTTAACATCTGGATTATTTTTTCAAAATCTAAATCAATATTACAAAAATGCTTTACTTACAAAATACGGACAATGGGTAAAACCATGGATCCACTGAAGTAAAGGGAAATTCAGCTATTGGCTTCAGTGGGGCCAGGATTCTACGCAGTATAGTTAATATAAAGTACAAAATTTCAATTATTGAAACTAATTCTGAGCTTTTAAAAAAATATTTCTTTTAAATGTTTGGTGAATGTTCATTATTATTATTATTAACTTTTATTAGTATTTCAGTAATGACCAGATAGGATCCAGATAGGATCAGGTCCTAAATCTGCTGGAGTCTATAAAAATTACATGGAGAGAGAGAGTTCTAAAAGAATTTACAATCTAAGTCCCCAGTTCTACTATCATATCCACACACAAGGACCATAAATCACATTTTAAATCTGAATGCAATATCAAGACAAAAATTATTTGTTTCAATGTGTGTTTCTAGTGAGGGATTTGTCCTGGTTTGTTCAGGTTTGTCTATAAATGTAGGAGGAATTGCTTGAAGTTGCTGAATTCCTTTAGTAATGTCCTGCACAAGTGGGGGTTACTTGATTTAAAGCTGTCCAGGAAACATTAATTATACTAGTGCTTGGGGATTGGCTTTTTTGTTATCTTTATATTTTTTTAAATGACGGAATACCACAACTTGCTCATTAATTACACCTATCTCTCCTCAATGGGTCTCTGCTTTCTTTTGAAGATGAGTCCAAACCACCCCCAGCCAAAAGCCTGGCTTTTGTTTTAAAGGAGTCACTGTAGGGAGAGATACATGTCTTATCCAAAATGCCAACTGATTTCAGTGATTCAGGGTGTGGAGGAAGGCAGACATCTAGACCTCTGCCCAAGATAGTATGGAAGGTGCAGGGGGAAAGGAATCCTTCCCTCGGGCTGTGAAGCAGCTCTGTAGCTGGTCTGCAGTGACTGCTTCATCCAATCTGAGAGGGCTTACTCAGGCTCCGTCTACACTAGCAATTTACATTGGCATAACTGAGTCAATCAAGGTTTTTCCACATCTCTGAGTAATGTATAATTTCTGACCTAACTCCTGGACAGTACTATGTCAACAGCAGGGCTTCTCCTATCAACATGGCTCCCACCTTTCAGGGAGGAGGATTAACTGCACTGGTGGTAGAAGCCCTCCTGTCGGTGTAGTTAGTGTCTGTAGTGAAGCACTACAGCGGCACAGCTGCAGTCTTTTAAGAGTAGACAAGCCCTCTAAGGCACTTACATGAGACCCTGTGAAGGGTAGGGGCAGGAAGATCCAGGGTGACAGAACCCCCAGCCCACCTGCTGTAGACTGTCATTCAGGGAACTCATAAGGAGCAGAGTTCCAGAGTGTGCAGGGGGAAGAGTGACCAGATAGCAAGTGTGAAAAATTGGGGCTGGGGGTAGGGTAACAGGGTTCTGTATAAGACAAAGCCCCTAATATCAGGATGGTCCCGATAATATCGGGATGCCTGGTAACCCTAGCAGGGGGTAAAATACAAGACAGTGCAAGAAAGGTGTCCCTCCAGCTACCAGGAATCATTAAAAGAGCAAGGAGAAAGAATTCTGCTTCTGAGATAATGGGTGGTAGGTATCAAAGGCAGGGGGAGACTGAGCCTCCGCAAAAAGCCATGTGTGCCCTCACCCCCGCTCCACCCCCAGGCTCCCTCCTGCTTCCCAGCACTCTGCTGAGGGTGGTTCTTTCCCCATGGCTGGGTCCCCAGGCTGGGCCTAATGGGGGCTGGCCTGTGGGACTCTGCCCGGTGCTCCAGGGCTGGAGGCGCTTGGGCAGCCTAGGGCGGGGGGCTCTGGGCTCCAGTGGGAGGGGCAGGACCTCAGGCAGAAGGGGCGGGCTGGGCTAGAGACTAGCCTCCCCGAGTTCGGGGCTCACCCGCCACCATGAAAGATATGGATGACATCACGCTAAATGGCAACCTGTCACTAGCTCAAGAATTGACAGCAATGACAGCAGGACCAAACCCCAAACACAGAACTCAACCCTAGATGTATCTGCCCTCTTCTAGATCCTCGAAGGTTGTGACTTTAGTTTACACTTTGGCAACACCTGAATAGCTTGGCATGCCCATAAAGCATCATGGAACAGAACTGAATTGTTCCAGGCTGAAGGAGAAACATGAAAATGACCTAGAGACCAGAATGAGAGAAAGAGATAAAGGAAATAACATGGTGAGAAGGGTAGGAAAAGCATGAGGGGTGAGGAGGGGAGTGACAGAGATGAAAGATGAGATGTAGGCAGGAGCTGTGAAGAGCCTTAAAAAATTAGTCTGTGGAGTATATACTTCATGCAAAAAGATACAGGGAGCCATAAGGCAAGATAAAGTGGACTATGAAAGAACAAAGAAATCGTACTGATCAAAGAACATTGATATAAACACAGAATAATTTTTAAAAACTAATTTGACAAGCTGGGGGATAAACACCCAAGAGGTGAGGGGGAAGATGCAGGGGGAAAATAGCAGATGGAGGAGACGGTTGGAAGTGAATGGGAAGGGAGGTCCTGCTTACACATTTTGTTCCAGGATCTATACATCTTTGCTGTGTCGTGAACCTGAAGAGATGCAGAGGTTTGGATATGGACTGAGAAGTTTAGATACTTATCCAAATCTTACCTACACAATAGTTAAACCTCTTTAAACATATTAAAATGGAACAAGAAATGCTTGCACAGCTTGCTCAGTTATTCATTATCGATAATATTCATTGCAAATGCAACCCTTTATTCCTATTTGAGAATAATTTCTGAACCGACTTTGAGACTGATCCTTCAAAATGCAGAGCACCCTTCCACTTCAATAAGAATGGACATTGCAGCTTTGAGCCCTCTGATGAATTTATTCACTATTTGTAATTTCTTGATGAATGACTGAAACAAACAAATTGCACCCTATGAAGGCATTTCTTAAAGAGTGGGGTGTGACTGGTTGAGGGGAGCATGAAGTTATATATCCAGAGTCACAGCTTTCATCCATTTTTACCCATTTGTTTGTTTGTTTTTAAAGAAAGTCTCTAGCTGTTGTGATTATAAAGAAAACCTTGAAAAATGACCCAAGTGTACCAGACAATGATGTCTGCATGAATTTGCAGAGAGCCTGAAACAGTAGGCCTAATATGTGAACTGCCCTGTCCATTGTACTGGATGCTAACTGAGATGCCACTGCTGATATTTTAGTTGCCAAAATTATTCACGATTTCACTGCTCAAAGCATGTTTTGAAGATGGAGAAGAAATTTCATAGTTTGAAGATCTAAACCAGGGATCGGCAACCTTTGGCACGCAGCCCATCAGGGAAAGCTGCTGGCAGGCCAGGACAGTTTGTTTACCTTCAGCGTCCGCAAGTTCAGCCGATCGCAGCTCCCACCGGCCATGGTTCACCGTTCCAGGACAATGGGGGCTGCGGGAAGCGGCGCAGGCCGAGGGAGGTGCTTCCCGCAGCCCCCATTGGCTTGGAACGGTGAACCGAGGCCAGTGGGATCTGTGGATGCTGCAGATAAACAAACTGTCCTGGCCCGCCAGCGGATTTCCCTGATGGGCCGTGTGCCAAAGGTTGCCGATCCCTGATCTAAACCATCTCTACTGAGTGCCCACTCATCTTGGGCAGGCTTTTAACAACACATTGCAGAGATGGGGATAGGGGTGGGAGAGGCAAAGAATGAGCTATGTTCTCATGTGGGTATAAAAATAGCTGCCTGGCCATAAAGTATTATACATAAGGGAGTGAAAAAGAAAAACCTGTACAAAATGTGGAAGACTGAGAGCTCCAAGGGTGACTTGGCTCCTTTTCCTCACTCTATTTTTATAGCTGTAGGAATTCCTTATTACTTTTTCTCAAGCTGTCATCAGAGCAACAGAACCCACTGTTATTTGGGTTTCTCTTGTCAGTAATTGGAGACAGCAGGAATGCAGTAAAGGTTGGTCATGAACGATAGGTTGTAATCTATCCACAAAATGACCCCACCTCACCTGCATTTGTTCCCTTGTATTGTGCTCTCACAGACTTCCAGTAAACATATCTGCCTTTCATTGATCATCTCTGATAGGCACACCCCTAATTGTGGCTCCATCTTGACAGGAAAATGGCATATGCATCATTGTGCTGAGATATTTTTTGTCTCTCTTTATGGGCACCATGTAACAATGCTGCTAATTTATCTGATGAAAGATGTGCTAGCGAATGCTACACACAACCCAGATGTTTCCCTGCTGATATTTTAAGTAGGAGCAAATAACTGCAGTGATTGGGATGCCATTAATTCAAACCACTTGTAAGCAAAAAGAAGGTCTCAGCATTCCCTTTTCACCCTTGCAGAGCTCTTTTATGAAATGTCTGTCATTCCTTACACTGTTCTATAGGCCTAAAAAACTAATTCATTTCTTCAGCCTCCCCTCAGCTGTTTTCTCACAACAATGTTAATGCTCACTTAAATAAGCATAGCAGTTTTAACCTTTTGAACTCTTTCTCCTTCAACTCTGCCCAAATCAGATCTATGGTCTGGAAAAGTTGATTCTTGCTTCACCTTTGACACATTTTCTTATTATCCCCTGCTGACCTGTAGAGAATTTGCACTGACGTCATTCCTGAGGCACCTACAAGTTGGAGATGGATGCTGGCTCCCTATCTGATTGTCTGGCATGGGAAGCATCAATGGCATCCTATTTTAGTTCAGTTTCTGCCAATGCTCATGATATATATAACAAATTCACTTGCACATCTGCACTTTTCTTTTCCACTGTCCTTGAATATTAAGGCTTCTGGAGCATAGTATACAGTGCAAAATTAGCCTTAGATAACCTGTCTAGTACAAAGATTTATTGATGAGCATTCTACCTAGGGAACAAAAGTGTGTTGTTCTTGTGGGAAAGTGAGTGTGTGCACGCTTTTTATGGGCCTGATTCTCCAGCTCTTACCCATGCTGAGTAGCACTTAGCTCACATGAGTCATTGTCATGGAGGTCAGAAGGCCTACTTACATAGGTCCTACTCAGAGTAAGGGTTGTAGAGTGAGGCCCTATGTTGTGAATCCAAAACTATAACAATTAGTTAACTGCAGGAAAGGGGTTTTTTTTAAAAAAAGATAGATAGATTCATTTAATTAGGACAAACTCTATCAATCAAACAACCGATCCATCATAATATTATCATGGGGGTTGCCTGAAATGTCATTGAAGCTGGTGGGAGTAATAGCTGCCTTTCATTCAGGATCAATGTAAGAAGCAGTTAAGCCCCTTTTTGGAGTAAGATAGCTGAAACAATAGGAGTCACTACCCAAAATCTAGGCCATGGAAACTGAGCTACGTGGGTGGAGGAGTTTCACTGGGTATTCACAGAAATAATAGAAATCATAGAAATGTAGGGGCAAAAGGGTTCTCAAGAGGTCATCTTATCCATTCCCACACACTGAGGCAGGATTAGGTATATCTTTTGGTATTGTTTTGGTGGAGCTGTGCATGTGAGCAGGCACATCCAGAAAAACAGCAGGAGCAGACAGAGAAGCCAGCAGAAAGCCAAGGACTGTCAGAAAAGTACTTGTACTGTGATCCTGAAATAAAGCTTTTCAGGTTGAGTGCTGGGTGGAAAAAAGGAGGCTTGGAATACTGAGCAAAGAAACTGTCCCCTTCTGTTTGATTCCTGCTAGTTTGATTCAGGGAAACATAACTTTGTGCATTCTTTATAAATAAACAGGTTTGCATCAAAGAAATACCTGACTCCATCTACATGTCCTAACAGAAACAAACCAAACACTAGCAAACACTTGGGTCAAAAGGGGTAACAGTAAATTAGCAAGCAGGATCTCAGGAATTAGGTACAGATGATAAAAAGTTAAGTGTCAGACTTTGAGATGCTCTGGTGCACAAGTAGCCTATCCATTCCCTTGTGCAACTATGCAAGAGCTTGTCACAACAGCAGTTCCTGAATTCCCTGTGCTCTGGAAGCACAGTGACTGCTTGGGTGCCTTCTAATCTCCACCCCTCCAAAAACAGGACAGCAAAGAGAAGGTGGGGAGAGGTAGGAAGGAGGTGAGGCCATGACCCTGTCACTTATCGCCATCTTCACTGGCTCATGGAATGGGATAGACACACCAAGGGAGTAACTTGCTCCATTTTAGTAAATAAAGATCATGCACTATTGTGTGCACAGAGAAGCCCCTGGTGAGATTATAAAGGCATGAACTCCCCAGTGCTTGTCTTGGGCAGCATGCCTCTGCATAGGGCTGTGGCATAAATGCCACAACATATACCTAAAAGTTTAAAGCCCAACTCTGCCTCACTTATTCACATTGATTGGTTAGTACCTGACTCCAAAAGCAGTTCCACTGAAATCAATGAGACAACTCAAAGCATATACTACAACTCTGTTTGAGTAAGAGTGACAGGGAGAATCAGGCCCCAGTGATTTAGGGCCTGATCCAAAGCTTATTTAAACACCCAAATAACTTTTTCTTAATATGGCACTCTGGCATTTTTGAAAATGTTTCCCTTACTCTGTCACAGCATGCAAAACAATCTCATACATGTATCACTTTTCAGCTGGTGAACTCAAAAACCTCATCCACAGTAACTAGCAAATCAAACTTCTCCTTCTTTTCAAGTATTTGTCCTAAAATTCCAAAAGAGGAATCCAGTTGCCATTCACTAAATTTCACATTTTGGGCCTCATCTTGCTCCTATTGATGTCATTTGGAGTTTGCCATTGACTTAATAGGCTCAATCCTACTGCCATTTACCCTTTGTGTACCTTTGAAATCTTGGTTAGTGCTAGCTCTTTGATCTAGTCACCCTTTATGCCCCCAAGCACCAACTGAGGTCATCAGATGCTAGCCTGCTTGTTATCCAGTACCAAATGTCACAGTAGGTGGCCATTGCTTTAACCATTTAGCACCGTCTCTCCAGAAATTGTCAAAAATACTGATCTTGTCTTCAAAGCAGACAACTCGCCCTCTTCTTAATTATCTGTTTGATACATCAAATTGTAACTATTTACTATTTTGTACCCTTTATAAAGATTTTTGAGATCTCTTGGCACAATAAGGTGCACTGTGCAATAAAGTTATTGCTGTGTGTTATATTATAACATTCCCGTTTAGAGAGAATATCAATATTAGCTTTTCAGCCACATCATTTGGCTAGTAGGGCATTTCCTTATCCATCCTGAAAACCAATTATTCTAGTATAGATGGGTGTAAGATCATTATTTGCCTCCTTTCAACACAAGAATACCCAGCATGATATTTTAAACTTTCTGTTAGATCATTCAGTATCAGATGTGCTCAAACCAAAGTCACCTTGATACTAAAAATCAACTTGTCACACATTAAACACTCTGGCTAGTGACTATTACAGAAAAGTAGTTACTTTTGAATAAGTGTACCCTTTTCAGTGGCCAGATATAATTTTCAAGTGCTTATTATCCAACTGAGTTTGCAATTTTTAAATACCTTGTTCTAATATATCCATTCTATTAAATACATTCTTTCAGCAATTTCCTTGTAAAATTAGATTTGTGCTAGCTTTCTCTCCCTTAAAGCAGTGAACCAGAGAACTGTAGTAATCTCTATTGCCTTTCATGCCATATTTAACCTTATAATACATGTATTAAATATAGATTAACATCTTGTCTTTGAGAAACTTATGTTTAGTAGAACATGCCAAAGTTTCATTAAAAAAATAAATCAATATACATTTCATGGTTAAAAAAAACCACAGGGTTTTTTCAATGTTCTTCTTCAGTCACAATGATCAAGCTTTTCCGAAGAGTACAAACCATTTCACCTGTACTAGTGTGATTAGGCTAATGGCTGTTTCATGATCAATGTTTTTACAGCGTAATGAAACTTCACTGAATAAAATGACTTTTTTCAGTCCCATAAATCATAATTTGGTACCTGCTAACATGTAACAATATGACACTTTTTCCAATCTAACAGATCTCTGTAGATTTAGAATTTTAATTCCCAATTTAAAAATACCATCTATAAGAGATATTTGATTCCATGTTGAAAAACTTGTCTAAACAAAGATGCGCTTTGTTCTAGTTCTCAAAGACCTAGAAGAAAAATAAAGATGTAATTTCATCAGAAAGTCAGTTTGATTCCCCTTGGGATTCTGAGCAGTAATATTAACAAAATGGAGGGTCACTGTACTTAAGTCTAGATGGACGGGCCTATGACAGCATCAGTTAGATAAAGCCATTATTTTCAGGACCTGTACAAATGCAATTTGAACAGTCAGATGTTCCCTCCAAGAAATTAATAGCAGCATATAATCAATTGTGGAGAGTTGTTGCTGGCACCATTACCCTACAGAACTTGTGCAAATGTTACCACTCTGTTTTACTCAAATTCCTGGGGCCCGCAGGTTTCTATCAAATAGAAAAAAACTGCTACTCTTAAACATAGTATTTAACTCCTAATAACTGTCAAAGTTGCACATTTTGAAATTTTTGTATTGGCTCTATGCAGCAGTGGAGACTCAGATCCAAGGTATATTTCCTACATGGCAGAGCAATAAGTAATTACTCTACAAGCAGGCAATTTTTTCCTAAAACTGAATTGGGTCTTTCTGGTTAGAGAGAGGAGTGCTAATCAATGAGAAATTTAAAACAATTTGGAATTTTAAATTGTAATCTACTTGGGGTTTTGTAAACGTGGCCCCTTTAAAACCTTATCCTGAGGCAGAGGAAACCCTGGTTTTTCCACGTAGAGGGGTCTGGAGAAAAAGAGAGTGATGTGGGTGCGGGGGGGTTAGAGCTCTAGATCAGTGGTTCTCAAAGCTGGTCTGCCGCTTATTCAGGGAAAGCCCCTGGCTGGCCAGACCAGTTTGTTTACCTGTCGCATCCGCAGGTTCAGCCAGCATGTCCCTTGGCCCGCGCCGCTTCCCGCAGCCCCCATTGGCCTGGAGCGGCGAACCGCCGCCAGTGGGAGCCGCAATGGGCCGAACCTATGGACGCGGCAGGTAAACAAACCAGTCCGGCCTGCCAGGGGTTCTCCCTGAACAAGTGGCAGACCAGCTTTGAGAACCACTGCTCTAGATGACAGCCTATAGAAACAAAGCAGCTGACCAGGGATCTCCCAGGACAGGAGCCAGGAGGAGTACCGTGACAGGAAGGAATCACCCAAGAAGGACAAACTAGAGCCAAACCCAATATCACTGTCGACCAAAGCTGTATGAGGCCATGAGTATTGGGGCTTGTGACACTGCATTGAGAAGAAGGAGGCAGGCAATAGCCAGTCAAGTGGGGAGGTTGGTGCTCTGAGTAGGTTTGCAGAGGGCAGCAGAAGAGGGCACCAGAGGGGTTCACTGGGGAAAGTTACTGGTATTGAAGATGACCAGGAACATCCAAGAGTCATGGCCAGACTAGAACTCTGGCCTAGGGTTCCTGTACCCTGAGCCTACACACAGTGCTCAGCCGCTATCCTTTTATAATGTGGTACCACTGGGCCTATAAGACCTCATTTTGGATGTAACCCTGTTTTACCTCTTCCCCTGTTGTTTTTTTGCATTCATCCCTCTGTAAATGAATAGTTCCCTTCCCTACATTCACTGTATTCCCTTCCTATATTCTATTTCAGTGAGTGTGTTTACTACAGGTGGCTTGGAACAGGTGCCCTGGGGTATAAGGGAGTTTCCGTACTGCATTCCTGAATGTTCCTTTTCTTGGCCAGAGCTGCCTGTAAGGTGGAGTCCATTTTGGCCACAGGGGCACTATAGTTACTTTACAATAGGAATACATAGGACCAGATTATTTATTATTATTATTAAATGCCCAGGAAATGCTGTCCCCATTGATCATTATCACTTGGAGGACACCTACACTGTAAGCTGAAGGTATAATTTTCAGCTCAAGCAGATGTAGCTGTGCTTGCTCTGATGGAGCTAGTGAACTACAAGTGTCAATGTAACTGGGGTGGCATGAGCTGCAGGAGAGGCTAGCCACCAGACAAGATTGTACTCAGGACAACTAGTCCCTGCCACTTGCCACTCACGCCGCAGCAGCTAGTAGCTATACTTCAATGTTTAGTGCACTAGCTTGATCAGAGCTAGCATGGCTTTATCTGCTCGAGCTGGAAATTACACCTTCAGCTCCAAGTATGGATTTACCTGTAGTTGAATACACGTTACTACAGTGCTTGAATCAGAAAGTGGAAGGAAAGATTTGGTGTGACATTTTGGAAATTGACAGAGAGTCAGCAGCTGTTTGCATTCAAGATAACCATCTTTACATGAAAGAAGTTACAATGTTTCCATCATGCAAGGAAGAGTGAGAGGAAAGTGATGGCAGGAAAGACAACATCAGTCCCTGATAAGAAACTTTAAGATCTGAGCAGGGATGAAATCAGGTGAACTAATAATGAGACAGCGGCAGAGGGAACTGGAGAAAAGACACCCTTAATGGCTATGCCTTGTGTGTGTCTTGAGCTGTTTCTATAGCCTCAGAATAAGAAGGTCAAATTAGATCAAATAAAACAGGGTGGAATTGAACAGTACAATTAGGTCATAGTCAGAAAGTAATTACTTCTTGGTCCAGTACAGATTGCATGTTACTTCTTGACACTCTATATTATTATCTAAATAATAGATGTTAGCCAGCACTGCAACTGGGAGTGAACTGGAAAAAACTGAGTTAAAAGTCACTTTGCTATATGTTATAACATCACAATGTATATTAAAGCTGTGATAAACTTTGAAGTTAGACTTTAGGTGGGAGAGATGGTGGTGGTTATACCAAATTTATGTTTCTATTCCAATTTTGTCAGAGAAAAAATGATAAAGAGGAGTGTGACACTGAAAAGCCTATATTATTACAATAATTTAATATGCAAAGTTGCAATAAGATCTAAAATTTGATTCCTACTGCTATGTATTCATCTAATTTCTACCCTTTGATATTGTAATAAAAATGGTTACTGTGTGTACAATATCTCACTGATAGGATTTACACATGCTGATAACTTTAGCCCACTCTAGAGAATTTATTTTAGTTTCCTGCTCTTACTTAAGCTTTCTTCATCCCAGTCATCTGTTCTTCCCTGTGTTCACTGCAGCTGATGACAGCTGGGTTTCATAATGTTTGCACCCTGCAAGTTCCGCTAGTTGAAATAATCTATACTCCCTATAATAGTTCGAGAAGACTGCAACCACTTTGGAATCCTGCTGCAGATCCTCAGCTGGCATAAATCAGCATTGCTTGATGGACATTTCAGTGGAGCCTTGCAGAAACTACTCTTCACCTAGAGAAGCAAGAATCAGAACCCAGAACTTTAAGCACCTGAAAACCATAAATCCTTCACATCTCCAAGCTACTGTAACGGAAGTATACTTCTAAGCTTCTATAACCAAGCAAGAACCACACCTAACCTGAGGTAACCGTATCAGACCTATTTGCGGACATTTCTTGCTGAAAACAAGTTGACCCAGAAAATTCTGACTTAATTCCAGCAGGTTAAAGGAGGTTGTAGTTTTTTCTCTCTCTCTCACCCATTTCTTTCTGCATCCATCAGAAGAATTTCATTTCACTGGAAATTATGATCTCATCAGTGGCACTGAAAATCAGGAAACACACCATTTTAAATGTCCACACCATCTTGATGAAAGCAGGTGCCTGCAGACACTGTTATAATTAAGAGTTTGTCGGAATTTCCATTATAAATCTCCTCTCTCTTCTCTCTCTCTCTCTCTCTCTCTCTCTCAATAATCGTACACTGTGCCTGGGCCATGAGAGCATGTTCCAGAGTGAAATTGAGCCTGATGATTAGTAAAGAAGAAGAATTTTACTTTTTGACTATTTTTAAAACAAATTCAGGACCAATGAAAATCAGTTTGAGGGGCGGGGAGGAGCAGGGGGTTATGTTCTTCTAGCCTAACCACACTGGGTCAGAATTGCAGTGTCATTCTGGCAGAGAAGATCAAAGGAGATGGAAAGCAGCCAGATCTTCCCAATTTGCATGGGGAAGTTCCCAGACAACATAGTCTCCCAAGTTCCTACAAGACCTCCTGGAATAGAGCACCCGACAAAAAGGAATATGGTTAGAGCTCTACTCTGCCCTGGCTATATTATCCCCATTCTATAGATGAGGCATAGACAGACTAAAGACCGGTTTTACAAAGGGATTTAGCGCTAACTACCACTTGAGGTACCTGTGGAATGGTTATGGAGTTCCTGGTCATCTACAATTACCAGAGAGGACCAGGATGTATTGCAACAGGGAGCTTAATAAACATAAGAACTTCCTGGTTAGGGAGTTCTCTGGCTGTTGCTTAAAGCATGGCTGCTTGTGTTTATGACCTCACACTACATTGTGTCAGAAGTGTGTGAATCACTTTCTCTAAAGAAGGAGTAAAGGAAAAAAAAGAGAACCCAGAGCCATGCCAGAGTGGTGAGTAGGAAGAGGAAAATCAGGGAGGAGAACCGTGAAAGCTACAACAGGAAGGAGGCTGAGCCCTGTCTCAGCACAGCAGTGGAGCCCGTAGTGCAAATGTTTGATTTTGGCAACTCAGGTATCTGGCCTTGCTGAATCCATAGATATGAGCCATTCTGGATGGCCTCTGGTTTAACAGAGAAATCACAAGAATACCAGGTAAATGCCCTTATATTTGCCATGGGTAATGCTGCTGATGATATCCTATGTGCCCTATCCCTCACTGATGAAGAAAAGAAAGAATACTCAGAAGTGAAAATGGCTTTTGATTCCTATTCCATAGGCAGACAGAATATTACACATGAAAGGGCCAAATTTAATAGGAGGTGCCAGGAACCAGGGGAAACAGCTGAGACTTTTATTACTGCAGCTCATAGTCCTGCTGAACATCGCAAATATGGAATGTTAAAAGAGGAACTAATAAGAGACAAAATAGTTGTTGGTATAAAAGACACCAATTTATGAGCACCGCTTCAGTTAGACCAAGATTTCACACTATCAAAGGCTATAGTGGGAGTAAGAATGCAAGAAACCATAAAGAAACAGTAATGTAACTTACATGATAGCAGCAGAAAAGAGACTGCATCAGACAATAGTGACAGAGTAAAGAGAAAAGCCACAAATGTGAAAGGAGCAGTCAGACTAAACTTACAACATCAGAACAGTGCACAACTAGAGAATGAGAGACCAATGAAATTTAATACAAGGAAGGCTTTGAAAAGCTACAGAAGATATGGCAAGACACCAAGCCACATCTGACAATAATGTCCAGTTAAAGAGGCGGAATTTAGGAGATGCTACAAAATGGGACATTTTGCAGTAACATGCGGGTCACTAACAGTAGTGGAAGCAATCCAAGAAGGAAAGTTATCATTAGATGACAATGAGTCCATACTTCTAGCAACTATATCCTCAAAAGAACAAACAACACCTTGATACCCAAGTATGAAACTAAATGGTTGAAAACTTATGTTTAAAACTGATACTGGGGCAGCAGTCACTGAAATTCCAAAAACAGATTATGGTTGATCCCAGGATGGAGATCTGCAAAGACCAAATAAGATGGGGTAATCATATTTTACTGCTATAGTATCAGTGAGTTGTCAAAGGTTATCAGAGTCATGATGGCCTCTGACAAACCTGACTTGATTTAGATGTATGATAGAACCCATAAATACAGTTTTGAGACACTTCCAACAATCCAGACTCATTCTGAATTAGAAATGTGAATTTGGAAAGGAGAAAATAAAATGTGTAATACACGTAATTAGCAAACAGTGAATTCAACTAGATTCAGACAAGCCTTACTCACTTTACCCAAACCCAAAGATATTTTGGCTGTAAGAAGATTCCTGGGCATGATAAATCATTTAGGGAAATTCTTACCAGATTTTGCTTATTTAACAAAAGTCTTAAGAGATGTCTTTAATGGTCACAGTATGTGGATCTGGGGGAGCACACAACAAAATGCATTTAATAAAAGAACTACTGACATCTCCACCTGTTTTGGCAAAATATTTGGTAAACTATCCAACAATACCAGCAGATGCATCTTCATGTGGTTTAGGAGTAGTGCTCACACAAAAGCAGCCAGAAGGAGACCAGGGACCTCCATATCAAGAAGGCTCACATGGAAAATAAAAGCTCTAGCAGTCACTTGCGTTTGTGAACAGCTCAGTGCATACCTGTTTGGGTTGCATTTTAACATAGAAACAGAGAGTAAACCCTTAGTGGCATTATTGGGTGAAGAACCACTGGATGACCTTCCACCTAGGATTCAAAGATTTTGACTACAGCTGATGTGATTTTCTGTCAACACAGAACATACACCAGGGAAAGCACTCCTAACAAGAGACACTCTGCCCAGTTGAGCAGCCACCAACAGAAAAAGAAAAGGCTTTATAGAAAGATGTCAGAGAGTCTACATTGACCTGGTTCTGGCAGCAATTCCAGCATCTGCCAGCCAACTGCAGCAAGTTAGAGATGAACAACTAAAGGATGGGACTTTCCAGAAATTAATTTAACTCTACCAAAAAAAGGTGAGATCAAAGGAATCAACTTCCAACAGACCTAATATCATATTGGCAGGACTGAAATGACCTTCCCAGGGCTGATGGCCTGCTTTTGAAAGGACAGTCCCTAGGTTACTTCAGAAACAGATGCTGTCCAAATGGACCAGATGCTGTAACTAGGCAAAATGCATGGGCATGTGACTTACCCATTTGACTCCAAACTCCATCTTGTTGTTGTAATTTTCCACAGTAAGAACAATGGGATTCCCTCCAAATGACAGAAATTACAAAAGACCCTGGAAACCCCTCCATTTTGGCTCTATCCTGCTCCAGCCTCTTTCTTGTGCAAGCATCTGGACTATGAACTTATACTAATGGGAGCATTCTAACCAAGGAATTGAGGACCTTCCAATGATTTAGAAGCAGCCAGAGACTTACCAAGCTAGCAGTTTATTCCATCACTGCTAGAAGCCTAAACCAAGAACTTTGCAATTACTGTACGTATTTGATTCCTTTAACCAATTTTAACTCTCACCTTTTTCTTTTTTTCTTTCTTTCTATAAATAAACCTTTAGATTTTAGATACTAAAGGATTGGCATCAGCGTGATTTTTGGGTAAGATCTGGGTGTGTGGCTGGTCCTTTGGGATCAGAAGAACCTATTATTTGATGAGACTGGTTGTAAAGAACCACTGATCTCTAAATCCAGTGTTTTTGGTGGTGACATATGAACTGGAATGCCCAAGGAAACGGCTTTTATGACTTCTTGTTAGCCAGTATGGTGAAACAGAAGTTTACTTTTGTTGCTGGTTTAGTATATCCTATGGGGGATTTGCCACCAGTCTTGGGATGTATCTGCCCTATTTCTCAGCAGTTCGTCCTGAATTTGGTATCCTCAGTTGTGACCCACTGAGGCATGGTTACACTGGCCCCTAGAACAAAAGAACATGCAAAGAAGTGTTGTCTAGTGATTACAAAAAGCTTGACAATCATGACTTCTCACAGAGGCAATGAGTAGCGGGGAGTATGTGGGGCCACATGCTCCCCCTAGGTTTGCTGCTTGACTTGTACTGAGCATGCTCACAAGGACTAAGTATGCTCAGTAACACTGCTGAAGCCAGCTGCCCGCACTCTGTCACACACACACACACACACACACTGTCAGCAGGCATGGGTTGTCTGAGACTTCTTATTTACATTCCTAGCTCTTTTGCTGATCTTGGCCAAGTTAATTTGTCTTTCTGTGATTCAGTTTACCTATCTGCAAAAAGGCTGCAATAATTTATCGTGGGTTGTTGTTTAATTACAGTTGGTATCGTTCTTTGAGATCCTGAGATAAAAATCACAAAGAAGTACAATAGGATCGGTGTTCTTAGGATACACTGAAATGGTTCTGAAGAAGAGGAAGCTACTATGTTCCCCATTAGACTGTGAGTCCTTACCTCAGTGGGAGTTAGCCTGAGTACAAGACTGAGGGTCAGACCCTGTAGAAATAGTAATTGATAATGGTGTATGATACAATGCTGCTTTAGCCGCAGTAGTAGTATGGTAGTGTCTAAAGGCCCCAACCAAGATCAGAGCCACATTGTGTTAGACACTGTGTTACCCTGGATTTGAGGGGTGTGTACCCCAGAATGTGATCAAGCCAATTGCAACCATATTATGTGCATTTAGCTACAATGAATTAATGAAATAGAACACCACATAGTTAAGGGTTAATTTGGAGACAGGCTTTTAAAAGCAAGGTCATATCTAGCTGGCAGTTTCTGCAAATCAGAATGGGAGAAGGGGACAAACAAACAAACAATTGAGACAGAAAACCTTGGTGGCTGGAAAACCGTGAGTCTATTAGAAAGTTCTTGAAAGTTAGGAAAAGTGATGGTCCAGTAGGGATTATTATAACCTATGTGTTTGGTAGAATTTAGTTATAAAATATTAGCTAATAAAGTGTACTTTGGAGCAGACCTCTGAAGCTATCTTGAGAGATTTTTTTCCTGACACCCCTTCTCTCCCAGTGAACAACTGGCCACTGCGAAGTCGCTGTTAATTACTCAATACCATTGCAGATGTTAGGTAAATATCTGGGATATTGTAAACCTATTGCTTATGATTGTGTGTGCTTAAATCTAATAAACCGCAGTTTTTAGATAGAACATGTGGACTTGCATGAATCTTATCAGATGGAATTGCTGTGTTCCTATGAATTTATTCCTGACACCGCCTGGAGTGAACTAGTTAATTTTTCCCTGTTGCAGGTTCTGAAAACCCTGGGTAACAACTGTACACACACATAGAGAGAGATGATCCCTGCCCCCAAAGAGTTTACAGGCTAAATAGACCAGACAGACAATGTGTGGAAGAGGAAGCAGAGGCCCAAAGAGATGAAGTGGCTTGCCTAAAGTCATACAGCAGGTCAATAATAGAGTCTGGAAATAGGACTAAGGTCTCCTGAGTCCTAGTCCAGTGCCCTACACTGCCTGAAATCCAAGTTAGTATATGTAACCTCCCTGCTCAGAGTGGCACTCTGTCCCCCTCTAGTGGTGGCTAGACCAGGTTGAGATTGATAAGCCTACTACTGCCTTGGCTACAAGAGAGATGTATCTTTTAGCTCTGACAGTGGAGGCTCATGCATTTAGCTCAAGAAGTCCCAGGTTTGATCCCTGCTGCTGACATCTCTATGTGGGTTGGTGTTACATACGTATGTCCACTGAATAGAAATAAAGATACGTGGCTAAATTTAAAGGATCAATTAATACAGCGATAGGTTTATAGGCACTTTAAATTCCATAACATAAACAGGTACTGTTTTTTCATGTTTGAAGAAGCCTCAGAAGAAATCAGCTATTTATAATACTCCGCAGCTGAAATGCTATTTTGCACACACCATTTTGTGGGCATGTGTCACAATAAGGACGGGGGCAGTCTGACTTTTTGGTCACAGCACGAGTCGAGAGTCAGGTGGGGTCTGATTACTGGGAGATCAGAGACTGAGACAGGCCAGAGGGCAAACTGAGAGTCAGGAATCAGGCGGAGTCTGATCACCAGGACATCAGAGTCTGAGACAGGCCAGAGGGTAAACCAGGAGTCAGGTGGCAGACAGGGTCAGGTTAGCAGGAGATTAGGAGCAGGCATTGCAAGAAAAGCAGTCCTGAGCAGGGAAAACCCAGTTGCCTGGACAACTTCCTGTTCCTGTGCTTGGGTTAAATAGAGGTTGGGGACCAATTGGGACCCCCAGGGTTCCACCAACCAGGACTGGAGTCCTCTGTTAGAGTTCAGTTGCTATTTTAGCAGTTAGTGGCAGGTTGGGACTGCCTAGGCCTGTGAACCAGCATTCAAAACCCACACCACTGATATCATGTGACACAGGGATCACAAAATACTGGGGCCTAGATCATCCTTTAAGTCACAGCCAGCAGTAAAGGGTAGTGTGGTGCTGCTGCAGGGAGAGCACTGGCAGGCATTGTGCAGAGCTCCCAGTGTATGGAGCATGTGTACACCCACCACAGACTCCCCCGTATTCTGTTACCAATATATATGGAGCAGAGCCATGGCCTGCTTTGGAGCACCGTGTGCCCCTGGGGCATGAGGGCTTGAGCAGGTACTGTATTCAACCTTGCAAAAACTTCTAGGATGGAAATCAACACTAGATTGAGACAGAAAAAAAAAATGTACATAAACTAAAGCCAGTTGAATAATTTGTTTCAATAAAACTCATTGCCCAGTTTGTCATTTTTTAAATAAAAAATTATTCAAAAATCATGTTTCTTATTCATCCAGTACAAGGGCAAATAACATTTTGTGGCATATTTTTCAGAGCAGGCCAATTGTACCACCTTTACTTACTTAAGGTCACAGAAGGAGGTCTGTGACAGAGGTGGGACACCTGAGGACCCTGGAGCTCCTGAAGCCCCAAGCTCACACCAGGGCCCATTCTCCCGCACGCAAGTGTATGGGTTCAACAACTAACCTATGCAGTATATGTAGGGCCCTCCCAAATTCACAGCCATGAAAAATGCATCACGTACCGTGAATTCTGGTCTTTTGTGTGTTTTTACCCTATACTATACAGATTTCATGGGGGAGACCAGAGTTTCTCAAATTGGGGGTCCTGACCCAAAAGGGAGTTGCAAGGTTATCTTAGGGGGGTCATACTATTGCCAACTCATAACACCTGCCTTCAGAGCTGGGTGGCAGGAGAGCAGCCGCTGTTGGCCAGGTGCCCAGCTCTGAAGGCAGCACCCCACCAGGAACAGCACAGAAGTAAGGGTAGCAGTACCGCAACCCTTCCTACAATAACCTTGCAACCCCATCACAACTCTTTTTTGGGTCAGGACCCCTACAATTACAACACCGTGAAATTTCAGATTTAAATAGCTGAAATCATTAAATTTGCTATTTTTAAAATCCTACGACTGTGAAATTGACCAAAATGGACCATGAATTTGGTAGGGCCCTAATTATGGCATATACCATATTATATGGTATATGCCATAATATTTAGGCACAACTGGTTGCATCAAGGAGGGAATTTCTGCTGTAACTCTGAATTGTCTATACATTTAGGTCCTCTGCCCTTCATTTACATCATTTAACCACGTGGATAAATATATATAATGCACCTAAACACATTGCTACATAAATAGGGAGGAGAGGCTTTTATCATTCTAGAGAGGTTGGCTGCATTGAGCATTGAGGGAGCTTTCAAAAGGAATGTGATAAAAGTGGTGTCAAATTCAAACCCATGATCTGTCCCAGAAAAGAGTATCCCTTTTCATCCCTTTAGTTCTCTAACAAGTAGTAGTAAACTATGTCTTAATGTTTAAAACACAGATTTGTTTTAAACTGTAGCTTTGAAAGCAGGGGGCTGTGGATTCTGTAATTCACTGAATCCCTTTTGAGTCCACTGTGGAAATGCTGAAGCAGCTAACTCTCAGTAGGATTACATCTTGGCAAGAAGCAAAGTTAAATGCCACAGTGATCCCACTGTGTGTTAATCACATGGTTAACTTGTTAAATTTAAATTGCATTTGTTTCCCACAGCTTTGTAGAAAGTTTATTGATAAGGCATTTTTGTTGTTTTCTTCCAGGGTATTCAGCATTGATCAATCAGGTTTCTGTCCATGTCTCTTTCATAATGAGTGACTGAGTATGTTGCTGAGCAAGAAGAGTTAATGACAGGGCAAAATCTTTTGTAGAGTCCCTTGTTGTGTAATTGTTACCTTGCTGGGTTTGTAGATTACTGCAATTTGCTTTTATTTTGATCTTCTTTTCTTTTCTTTTGATTAATTTTTAAGGTTTTTCTTCTTTGATTCAATTTGATCTGATTGATTTTCTGATTTTCTTTTCCAGAGACTAGTTCAGGTGATCACTGAGCTGATGACCCACAGAACTGCAATATGGGGGAGTGCAGAGCCTGTGGCTCTCTTGCTCCCTCAGCTGCTGAAGACAAACAACAATACAGTGATGCCATTTTTTTGAAATGTGTCCCGGTGTCCATCATTAAAGTGGCTGGACACCTCATATAATTAAAAACAATCACTTGTAAAATAGCAAAATATTTTCTAAAGGCTTTAGTGACTCAGTAACAGAACGTTGTGCACATTGATAGCATCTAGAACCCCCGATCCCCTAATACATTGATCTATAGGATAATCAAGAGCGAGACCAAACAAACACATCTTACACAGTATCCTGCAGTTCCCAGACTTGGATGCCTTGACTGAGCATGGCACACCTACTAAGGCCACCCTGCTATGAGCTTTGAAGAGTTTGACCCCAGAAACCAACAACTAGAAAGACCCAGCACACTGTGAATCCCATGGGACATAAGAGAAGAAGGGATCCACAAACCATTCAGCATATTAGAGATCATAATCAACACCTGGAAATGTGCTTGGAAATAAACAAGCAGCCAGTCCTGAGCATGCAGCAGCAGTGTTGTATGTTGTCTTCTGATAACAAGTACTATGTAAGAGGTAAATATTATTATTAATTAATATTCTTTATTATTACAGCAGATTGACCTACTTAAAGGATTAACCTTGCATTTTCCACTAGCTGTACTTTCCAGATACTTTCATAGGCAGTCCCAAACAGAGTGCACTGCAGTAAGCTATCCTGAAGATATGGATCAAAGAGGCACAGCTTACTATTGTGTCAAAGTCTGCAACCAAAAGGCACCTAGGCCAAACACAGAAGAGAGAGGAAATAGGGGAAGATGAGTCCCAATGAGAAAATATGTTATCTTCAGTTTTCATGTATTCCTCTGTTCTTTATCCACAGGAACAATCACATTCCTATCACCCTTTACAAACAGATCAAAATATGTCATTTATACCGCTGATTCATTGTGACTACAGGAATCTTCACTGGATAAATCCAGGGTTTCCTCTTTCAGCTGTTTCATCCTGTTCTTGCAATCACTACCTCACTCACTGCCAAACCTGAAGAAGACCTCTGTGTCACTTGAAAGTTTGACCCTTTCACCATCGGAAGTTGATCCATAAAAAGATATTACCTCACCCATCGTGTCACTCGCTCTCGCTGACATTCACATTCACCTAATGTATCAGGGATCTCAGTCACCACAGTTACAACTGTATTCCCAGCCAAAAACTTTAGTATTGAATAAAGCTAGAGAAGATCTCTTCACCATCTTCTGCATCTTGAGGAGGAGGCTATCCAACTTAAGTTCTTACTGGGAGGAGAAGGCTCAAAGTCTTTGTGTCTCACACCAAGAGCATGGAGGAGGGGAAAAGAGATTTCTTTATGTGGGAAGTATGGTGGAGGGGATTCATGTCTCTATGGTGTTCCTTTATTCGCTGCCCCCTAGAGTACCTGCAGGAGACATTCTCCCCAGCATCACATGCAGAAATCCCTTATAGGAGTTAGGGGAAGTGGTAGTGGCTCAATGAGTAGGAAGGATAGTGTCAGTTTCTCCTAGTGCTTCTTTTGGGAGAAATGTCTGACACCTGGCACCCCCTTATTTACCACTGTCATGTAATTAGGATATGTTTTGCACAAAGTATGCCATGTGAGGTATCATTGTAAAAGTCTTGATCTGCTAGACATTAATATCTCATTGGATTGTACGTGCTATCATTGTACGTGAAGTTATGAAATTTGACTATGTATGTATTACTGAAACTCATGAGGTTGCAAACACCCACAAGCAGCCTTTCAGGTACAATAGTAAAAAGGCCAAACAATATTAATTGCTTATTGAGGAAATGCGCACAAGCACAAGGATTACCCCAGGAACTGTGTACAATAGAAACCTCTCAGAGATAGCACTACATAATGAGAACTGTTTGACCCGGGTCACACCAAAAGAGCTCTCCAGCCAGTGGGAAGAAGATATAAAAGGGGGAAATGACATCATGATGGTACCTCACTATCCCTACAACAACACACCTGGAAATACCTGAGGAACAAAGACTGAACTGGGGGAAATCCAAGCTAAAGGGATTTCTAGCCTGTGTGTGAAAACCTGGGAAACCCAAGTGGCAAAGCAAAGGCAGCTTGCGCCTTAAGAACCTTCCAGCCTGTTTATCACTCAGGGTGAGAATTTGCTAATTCATATCATACCTATCTAGTATGTTAAGCCCAGTTTGCGTTTTTGACTATTTACTAGGTAATCTGCTTTGATCAGTTTGCTATAATTTATAATCACTTAAAATCTATCTTTTTGCAGTTAATAAACTAATTTTATGTTTTAATCCAAACCAGTGTGCATTTGACTAAGGTGTCTGGGGAAAATCTCAGCTTGGTTACAAGTGTGCCTGGTCCTCTTCACATTGAAGGAGCAGCGACCTGGATATTAAACCCATATACTGGCCAGATTTGAGCAGGGTAGGACAGTACTGCTCTGGGATCCTGAGCTGGGAGGCTGGTGGTTAGAGAGTCTGCATGTAACTGCAGCTGGGTATGTCCCTACATGTGTGAATGCTGGTGAAAGTACAAGCTTGGAGGGCTTTGCAATTTGTCACAGCAGCACAGTGCGAGAGGCAGACCAGGCTGGTGGGTCAGAGGGCTCAGAGGTATCCCAGTTCCAGGTGGCACCTGGGGGGAACCCATCATAAAATGTGTATGGGAAAAGCAGGGATCTAAGGGGGAAAATAGAGAGCCAGGCCAGCATTTATGGTCTGGGAGAGGAGCTCTGAACGATGACATTGGGATGGGGAGTTGACAAAAGCACTGCTAGAGAAGAAACTGTAATTTACAAAGAAAGAGATTTTAAGTGAGTACAAGTAATAAGACATAAAAGTCAGAAATGGTTACAAGAAAAATAAAAATAAGATGTTTACTAACACCTAACTTAACAAATAGCAGATTCAAGCAAAATTTCTCACCATATGCTTTCAGCAGTCTTACTGACCAAACACTGCATGTCAGGACCCCTTCTCCAGAGTCCAACACTTGCCTCCTTTGTCACTTGTGGTGCAGTGAATGCAATGGACAGGGAGAGAGAGGGGTGACTGCATGTTTAGCCCTCCCTTTTTATAGTTTCAGTTCCCTTCTTGAAAAATATTTCCAATTGCACACCAGGAGACAAAAGGTCTATGTGAAAGGATGTTCCCTGCTGCATTTTCCTCACCTATTTCAGGTTCCTTTGTTTCCCTTCCTGCTTGATGATTCTGTTTACTGCTTAAATGTAAATGAAGCAGAGCACACATTGCTTTGATTAGGACAGACCTGTCTGCCAACTTCTGTTCGGGCAGAGCAGTGTGGTTTGGAACATGTGTTAACAACACTATACAGGAATACCTTATAACTTCACATACAATGTTGCCACATATATTTCAACCAGGGCAATACCAGCAAATTATGTTTCCAAATGATACCTCACAAGGCATACATTGTACAGAAATTATTTCAGTAGTGTGTAGTGTGTGAACACTGGCATACATTCTGTCACAACGGATTTCATATGTGAGGTTTCAAATTTAAAATCAACCCCCGACCCAACAATTTACCTGAAATTTGAGAATGTGCAAAAGATCAAAGTTTCCTGTCAGTACCCATCTATACTAATCACTAAAACCTTTTGCACTCAAATATAGTTAAAAGCAAATCCTCTGCACTAGTTCTACCCAAGGATTAATGTTTAAAATGGTTCAGAAGGCCTTACATCAACATTTCTGACTTGTGTGTGCAAAATAAATGTTTAACAGTTTTCAAAATCGTCACTTTGCAGAGTCTTATAACTCCAAAATGACCTCCAAATTAACTTCACACTATCAAAAAAATCCTGTCCCCTGTGCAGAGGCTGCACGTAGGGAATCTGATGCAGAAAGAAGTGTTTTTTTCAAAAGTCGTTGAGAAGATGAAATATTGGAAAGTGTCAACAAATATTGGAAAGTTACAACAACCTGAACAATGGAGCCACTACTTTGACTCTGTAGTTAACAACTTACTAAATAGATCAGAATCAAAAAGAAAAAAAGAAAAGAAAAAAGGGGGGGCATTCTATGTCCTCCATTCAAAGTGAACCCATAATATCTGTTATACATAAAAGAAAATGCCCTGAAAAAAGCCTCCAAAGAAGTGCTTAATTAACACATAAACCACAAATGTTAGTGTACCATAAATATTCATCTAGTGAAGGGTAGTGGGATAAAACCTGAGTGCATGCCACAAGTTTTTCATCTCCACAGCTATCTTGAGTTGGTTGGATATTTACAGTAAATTACAGCTGCACAGTCTTTACTGCACAGCCGTATGGTTTATTATTCAACAGATGTAAGCCATAAAACAGCTTTATCTATTTTATGGTTCAGTGTAGTACTAATAAAATAAACTACAAATACCTGACTTATAGCTCTGCTGGTATCTTTGCACTCCAGTGCGGTTCAATATTGATGCTAAATATAATGAAAGTGATCTAAAAAATGAAGTGTATTCTTCCTTTTTCTTATGATTTCATAGGGAGCTTTAAGATTTGAATGAAAAGTGCTGGGCAATAATTTGTTTTTCTATTGATTTTTAGGCTGGACTATAGCCTTCATTGACAGTTCATTTTTGTTTCCTCCAGACTGGAAAGAAAATAGCACTGAGTCTGCTCTGTGCCTTGAAGCCCACATAACTGATTATAATTAATCATTATAGTGGAGCACGAAGTTACTATTATATTACAATTCTTATATATCCTTGGTAGGATCTATTTAGTGAAATAAAAATGGATGATACAACAAGAAACAGGATAGCCCTGTTGTTTTTCTCTGATATACCAAGTCCAGGAAACAGAAAACAGAGAATACTGACTTGTCTTGCAGGTGTTTTGGCATGAGGCTGCTCAGCAGATATGAAATTTATCATAAAAGCAAATGCAAATATTTGCCCTTGTTTTCAAAAGTGGTGGGAGAGGAATTTAGTTTTCAGACCACACATTTGGCCATAAACATTTTCAACAGCAACAAAATGTATATTTTTGGTGGGAATCTCGCCATCAGCAAAACTAGAAATTGTACATCACAGGTGGAAGAGTTGAATATGGTGGAAAGCATTTTATATGAAAGGTTCTCATAATCCAGCTGGTGATGTGACCATTTGCAGACTCACTCTCAAGCTTGGACTAATATCCTTCACCTCAAGGTTGCCATGAATATCTGTTAATAAATATCTTCCTAGCTAACCAATAATCATTTGACTCTCAAAATGCAAAACCTCTACCAGCCTAATGAGGGACTGAATTCTGAATATTGATCAAAAGGAACTTTCTTTCCATTCCATCCACTTGTACACTTTCAATGAAATCATCTACTTTAACAAGGGAGACCATCCCTTATTTACCCCTTAATTTAAACTCTAAAACTAAGGATTAAATTTGACATTCCCCTCATCTAAATTAAAGGATTTTTTAAAACACTCAGAGTTATTTGGGTATAATCTGAAGCTTCTGGATTACCTAACGATTCCAGTGTTGTTTCTCTTAACAGAGAAGATGAAAAGCCCGTCAACAGCACCAAAACTTTAACTCTTCCTCAGGATACTAAGCATTTAAAGGAACCCATACAGTTGAAGAGGCTCTGGTTGCCCTGAGTACATTAACAAAATTGGAGAGAAAACGGAGTGCTATTTAATTTTCCCTGCTCAAAATCCTTCAGATTTCATTTATAATTGTTTAAAGCTAATTGAGCAGATATTACAGGTAGTAATTCCTCTGTACCCTTTGTGCTTAGATTTCAATCTGAAAAAATACTGATAAAGACAGTGTAAAAGATTTCATACCACATCCCACAAGTATTTGAAAAATGTAAGCACTGTTTAGGTACTTTCCTATGCTTGCTACTTCATCACTTTTTTGTTGCTGCTGAAAGGGTAATGTCTCAAATGCTAGTTCCTGTGATAAACACATTTTCCTTTGGCTCATGAGTCATACACAATGTAAAAAGATGTTTTCCTCTCAAAACGCCAGTGTTGTGAACATCTGGTTCATACCCTTCTTAACAAAATTTGTTCCACTGCTCTATTACATGTAAACATCTGTCATTTATATCAAGCAGTTGACAAATGTTCTATCATGACTTCCAAGAACCAACCTGCTAGCTCATTAAATATCATTTTTATACAAAATGAAAAACAGTTCCTGTGTTTTCTTGAAGATTGCTAATCCTAATCACCAAAGGTGACTTTATTCTTTACCACTTTTGAGAAAATGTCTTTAATTTATACCAGCATTTTTCTATTTTCTTTCCCTGACTACTATATTTAATTACTGTAAATCACTCTCTACATAAAAGATAATGATGTGCTTCTGACAGACAATACAAGGATTCTGTTTAATGAATGTGTTTATTTAAAAGGTGGAAAGTTTTCAGAGGCTTCAAACCTGTAGGATCTTTTATCTATGCATGGTATAACATGTCACTTGTTAAAAAATAACTTTTTGTTGGTATGCTGTAGCTGAGTCTCTTTTTGTTTCTTTTGCTTTACGCTGCCTCAATATAAATCTGATGAGATGGGCACATAGAATCATGTACGTACATATATAAAATATAACAAGATCAATGACTGGAAGTTGAAGCTAGACAAATTCAGCCTGGAAAAAAAGTGCAATTTTTTAACAATGGGGGTAATTAACCATTGGAACACTTTACTAAGGGTCATGGCTGATTCTCCATCATTGGCAATTTTTAAATCAAGATTTATTTTTTTCTACATGATATGCGTTCATTCAAACAGGAATTTATTCAAGGCAGTCCTATGGCCTGTGTCTTGCAGGAGGCCAGACTAGATGTTCACAGTGGTCTCTTCTGGTCTTAAACTCTTGAACCTAGGTGAAGAGTAAGTTCCAGTGTAAGCTTTGTTTCATTTTTAGTGGTGTAATACTTTTTGAACCCTTCTTTTTGTAAACACTGAGATCAAATATGGGGTGGTTTTTAGTGATTTCTAGTGATCCAGATAGAGAAGGTAAGTAAAGCACAAAGAGAACAAATGACTTGACCAAATAAATGATGCATGGCCAGAAGCCCTACTCTCTCACTGCAAGCTATGATTAGCTCCCGGTACCTCCAATGAGTGTCACCCCATAATTTTCTAGTATTCATGTATTTGAGGGTCCGGAAACCAGGATGCATTTCTACATTTAATGACCCACCATGAAAATTAATTCTGGTACATACTGGTACAGAGGCCAACTGCACACTGTGGACCACCCAGGCCAGCCACAAGCTGGTCTGGATGCATACACCATGAATGCACTGGTATGGATGCACACAGGCCAACCTCAAGCTGGTCTTTTGTATTTATTTGGGACAGGAATAGGATGGGACATTTGTAAATACATGAAAACAAAGAAATTCTGAAATTCATTAAGACAAAGAACATACAGTTAGATGACAGACCCAGAGGCTGCAAATTCAGTTAGTGTTGGCTATAGAACCAAATGCTTTTCTTTTTCTCTCTTGAAAAAATATCCTTCTCTGGATTCTCTGATTGCTGTCCAAAGAAGAGCAGCAGAAAACAGACTCAGTCTTAGGAGATCTGGAAGATCCCACTGAGAAAAAGGAGCAGTCTAAGGAGAAGGGCTATTTATTCACATCTATACTACAAAAGGAGAGGGGGTTGTCATCCTGGCTAGCACCCACTATTATAGTGGGCTAAATGAGGGGGGGGGGGGTAGAGAGAGAGTTTGTTGCAGATTTTTTTAAATGTGGAACAATTTAAAGATCTATATATGTAAACAATGAGAAAAGCCCAATCCTATTTTATAGTAGAATCTATTAAAACTAGAATAATAGTTTGTTTATTAATAAAACAGAACATTATTAAAAACTCTTACTGAGTTAGGGCATTACGAGGCCATGGGGGGCAGGGAGAGGGCAGAAGCCGTAGTGCCTGTACAGTACAGTCTTTGTTAGTTAACACTGTTCACCTGTCACACTTGATTCCCACAGTGGAGTTTGTTTAATAGAAATTTGCTATTTTGACCTTTTCATACTTTTTTTTGCAAGTTTTATTTTGAGGCAGTTTAACTTGGGGTGGGCGGCATATGCCGAGTGAGGTGGCCAGGAGCGATGAAGGATTATATCACAGTAGGGAACAGGCTGTGTCTCTGGTACCATTCATTGCCAGCCTTTCTAATATTTGGGGTTTTTTAAAGGTGCAGATTTTTGTAAAGAAAGGGGCAATTTTGGTGGGAAGTGTGTTGGCCTATCTCCACTGAAATATACTTTTAACATTAACTCCCTACTAGCAGAGGTTTCTGTTCAGGAATTTCCCTCTCTCTTTTTTTTTCTTTTTTTTAAACAATCATCACTTTAAACTGGTTTAGACCTAAAGCCTGCAGGAGGGGAGCCATGCTCCAACACATCTTATGAAGCTGACCAAAGCCGTTCTCTCTCTGCTGTAGACATTAGCAAGTCCATAGGAGAATGTGTAATGGGGGAAGTTATGCCTGTATGGGATACAGAAGTACTAGATGGGGGCGGGGAATGGAAGAGAAAACTTTCCCCTTCCCTGTCCCCTTCTATGTCACTGCAAGTCCCCCCCGCAAAAAACATCCTACATGCCTCCCCAATTCACTGCATTCAGCTTCCACACCCTCTCTCCCCATCCCATGTCACCTCTAGCATTATAATCCCAGGCACCCCTGCACCACTAGTGTCCTGTCCCACTGCATGTACCCTTTTTCCAATGTCTCTTGGTGCCTCACATCCGGTCTGATATTGGGAAGCAGAGCTTCTCCCCACCTCTCTGTGTGCCCCAGCCCCATACGTATAGCCCATGTCCTTTTGGTCCCCAGCCCCTTCTCCTTCTCCCTACTCTATACCCCGTCTCAGACTCTGCCCTCCTCACATTTCCTCTACATTTTCTCAATCCCTTTCCCCCACACCTCTGACTCAGCCTGTCAGCTGGAGTCAGAAGGTCAGTGTATATTTAAAAACCTTTATACTGTAAAAGCTGTCCTTGATGCACTTAAAAACTACTCATTAGATCTTTTTACCTTTCCCTGAGTAATCTATCCTGAAAATACTAAAGGGCATGTCTCCTGATCAAAGCCAATAAAACAAAACAAATGTGAAATTTCTGATAATTTTAGAGATGTAATGAGCAAGAAAAAATAAGAACTCTTTAAATCAAACTAAACCACAGCCAAATTTTCAGAATATCAGAGTGTTAATAAACTTAATTGGATTTTCACCAGACTTCCCAGTAAAAAATGTACTGTAGGATGAGCTATGGCCTGAAAATTCTAGGAAAATGAGTTTCTTTGTGGAAGAAGTTTGGGGAGGAGTTAGCAAGCAAGCTTATAAAGGGAAGCTAGCTTCAACATTGACTATGGAGTGGCTACATAATTCTGCATCTGGGTTGGGTTAGTTTTGGATTTCTAATTCGTGCCTCCCACTCATTTCTTCAGTACTGTTCAGTGAGTTGCAGAGACAAAATGTTATTTTTTTAGGGACATTTGTCACAGCTGGCAACATACTGGATATATCAGGTTAATAAGCAAACATGGATCAGAACTGAGTGCTGAAATTCTGTTTGGGAACAATTCTCACTCATTAACCAATCCACCCAGTGTGAACTCAAGACTAAATCAAACAGACAGTCCATTAAACATAAGTGACCAGATCCTCAACCAGTGTAAATTGGCATAGCTCCATTGAAGTCATTAGAGTTATGTGGATTCACAACAGTTGAGGAGCTGGCCCAAGATTCATATGCTGAAATGTAGCAACATGAACTACTGGCAGAGAGTCTACTATGCCTGTCCTAGTCAGAATCCGTTTAGCTCACAATGGGAAGTTATTTCTTTGAAATTTTATATTAAATTATACTCTGATCTTCTAAATGCTTCTCTGTGAATTACCTTCACCTCCCCTTGAGTTTTACCCCTTGAGATACACAGGACTAAGAAAATTCTCAGTGTTTCATTATGCAAGAAACAATAACCTTATGCAATTTACATGTATAACTAAACACTTGGATTTCAAGCCTCAAGGGTACAGTATTGGAATGGTAAAAGTTCCTGCCTGAATACATAACCTATTTCAGAAAACTGAAAGTAACTCGTTTTAGTTAAGAAAATAAAACGCTTATTTTATTTGCTAGTGTGCTATTTATTCTTCTTTCTATTACAAATATCTTCATGTGTGCTGCTCTGTTTAATAACACTAACAGATACGCTCATAGAGGATGGAGATCCTGCCTTCAGGATGGTGAAAAAAGGCTACAAAGGACTCAAAAGGAGCTGTAAATATACAGACCAGAGGTGAGAATTCTAATGCATCAGCCATGTAATTGCATTAATTCAATACAATGATTAAAGAGCTTTCAAGCAACGCTGCTACTGCCTCATCCAGACAGATTCTGATTAAGCAACAGAGGTGTGAGAAAACTATTATGGATCAAAGATGGATAAGATATAGGCTGGGAAAGGAAATAGGTTGGGAAGATTTAGAAAAGATATTAAGTGGTGCTGAGAAAAAAAAGAAAATATGTTAAATATAAAATACACAATGGACTGTGCTATGTTTTATTACAAATTTCCCATTAAATGAATACTTGGTAGAGTACAACGACCCAATAGTAATGGAAAGCTTTAAACCTTTTATTTAAAATTTACTTTTAAGAGCAAATAAAAAGATTGTTGGGGTTCAAACATCAATCACTTCAATGTTGAATTTAAACATTGCCTGACACAATAACTCAGTTACTGGAATGACTAAAATATTCTCCTCTTTATACGTTCATATAATGCTTTATTTAGGTGTTTACACACACAGACACATCCTATATGCCCCCGTGTGTATATAAATCACACAGACACATCCTATATGCCCCCGTGTGTATATAAATCACACAGACACATCCTATATGCCCCATGTATGTAAAATCACATACATACTCATACACTGCACACACATATACATATGTGCGCTTATACCTAAGTTCAACATTATAACAAATAAACAAAAATATATCAGCAAGAAAATATTTTTGTCATTCAAATAATCCCAAATGGGACTGCAGGTGGAGGTGACCCTCTGCATACAGCTCCCCTCCTGACTTCATGGAAAAAGGAACATTCTGCTTCACTACAGGGTGTTACCCCTATAGCATACCTGACTCAAAACTACAAAAGCAAGGAAATGAGAAGTTGATCCACCTAACATTGCATACTCTCTTCTCCTTCACACCATACCACAATCACAGCTACTGACACTGCAGGCCAGGCACAGCAACCTTAACTTCCCCTCCTCCCCCACAAACACACACACACACCTTCCCTTCTCCTTTAAGACTATTATTTGCGAACGTTTGGTGCAGCTCGATTTTGTGCCGAGAGGGGATAATTTGGTTATGGGTTATGCGGCAAAGGGAAGGTTGCGAGAAACTGAATTAAGGCTGAGGTGCATGATCTGTGGTGTATGGTAGTTGTGGCAAATGTAAGATGAGTGAAGGAAAAGACGAGAGATGCTATTAGGTGGTTTAACTTTCCGTTTATTTGCTTTTGAAGGTTTGAGTCAGATATGACATGTGTGGAGCAACCCTAACTGCTTCACAATTAAGTTTTTTGTATATTAATTTCCTAGGAGTTTTTTTAATTGCTTAGTTAGGGGGTTAGCACTGCATGATAGTGTGAGAGATAGAAGAGGTGTGGGCTAATCTGTGGAATAGGCATAAACCCAGCTGCTGACACAGAAGACTTTATGCACCTGCAGCTGCTGTGCATTAACACTTCTGTTCCAAAAAATGTACGTAAAAAACCCTCCTGTCCCATAATCAGAAGCTTCACATAGTAAAGTTAACGTGCAAAAAGTTTCTCCATATGCAATATTTTGTGCCTTTATTTTTTTCTTATTCTGAATAATAAGAATTACCAAGAATTATCTGAAATCCAAATATTTTTTAAATTACCACTTGCAACAAATCTATACAGTATACATCTCTCTAACAAGTTTTGTGTAGATGCACAAGATTTTTTGAGAGATTTTAGTCAGCAATGGATAATCTGCCCAGGAATAATTCCCAGACAGAACTCAATTTCACACTTTTATGAAAAGAACAAAACCAATACTGCCCCCCATTTAAGCCATTTTAGAACCCAACCGTGGAGTCCCTACTTGAGCACCTTCATAATACAGGATGGTTTCAGAGTAACAGTCGTGTTAGTCTGTATTCGCAAAAAGAAAAGAAAAAAGAAAAGGAGTAGATGAAGTGAGCTGTAGCTCATGAAAGCTTATGCTCAAATAAATTGGTTAGTCTCTAAGGTGCCACAAGTACTCCTTTTCTTTTTTCTTTTCTTTTTGATAATATAGGATGGATACTTCAGGTTAGCCAAGCTCTACAGGCACAGGACTAGAGTGGGAATAACAAAGGTAGTATCTTTATGACACTTTTGCTATTCTCTGATCCTGGGGATGGTTTGGGCCCCCTCATAATTTAAAGCAACATCAGGTCTATTCTTGCATTCAGGTGCCTATGGCCCCAATGGGCCATTTTGACTGCCAGAGATTGCCAAACAACAGCAGATCCTACCTACCTGAGGATTCCCTTCTATGTTGGGTGAATTGTCAGGTGGCTAGTTATGCCAACTTTATGGCTTATTTGTGCCATCAGGACCTTGGTTCTACATCTTCTCAAAATTGCAGAGCTTACAGCAACACATCCCTCCCTAGCATCACTACTGACCCGAAGGGCAGAATACCCCGCAGAATCAAGTGCTAATTGCTGCACTATTTATACTGAATATTCATTCCTTTACAATCTCCCATCCATGTATTAACCTAGCCAATCCCTGCTTTGTTTGTGAGAACAAAGAGGAGCATAATACAACATGACATGGCTGCAAGCGATAGTCATCATGTGGTTTGGGTTCAGTATTTTTGAACATTATGTTTCTCTTCTGAAATTGCTTATATTTGGAGCTTTCTTGTGCTTTATCCTATTAATCCCACTGCTTAAAAGGCTGTAAAGAGAATACACGCTCTGCATATAAATTTTTAGCTCTGCATGTTTTCCTATTAAAGTTGTTCCATTAACTCTTTGGTATTATAAATAGCAGTTTTATTAATATACAGATGAGTGTCACCATACAAACACTATGATACCATTTCTTAGTGTTGCATTAGCTATCTCCCAGGTGAGCCAAAGGATGATTTAAATGAACAATGATCTTAGATTTTCCTCATTGCAGTCTACACATACTCTAGTGTTCTGAGATGCATTTTCTTCTGTCTTCTGGGGCCTGAGTAGAGGTGTTGGTATTGAATGCTTTGGCAGCACATGATGGAGGCCTTGATGTGGGTAGGATGAAAACTAGAGTTATGCAGTTAGCTGTATTGGTCTGTAGGTTTCCATTAAATGGATGTCTTTGGCTTGCCATCTTTCACTGTAATTGCAGTGTCCGGGAAGCTGACTCTCCCTGGAGATTAATCTGTTTTAAGTTTAATGGATCAGGGGAAGCTATTGAAAGACTTGTAAAACTCTTTATGCTTGACTTCTTAATTCCAAGCAAAGACAACATTGGGTATATACCTCTAAGTAGTGCAAAAATTTATTAGAATATTGATTGAGACATTTTCTTGGAATTGTCCCATGCAAATATAGCCCTACTGCAGTATTATATATATAACCTTCCCAAGAGAATACATATAATTGTTACAAGTGACATCGCTTTCAAACTGTACTCCCTGCATTTTGCCATTAGATCTGGCCAAGAGATGAGTGGTCAGATGTCACTATATACAGATATGCAGGAACTGATCATAGTGATTGCATGTATGTAGGTTATAATCCAGTAAAATGTTGCACTGGCTAGAGGTACATACTGTAGATAAAGGAGCAGATTCTCAGGCCTGCTGAGGTACCACTGTGCCACCAGCACAACACAAAGAGTCCTTCAAACAGCTCAGAAAGTCAGATGCGATTTCTGCTGCATCCAGGGAATCCTTCGCACATGAAAATCATCACAGCAAAATTCATTCTATTCCTTCCTAACTCCAGTCATGATCTCTGAATATGGCTGTATACTTTATGAATTCTGTGGGAGGGCAGTTAAATCGATTCATTGTAGACAAAAGATTGGTCCCGTCCCAGAATCCCTTCCCTCAACACAGGGAAGAAGTCACCTTGGCAACAAAGAGAAAAGGAGGACTTGTGGCACCTTAGAGACTAACCAATTTATTTGAGCATAAGCTTTCGTGAGCTACAGCTCACTTCATTGGACTTTGGCGACAAAGTCACCTGGCAGGGCTATATGCTTGTGACATTACAGTATCTGATTAAAATACAACCATGTAGATCATTGTTGCTACCACGCTTACATAAACGCAACAAATCTTGTACAAAGTGTGTCAACTAGGGTTTCAATGGAAAAGTTATGATTTGCTTAATATGATTATCCTATTTATATGCACATATCATTTTGATATCTGAAGTTATGAATATTTACTATGTACCTGTATTTCAAATGTGTTTGCTCATATGATAACACCCACAAGGTATTTAGCCTGCACATCGTGAGGGGACTATTCAAGCTGAATGGCCATCAAGCTACACTTGATCACAATGGATCATGCCCATCCATACCTGATGGACTGTTATGTGAACATTCTGAAGTACAGGTAATAGCCTCTGCTATAACTAAGCGAAGCAGCATAGGCATGTGACTTGCACAAGTGACTCCAAACTCCATCGTGTTACCTGTATTTTTCCACAAGCTGTGCGGAGGGCTTTCTTTGAAACAATGGGTTCCCTCCACAGGGCAGAAGCTATAAAAGGCCCTGGAAGCATCTCCATTTCACTTCTTTCCTGATCAAACTTCTGGACTATGAACTTTTACTAATGGGAGCATTCTAGCCAAGGGACTGAGGACCTTCCTATGATTTGGAAGCAACCAGAGCCTTAACAAGTCAACAGTTTATTCCATCACATCTACAAGCCTGATCCAAGGACTTTGCAATTACTGTATGTATCTGATTCTTTTAACCAATTTTAACTCTCACCTTTCTTTCTTTTTATAAATACACCTTTAGATATTAGACCCTAAAGGATTGGCAACTGCGTGATTATTGGGCAAGATCTGAGTTGTATATTGATCTGGGCATATGGCTGGTCCTTTGGGATCAGAAGAATCCTTTGGTTGATGAAGTTAGTTTTAAACAACCACTCATCATTAAGTCTCATGTCTGGGTGTTGAATCTAGGATTGGAATACCTAAAGAGGCTGCATTTCTGACTTCTTGTTAGCCAGTGCGGTGAGACAGAAGTTTACTTTCATTGCTGGTCTGGTATATCATATGGGAGAATAACCACCAGTTTTGGGGTATGTCTGCCCTATTTCTCAGCAGTTTGTTCTGAATTTGATATTCTCAGTTGTAACCCACAGAAGCAGTGCTCTTGACGGTGCTCATGTGGGGAAGCTGGCAAGGGTATTTTTAAAAGGGCAGAAGCTGTTGTGTCAGGGGGAGGGAGTGGGACATTTTCTCTAGTCCATGAGGGAGAGACCACTCACCATGTGACACTCTGCATGAAGCAAAGGATACCCTGCCTGCTTGCCTTCCTGGGCACTGATGATCCCTAAGGACTCCCAAGGGAAGGGTGCGCTGGTGAGGGATGTAATTGCAGTAGAGATGTTTAGTGATTTGTATGAGCTGTATTCTCCTGTGCTTCATGTGATTAAGTAAAAGAGCAAAATATGTGAGACTCTGTGCACACTGTATGAGTGGATGTTAACTCCTACACAGCTGCTGCATGTCCCTGGTAGGGTTAAACTGTAAACCAGAAGCTTCACATCTTCAGGGTGGAGTTTAGGGAAAGGAGGTGGGGGCGGGGGGGGGGGTGTTTAAGTAACTGAGTACCTCAGAGGTCAGCACTGGTCCCCAGGGGCCTTGAGCAGCTGGACTGAGGAGCCGAGTTTCCAAGAAGGGGTAGCAAACTGAGAGTCAGTGCCCAGGAAATACACCAGGGAGGAACCAATGCTGCAGCCTGAAGCTTAACACACCCCAGGGGATCCAGAGCACAGAGGAGCTTGGTTTCCCCTCAGCAGTCCTAGTGGGTGGCTGGGAGGGGGCTGTTGCTAGGATCTCTGATCCTCCCCTCCCCCACCACACACACACTGTAGGAGGTGTGGGAGAACCAAAGTGGGGTCAAGCCAGAGGCACAAGGGGCCAAGGCCAGAGTGCACATCACTTTGGATGCTTTAAGTTATATTAAGGGCTTTTCTGCTGCCCAGCAGCCCCAGGATTCAGGCAGCAAAAAGATGGCTTACTGGTGATACTTATTCCTTTCCCCAAGCATGAGCGTGGCCCAGCTGCCAATCAGTGCTGATGGTATGTGCAGGAGTAAGGTGAGGAAGCCAGTGATGGTAAAGAGACTACCATTGCCTCCCCTTTGTTCATTAACCTTCAGGAGCTCCCACCTGCGTGGCCTTCACTAACATAAACCCATAGCACAGAGTTCATATCATTTATACATAAAACAAAACACTCCACTGCACACATCATTTTTCCCCCGGCACCCAAAGGAGAGAAAGAACAAACCACGTGTGACAGACACTAGTCACATTGTTTAATGCACCACTGGAAGATGCACTGACACCTGGGTGATGAGGGTGCCATAAGAACCCAAATAGACCGGAATACAAAGATGTGTAGCTTCAGTAATAACTCTGCAGCCGTCCTGGTCACTTTAAACACCATTGTGGCAGATATACTAGATTTCCAGGCTTTTTGAGCATCTTTATTTGATTTCATTGCAGTTGATGTTACACACCACATTCATTTAGAAAAGAAGGAAAACTTCTCTATATCAAAAGACTCTCTCTCTCTAATAAAACAAAAGTTGTAATGTTCAGTCTTGCTCCGCACTATTCATTCTTATGTGAGGCCACATTATGTCACCACTTAAACTGCAAGGTCTTTGGGGCAGATACTCTCCTTTTGTGCTGTGTTTGTACAGCATCTAGCACAATGGGGTCCTCCTGGTCTATGTCTGGGACTCCTAGATGCTATTGTAATACAAATACATAGAAGCCGATAGTAATAACAATTATTAATAAATGCCATGGGCCTGAGTGGGGGATGGTGCAGCGGTGCACTGCTCCAAGGGGAGCACTGGAAGGCACAACATATCCCAGAGTTCTCTGCCATGCATGCAGGCCATGCCCACTGCACCCTCCCTTAGGAGGAGGCAACATGCTTTTCCCCTTTGCAGCTGGCCAGAGCAGAGGCAGGTCAGAACGATAGCTGTACTTCCTTCTCTCCCTCCCAGGAGACACTATCCGGGATCAGTCCCGACAATCGGGAGAGCTCAAGGCCTGCAATGGCACCTGAACCCTACATGGGAGTACAAGAGACAGGAAGGCTCCTTTTTGCACTTCTCCCATTTGTGTGTCCATGAATTTGAATGTATAGTGCTTGTATCAGTTTGAGTTTCCAGTTTTGCTAGCATTTTTAAACATCTTTAGAGTTCAGTTGTTTTGGTTTTTTGTTTTGGTTTTTGTTTATTTTTAAGATCACCAGGAACAGAACACTCAACAGGTCCTTACATTTGCTGCCGTATGAATGAGGCCCTTTGAAGACTTTTGCTGATTCGAAGAATGGGAGTGATTGACTAGAACAGCAGTACAGTAATAAGGGAATCGCAAGGGGTCTGCTAGAGCAGACAGCTGTTAAATCATTTTAGTTAGGCAGTTTTCCTTATAAATATTTACTGTATTGAAAAACAGATAGCTATTGTAGTAGTGATCTAGAAAACTGTATGAAAAATTATTGGGATTTTTTCCCCATGAGGCCTTAGTCAGAAGCTGCAGCTGAATATGTTCATGGTTGTCTATCTCTGCACAAAATTGGGGCTCAGTGCTACAATCCTTACACAGGCAAAACTCCCACTGAAGGATTGTAGGTTTAGGAGTGTATAAGAAGTCAATGGGAGTATTGTCTGCATACAGATTGCAGGATTGTCACCTAAATTTGTAATAAATAAATAATAATAATAATTAATAAATATAACATATATGTAGCAGAATATAACATAAATGTGTTATAAACATATAAATATAACATATATGTGTCAGAACCTTAGCTGGTGTAAATCAGCATAGCTCCAGTGAAAGCAATGAAGCTATGCTGACTGACACCAGCTAAGAATCTGATCTAATAGCTCTTATTGGTAGAGATAAGTAAATTTAATTTAGTTTGGTATCTGAGTTCATCAGAAACCCAGCGTTGTGAGTTCAATCCTTGAGGGGGCCATTTGGGGATCTGGGGCAAAATTGGAGATTGGTCCTGCTCTGAGCAGGGGGTTGGACTAGATGACCTCCTAAGGTCCCTTCTAACCTCTATAGTCTATGATTAATGAACATTTTAATTTCAAGTCCACCATTTGAAGTCTACCATGCTAAGCTCTCACCCTGTAAACAAAATCACATCTATGAATTGAAATAACTTAAATATTTGAAAGTTCCATAATTTAGTACTTTTGACGTGGCTCCCTTCTAATGTAAAATGCTATACCTATGAGATAATTAACTTTTCCCTGTATATAAGTCTGCAATTTTAAAATTATTATTGTCACTTAAATAACTGCTTGTGCAATAATTCAATGAAAAGGCTAGCTGAAACTGAACGGATGGCCCTTGCTCTAAATCTGAACAACAACAAGGTTTCAGTCAGTCACAGGCCCGGCAAGCTCTTCTTTGAAAACACTTCAATTTTTCAAGCTGTTGGAAGGATTGCCATAGATCCTGGGGGCATACGCCTGAAAGCAAGATCATAATTCAGCAGTAGGAGTTCTGCTTATCTCACTCAGCAGTGAGCTGGCAGAGGACAAGGACCCATGCTTTGTTAAGGCAATAAACAGTGCACCTGCTTTGTGGCCTAACTGGCTTTAAACTGGTAAAGAGGTGGTGGAAAGAGTGTGTCTGTGCAATTAGTGAAGCTTCAGAAAAAAATCTATCTTGTCCTTATGGTATCCCTGGATCTCTTTGTTAAACTGTACTTTTAGGGTTCTATAGACAAGTTATTCAAGAAATAGAAAATAGAAATAGTAAGGGAGAAAGTGGTAGTAAGTTATCTGGATAGCAAAAGAAAAGATATGGATTGATCTTTTAAAAATTAAACAGCAAAAATTACAAAAGGCAGGGAGGGAAAATTAGATTCACATTAGTGCTTTACCACACAGTTCATAGTAAGGGCCATATTCTGATCTTCTTATTTGTCCTGGGTATCCCCTTCCTCCATGAGTAGCCCTATTCATTTCAGTGGAACTACTTGCAAAGTATAGTATTGCTCAGCACAAGCAAGGGTGTCAGAAGAGCTAACTTGACTGTAACAGCAATCTGTTATTTTATTGATATAAATTGGTAAAAGCCTTCATCAGATAGGGTGACCAGACAACAAGTGTGAAAAATCAGGACAGGGGGTGGGAGATAATAGGAGCGATATAAGAAAAAGACCCAAAAATCGGGACTGTCCCTATAAAATCGGGACATCTGGTCACCCTATCTTCAGATGAATTTTTTTTTTAATTTCACTACTCCAGTGTATTCTATGCGATGTTGTCGGTAATCCTTACCAAATGGAAAAATAAATATTTACTTCAAGTGGTACCTGTAAAACAAAGTTAAAAAGCAAAGGGAGGAGGGGAGAAGAGCAAGAGAATTGAGAGAAAAAGAAATATGGTGCCAAATTTTAGAAAAGGGGGACCTTTTGACCTCTGATTTCTTATGCTATACCTTTCTAAATGGGATGCGTTATTGGATGTGAGTGGTTTGAACAGTTAGAACACAGCTGTTATATTTATATGCATAGTTTTAAAAAAAATGACCTCCAACAATTAAAAACTAAAGATAAAGAGTATTATTTATATCAGGTCTCTATCAGCCAAGCAATAATCCTACTTGAATGTGTTTATGAAGGCTTTTAAGAATTTTATGAAGTAAATATTCATATTTCCTTTAAGATCACAAATTCTTTCATTCCTATAAAGCCAAAACGAATTGAAAGCAGTTTTAACCATTCTGAGTTTTCCATAAAGGACAATCAGGGTATTAGATCAGAAGGTTCATTAAAGTGATTACATGAAAAAGGCAAGTCATTCCATACATGGTTGTTAATTGGAAAAGCTGAGTTGAAGTACTGCTGAAGTTTGAATCCAAGTTCAGAATTAAAGAAAATTTGTAATAATTTGTTTTTCCATGTGCATTAGCCCATGTGATGCTATGATATTAACAAGTTCCTCAGCTACATCAACTTTCTCTGTGTATTGTTTAAATAATCGAAGTTTTTCAAAATTGCATATTAATTTCTGAGTATGGAATATCCAAGAAGGTAATTGACTGTTTAGGAATCAATGTTTCTAATAAGTGAATAAGTGTTGAATCATTATATTTTCCATCATCAGTTATATTCTTCATATGATTTCTGAATTAAATATGTCATATTACTAGCATCTTATTCCTTTTAAATTGAGTTAGGGTAAAAATGGTAGCTAGGGGAAGTAATTATTTTTCATGTTGTCATCTACATAGTTAATATCATCTAACAAAAACAAATGTGTTTCCTTGAAGTTACTGCAGGCTGAATTTTTCTAGTCTTTCTCTTATGAGTAACGCCATTAAAGTCAGTGGGGACTCATGTAAGATTTATAGAAGATGGTCATCTTATGCTTTTAAGGTTTACACTCTCTTTAGTAAAGCCAGTGTTGTCCATTTCAGAAATAAATATAAAATTGATGTAATAATAATGTGTATTATTTTTAAATTTCAGATAGCTAAAACAGTAAGTCAAAGTGAGTTTTGCATTGACTTTCAATGGAAGCAGGAGCAGGCTTGATGAGTTTGCTCCAAAACTCACTGAAAGCAATGGAAAGACTCCAACTGACTTCAGTCTATGGGCTTTGGGGATAAGGCCCTAAATGCAGACTGGATAAAACTCACAAGGCTTTTGGTAAGGAGTATGTGGGAATTAAGTGGTGGTCAGAGCCTGGTATGGCCCAGGATGAATTTTACCATTAGTGAAGTGCCTTCTGTTGATTCTTAGAGGAAGTGTGGTCCAGTGGTGGAACCCCAGGCTGAGAAGTTGAGGTTCTGTTCTGGGTTTAGGCAAAGACTGGAAGATTCACTTTACCTATGTGGACTTGTCTTGACAAGGATAAAAAAGGTGTTTTTCTAAAACTCTACAGGCTTCAACTTAAACAGCTAGCTTGTTCTAAAATACAATTTTCCTTACCTATGGTACAGAGTCAGAATGTGCTAGGCAACATGGTTTTTAAAAAGCATCTTTTTATCCTAGTCAAGCCAAACCCAGTGTCTCAGTTTTCCTGTCTATAAAATGGAACTACCTAATACTTGCCTACCTCACAGGATTGTTGTGAGGCTACATGCATCAATATTTGCACAGCACTTTGAGTATACTGGATGGAGGGCTAGTTGTCCTGAGTAACTATTATCGTTTAAAAAGGAGGAAATGTATTGGTAATGAGGGATCCTAATGAAGGAGCTACAATAACAGTTACTTTACAGAAAATAATATTTGTTCTACATTTTCAATTTTTGGTAAAAATGTTTTGTAACATTGCAGAATAAACAAGAAATTAGTGATTATTTATTAGGTTAACTTGTACTTACCGGAAATGAATTACACTAGTTTTTAAGTTTCAGAGTAGCAGCCATGTTAGTCTGTATCCGCAAAAAGAAAAGGAGTACTTGTGGCACCTTTGAGACTAACAAATTTATTTGAACATAAGCTTTCATGAGCTACAGCTCACTTCATCGGATGCATTAGTTTTTCCACTGAATGCATCCGATGAAGTGAGCTGTAGCTCACGAAAGCTTATGCTCAAATAAATTTGTTAGTCTCTAAGGTGCCACAAGTACTCCTTTTCTTTTTACTAGCTTTTAAACACATCACACCTGATTGTTCATTGTTTCCCCTGGTGTTTGGGTAGGTTTTCTTACATCCAATTTGCAGAATTAAAAATGACTGACTGTACACAGTACAAGGCAGTGAAGAATTAGACCCATTATATCCTAATGGTCTTGATCCTGAAATGTTCACTCAGTCCTTCCACAGACAAAACTCCCATTTTCCAGACTGGGATCCAGTATTTTCAAAGAGTTATTAGACAAAAGAAATGTTTTAAGATAGAAATTGCTTTGCTAAAACTGTTTAGAGAAGGTAGAAAGAAATCTAATACAATTTATCAGTTGGCTTTATTTGCATCAGCAAATTACAAAATGTACATTCTTAAACTGCAGCTATTTTACACTTTGTCCAATCACAGGGAGGAAAACATTAAACATCCTATAATCTAGTCTAGTGAAAAGTTGCTTCTCAAAGAATTATCCTGCACTTGCCTGCAAATACGTTCTGCAGAAAGCCATCAAGACAGTGCAC
Organism: Natator depressus; assembly: GCF_965152275.1. Classification (NCBI taxonomy): domain Eukaryota; kingdom Metazoa; phylum Chordata; order Testudines; family Cheloniidae; genus Natator; species Natator depressus. Next base: position 103,957,128 of record NC_134234.1, read on the forward strand.
CATTGTAGGCTGCGGATCCTTTGAAAAGACATGGTGCACTGAATATTAACATCATTTCACACATTCCCAAGATGTATGCAATTACCTCCGGGAGAGGAGATGGGAATGTGAGGTCTCAAGGGCTTAGATAATGACACAAAATAAATTGTAACCATTACCCATGTACTTTTCCAGGAGATGTATTATTTAAAACCTATCTAGGCCTTCAAGAATGAAAGACAGAAGAATGTCCACTTTATGAAATTGCCATTAGTGTGTGACCTAGAGTTGAAGACAAGGTTAATTATGGGTTTTTAACAGAAGTATCGTTCTGGCTTAATATCAGTGCCCAGGTCTTAAATATTGAAGTAAGTCACATTTTTCAGGGACAATTGCCTTTGAATGAAGAATGACAGGGCTCTGATCTTTGCTGACCCTTACAACTCCCACTGTGTAATCCATAGCAACTATGTTGCTAAGGCCACAGGGGAACACATAGTAAAAATAGGATAAGACCATGAAATCTGATGTCATACTTTCGTAAGATACAAAATTGCAAGTAATCTTTTAAAGCAGATTTATTAAATATCTGATGTATTGTATAGAAAGTATTTGAGATGGATGTGCACTGAATATGGACAGCCATGGTCTGATAACAGCAAAATGACTTTGGGTGCTTAGATAAGCCAACTTAACTAGTAACATAAATGTTCTGGTCAGATGTTCTGTACTTTAAGTAATTATCCTCAAATCACTTTCTTTGATGTTCTAGTTTTCTTGGGCATTTTGCTCTGTTTCTGGCTACAACATGAGTCACATATATGAGATCCAATTCCAAGTTCCTAAGTTAAACTCGGAAGAAGGGAGTTGATATCATCTCCTAAACAGAGCTTGGTGAACAGTAGTGAAAAATGTTTGCAAGCTAATCAGAACATTAAATACTGAGTTCCATTTTTGGCATGTTCACTAACCGACTATTCCTTGTGTTTGTGGACATTCATCCAAACAGAATTTTGTTCACGTGAATGTTCACAAACACAACCAATAATATGATCACTCTGAATTATGTTTTGTGACAAAATGAAATTTGTTATATGACCAAACAGAATAGGTCTCAGGACAGAAGCATAAATGACATGTGACATCATATGGCCAATCTTAAGTTATACAATAGCAGTGAGAAACAACAAAACAAAAAAACTAAAATAAACAAGAGGTTCACAAAACAACCAATAGGCTGAATTATTTGTAATTGTTTTCAGAAAAAAAGGCCAAATTTGGTCCAAAAAACACCCTAAAACAAAAACCCAAATAATTACAGATAGTTCACGCTGCTCTACTCTTAAAAAGTTTATTAATTAGTATAGCCTTCCACTGATCTTCAGTGTGTCTCACTGAATAAATGATTGGGCTAACCGTATTATAATATGTTCAGTTCTCTGGTTAATATTGTGCAAGAAATCTATTTTAGGAGTATAGGAAGCACCATCCTGGAGCACACCAATCATCCATTTAGTCCAGCATATCCTGTGTCTGACAATGGTCAATGTTGGATACTTCAGAGGAAGCTGTAAAATCCCCATAATGTACTTACTTGTACAATTCTATACTACAGGGAGAAATTTCTTTCAAAGCCCAGCTGGTGATCAACTTATGTCCTGACCTAAAGCATGAGGACTGATAGCCCTTGTAATCTGATCCTGCCTAGTTAGTACAGCTAGTCGATGTGGAGTGTGTTTATCTGAAAGTTTTGTCTGTGTATAGAAATAGCCAGTGGCAATATGCTTTACTGCACATACTGTGTCATTTCTACCTTCAGTGGGAAAGTAAGAAAGTGTATAGGACCAAAATGTGAACCTCACAAGAACCTACATTTTTGATTGTGTCCCTTTGATACAAAAAACACAAGCAGCCTCCAAGACAAGTAATAGACTTAAATGTCCAGCAGATGTGCTGGGTGAAAAACAACAAAACAGTCTGGACACTGGCGGTTCTGTTCTTGTGGGCCAGCAGGGGGAGCATAGGGATGGGTCAGTGTATATTACTTGCATGCTTACATCTGTGATCCCAACATCTGAGGTTCTCTTTCTTTTGTTCACTCAGCACTTCAGATGGGATTTTCAGACTATTATATCTTTGGTTTGGAAGCCATGAGTTAGCGGTGGTGTTTTTTAACCAGAGGGACCATTTAAAAAATGTCTTTAAACCGGTAGAAATCAAAGTATTGACTTGTCATCTTTGACTGTCTTTTTGCATCTGCCGGACATGAAGGTGGTTAAGAATACGCAATGAAATATATGTACACGTTTGAGCTGACTAAAACATTTTTGATAAGAAGTGCCTTTTTCACAGAAAGGAAATTGCTGAGAGAAAATTTCCATTTTCACCAAAACTTTTCATGTTTTCATCAAAAAAATGAAAATGATTTTGGTTTTGGTATTTGTTTATTTGTTTTTCTGTTTTTAACTACCAAATTAAATATATTGTGGATATTTAGGGGGAGCTCCTCCAAAATGTGAAGGGCAGCACCTTTAAACTCTTCACTTTTGTGATCATTAACTCACAAGTTTATTTTACATAAAGTTATTACTAACTGGGGTGAGTGGGCAGGAATCCTGTGAAGGTTAAAATGTTTTAGGTGGAGCTGGCTTATATACCACTTGACTGCCAAATTCTTTTCTTTACTACTTTCTGCATTTTCACAGATGTTCTCATTAAGGGTGTGACTGGGCCTGTTGCTAGCCATTTTCTATATGAAAACAGAATACTGAAATTCTATACTCTTATTACTTATGGTTCCTGCATCACTGACATCGATAGGAGCTTTGCCATTGAGTTCAGCGGGTGCAGGGCCAGACCTTAAATATGCTCAAGTAATTTATCAAGCATTTTTCTTCCAGTTTCAAATGACGTGCCTTGACCTTTTTACTAATGTCTGCCCATTGTACCAAAGACTGGAGAGTTCTAGGCTAATTATAGTGGCCTCTGGCTACTGACAACTTAAACTCACACCAAAGTTTAATGCTGAAACTCTTAACTTATTTTGGACAATACAAAACTGGTTTTCCTGGTGTCCTAATTCCATTGCAGTCACTCACTAGCCTTTGTTTTGCAGCAATGAAATAACTGATGCAGTTTGCCAGTGAAACTACTAGGGCACTCCGTTTTGTGGATGTTAAAATGAGAGACTGTTTTTTCTAAAATCATGAACTTATAATTCTTCACATATGTGTAAGAGGGTTATTTATATTCTTTCTTTTTTATTTTTATTATTTATCTACTTTCCAGGCTTAATTATTTTATCAGCTGACAAACTGGAAAATATCCTTATGACTACATACTTTCATGTTTATATTTTATTTTTTTAGCTAACCACCATGATACCACTCTATTTTCATAATGTTCCATGAAACACATTGATAGAAGGAGGTGGAAAATTTCACCTTAGTAATCCCTTTCAGTCGAAGGTATCAAGTATATAACCCATCTGCAAAGCAATTAGCATCTTAAAGAACATTTTATACCGTAGGGATATTGCATGTGCAATACATATATATTGTACATGCAATATCCCTACAGTATAAAATGTTCTTTAAGATGCTAATTGCTTTGCAGATGTGTTATATATCAAGTATATATATATATATATATGTACATGCAATATTCCTACACAGGGCTGGATTAATACAGGGGCTTTACGGGCTGCAGCCCAGGGCCTTGGACCAAGGGGGGCCCCGCAAAAAAAAATCCATAATTATATACAATTCAGTGGTCATCAATCTGTCGATCGTGATCGACTGGTCAATCCTGGAGCCTCTGCCAGTCAATCGCGATCTCCAGGCTGCTAAAAGTCCAGTGGTACAGCAGGGCTCAGGCAGTCTGCCTCCAAGCCATGGCCCCACACTGCTCCCGGAAGTGGCCGGCTGCTAGCATGTCTCTGTGGCCCCTGCGGAGGGGAGGGAGGCAGCTCTGCGTGCTGCCCCTGCCCCCAGCACCATCCCCATTCCCGGCCAGTGGGAGCTGCGGGGGCAGCACTTGTGGGCACAGGCAGCGCATGGAGACATGCTGTCCCTTCCCCCCAGGGGCGCTCAGAGACGTGCCAGCAGTCAGCTGCTTCCAGGAGAGGAGTGGGGCCACGGCATGCAGGCAGGCAGCCTGCCTGAGCCCTGCTGTGCTGCTGGCCGGGAGCCGCCTGTGGTAAGCGCCCCCCAGCCAGAGACTACACCTCACACCCCCTCCTGCATTCCAGCCCCCTACCCCAGGTCAGAATCCCCTCCTGGCACCCAAACTCCCTCCCAGAAAGAAACTAATATAACAGCTGTTTTAAGGTAAGAAGTAGGCTATTTTGAATTAACTGAACTATATTCTACATATTTTAAGACTGTAATCTAACCACAGAATGGCTTTATGTTAATTAAAAAGCAAGTTTAATGCAGCGTTAATACCCTTGATGCCATAATTGTGACCATTTTGTTTTAAATTAGGAAAAAGACTTGTATACAGGGGCCCCACAAAATCTAATAGCACCGGGCCCACTGGAGAGTTAATCCAGCTCTGTCCCTGCAGCATAAAATGTTGTTTATTACGCTTTGTAGATGGGTTATATACTTGATATGCCCATCCTAATATGGTACTTTGCCTGGACTGAATCTTCAGAGTTTTATATATATGCTAGATCTAGTTCAAAGCATTGATTCTACTATAAACTTAAAATAAATCAAATCCGTACTAAAACTGTGAGATCTTCAGGGCAGAGACTTAGTTCTTCTTCTCGTTTTACCTGCTGGAGTGTGTGTACTTCTATGGTGTTATGTTAATGATGAATAATAACTCGCTTTCCCTATTATATAGTCAATTGGTCACAAATAGGTTTAACTGATTTAAGTAGGGACTGATCCTGAAGGTTCACTGGTAGTTTTTGTAAGAAGATTTTTGTGGCAGTTATATTTTGATGGTCTGTCAGATTGCGCAGTCACTAACATAATTGGCTCTAATTTTTAAAAGAAAATAATTTTTCTGTTCAAGTAGCCAAAGAAAACAAGGAACGAGGTGAAAGGTTAAAATTTGAGCCAACTGCCTTTCCTCAGGAAAAGTCTGTAGTTGAGACAAAGGGGAAAACATATATGAGAATCATTTGCTCATGCTGTATATAAATAAAGAAACTTTACTGTGAAAATATTAGCTAGAAGGTTGTTTTTGATGTGAGGTCCTTACATCTTGACTCCATTATAGTGCAATAGAGCCCTTTTTCACTATACCTCATTTTAATAAGCACATTTTTAGTGGGGGAGGATAAACACTGTATCAGACTTTTCATTAATTTTTTTAGAGTAGAGAATATCTACATAGCTAACATCAAAATCATGACAGGGTTGAACACTGCAAGGCAAGCTGCAAGTATAATAATGACTATGTGTACACATGTCTTAAATTAAATTGTTAGGGGCCCTATACTATCCCCCACTGGGAAGAAGGGAGGGAAGAAAAGGTGTAAAGAGAGGTAGAGAAAACTACGTAACTCTTATGACTTTGTTTTCTCTGTATTGCACTTTTAAGTTTCTAATGAATCTGTCTGTCTGCAAGATACAGCTGCTATTTTTGTGGGGCAGAGCTGATGCAGCATGTTAACGAGGAGACACACACTGCTCTTCCAAGGACACTTGATGTGTGTGCTTTCTTGTTTCACTGTTTTCCTTGATCTAAATCAAAATTCATTTGTGATGAAAGTATAGGTTTGCAATTTGTGCAGCAGGGCACTGTGGAAAAAGGGAAGAGGAACTAGCATTGCATGATTCCCTTTACCTCAGCCTGGAGGAGCCCCTCCATACTAGCTCCATGTGGTCAAGGCTCCACAGGTTTCATGTGAGCATGTTGAGGGTGGCACCAAATAGGAATCATGGTTATACTAATGGATGACTGTACAGGTGACTACACAGGGGCTAATGTTGCTTTATCATTAGCATCCCTTCTATGTCTGCAATATCTTATAGGAAGAGGATTGGGAATAAACACTAGCTGAGTAGTTTTCCTGAGGATTTCTGATCTACAACTGCAAAGAATCCTCCAATTCTGGAGAGGACCCAGAGTTTGCCTAATGGATCTTAAGCTCCAGGAGCAGAAGACTATGCAGCCAACCATCTCATCTCTCTCTTTTTCCCTTGAGAGGAGAATAAAATTAAAATTATGCAAGTTCATACATTCAAGGATTTTCTGACTACATCCTTTCCTCCCCACCCTCCCACCCCACTGCAGCTTTCCCTGCAAGGGGGAGAACACAGCCCTTGATTTGAGTATAAGGAGAAAAGAATCCCACAGGATTTTTTAAATTTTTTTATTAGAACACTATTCTAGAATGCCTTAGCTTCAGCATTGTCTCATGGAAAGGATTCATTCCTTAATGACAATCCAAAATTAATTATTGTTAGCCAAAATATAAAAATAACAAATCTTCTCCATAGCCAATCCTATGTTCTGTTTTGTGAAAATCCTATCTCACTTCGCAGAAACTCATTGTTTAACATCTGTGGAACAGCGCTTAGAGAAACATTATTGTTTAGTATGATACAGACTGTTACAACAATCTCCTTTTCCTCTGGGCCTTCATGGCTTCAATACTTCAGATTTTTAATAGGATTTTTTTTTGTATAGGTGCTGAAGATTGAAATTTATAGCTCGAGGATTATTTTGCTACCCCCCTGGGGCTTTATAAGAGAGGGAGAAAGCAAAAAGTGCACTTTTCCTACCCTCCCTTGGAAACAAGAACAAGAAAAGGAGCTACTGACCAGAAGCTGAAAGGACCTGATTATTCATCTCCAGCTGCCTGAAGGGCTTTGCTGGACACCAAAACAGAAAGGACTGTTTTTGCTATCTACATAGAAAGGGAAGTCAGAAAAGCTGTTGCTAACCAGAAAGCAAGCGTAATTTCAAACCAGCTTTAAGAATGTTTTCTCCACCACTGTTTTCAAAAGTGACTAGTGATTTTGAATGCCTCTGTTTCTGGGCACCCAAATGAAGACACATTAAAAGGGCCTGATATTCGAAGGGTGGATGCTCAGGCATCCAAAATCACTTATTTCGAAATATTGAAGCTCTAAAAGGTACAGAAGACACCTTAAAAAAATCAGGACTTATCATCAATTATCTCAGATTGCTTGCTGAGGTACTCTATTATTTCTCTGTACTTAGGGCTCATACACACTACCAGTTATGTCGGTATAACTTACGTCGGTCAGGGGGGTGAATAAGCCACCTCCTGAGCGAAGTAAGTTACACCAACCTAAGCACTGGTGTGCACAGCACTATGTCGGTGGTAGAGCTTCTCCCCCGCAACATATCTACTGCCTCTTGCAGATGTGGATTTATTACACTGATTGGACAGCTCTCTCCCATAGGCACAGAATGTCTTCACCAGATGCACTACAGTGGTGCAGCTGCAATCAGTGAAAAGAGAGTTACCTTTTCCATAACTGGTGTTCTTTGGGATGTGTTGCTCATGTCTATTCCACAATAGGTGTGCATGCTCGCCACGTGCGCCATGCCGGAAGTTTTCCCCCTAGCAGTACCCGTAGTGGGGGAGCGCCCCCCTACAACCCATGGAGTGGCACTTCCATGGCGCAGTATAAGGGGAGCTGCGCACTCCCCCCACCCTCAGTTCCTTCTTGCCAGACAACTCCGACAGAGGGGAAGGAGGGCGGGGTGTGGAATAGACATGAGCAACACATCTCGAAGAACACCAGTTATGGAAAAGGTAACTGTCTTTTCCTCTTTGAGTGATTGCTCATGGTGTATTCCAGAATAGTTGATTCCAAGCTATATCTGTTGGAGGTGGGAGGAGTTCACAGATCCCCGGGACTGAGTACGGCCCTCGTGAACCCGGTCTCATCCCCGGTTTGAGAGACAATTGCATAGTGCGAGGTAAACATGTGAACCAAAGACCAAGCGGCGGCCCTGCAAATATCCTGGATAGGGACATGGGCCACAAAGGCAGTTGACGAGGCCTGGGCCCGAGTCAAGTCTGCCTTTACAATTGGTGGCAGGGGAACACCCGCCAGATCATAACAGGTGCGAATGCACAAGGTGATCCAGTGGGAGAGGTGTTGGGTGGAAATTGACTGACCCCGCATGCGTTCAGCTGAGGCAACAAACAGTTGAGAGGTCTTCCTGAACAGCTTAGTCCGTTCCAGATAGAAGGCCAGTGCCCAAAGCATGTCGAGCATGTGGAGGTGGCGTTCCTCACTGGACGCCTGTGGCTTGGGGCAGAGGACAGGCAGGAAAATGTCCTGGCCCGAGTGATAGGTGGAGACCACCTTAGGGAGGAACGTGGGGTATGGGCGGAGCTGAACCTTATCTTTATGAAAAACCATGTATGGGGATTCGCAGGTCAGGGCCCTGAGCTCCGAGACCCGCCTGGCCGACATGATAGCAACCAGGAAGGCTACCTTCCATGAGAGGTGAGACCAGGAGCATGAGGCCAGAGGTTCAAACGGGGGCCCCTTGAGACGAGATAACACCAAGTTCAGGTACAGACGGCAGAACAGGGGGCCTAGCATATGGAAAGAGAAGGTCCAATCCCTTAAGGAATCATCCAGTCACAGCATAGGAGAACACCATGTGTCCCTGCACCGGCGGATGGAAAGCAGATATGGCCGCCAGGTGCACCTTGACCGACGAGGGCGCCAGGCCCTGGGCTCTAAGGTGAAGGAGGTAGTCCAGGATAAGCTGGATCGGGGCGGCCAACAGGGAAACACCCTGCTCGGCAGCCTATCTGGAGAATCGGGACCACTTCGCCAAGTAGGCGCGGAGTGTGGAGGGCCACCTACTTTCCAGGAGGACGCGCTGGACCCCCTCCAAACACGTCCACTCCTCCCCACCTAGCCATTGAGCAGCCACACTATGAGGTGGAGAGCCGCTAGGTTGGGATGCAGGAGGCAGCCCCAGTCCTGGCAGAGAAGGTCCGGGTGGAGTGACAACGGCCATGGTGGAGCCACTGCCAGGCCCATGATGGTCCCATACCAATGCTGCCAGGGCCATGCCTGGGCAATCAGGAGGACCCGTGCCTTGTCCATTTTTACTTTCTCCAGGACCCTGCTGATGAGAGGGAACGGGAGGAGGCACAGAGAAACTGGTCTGACCAGGACAGGAGGAAGGCATCGGAGATAGCGCCCCTTCCCAGACCCTCCCGGAGCAGAAGCGGCGGCAGCGCTGGTTCTGTCTCGTCACGAACAGGTCCACCTGGGGAGTTCCCCACACTCGGAAGAGCTGGTGAGCCACTTCCGGGTGGAGAGACCACTCGTGCTGGGAGGAGAAGTCCCTGCTCAAGCGATCCATCTGCTTGTTGCAGGCGCCCAGCAGGTGGAAGACCCTCAGGGAGATGTCGTGGGCTATGCAGAAGTCCCACAGTCTGAGGGCTTTGCAGCAGAGGATCAGGACCCACCTTGCCTGTTGATATAGAGCATCGAGGCCATACTGTCTGTGAGGACCCTGACCACTTTGCCCTGTAAGTGCGAGCAGAAGGCCACACACGCCAGACACACCACCAAGTTCCTTGACATTTATGTGCAGGGATAGCTCCAGGGCCGACCACAGCCCTTGGGTCTGAACGGTCCACACATGGGCCCCCCAACCCAGGTTCGACGCATCAGACACCAGCTCCAACGACGGGGCCCTGTCCCAGAAATAGACCCTTTGGAGCATGTTGTTCGGGGTGGACCACCACCGAAGGGAGACGATCACCGGGTTGGGCACGGTGAGGACCTTGTCCATCCTGTCCTGGGCCTGGGACAACTCAGAGGCCAGCCAAAGCTGGAAGGACCTCATTCGGAGCCTGGAGTGGCGGACCACATACATGCACCCCAACATGTGATCCAAGAGCTGGAGGCACGCTCTGGCCGTTGTCACAGGGAACTTCGTGACCATGTCGATGAGCCCCTTTAGGGTCTCAAATCTGTCCGCTGAAAGGGAGGCCGTGGCTGACGAGGCGTCCAGGAGCGCCCCGATAAACTCTATGCGCTGGACCGGGACTAATGTGGACTTGGTGTCATTCACTAACAGGCCCAAGGCAGCACACGTGGACAGTAGAAGCGTCACATGATTCCACACCTGCGACCGGGAGCTGCCCTTGACCAGCCAATTGTCCAGGTAGGGAAAGATTTGGACCCCCCGCCGGCGCCTGAGGTAGGCCCCTACCACCGACTCACATTTTGTGAACATCCTTGGGGCAGTGGATAGGCCAAACGGGAGGACCGTAAATTGAGTGATTCTGTCCCCCCAGGAAACAGAGGAAGCGTCTGTGCCCCTCGAATATGTGGATGCGGAAATACGTATCCTGCAGATCCAGGGCGGCATACCAATCCCCTGGATCCAGGGAGGGGACGACAGAGGCCAGGGAGATCATGCAGAACTTGAGTTTGACCCTAAACTGGTTTAGATCCCGCAGGTCCAGGATGGGCCTGAGTCCCTCTTTGGCCTTCGGGATAAGGAAATAGCAGAAGTAGAACCATTTGCCTCTGAACTCCCCGGGCACCATTTCCACCACACCCAGATCTGGGAGCCACCCCACCTCCTGCTGTAGCAGGGCTTCGTGCAAAGGATCCCCCAGAAGGAACGGGGGTGCGGGTGGTTGGGCAGGGGAGAAACAAATTGCAGCATGTAGCCCCGGGAGATCATGTTGAGGACCCAGCAGTCCGAAGTTAGTCGTGACCACTCCGGGTGGAAAGCACACAACGGATTGCAGAAGGGAAGCTTTACTGAGGGGGGATCCCCTTCGGGAACTGTCAGGGTGCGTCAAAACCGCCTTTTCCTTGCCTGCTTGCCCTTGGAGGACCCAGGCTCCGGGGCAGGCCGTGACTGCTGCTGAGGGCACCTCTTATAGTCTCTCGAATTTTTATAGGCAGCCTCGTACTTAGGCTGGGCAGCCGGAGCAGGGGCCTGCTGCGGCTTAAACTTAGTTTTTGCCGGAGCCAGAACGTAAAGACGCAGGGTCTGCAGGGTCATGCAGGAGTCCTTCATGCCATGCAGCTGTCAAACAGAGATCCTGCATGACCAACTGCACCTCACTGGACAGCCCGGACAGCAGGAGCCACGACGCCCTTCTCATGGACACCGCCGAAGCCACGGATTTAGCTGCCATGTCTGCCGCATCTGACCCCACCTGCAGGGATGCCCTGGCAGCCGCTGCACCCTCCTCCACCAGCGCCTTGAACTCTTTTTTATCCCCCCCATAGGGGGGAGCATCCCAGCAACCCCTGGAGTGGCACCTCCATGGCGCGGTATAAGGGGAGCTGTGTGCTCCCCCCACCCTCAGTTCCTTCTTGCTGCCAGTGAAAGTGCATCGGAACTGCTCTGCTCCAGGTTTGCTGTAGCTCATCCCCAGAACTTTTCATTCGTTCAGTGCTAGTACTTATAGTTAGTTAGCTGTTACAGTTAGTTCATTTAGTTAGAGTACCCAGGCCGGGGCATGCCCCATGCCCCGGGTTTTAAGGTCTATGCCAAGGAGTGATCCCCATGCATACTGTTTACGCTGTTTGGGTGAGACCCACATCAGTGATCGTTGCAAGATTTGCAAGTCATTTAAACCTTGGACTAAGAGAGAAAGAGGCATTAGGCTCCAGGCCATTCTCATGGAGTCAGCGCTGACCCCGGCTCCGGCGCACCGCTCCAAGTCAGCACCGGGCACCTTGGCATCAGTGCATGGTGACCTCCCAGTGCCTTCGCTTAGTCGGCACTGCTCCCCCTCTAAGGGGCATAAAAAGGAGAGGAAAGGACTTTCTTCGCAGTGGCACCGAGAGAAACCAGGGGCAGAGACTGGACCCATGTCGGGCAGTCCTCGTTCCCCTCCAGCCCCTAGGCCTCCGACTCACATTGAGTGGAGTAGCCCGGCCGTGGCAGACCGGGCCTCCCCGGATGTCTGGATACCTTCCATGCTGGAGGCCCTGCAGGCAGCCAGAGACTTCATGACCATGCCGGTACCAGGAGCGCCGCCGGTGTCGGCCCCCCGCTCCAGAGGCAAACCGCCACTGGGTTCTCCACAGTTGCCCCTGGAGCATCACCGGTCTCAGTCGTGTGAACATTCCCGATGCCATTCTCCGCCCAGCGACCGTTCGGGGCACAGTCCACATGGATCATCCTTGACTCTCACCAGACTGTCTGGTTGGGTACCGTCCGACCGGGACTCCTGGCACCACTCCATGCCACGGAGTGATTACCGAGGCAGACGTTGTCAGAGGTCCTTGTCTCGCAGGGGTTACCGCAGCTGGTCACGGCACGGACGTTGTCGTGGTTCCCGCTCGGAATCCTGCTCCAAGTCTCTGCCAAGGCACCGTCTCCGCAGCCCAGGGCGAAGATTGCTGGCACCGTGCCGTCGCAGGTCCGCCCATCGAAGCAGATTGCGGAGCAGCAGCTATAGGTGGTACCAGTCCTCTGCATCGAGATTGCAACCCCGTGGGTGATGTTGCTCCTGGCACTGCTGTTCCTCCCGGTCCCGTGACAGCGGCAGGTCGTTCGTCAGCCCGGTCTCTGCTCATAGTCGCCCTTCCATGGGCCAGGCCAAACAGCCAGGGCCGTTGGTGCCATAGCAGGTGCAGTGGCACTAGGCTCACTGGCCAGCACAGTGGTACCAGTGGGCACCGTGGCCTCCGAAGCAGCCCCCGGTCGGGTCCTGCTCAGTAGCCAGATCCTCAGAGGCGCTGTTGGCCTCTCTCTCCAGGCCTCTGAGGAGAGGGTCGGTGGGACGTACGTCCTCAGCACTGTGCCTGGAGACCGACCAACTGGTGGACCCTCCGGTGCCGGCAGATACCCAGAGCACCATACGGGCTTCTTCGCCCTCCCCAGATGAGGCGATAGCGGCCCTGCCCCCCTCTGTCCTGCAGAAGAACTTTAGGGCCCATCAAGAAATTTTAAAATGGGTGCCATCGAGCCTTCACCTCCAGGCAAAGGAGCTGGAGGAACCCTCAGACTCCCTGTTCAATGTACTGTCATCTTCGGCACCGGGCAGGGTGGCTTTGCCCCTCCATGAAGGGGTGACAAGGATTTGAAATGTCTTGTGGCAAACACTGGCTTCCCTGGCCCCCATCTCGAAGAAAGCGGAACACAAGTACTTTGTACCTGTCAAAGGGCACAAGTACCTCTACACCCACCCAGTGCCCAACTCCCTGGTGGTTGAGTTGGTCAACCACAGGGAGCAGCAGGGCCAACCAGCCCCCACTCCGAAAAATAAAGACTCGAGGCTGGACTCTTTTGGCAGAAAGGTTTATTCATCATTGAGTTTCCAGTTGTGGGTGGCAAACCACCGGGCTATCCTGGGCAGATACGAATTCAGCTTATGGGGTTTGCTGCCGAAATTCGAGGTCCTGCTAGGGGAAAAACTTCCAGCACTGGTGCATGTGGCAAGCACGCACACCTATTGTGGAATACACATGAGCAATCACTCGAAGAAGAACTTCTATTGTAGACATACCCCTTAGAAAGACAATAGCTTAGAAAAAAGAAAAGGAGTACTTGTGGCACCTTAGAGACTAACCAATTTATTTGAGCATGAGCTTTCGTGAGCTACAGCTCACTTCATGTAGCTCACAAAAGCTCATGCTCAAATAAATTGGTTAGTCTCTAAGGTGCCACAAGTACTCCTTTTCTTTTTGCGAATACAGACTAACACGGCTGTTACTCTGAAATAGCTTAGAAGTAGCTGTGCGTTCCTCAGAGACCACCATGTGCTATTTCTAGGCAAATGTTGATTTTTAATAGTGGCCACGGTAACTACTCATTATTCATTAGCTTTGGCTTACACTTTTTCAGACGCAGCGACAGGTTTTCAGGTAGGTACAATGCAATTTGAGTGGAAAAGGTTTTTGCCTCTTAAGGGCTGAGGTGGTGAAGGAACACTGAGCACTGAGAAATGTTGTCATTGATGTTACTGAACGATTCGATAGCAGAACTAAAGAGACAGGCTGATGTACTCAGGAAAAGAAAATCAATGAATAAGAGGTATTTCTTTGATGACACATGGTTGGTTTTAGACTCCAAAGAGGTGACAGAAGAAAAGAGCCAGCTGCACAGTTTGAAAATATGAGTACAGTGGAGATAAAGTGCAGAAGAATCAAGGATAACATGAAAGGTAATGACTGGGTAATTGTGTGGACAGGTATTAAGAGAGGAAAGAAGTGTGGCAAAAGAATGGCTGAAGTGGCAAGGTCTAACATGTCAAATATTAGATTTCACTGAGGGTGATTCAGAGGATGGGAATATACAACACAGGGAAATGAATGAGGGAGTGATGGAGTAAAATAAAGTGGAGCTGAGAAAAAATATTTTTCACACATGGCAAAATCAGAGAATAGAAGGGAAAGTTGTGAAAAAATTGAGGTGAGAACAAAAGACAAAAAGAAACAATAAATCAATATATTTTACGGAGGTCACTGTTCAATTCTCATGTGACTGTAATGTAACATGTTTGTTGCTTCTCGTTTTTAATTTTCTCTGTCCTCCTCTTATCTAATTCAGAAATGGTTTCCATGTCTCTACAAATTCCTCCAGTTTATTCCCCAGCCTGTATTATGTACATTTTTGTTAGGAAGCTGTGCTCAATTAACAGCTGCCATTGTTTAGCACATGCACCATTATTATGAAGTTTTCAATGAAGGCCACCCTTGTTTGTGCCTGTGAGGCACTGGCCTGGTCTGGGTAGCTGTGAACCTGCACTGCTAATGGAGAGGTTGAACTAGGATTGGTTTCAAAGTAGCAGCCGTGTTAGTCTGTATTCGCAAAAAGAAAAGGAGTACTTGTGGCACCTTAGAGACTAACAAATTTATTTGAGCATAAGCTTTCGTGAGCTACAGCTCACTTCATCGGATGCATTCAGTGGAAAATACAGTGGGGAGATTTATATACACAGAGAACATGAAACAATGGGTGTTACCATACACACTGTAAAGAGAGTGATCACTTAAGGTGAGCTATTATCAGCAAGGGGGGGGGGAGCTTTTTGTTGTGATAATCAAGGTGGGCCATTTCCAGGAGTTTACAAGGACGTCTGAGGAACAGTGGGGGGTTGGGGGGGGGATAAACGGGGAAATAGATTTACTTTGTGTAATGACCCATCCACTCCCAGTCTCTATTCAAGCCTAAATGAACTAGGATTATACATCAAAGAAGCACAGTCTCTTCCTGTAAAAGCAGCAGAGTGTCCTGTGGCATCTTATAGACTAACAGATGTATTGGTTCACCTAAACTGCTCCTTTCTACCTTCATACATCCTGTCCCCTTGGAGTGAGAGGCACTTCCACGGGCACTCAGAGGGATAAATCACTACTGTTTCACCTGGGCCAAGCAAGAACCTGAAAAAGAGGAGGTGGGGAAGACTTATCCCTATCTCCTGCACAAAGATCTGACACATTCAACCTTTCATTTGGTAGCCACAATTTTATCAGCATGCAAGCAGCAGGGGGCAACTAATTAAATGTAACAGAAATCATGGCAGATATAGTAGTGCTGGTCAGAATACTGTAAATATTTTCGATGAAAAAAATTAATTTTGGGGTAGAAATTTGAAATAGATATGTTCCAGTTTTACCATTAAAAATGGATGGATTTAAAAAAAACAGAATTTGGTTTTTAGAATCCAAAAATTGTTTGTTTTAAACAAAAATGTAAAAGAAATAAAACCTTTCCATTTCCCCAAAGAGGCAATTTTTCATCAATTCTTTTTAAACTGTCTCTAATATACAGTGTTACCATTACATAAATAGATAGTTACTACCAAAATTGTAACCCATTTCCTTTCAAATAGCCTTTTCATTTTTGGACTGCCATGCATTCACTTTCCTGATACCCCTTCCCACCTTTAATTAGTTCTCAGATATTGTCAAAACTGCTGACTTTTTAAAATTTGCAAACCCCAATATTTAACGCACATACTGAAACAATGGTATAAACTGGTCCTCCAGACTTTCCGGAAATTCTGTAAAAACCCACTCTGTACAAGCTAATCTTAAGCATCATATTACCCAGGGATTCATTCATTGTGAGCTGCATTTATAGTGGAGGGGATGGGAAGTCTGAATTGTCTGAATGCATAGCAATGTGTGAGCTTTCCAGCTATAAGGAATTTCCCTCTTAATAGGTGAAATCCACCCCCCACAGAAGGCCAACACAGACACCTAAATTGAATTTAAGCCCTCAAAATATTGCTCAAGTAATTTATGGACCTTGAGCTGGCTCTAGGCACAGGAGTGAATTTCACCAATGGTGAGGTTGCTGTGTGAAGGGGTAGAAAAACATTTTAAGAACAAGATTCCTCAGCACTAAGCAGACTAAGTTAAACAAGAGACCTGACAGTGAACCTGCTGTAACTGGGCATGTTGGAATATACAATGTGAGAAACGTAATCTGAGATTTTTGAAAAATCCATTCTAAATCCCTTACATGGAAACCAAAGCATGAGAGAGAGAGACTGCATTTTCACTTGGTTGATCAAGCAGGATCCTGAAGTGGAGAGATACTCATTCAATTCAGGCCCATCAAAAGGATCTGAACTTTCAGACAAACTGGAACTAAAGTGATGGAAAACTCTGAGATTGAAGGATATACAACATAATACCGATAAGGCAGTGTGATGCTGTGTAAAAGAAAGATGACCATGTGTATCATTGTTGCTACCACTGTTATACAATTGCAACAAATCTTGTATATCAAAGTATATCATGTAAGGTGTCAACAGAAAAGTTACAATCTATCAAATATGATTATTCTGGTTAAATCCACGTATCATCTTTGTAGCTAAAATTATGAATAGTCTTATACATGTGTTATATTCCTGGGTAACACCCACCAGGTAAGATTTACATCAAGGCTAGACAGCTATATATTGATGGCCCATTAAAGACCCTTCATTCTAACAATGGGCCATCAAAGAAATTCATTCCACCCAGTAAGCCTTTCCTGTGGATACCTCAGAAAGAATATGGGCAATGGCTATCCCCCTGTGAATCATCAAAGCATGTAAGGACAAGTGATATGCTCATATGACCCTGGACGCCATCTTGGGCCAGTAACTTTCCACAAACAGAGGCTGTGAGCTTTGTTTGAGACAGTAACATTCCATGCACATGGCAAAGGATATAAAAAGGCACCTGAGACATCTCTGTTTTGTCTTCATTTCCTGCTTCATTTCTCTGGACTGGATTTCTAACAAGGAAGCTCTAAACATGGACTGATGAGCCCCCAACCCATTTGGGTAATTCCAGGGAGAGACTTTTACAAACTAGCAGTTTATTCCATCACTGCTATGATCCTGATCTATGAACACTGAAAAATCATTTGTAGATATATATGATCTATTAACCATTTATAACACTCTTCTTTTCTTTTATTATTAAACCAGTAGTTTTAGTTACTAAAGGATTGGCAACTGTGTGATTATCGGGTAACTTCTGAGTTATACATTGACCTGGCTAAGTGGCTAATTCCTTGGGACTAAAAGGACCCCATGTTTGATTAAACTGGTTTGCAGTAACCACTCACCATAAAGTCTAGTGTCAGGATGGTGAGCCAAGCTGAATGCCTAAGGAGACTGCATTTCTGACTTCTTCTTAATCAGGGTGGTGAGACAGAAGTTTACTTTTGTTACTGTCTTGATATAATCTAATGATAGAATAACCACCAGTTTGGGATAAGTCTGCCCTATTTCTCAGCAGTCTGTCCTGTATTTGCTGTCCTGAGCTGTGACCCACTGAGGCATGGTGAAAGGGAGGAGACAACATTATAGGAAGATTCCACTGATCCTATGTCTCCACTGCTTAATACTGTAGGAGAAAAAGCCATAGAGGGATTAGAAAAAAATATGGTTTAATATGGTAATGTTTGTCTATGTGATACAGAGCAGAAATGAAAACCAGGGGTCATGAACTAAGCCTTAGGAAATTAGGGATTTCAATTTGTACTGATAAGGAAATAGAAAATACCTATTAAGTTATCTAGTCTATCTCTAACTTCTATAATAAGAGCAAATATGTAGTTCATTGTATAAGGTTACACAAAAGATAATAAATATATAAGGCCAAATTTTGAAAGATGCATCGACCAATCTTAAGAATGGACATACTGGGTCAGACCAAAGGTCCATCTAGCCCAGTATCTTGTCTTCTGACAGTGGCCAATGCCAAGTGTCCCAGAGGGAATGAACAGAACAGGTTTCAGAGTAACAGCTGTGTTAGTCTGTATTCGCAAAAAGAAAAGGAGTACTTGTGGCACCTTAGAGACTAACCAATTTATTTGAGCATAAGCTTTCGTGAGCTACAGCTCACTTCACAGAACAGGTAATTATCAAGTGATCCATCCCCTGTCACCCATTCCCAGCTTCTGGCAAACAGAGGCTAGGGACACCATCCCTGCCCATTCTGCCTAATAGCCATTGATGGACCTATCCTCCAGGAACTTATCTAGTTCTTTTTTGAACCCTGTTATAGTGTTGGCCTTCACAACATCCTCTGGCAAGGAGTTCCACAGGTTGACTGCGGAACTATTACAAATTTAGAAGTCTACAATTTCACATGCCTCTTTCCTGCTAATGTTTCTGGATGTGGGTGTGCATACTGAGGTATAACTACATCCCTCAGGGGTGTGAAAAATCCACATCCCTGAGCAACACAGTTATACCGATCTAAATCCTGGTGTAGACAAATGCTATGTCGATGGGAGAGCTTCTCCCATCGACATAGCTACCACCTCTTGTGGAGGTGGATTAACAACACCAACCAGAGAAGCTCTCCTGTCAGCATAGCAGCATCTTCACTGAAGTACTACAGTGGTGCAGCTGCTCCACTGCAGCATTTTGAGGGTAGACCTGCCCTAAGGCTATGTGTACACTTAAAATGCTACAGCGGCAGCATTTCGTGTAGATACTCACTACAGTGATAGGAGGAGTTCTCCCATCACTGTAGTTAATCCACCTCCCCAAGAGGAGGTAGCTAGGTCAACAGAAGAATTACATCATTGTCTGCACCGGAAATTAGGTCATCACAGCTACGTCTCTCTGGGGTGTCAGAGTAACAGCCGTGTTAGTCTGTATTCGCAAAAAGAAAAGGAGTACTTGTGGCACCTTGGAGACTAACCAATTTATTTGAGCATGAGCTTTCGTGAGCTACAGCTCATGCTCAAATAAATTGGTTAGTCTCTAAGGTGCCACAAGTACTCCTTTTCTTCTCTGGGGTGTGGCTTTTTCACATACCTGAGAGAGGTAGTTATGCTGAGGCAAGATTTTAGTCTAGACCAGCCCTAAGTTTACATATGCATTTCTTGTTCCTATGCACCTAACTGCAGACTCAATGCAGGCTACACATCTACATTCAAGCTTTTACATAATAAAGGGCCTAAAACTAGAGAATGGATTTGAAACTACATGGTGCTCAAACTAAAGGGCAAACTACTTAATATATTTATCTGATCACAAGAGTTGTTTCAATGCCTGTCACATCCTAGTACAGCATTTACTTGAATGGACGTTCCTAAGAATAAAGCTGAAAGTTTTGAATATGAAAACAGTGACATTTTCTGCTGAATACTCATTTACTAAGGCTATGTCCAACTACCACTTATGTCGATGTAACTTCTGTCACTCAGGAATGTAAAGAAACCACGCCCCTGAGCAACAAAAGTTACACCGCACCAGGGTGGACAGCATTATGTCTGCGGGGCATAGCTACTGCCACTCATTGCAGGTAGATTAATTATGTCAATGGAAGAGCTCTCTCCCTTTGGCACAGAGCGGCTACACTAGAGATCTTACAGAAGTCCAGCTGCACCGGTAGGGCTGCGCTGCTGTAAGCTCTCTAGTGTAGACATAGCCTAAGTCAGGTACTAAAGATATTTGCTATTATCCTTAAAACTTAGGCTAGTAGTAGTGCAATTTACAAAGCCCATTGTGGCATTGTGGAACTTTGAAGATTTTCTTTAAAACTTGATCTTGCAATGACAAAGGCAATTTAGTTTAATAAGCTAATATATATATGCTTCTGAATGACCTTCCTTTTGTTTTACAGTGACACCTGGTATTCTGACATAAAACTTGAGCCAAGTACAATAGAAAGCAGGACAAAAATGCTGCAGG
Organism: Natator depressus; assembly: GCF_965152275.1. Taxonomy (NCBI): domain Eukaryota; kingdom Metazoa; phylum Chordata; order Testudines; family Cheloniidae; genus Natator; species Natator depressus. The sequence continues at coordinate 103,977,205 of NC_134234.1, forward strand.
TTTTGGAACGTAGGTTCACTTTTGCAGGTACTCAAATATGGAGCTCATTTTAGAAAATCTGGCATATAACTACCATACAACTGTCCAGAATGTTACTCCCCTATAAAATCCTATTTCATTACCCCATTATATATAATTTCTGAGACTAGTTTCAAAACTGTACAATTGAAATGGCAAATTCCTCAATAACTTTTACTCCAGCTCTCTGTTTGTTAGGTATTCAGCAAATATAACAAGGTCCTGTACTAGTGGATGTAAAATTGATGTTATTAACCTATTTTCACCGATCGTGAAAAGCTTATTCTAAATATGTGGTTAACCAAAGCAAAACCGGCATCTGACACTAGAAAATCTGAACTGATTTATTATCTAAAGCTTGCTAAATGTACTTTGTTATCTACGATGATAACAAAATACATTTTATGTAACATGGTTCAATTACTCAGCCTTGAGAGCTAACCTATATTAATGCTCAATAAATAGAACCAGGACTGTCCTGCATCCAGCTATATCCATGGGAGAGGACTGCAAAAGAAACTCTCCAAACTGAAACAAGTGCTACAATGTACCAAAGACTGAGTAAACAGTCTTCTTCCAGAATGTGTATATATAACATGGAACGTGGTGTGTGCTGAGTTCTCTCTTTCCTAACTATTTACCCTTCTTTCCTGATTTTTAAATATTCTGTATACCCTTTGTGACCCTCCGCTTTAATTAATAGCAGCAGTGGGTACACATCCACCCAGAAATTTGTTTTAATTTTATTCCTAGATGTGTTAAAATGATTTTTAGGCAAAATAATAATTTAAAAAATTATACACATGTGCACGCATGCACATAAAGAAAAACACACTTTTATGAAGTAAGGCTCAACAACATAAATGAGTTGATGAGAAACATCAGCATTTCTACTGAATCAGGTGTTACAGGCTAGAGCAAAAATCAAGTGAACAGGGACTGAGATAAAACTAAGAGGCACATACTTATTGGACCAAACTTCCTTTCCTCTCTGGCAAGTCTTAATGTTCTTCAGCGATGACAGCATCAACTTGATTGTGCTCTTTAAGCCATGTAGAATGAATGCTGAAGTTGCCCTTTCTGAATAATATATCATTTGATTACACCATATGCCACAATAATGCACTGGATTTAATTACCACTTAGCATCTGAACATTGAAATTTTTGAAACCTACCAAATAAAACTTTCCAGGGTTCTTCTGAAGGCACATTATTATGATTATGATTATTATTGACAGGTCTATTGTGTGAAACCGACTTATCATTTCATTACTCTGGGACATTAAATTGTTCAGAGCACTGAGCTCATTCCCCGCTCAGTGTGTTGAGTCATGCAGCTTCTATGCGGGGTTTTCAAAATTCCATTATCTCTTGTCACCTCTGTGACCTCCCCTTGTTTCTGACTGTCACCTCTGCTGTGTGGGGTTACGCTACCTTTGGGCTTTCACTTTGAGGAGCTTTTGTAAACTGTTCTTTTAGAAGTCAAACAAGGCTTCACAATTATGAAGTAATCCAGGAACCTTTTCTCTCTTTTTAAGTTCTTGCACAAATCTCCAGTGCAGATGAATCCATGTGTCTGAAAAAGTTCTACTACAAAAAAAGATAAAGATTACGACTGTAGTGTTTAAGATGACATGTGATTATTTGAATTGAGTCTGACATGGATATACTGGATTCTAAAAGTTGAAATGGCCACTGGCAGACTATTAAATCCTGACAACTCGACAAATAGTATTTTTAAAAATTGTATCACAATGATGCCTCAGTTCAAACATTCATATTTTCATAGTCTGGGTTGGAAATTTTAGCTGATAATGTTGTCAGTAAAATCAGCCATTCTGTCAAGTCAGCTGATAGCCTTGGGCAATGATGGCTTTTTTTCAATTAGCAATTTGCTTTTCAAAGTTGGCCCATGTGTAAATTGGCAGGAGCACTCAGTGAGCTAAATCAAATGAGGCTGAACAGCCAAATATCTGAAAAGAGACAGCTTTATCTGGGAAACTTGCAAAAACAAATCAGAGCAACAGAATTTTTTAAGCAACACAGAATTCAGTACAACAATCTGTCTAATAATTTTGCTTCAAGGGACAGGTAGGTGTGGAAAGGTATGGACTTGATAAGTTTTGACTTGATTTTTTTTTTTATAAATGTTCAAAAACAAGCCTACACTTTTAAAGAAAAAAAAATATATATTGATTTAGGTTTTGCTAGTGCATGAAAAATACAAGTTTAAGGTATAGATTTGCAAGTAGTTTTTAAATTATTTCTTGAGCTTTGTATTTTTCTTGAATTGTACAATATTTCACAGCTGAAGGACATAAAAACAAAATGGAGAGAGAAAGGAACGTTAGTTGTTCAGTGACTACATATCACATTTGATCTAGACTGCAGAAAAATAAAATAACCAAAACATACTGGTCACAATCCATCTGTAAAAACATGGCAATGTAGGTCCAAATTTAGCAAAGTACTTAAGAATGTGACAAGACCCTTTTGACTTCAGTGGGACTCTTTTATGCTTAAAGTTAAGCATTTGCTTAAGTGCTCTGCTGAATGAAGGCCATAGAGAAGTACGAAGTGAAGACACTTTAGGCCCAAAAGATTTTCAAGAAATAGAAAGTTATATCCATGTGTTATGCTAATACAAAATAAGAATTATTACTTTTCCTTTTCAGGAAGAGGCACTATATGACAAAGTCAAACTGAAATACAACTGGTAGCAAATGAGCCTGCAAAATCTCAGTGATTCAAGTTTATAAGAAATTTCTTCTCATCAGTCAGAGCCAGCCCCCTTGCAACATGTGAAGTACTAGCATATTAGCTCATAGCCCCACTGGTTTCAGTAGGATTATTCAAAGAATAAGGAAGTAAGGGTTCACAGACTAGCCCTTCCTATCTACAAATGCGCACCTCTCCACTTGTCCATCTTGACCTTGACGGTGTTGCTGTCATGTACCATATCCACAAACTGCATGCTATTCTTCCCAGCCACCTCTTCTAAACTCTCCCCTCAGAAGCAGTCTCTCCTTGACTCTTAACGGTTCAAATTTCTAATCAGTTGATGAAATTGTCCCCTGTAAGGGCATCATGTTGTTGATAGCCAATGAGATAGATAGTGTATCATGCCTGAGAGTTTTTCAAGGCTCTATACCCTTGTCAAAGCTGGAACCTTGATGGGATTGGTGGGTGGGAGCAGAGAAATCAAAGTAGATACCATGGGGGTTGCAGGTTGAAAGGAGATAGTTTATGGCCTCTGATTTTTTTTTTTTTCTGGTAGGCATAGCTCAAAGCTGGGGGGAAGACTAACATTAATTAAAAGATCTAATTTTAACCATTTTTCACTGAAAAATGCTCAACCAGTGGATAATAAGGAAGGAATCTAGATCATAGCCATCTTCCTCAGCTGCTCAGCAGCACCCACTGGTTATTGTTTCACTAAATACATTTTCCCCTAAAATGCCACTTTGTTGTGCTATATTTTATTCAGTCATGATTAGCATGGCACTTTACTTCTGTGTGAGTAGCCTTGTGGCCTGGAGCCTGAGAGAGAAGAAAGCTCAGTGCTGTCACCTGTAGATGACATGGGAAAAGGGCAGTCCAGAGCTACTTAAAAACTCTGCAGATAGGCAGAGGATCCATTGGGGCTGCAGTTCTCTGCTAGAATCTGCTCGAGAGAAAAGGGAGTTGACTGAATGGGCCAGGCCTCATTTGCATTTTAGTGATGATAGTTTGGGGCATTTGGTCAACATTCAGGTAGGTTTTGAGTTTGGGGGCAATAAAATGCAACTGACTTTGTTGGAAAATGCATTGACACTAAATGTGCCTGCGATCACCTGACCAAGACTGCTGTCAGGTGCAGCTGGGTAAGGGAGCCTGTGCGGAATTAAGAGCCCCAAAAAGACTCCTGTTTGCTGATGGGAGCACATCTCTGGTGAGGACTCTGTCAAGTGTCCTAGATACCACTTTTGCTGAGTTGAGACTTGAAGAGTGCAGAGCAGTGGCAGCTTCAGGGCAGTGGTAGCAGCTTGGTGGTGGACAGCACAGAATGGTGGCAACAGCAGCTTCTGAGGTGACAGACATCTCAGAGCAGCAGCGGCAGCATCTTTGAATGGCACAGAGTGGCAGCAGATCTAAGCAGCTTGGTCTGAAACTATAAATAGACCAGCAGCCTAGCCAATGGACTCCGATGTGGGCCTCCCATCCTAGAAACTGTAGCTGAAATCAGTCCAGATGGGTCAATCTGGTAGAGCCCCCAAAGCAGTCCAGGCAACATGGACCTGCTAGAATCCTCAGGACAGCTTTCCTTTGCAAATGAGGCCAAATCCTTTCCAACCCAGGACAGCTAAATGTGAGTGGGTAACTGGGGAGAAGGGAAGTGACCAGAACTGGGGAGCATGGAAGTGACCAGCAGCCACTCACAACAGCCAAAGAACTGAGGTTGGACTATGGTAAAGACATGCTAGGGATGGCGGGAAGTTTTACATCATAGTATAATGTATAAACAGCTGGTTTGCCCAAATTCATTCTGTTATCATCCTTTTCTCCCTGTTGTAACCCCTGGACTCAGTGCTTGCAAGTGGGGAAGAATTGCTCATCAGGGTTGCCCAAGGTTGTGTATATAGTTTCCCAGGTTTCTAAGTGGGGGCTGGAGCTGGTTTTAGGTAGGTCTTTACTTTAAGGAAACCCCCTAGAAAACTGAACACGGCCCTTTCTGCTGCCATCAACACCTGGCAGGATGGTTACATCTGTTCTTTTTCAGTAAATGTTTCCTCAAAGGCAGAAAACTATCCAAGTTCCAATTTATTTCTTAATACAAAGAGGGAATATGGAAAGTGCTTGCTCTGCTTTTTATTAATGCACAGCTTACAATGCAGATAATCCACATGATCCAAAGAAGAAAAATAGCCGCTCTATGCAGGTGTGTGGGCACGGCTGAGCTTGCAGGTGCTGCCAGAAATCTAATATAGGTCTGAGGATTTATCCTTGTTGGATAAATATGTAATCCTTCAAGTGGTTTTGCACCCAATACCTCACTCAGTAACATTACAAGAAGCTATTTGGCATGTGGCATGAAGTACAGTTTTCACAAAGCCATGGCACAATAGTGATTAATCTTGTTTAATGGGGGGGAAATGACTAATACCCAATCTCTAATATTTCTTGGAGCCTGGAAAAAATATAGCAAGAGAGAATCTTCTTGCCCAGTTACAAGAAAAATCTTCAGGGATTTTTCACACTAAATCTGCATGTGGCTATCCAAAACATGCATCTTTTCTGTCAATTTGGGGGATTTTTTCTGGGGGGCTTTTAAGTAGAATATTCTGTTTAGCTCTACTCTTACATTTTAATACCAGATCTCACTGTAAAATGAAAGGGATGTCAATCAAAAGCATATATATGAGCTCACATATCAGGTTTTATTGCTGCTAGACCAAGTTGTAAAGACAATCCAAAAATTCCACAATACCTCCTGTCAACTATACCAGAAGTTTACACGCTTTATTATTATGTATTACATGCATTCAAGAAGCATCTGGAGGCCCGAACTGATTTTGAGGCCCCCATTGTGCTAGTCCCTTTACATGAGAGACAGTCCCTGTCATGCAGAGTTTGCAGTCTGAGTTGAGAAGACAAAGGTTGGGAGAAGAAACAGAAGTGAAGTGACTTATCCAGGTTTGCACAGCAAGCCAGTGTCAGAGCTGTAAACAGAACCTAGGTCTTCTAATTTCCAAATCAGTGTCCTATTGTTTGGACAGTGCTATCTCTCAACTTTAGCTGAAAGTACTATAAAGAGTAAAGACAATTTATTCTAACATTATAAATCACCTTCATTTTGTGCCTAATTCCACCAATACTTACTTATGTTTCCTCTTCGAGTAGCTCCATTGATTTCACTGGGATATAATAGTAGGGTGGTAAAGCTAATCAAAGTACTTACGGGGCAATGTAACACTTTGAGTGAGTAAGGGTGGCAGAACTGGGCCCTTTATTAATAACTGAGTAAGTGAGACTATTAAGCAGAACATTTTACTGTTGGTGTATTCACAGTTTACATAGCCTTATTTCTATAAAAGCACACTCAAATGAGTGCAGTGAGATGATGTAACAGGTATTATAACAACTTATGTAGCACCCCCTCTCCACCTGGTTACCTTCTTTAATGCCAATCCGCTTACAGGTCTGGGTTCTTTTGGATCCCGCCACCCACTTAGCAGGGTGTATCTTTTTTCTTTTTTCCTATGAAATTATTTGACGGTGCCTCTACCCCCCTCTCGCTCCTTCCTGGCAGGGTCACCAGGGCAGCTTGGGTGGAAAATTCTATCTGCAGAGTAATCCCCACTTATTTGCCAGATAGTTGGAGTCTTCCAAGAAATAACACAAACACATACAATATATTCAACACAATAATTATATTAAACAGAAGAAAAATACAACATAACAGGATAAAACACTATTTTTAGGGTCACCGGTGCCCACACTGAAAATACCCGTGTCTTGATGTAGCAAATGTAAAATTAGTGTCCCGCTGGTATGCATAACTTTGCTGGGGCCCTTCATGACCTATAACCACAAAATTCTTCTTTACAGTGGTTTGGCAGTGTGGCTGACTGGGTTCAGTACAGCCCAAAAGACTCACAAGTAGGAGAAGGTGGTAAATCCCTCCACAGGTGTAATTTGCAGCAGGTTATAACGTCCTCAAACCTGTATTCCCTGGCATGAGGACACAGTTCAGGGAGTGGGGGTCCCCAAAACAAAATTCCCTGACTAACTAACCAAATGATGGTGCGCTCGCAAACTCCATGAATGATCCTCAGGTTCGAAGACGACTCTGGACTCCTCAGTCACTGCAGAGGGGCTGCTCTCTGCTGGCAGGGATCCTCCTCAGGCTGGAATCAGGCTGCGTCGGTCCCAGGATTTCCCCTCACCACAGAGGGGTGCAGGGCTCAAGGTGTAGGTTACACAACTACACTAACATCCAAACTGTAGCCTCCTAGCCCAGCCTCCAGACACACACTCTGCAGGCAGCTTCCCTGGACTAGCAGCCAGACCAGAGCTGACCATGTGGTGACTGGTCTCACCGAGGGAGCCGGAGGGCAAACTCAGCCTAGCTGGGACGTTTCCCAGCAAACGCTACAAATTGGGAATCATCAGTGGAGAGGGAAAGGCCCAGCTGAGGGACCTGCTGTTAGGTCTCTACAGGCCTGTTCTCAGAGGGAACCCTGCACGCAGGCCTGGGACTCACCAGCTCCCCACACAGCCAGTCCTGCCCTTTCCTCCACTGGCTCCAGAGTGACTCCAAAATGGCTTCTCCCTGGAAGGGCCTCTCACTCTCTATCAGTTGCTGGGCGGACTCTGAGTCTGCCTTGGCTCCCCCTCCCTACCAGGGACAGTGTGCCTCTCCCTGAGCTGCCAGCAGACAGAGTTCCAGGAATCTATGTAATCTTCTAGGGGGTTACATGATGTGGTTAGATAACTATAATTAATATTAATAATTTGTCTTAACTGAACATACCTTAATTTTGAGGCAGAAAATACAAAGTATCTTTTCCCTCAGGCAAAGTTTTCAGAAAAGTTATTTAAGAAAAAAAATCATGCTTGTATCCATGGATTTGGAACCTGTAGGTGTTTACAGTACGATGACCCAGTCAGTGGCTTTCAGATTTTATTTTCATGTCTGAAAATTCAGGATTTGGTTCAGGGAGCAGGTGGCATATGCTCGGTGTGGGCATGTCTGATCATCATAGGGAATGGTATGTGGAATGTTTGCAGGACAGTACACCTGGGGTCAGTGGGTAGAGGGAGGACACAGGGTGATTGGATAGGAGGATTGGGGAAGTTGGATGGGGAGGTTAGGAAGTGGGATACTTTGAATGCAGGGAAAGTAGGGGGAAAGGTTTAGAATAAGATGTGTGCATCACAACTAAATAACAACAGGACAGAATTTTTGTAAACCTCATCCACCAATTTTCCTACTTCCCCTCCTGATGTTTATAACTCTTACTTGTTCCATCTTGCCTGTCATTGGACTGTAATCTCTTTGAAACAGGGATTGTGTCTAGCTGTATGTTCTGTAAACCACCTAGAACACTGTGTGTTCAATATATAATTTTCTTCTCTGCTTCCTACCAGCCATTTTCTCTGTTTTGTTAATTGCTGTTCCTGAAAAATCCGAGTGCTACATATTTACTTGTGGTTTGGCTCTTTCTACCTGGTGTGATATTCTGCCTTCAGTTCAAGCAACTAAACTAAGTGAATGGCAACTAGCTTCTCTCTCTAGGCTTTCACTTGCTGCTGCAAGATGCAAAAAAAAAAAAAAAAAAGAGTTCTGTCCATTCTGGTCTCTGAGAGATACAGCTGTCAGCTAATCATTTCTCCAGTCTGTCAGCAAAAAGATAACATGATATACACTTTTTTTTTTTTATAAACCATGGCCCAGATCTTACTCCAGCTAATTTTCCAATCTTCCCCCAGTCCCACTGACTTCAAAGGGTATAAATAATAGCTGCATTTACCTACATATCTTTTTAAGGCGTTTCTAGACTGTAGGTATAACCTGACAGATACCCTGCTACACTAGCCAAACACATGAGTTTCTTGTTTCCTGTATGATTAATAATTAATATTTATCTTGAATGCACTTTTCAAATATAGTGCAATCCTCAGACAGTATCACAGATAAGTCTCCTCACATGATGGGATAGATACATATTACTTCCATTTTGCATAAAGGGATTCTTAGGCACATCCATTATGCGACTTGTCCAGCGCCACAGAGGGAGTACATGTCAGAACTGGGATTAGAATTTAAATTCCTGACTCCCAGTTCTGTGCTCAGATCACTAGGTCAATCTGCCTTCCTTTGTTAGCAACAGGGTGTTCATAATTAGTTTGCAAGATAAGTAGCTTAATAAATGCGGAGGGGTCATGTGCGTCTGAGTCTATGAATTCAGCCTTTCTGGTCCAAAGAGATAACGGTGCACTGGTTTTACATTGCCAGGTTTCTTCACCCAACCAAAAAGGCTACGAATTTCATTCTTAATTTGAACTGAAAATCTAAATATTGGAAAATAAACCAGTTTTTGGTAAGACCCTAAATTATATCGATTTATCAGTTTTTCTAGGCCTGCAATTCCTATTGTCCAAACTCCTGATTTCACTGTCATTGTCTAAGAATGCTAATTGTGGTATAAATATAGAAGAGAGATATATACCCCTAACCTTATGTATTGCTTTTTCCTTAACTTTCCTCCCCTTCCTAACCTTAAATGCATCTGTTTTTAGACTCCGCCATCTCAGATCTTTGCTGCTTTGCCTGGTCTTGAGGGTTCCACTGCCAGGTAGGGTCTATAACCAGACCTCCATCTGGAGAAAAGAACCAGCTGCAGCCTCCCCACCTTTACAGAAATACAGAAACCCTAGATCAATTGGATAGTTGCCTAGGATGGTCTTCCCCTACCCTGGCTGAGCTTTGCTGCAAAGCCTTAGGAAATGAATCAAGAGCAATTAAAGACACATATCCTCTCTTTCTTCTCTTCCACTTGCATGTGTTTATATGTTTCAGTTAGTGGCTGTGTCTAAGGGGAAAATCTAGCCTCACTTCCACAGCCAGGAAGCTCCTCCTAGCAGAACTGGTGCAGTTCTGAAGTGAAAGTGGGGATGGTGGACCTGAGAGGAACATGCTGGGATTGTATGCCCCTCTCCAAAGCAGTGCCTAGGAGCAGGAGGGGGTTGGCACAGGCAGTTCTGAAGGAGACTATTTCTCTTAATAAACTACATAGGAATAAAAGGGCAGCATGACCCCAGGCCACCTCCAGTACATGAGGCTTCCTCAGACAAGTGCATGGGGCAATGATGAATACAGTGTTGACCTTGTGGTGCTTTTGTTCTTGTTGCCATGAAAAATATGCTGCATGTTAATTAGTTTAGTTGTCCTTAAATTTTTTGCATTAGCTTGTACACAGACATGTGTAGGTTAAATCAATAATTTGTCAAGAATCTGATGGGTTGGCCATGTCCTTGTCTGGGGAAATGGCTGACATTGCATTAAACAAGTGAAAATTGTCATCTCCACTAATGGAGGAGTGAGTCCTAGTCTCATAGAATTCATTCTAAAACTGCAAGAGAAATCAGAGCTGTTTGGAGACTTTTCTCTTCCATAGCATAGCAGGGGAATTAGAAGCTGTATGGAACAGCCAAGCAACTAACACCTGTGGGAATTACAAGAAAACACAGGGGACAGTACTTTTCATTCCACCGGATTATTTAAATATGAAATACTGAAAGATGACAAAAAATGTCTGCATGAATTAGGAAGCAAAGAAGTATACAAATTTGGCTGAGGAGAGGGGTGTTTAGACGTGTCCAAGATCAGAAATTAAGGGGCCAAAAACTGGCTGAAGATAGTAAGGGTCAAATTTTCACTTTGGCCTTTGAACTTGGGCATGCAGCTTTTTGATGGTCACCCATTTGCATGTGAAAATTGGGTAACTGCATAAGGTATAATTTAAGCAGACTAAGTATATACTTGTCAAATGTGGGGTGGCTGAAGTAAGGCCCCTGTGTCTCTATTTAGGCATCTTAATAAAAATAGCCTGAATTTCAGAGGTGCCAAGAACCAACAGCTCTCATTGAAGTCGATCAAATTAGCATGTCTGAAAATCAGACAGCTTTTATTTAGGTGTCTAAATAGGAACTAAGGGCCTAACTTTAGGAATCAGCATTGGAAAAATTTGGCCATATATTTCAGGACTGATCTACTGCTACTCAGCCTCTCTGAAAGTGACTGGTTTCCTGAAAGGGCATTATGTATGTTTTTTGGGTCTGGATAGCTCCACTGAATTCCCCACGAAACTACAAAAATCACCTAATCATTTGGGGACTGATCCTGCTACCCTTATACATAGTGAGTGGCACCTAAGGCCCAGATCCTAGAAGGTACTGAGGTGCCAAACTACCACTGATTTTCTTCTCTAGCAGCACAGGAGGTAGGCAGAGGAGCGAGGACGCGGCATACTGGGGGGAGCTTGGTGGCCCGCAGGAAATAACTCCGGTTGGGGGGGGAGCTTGGCGGCTGCAGGAAATAACCCTCAAAAATAACTCAAAAACGGGCCCCGTGTTTGAGAGCCTGAGATAGATGCTCTTTGGAGTTTCACTTATGTTCCTTTACAGGTCTGATTTTCTTTTTGCTTCCGAGACACTTTCTATTTTTCCTGCTAAGCCCTTAGAACAACACTTTCCTAGCTCCCCCTACTCTCTTTTTTGTTGTTGTTCAGATGGTAACTTGAGCATGTGTTCCAATTACATGTAGATGTCTCTGAGTTTGAAAAATTCGAGATTATTTTTAAACAGCCACAAAGCCCCTGAAATACTGCTATGGGAGGGTACTTCCTTCATCTATTGTACATTTCAAAATTGTCACAATTGCCGGACAGTTCATTATGTACAATAAACCAGACAAACCAGTTCTCACTGGTAGAAAATGCATGAGTGAAACTGGAGTTTAAAATGTTAAGATACAGTCAGGTCGGCCTTGCATTGGTGGAATTGTATGCCTTTCCTCTTGCTGGAAAAAGAAAGGTTCCTTCCTTCCCAGCGACTGTCCTTTTTTTTTTTTTTTTTTTACCCATTCAGAGTGGGTTGATTCCCAGGAGATTTGGGATCATTGTGGTAAAGTGGTTAAACAGCTTTATAAGCAAAGAATAGATGGGACTAAAATTGCTGAAGCTCTTAAAATATCATCTAAAAAGCACCTCCCACCCCTGTGTGAAAGGCATATTCGTATAGGAACCATCATGGGACACCCATTGAGCATAAAAAGCTGTATTTTAAAAAGAGCTCTTTATTGGTCAAGTATTTTAAAAGTGTATTTTTAAACATCTGGGGCTGTGAAAACAGCACAGCTCAGATCTATACATTAAAGGAGAAGGCAGGGGATGGCAAGCAGCAGTGAAATCAACAATGCGGCACCTGGTTCCTGACCTAAAATGACTATGAAACTGAAGATCTCATCATTGGTTGCCACAGCTCCCTGCAACATGATCCCTTTCTGATGTATTTTTCTAATGCTCCTTTTAGGCCTCCTGTAGGCTGTAGCTGCAGCAAACAATCCCTATGAGATCTTTCTCTCTTTGTGGAAATTGGCTAAGAGACAGGAAACAAAGTATAAAAGATAACAAATGGATTCAAGTTTTCTTCTATATTGTTATTACTTCCAGCTAGCAATTGTGTCTGCTTGCTACAATAGGCAGACTCAAGATTTTAAAAAAATAAGCAAGGGTCTCTGAAGCCATCTTGAAACCCCAAGATTCCCACAATTTTACTCCCATTCTGCCATCAAAACTCTGTATTATAATAGTCACACTTACAGCCAAGGACTGAATGCATCAATATTGTTTCTCAGTTGGCCAGCTGTGTTGCTTCTCAGCACTGTAAAGTATGCTCTCTTCAATTCCAAGGAACAAATGCAGCTTTGACGTAGGCAGGTAGTGCACTCTCATTGAAGTCAATTGAAATTGTGCCTCTTACACTAGGGATGGATTTGGCCCTAGATCTGCTGTCTCATCCAGCATTCCTAACCCCTGACAACAATCACTAGAGTTTGTTGAAAGCCAGTGTGAATTGCGACTGGCTTTCAGATGGCTGCCCCTTTGGTCAAGCGGTGCCTTGCAGTTCAGTTTCCCATTTGGAGCAGAAACTGATGACCCACAACCAGGTATTTTTTACATTAGGGATGTACATTTTCCCACTGGGGTGAAATTCTGGCCCTAGTGAAATCAATGGGAGTTTTGCCATTGACTTTAATGGGGCCACAATTTCACCCTTGGTGCTAAAGGATGCTTCCAATCATCTTAGCTAACTCAGGGTATGTGTTCATCTAGATACCTACATCCATAAAATCAATTAAACTGATCCATACGTTACTGTAGCTACAATGTACTGGGGACTTATTTACACATCTTGCATATACCTTTTCTACTCTGGCTATCATGAAATCAGCACTGCGGCCTTGCCATTACATATGCCAGATGCTTTAAATCAGTGGTTCTCAAACCAGGGGCCACCGCTTGTTCAGGGAAAGCCCCTGGCGGGCCAGGCTGGTTTGTTTACTTGCCGCATCCGCAGGTTCAGCCGATCGCGGCTCCCACTGGCCACAGTTCGCTAATCCAGGCCAATGGGGGCTGCAGGAAGGGCGGCCAGCACATCCCTCGGCCCGCACCGCTTCCTGCAGCCCCCATTGGCCTGGAGCGGTGAACCGCGGCCAGTGGGAGCTGCGATCGGCTGAACCTGCAGATGCTGCAGGTAAACAAACTGGCCCAGCCTGCCAGGGGCTTTCCCTGAACAAGCGGCAGCCCTAGTTTGAGAACCACTGATTTAAATTACGGTCAAGGCCTAATATTTCCTTTCTTTCTGGTGGCCAAATAATGAGGCTCTGCTTGGACTGTGGAGTTAAAATGGCGCTTGTTGTCCTGATGACAAATACCCTCTTGAGGGTCACTCTTGGTTCCTTGCTCCCGTGAAGGTATGCTCACTGCTGCAGGAAGAACTGTGCTGATGGACTCTGGAGGGAACCATGTCCATCTCTTCCCAACACGATGGTCCACCCAATGCAAGTTTGGGGGGTGGGGGGGATCAGAAAAGGTGAAAAATGCAGAAGTTCTTCTGAGCATGGATGATTCACCTGGGCAGAGGGGAAGAAAATGGATAAAGGGTTACTTTGGAAAAGGATTTTTATGCCCCAAATTGGTAGCTACTTGGTATAATGTTAGGAAACTGATGCCTGAGTATTTCAGGGATGCATGGCCTATTTTTAAAGGTGCTCAGCACATCCCACAAGGCTCTCAGCACCTCAGAGGATCAGATTCTATGCCTGCAGACAGAAATAACAAATATAGAAATGGATTGTCAAGAATCAAAGAATTAAGATAAATGGAAACACCTACTACCTGTATTAATTTAACAGCTGAGCTGTTGGAGGAAAGATGAATCAATGTGGGTGAACTTGTTATACATAACTAATAATTTTTATAACAGGATCCCATCACCTAACTGTCTCAAACATTCCCTATTAGGTCCAGTATTGTTTAGTATACTTATTAATGATCAAAAAAGGGGGCTGAGTAGTGAAATAGCAAAATTTGCAGATGACACAAAGTTATTTAGGTTATTCATAACCTGAGAGGAGTGGGAAGAACTTCAGAGAGACCTAACTAAGCAAGGTGGTGGGCAATTTGTTGGCAAATGAAGTTTATTGTTGATAAATGCAAAGTAATATACACTACTTTTATACTTACAGGATTCTAAATTAACTCTATAAACTTAGGAAAGGACTTGGGTGTCACTGTAGATAGCTTGATGAATATCTCTGCTCCATGTGCAGCTGTGGTCAAAAAAACTAACAGGATGCATAAGAAAAGGGATGGAGAACAGTATGTAAAGTACTGTAATGCCCTTTTTATAAATAGCTGATGCAGTTATATATGGAAGACTGAATACATTATTCGTCACCCCATCTCAAAAAGGATATTGTAGAATGAGGGGGGGGATTCAGAGAAGGTGACAAAAATGATTAGGAACATAGAAAATCTCTTGTATACACAAAGATTGAAAAGACTGGTATTGTCTATGAGAAAGAGGAGTTGAATGAGAGAGGATATGATAAAAGTATACAAAATAAGGAATGGTCTTGAGAAGCTAGTTTAAGAGCATCTGTTCTTCCTGTATTACAACACAAGGATAAGGAAATTAAAAGGTGTGAAGTTCAAAACTGAGAAAAGGAAATACTTTCTCACACAGTGTGTAATTAGACTGTGGAACTCAGTATCACAGTCACTGAGGCCAGGAACTTAGCACGATGCAAAAGGGACTGAGCATTTAAACGGAGCTCAAGAATATTCAGAGTTATAATTAATGATAACAAAAATGGTGGAAGGGATGTTGAAACGCATAATTAAAGGCTTAAGCCAATCTCTAATTATTCTAGATCAGGATGAGACCTAATGTTTACCCCACCTCTGCCAACTGTGGGGTTCTTGCATCTTTCTCTGAGGCATCTGGTACTCACCACTGGTAGAGATTGAATACTGGACTCTATGGACCTTGGGTCTGATCCAGTCTGGTAATTCCAATGTTCCTAGCTCTGCCGCATTCCTTTCTCTTGCATATCCTCTCTTTTTCTGGTTATGTAGGAAATGTAACTGGTACAGTCAACAATTTTGTTAATCTTCAAATAAAATAATTAGTAGCTTGTAAAGGATTTTTGCATAAATAACATTGCTAAAAGGCTTAACACTGCCATATTTTTAAATAGTTTAATTACTATCTTATTTATAGCTCTCACTTGGCTAGTAATCATGGACCAAATTCCCCTATGGGGTAAATTGGTGCCGCTCCACTGACATCCTTAGTCTATTTACATCAGCAAAGAATTTCACCCTCTAGTTCAAATAACATTTCGAGACTTCAGGCATGGCCCAGGAATACCAACAATGCCCTGAGAAGGAATTATGTACCCCTGAATCATTCTGCAGTCTGTAAGGGATGCTGCTAGGCTAGTTGCTGCTGCTGCCTCCTCCTGTCTTGTTGATGATCATCACCACACACATGGGGTTCTGCTTATATAAGTGTTAAGCCAAATCTTCCATCTTGTTCCCCAGCAACATATTTTAGGCAAAGCACTCAACCGTGGTGCAGCAAGAGAGCCAAGATATACTCTAAGGGTCAATTTCTGCCCTTATTTGCACTCCTCCATCCATCATTTACTCCCATGCAACCTGACTTCCACACTGTTGCATAGACATACCTGAGGGCCAGAATATGTACATTTTGTACTGCTCAATAAAGTCATATGAAATTTTCCCTCTGTATTTAGCATACAGCATTTGTGTCTGGCAACTTACTCTACCCAGAGCTGACTGTGAAGGCCATGTGCAAATTCTAACTTGTCTAATACACAGCAGCCCATCCTCTGATCAAGGAAGACCACAAAAAGCACACCACACTAGTGCTCTGCAGTTCCACTGCTCCCCAATCATTTCCAGATTCAGTTCAAATTCCCAGTCCTAATCTTAAAGCATTCCTTGGGCCTGGGCTTGGCTATTTAAGAGACCATCCATGATGTACTCTGACAGCTGTAAACAATGGGGTCACTGCAGTTCTATCTGCCAAATTTCTTATAAGGTCCGCATGGCCATGGTATCTGATTCCCCTCAAAATTATAAGACATAAAGATATTTATATCTCACCTGTCTAGTTAGCAGGCTCTCAGGATCATAGTCACCTGGATATCTTTGGCAAGTGAGTTTTGTATTAGTGGGCCAGACCTAGAGCTGGACAGGAATTTTTCAACTACAGTGGAATGTCAGAGTTACGAACTGACCAGTCAACCACACACCTCATTTGGAATCAGAAGTACACAATCAGGCAGCATCAGAGACAAAAAAAATTAAAAGCAAAGACAGTACAGTACAGTGATAAATGTAAAGTACTAAAACAATAAAAGGAAAGTTTACAAAAATTAAGATTTAACAAGGTAAGGAAACTATTTCTGTGATTCTTTCATTTAAATTAAGAAGGTTAAAAGCAGAATTTTTCCTCTGCATAGTAAAGTTTCAAAGCTGTATTAAGTCAATGTTCAGTTGTAAACTTTTGAAAGAACAACCATAAGGTTTTGTTCAGAGTTACGAACATTTCAGAATTATGAACAACCTCCATTCCCGAGCTGTTCGTAACTCTGACGTTCTACTGTAAAAGTTTTTTTAGCTGAAAAATGCTGATTAATCAAAATTGACATTTTGCAAAATGGGGATGCTTCTGACAACTTTCCTGCCTCAAAAAATGTTTGGGGAAAAAAAGAGTTTCAAAACTGTTGAAACATCTGTGACGAAGTGGGAATTTTCTGTAATATTTTTATGATGCCTATGTGTGCCTCAGTTTCCCCTGTATGTGCATGGTTATCCAGTGGAGGAACAAGGCTTAAGGCATGGTCTACACTACATGATTAAGTCGATGCAAGGCAGATTATGTTGACCTAGTTGTGCATGTGTCTACACTCAAACTGGTCTCCCACCACTTATGCGACATAGTAACACCACCTCCGCGAACAGAGTGGAACCATGGTAGATGTACTTAGGTCAATACAGCGCCAATGTAGACACTGCATTAGTAACTGTCCTCCAGCAGTGGTCCCACAGTGCCCCACACTGACTGCTCTGGTCACCATTGTGAACTCCACTGGCCAGGGGTCACAGGGCCTGGAAGTCCCCCCTCCCCTCGAAAGCTCTGTGAAGTTTTGAAATTGCCCAGCTTGATGAGCACACCAAGCAGCTCTCCACTGTTGAGTGCAACTGCCCAACTGACCATACTGGCAGGCTGCGCCAGATGCGCTCCTGCCTGGAGTAGACAGGAGATATTGGAGCTCCTAGGCCTGTGGGGAGAGGAGGCTGTGCAGGCACAACTCCCATCCAGCCATAGGAAAGTCAACACCTATGAGCAGATTGCTAAGAGACACGGGGGGGGAATGAGGGGGGATGGGGTGTACGTGTCTGTGTGACCTGTGGGTAATAGAAAAGGACCGGCTCTGAGCTAACCAGAATGGACTATGCTTTAACCTTCATTCCCCTGTGCTAACCTAAGACCTTCCATATTCTGTGTGCCAGGTGACTAAAAAATGGTTACCTTGTTTTGAAAAGGCTGCCTGTGTCATTGCAAATACTCACTGAGAGCATTGTGCCATGCAAGGGCACAGTACAAGCCTCCCTTCAGACTCCGACCTGGCTGGATATGCCACAGGGAGCCAGAGAGAGAGATAGGGATCACTGGGACAGAACAACCAGTCTTGGAGTTGTGGAGGCCACGGACTTGCCCCTATGGAACCATGTGGGTCTCTGGGGCCCAGCACACTAAAGAGATCAGTGCCAGGAGACTGGTTACAGGCTGGGCGTTTGACCAGACCTTAGGACAACATCCCATGTGAACACTTTTTTAAATGAATAATTCTGATTTTTCAAGTCAAAACAACTTTTCTTTCAAAATTTTAGTAAATAAAGCCTAAAAACAAAATGTTTCAACTGACTCACACCAAAACATTTTTCAGTTTCTTGGTTTGTGAAAACGGTTGAGATTTTTGACTTTTTGTCCTGATGGGAAATTTGTCTGAAATCTTGAAAATTCTCACAGGACAGAAACCCCATTTCCTGCCCACCCTAGGCAGAACCCAGGACGAAAAGCCTGACCCTAAGTCATATCAGTCTCCATGGAGAACCCTCAACAGAGATCAGAACCAGCACAAGCCTGACTGTTTCAGCAGATTATACAAAAAAAAAAAAAAAAAATCCTTTTGCACAAGCCTTTGCTCAGTTGGAGCTCATGAACAAGTCAGCATTATTTCTCATCATCAGATCATGACTGAAAGAAGAAGAAGAAAAAAAATCCAAGTACTAACAATTTGCCCAAGATATAGAAAAGAGCCCATGGTAGACAAATGTGTATTTGACATCTAGATCCCTGGATGATTGGGCACAGTAACATAGGAATATTTCTCAAAGCCACTGTATGAAAGCTACACATAAATGTAAGCTGCCCTGAGCCTCCCAACATGTACCTAGACATTAGTATATTACTAGTATCTTCAGTGAGGGAATGCTGTGCAAACATCACAAACAACCAGCTGCATGGAAAAACAAAAATGCTTGTGTAAGTACATTTCTGACAAATGTAGTACTTACTATTTTATCTTTAAAATATTTTAACTTTGGGGGGGTGGGAACAAAGGGAGGAGGAAAAAACCCTGCTGCTCTAAGACAGACTGTTAGCATGGGGAGAAGGGGAATTTATGCTTTTGTTGGAGGAGCTGTGTGTTAGTATAAATTGCTTGTGTTGTATGTAATCACATAGGTTACACTGGCTGGTATCCCAACGCCCCAGACTTCAGTTTTAACACAGCCTGTCATAAAAGACTGAATGGACAGTGCTACATAAATAAGCCCAATGCTGGCTGACACCATACAAATGCACAGAACAGTAAAACGAGTGAAGACTTTGACTTCTCAGTGCTGACTATAAAAAAAAAAATATTGATTATTGCCAAAATAATATGTTTCAAATACTTGCATTCGCCTGTGGGCTTCAAACTAGTCACAATCTCTTGATTCTGCCCAAAGGATGTCTTCCAAAGTAAACTACTTAGACTTTCTTGGGAGCAGATTTACTAAGATTTACTTTAAAAAAACAAAACAACACAGCTTAACATTTTTGTATAGCACAATCTACTGTGAAGAAGAAATGTAAAACCAAATGGAATTACGTGATCTCATGTTGAGTTTGTACTTAGGAATTTCACCGCATGCATTTTTTTTACTCAGACACTCAATTTAATAAATACAAAATGTCTGATTAAATAACATGGAGTTCCCAGCTAGAGGAGATTGAAAAATAGGTGAGTGGTGGGAAATCATGAAAATTTTCAACAAAACTTTGTTTTTCTTTTTCATCAGAAATTTCTAATCAACTGTCATCCAGACTCAGTCATACAAAGGGAAGAAATTCTATGTTAAAAATTCCAAGAGATTCATGCTCTTTGCACCCTGAGGTACCTTTTGTACTGAAGCTTATTTTGGGCTAGATCTCCCACTGGGGAAGTGAATTTAAAGAATCTCTTTTCCCCTGTGGAAGTGGCAGGACAGGATGTCACCTCAGGAGAATAACAAAGGCACTGGCCTGTGCAGCACAACCAAAAGAAAGCATGGTCTGCAAAAGTGCGTGTCCAGTTGCGATCAGCGACCAGGCTCTAACTGGGGATGCATGATGCTCCTTTTCAAAGCAGGAGCAAAATATATCCCACTTCTTGCTCTGTAGGTTTGAACCATAGAAAGTGCCCTGGTTGCATGGGTTCTTAGATCAGAAGATACATAGGCCAGCGTTCCTGCTCCCCCACCTTGCCAGTACAGGAAGGATTTGCCCCATAACATGGACCAACCCTGTCTCAGAGGACTGTGGGCTGCAAAGGATTTTGGGGTTGGCAATACTGAGCAGGTGACTGGGACATGGCACAAGGGTATGTGATAATGGGGCTGAAGGAAGATAACAATGTGTATATATGATGACCACCATTTTGGCAGACACCAAAAATTCAAGTGAGGACCTACAGAGATAGTAGAATGATTCTTTCCAGCTAGAGCTAAAGAGCCAGGTTCTGTCACTAGGGTCTGTAATGGACTCACATCCTGTGTATATCACGCACAAGGAGAATGCGTTACACACACTGATTGGGGAAGGGGGTTATGCATGAAAGGAAAGGGAAAGGGAATATGAGGAGTAGCTCATATGCAAGAAACAGATGGCCAGTAGTGTCAACCCCACAAATTCAAAATTCATGAGTCAGGCTCCCCAAAATCCCTAGATTGGCTTAAGAATCGCAAGATTTTATAAAATAATAAATTTGGAGTTCCTTTTATTTGCCTCCTGGCTTTTCAGGCTTCAACATTTGTGTTCTCTTGTGTTTCTTCATTGTCAGGAAAGCTACAAACTTATATTTAAAAAAAAAACAAAACAAAAAAAAACAAGAGTTGAGATTCTCATGTGACCACATGACTCCAGAAGGAAAGGCTTTAAAACAATACCAGATGTCATGAGACTCATAATAAAATTGCAATAGCTGGCAACCCTGCGAGCTCAGGATGTGCGAGTGAACAGATACTGTAAAATTAACTAAGGGGGCACAGACCATTTGGGTTAGTGCATTGGCTGCAGGGAGCAGAGGGGACAGACTATTTGGTGGTGGATAGTGTGCCCAGTGCAGAGTGGGGCATAATAATTGAGTTTAAATATTCTATTGAGAGCATGAAAAGAGACATTTGAATTGAAACTATTTTATTATACATTTGCTAGTAATCCAGCCTACAATAGCTATTTTTAATAAAAGTAAGTAGCAAACTACTGTCTGTGTCCAATGAAATACAAATTACAATTATTATGGAAATTAAACACATTGGAAATTATTATGGAAATTAAACACATTGTTATTAATACAGTTCTCAGTCCACTAATTGTAGTGCTAAGTATAGTGACACTTCTGTAAAGCATTCTCTCCCCATTGAGGAGCTTGGGGTGCCATAAGACAATCAAATCTACATCAGCATTGTAGATGAGTGTAGAATTCAGGACTGTGAGAATATTGAACCAGATGCTAAACCGAGCAACATTAATTTACGCCAGCTGAGGATCTGGCCCAGAGAATATAACACAATCACTTTTCCCACGTTGATACCCAAAGACCAGAGAGGTGAGGCAGGTCCTCCCTACTTATTGTTTAATTAGTTGTATTCCAGCAGCACGCACATAGACACTATCCATACATGTATGAAAACAAAGACCATGCCCCATGGGGCTCAGTATCTAAGTGGCAAGGGGGCTTGTGCTTTTGGATCTCTAGTAACTCCAGTTGAGTCCAGTTCCTAGCTACCCTCTCTCTTCCACTGCTTCCACTCTGTTCCTATCTGTGGCATATTTGGATGCTGGTTCCCACTCTCCTCTCAATTGCATGTTCCTTCTCTCCTCTCAGTATCCATTGGCAGAACTGCCTAGAACCTGGCTTCCCCCCTGCTCATAGTACAGTCCATCACCTGGCAGTCCTGATTTCCCTTTCCAATGTCAGCACTTTTCTCCATGTCCTGTTCAGCTTTGCAACATCTTTTTCAAAATCTGCACCAAGCCATTATCATCAGCAATGGCACCTCCTGTCTCTAGCTACCCCCAGAACTGGGTCTGACATCTAGGTGCAGTTTGGCTCCCCACTGCTTTCACAATTACTGATTCTTCTCTGCACCCCTCCCTGCCATTCCCAGCACTGCTCAAGCAGATTCTTCCCCCCTCAGCTCCACCCCATCCTTCTTCAGGACCTGTTCTCCATCTCCACCATGTGTGGGTAGAACCTTGCCTATGTTTGGCAAGGCTGTTAGGCTCTGTTCCCACTTTTAGCATGGGCAGAAGTTCCATGCACAAATAGGAAAATGCCATGTGAACACCACACCTCCTATCATTCTTCTTTCCATCATCGCCATTACCTGTCTGACAACTACTAAGAGGAACATGAAGCCCTGATTAAGTAAGCCTCAGAGCATGCCTGTGAGTTAAATTGCATGTAGATAATATCTCATTTTACAAACTACAGAAGAGTCAACAACCAAGGCCATGCAGTCCATCAGTGGCAACAGAACCAACGAGTTCTAACTCCCAGTTTCCTTCTTTTTCCAAAAAGTCATCACCCTACCTGTAATCTGATGCTTCAGATATTGAAGTAGCAACTGTGTCACTGGTGTGTTTTGTATTTTACCACACCAGGGTTTGTTCCTCACCCACCCCCGATTTTATCTTTGGTGGCTACAAAGACCAAGATCATCCTTCAAAAGTCATTTTCCATATTTTATTGACTTTTCTCATTTCTGTTGCTAACCATTACACCAGTTTTTGAATGAGTAAATTTTCTACAGAAAGGGAATTTACAGTGTTCATAGAATCAACGTGTGTCACTCACTGAGTGAGCATTTGATTGATGCAACATTGCAATGTTCAAAAAAAGAGAGAATACTTCAGACATAGGTAGTAACATTTTGCTACACTTACTCTGTGAGACAATATTTTATGTAATAGGTTCTTACTCCACTTTAGATGGATAACAACTGTACATTATAATTTTATTTTCCACTTAGCAGAGCCTATTGACTCAGACAGACTCCTGCTGCGGAACCAGGCTTCATAATGAGGGCAGTAAATTTTGATTTTGTGCTTGTTTGATAATTAATAGTGCAGTGTCAGCAGCAGTGCAAAAATGCAAGTACATTTTTTTGTCTGCATGTTCTAAAAGATGAGCTGTAAGTCAGTAGCTTGATGTTGGGTGTACTTCTATAAGGCACATACCGTTCATCAAAGAAATGTAACAGGCTGAATGTAGTGTCTATCTGTTTATTTATATGCCTCCCACCCTATCAGCAGAGTATCTCAGCACCTCATGATGGGGAATGTATACTCTCATGATACCCTAGTAAGATAGTGAAATATTGTTACCCCATATACAGCTAGGGAGTGGAGACAGGGAGACTAAAGTCCTGGCCCAGCAAAGCATCCCGGTAACTTTAAGCACGAGTAGTCCCAAGTAAAGTCATCTACATGCATAAGATTTTATAGGATCAGGCCCAAGTGACTGGCCTGAGAAGTCAATGGGACTGCTCACATGCTTTGTTATACATATGCTTAAGGACTTTGCTGGAGCAGGGCCCAAGTGACTGGCTCAAGGTCATACAGGGAGTCTATGGCACAGCAAATTAAAGTCACTGACATTCTCTAGGCTTCCCTTAAGTCCAGTATAAAAAAAGTGTCACTGCATCTCACGCTTCACCTATAAGTTTACTTTTCACCTGTCAACCGTTCTTTCCTTGATTATTCAGCAAAGACAAATAATTTGACAAATGGGAATTACACGACCAAAAGCTATGAATAACTAGCTGCCTTTCTCAAATGGAAACTCGTAAGACAACTTGGCATCAATTGTTAAAGTGACAAAGGCATCTTTCCCCTCCTCAGGCCTCCCCATATATTACTCTACAGATGATTGTTCAAATTATGTGCTCTCATGGTGACTGGGCTTTGTGAAAAAAATGACAGTATTTGTTAAATGTGGGTGTCAGTTGTTTAAGTGAAAATTATAGAGCAGCACACCCACATATTCTGTATTAAGGCTTGTGTTAGTTTGTATGTCATAGGACCCAATCCTGGAAAATCTTATGCACTTTAACTTTATCGACGTGAATAGTCCCACTGATTTCACTAGGACTACTCACAGATAGTAAAGTTAAACATGTATGTAAGTATAGGGAGCACTGGGACGCTGAGAAATCCCACTGACTTCAAGTTAGGTGTCTGCAGGTCAGACACCAGACTCCCTGTTCTGCAAGCTGATCCATGTTAGTAGGCCCTTATGCCTTAATGGCAACCACTGACTTCAGTGGGGCTCCACATGGGCATAATGATCAGCCTATACGAATCAGGTTGCAGGATCAGGGCCCTAATTTGAAACGAAAATAGACTTAAGTTCACCCTATAGATCACTAGTAGCTGTGGAGAGTTTTAAAAAAAAAAAAAGAAAAAGAAAACTAAGGAAAAAGGAAAAAAATAAATAATCAAAAACTAAAGAAAATACTTAGAAGGCAAGATTTCCATAGGAAAAAAATATTTTATTTTTTTAAGAACAAATTCAGTTTGAAACAGACGTGGAATGTGATTTTCATAATTTTCATTTTCTGGGGGCTAATTGCAACGTGGAACTCAAGCAGATTTCAAACCTATGACAGGCTAGTTAAAAAAAAGAAAGAAAGAAAGAAAGAAAGAAATTATAACTCAAGCGTAATACTGTGTTACTTACAAACTGGACAAAGAAATTCTTAAATAAATATTCATGGTACACACTTACAGCACAAATATGCAGCAATTTGGCAACCTTTTATACCATTTTTTCCTCAATACAGTGCAAAGGGGAATGACACTGCCTTTAAACAAGCTGTAGCTAAATACATTGCAAAATTCAAATTTTATACAAAACATCTTGCTTAGACTTTATAAAAAACCAACATTGCTCTATATACACAATCTGGTTAAGAAAAGCCATTTCTATCTTGTTTTCATGTGTATTTTTTTATTTAAAAAGGTGAATAAGGCTACTGTAACACCCCAAATCCATATACAGTAAATCTGAACATATTTACAGCATCTTCACTTCGACATGATGGTGCAAATTCCAAGTCGGGAGACTAGGGATGATAATACAAGCAAGGCATTTACAGTAACTTTTCAAAGCTGAACCAACGTCAAATAAAGGAACAGTTGGTAGATTGTCATAATGCTGCACCAAACACAAAACAGAAGCACGGTACATTGTTTTCAATTGGTTGCAGGTTGCTCTTCATCCATTCATCTGATTTTTTTTTCCCCACAGTTTAGTACATAACCAGAATGTAGCCAACTGATGAAACATACACTTGATTTAATTAAAATCAGACTCACGATGCCTATCTTTCCCCTTTCTCCCCCTCCTGCAAAATAAAATCTTAATGACTTACAAGAAAATCTTGTATGGATGGATTCACAGAAAGGAGGGGTTGTTGGAAAGAATTACATATGTACTGTAGTTAGTTACCATGGTAACCTTCCACAGAACCATGCGTTTTTCTTTTCTTTTTTTTCCTCCTTTTTGACCAACATCATTTTCAGGTTCAGGAAATAGAGAGAGTAATCGTTTCTATGACAGTTCATTTTTTTTTTTTTTTTGCAGGTGCTCGCTGGAGGTTTGAGAACCTTAAAATGCTGTTGCTACGTTTTCTTTCCCGTTCGGAAAACCAAGTGTTACCATAGTAACATGACTATGTTAAAGATGTCTATTTTGCATAGCACATAAAAAGTAGGATTCTTTTTTTTGTTCAGCGTGGGGGGTGTGGGGGAAAAAACATGCTAAAGCAGACAAACTTTAACCTGAAACTCCCCTTCTCTGTGACCTGCTGAAATCTACAGAACACTTCAGTCCATAAGGCAAGGGAAAACACAACACAGAAAATAAATGCCGGAACATCTTGTCATTGTTAAATATATGATTCGGTGACATTGATTTCCTGGATTTCTGGGCTTGTGTTTCCTCGTCTACTGTTATGTGAGACGCCTTAATAGGGCTTTGTTATTTTTGTATTTGCTCTCTTTATTGTTATTTTTGGAATGAAGTTGTTTTTTCCCACAAGCAGTCATCCAATTTTTATTTTTTAATGCTGAGAAATTAAGATCATTTAATTGCCACAAATTAATTTCACATCTTCTGGTGTAGATTCTGTGCAATCTCAAAATATATATTAGAAAAACAATCTTTCACTTTATATTCCTTGTGTTCTATACACCTATTATAAATAAGTCATATCGTCCTTTTCCCTCTCAGTGTCATATTTTATTTTATCCTTATGGTAAGAGGTTTTCCATATGTGCTTTAACTTTGAAACAGAGCACCAATGAACTGCTGTGTCAGTCACCGTACCTACACTGCACTGTGCAGGGACAGCCCTACCATAAACCAAAGAGTCAAAAGGCTCAATCAGAAACAAAATCCTGATCTATTTGGAGAGATGCGAATGTATTTAATAACTCCATTGGTGATGGAATTACTGCTCTTTTGAACCTCTGGCTTATAATCATCTAGGTCAGATTTGGCTCTCCGCTATTTTCTTAAATGCTTTCCCTGTGTTTAGTAAAATGTGATAAGTATAGCAGCTGAGTCTGCTTAAAAAGTCATCCAAAGCAGACTACGATTTTGCGACAGCGTCCAAGCTGTATATCTTATTGCCAGTACCACAACAGTTCTGCCCTAATACATCATCAGGGACCTGCTATTGTCTTGTCCTCCAGGCTTGTTCATTCATTTACTAACAATACCCCTTTGTCCTACTGTATTGAAGGTACTATTTTTTTCTGCACATTGCTATTTGATAACTGTGAACTCCTTCAAATGCGGCCCTAATCCACTGCGCGTGTTGTGTCTCCTACTTGCCTCTTAAAACTTAGCACACCAAAGTGCTGTGCTACCTATATTATGTTTCTTTCCAGCTTCTAGTTCAGAGGCAGCAGCATTCAACTGTAATTGCAGTCAGCCCTTCCCTGCCACCGTCCAGTCCTGGTCTTGACTTCACTGACAGCCTAACTTTTGGCTGGAAGGCTCCTTATTAGCCAACACAGTTTCTATAAATGTATTACCCATTCGAGAGAGGCTGCTGTAGCAGATGGATGGAGCATGGCACTCCCAATGTTAATGTGCCATTAGTGATGCAGGAGGTGGAGTGAAAGGAAATCTTATGTGAAGGATGGCAGAACCCTGGACTACAGAAATAAATGTAACAGTGATGGACTAAAAGCAAGAGAATTTAAAAGTCTTACTTCGATGCTGAGGTCTGTGTGACAAATCCAGTCTGCATTGAGAGAGAAACACAAAAAGTCGTAAGATTGCATTTCAAGCCTGATATCCTAAAGGACCTTCCCAGGATGCCTAGAACTATTAAACGTCCACAAATCACTCCATCTTCCCTTGGCTTTTGTACATGCCTGGATGCCTGCAGCACATGGCTTCGAGGATGATGAATGTAACAAGAATACAGCAATCAGAGAATGGGTATCTTCTACGGAAAGTCTTCCAGCTTTTAGTGAATGTTTGTTCACTGAGACAGGAATTCTACAGACTAGATAAGCTGTCCAGCTCAAGAAGGCTCTCTGAGAAAAGGGTGTTGCCTTTCCCCCCTGTGCCTGAGTCAATACTAGCACACAGGGGGTCATCACAAACCCCAACAGAAAGCATCTGACCAGTAAGTTTCCTCTATAACTCAAAGGTACCACAGTTTGTCAGACTTTGTAATAAATGTTTGCTGGACTCTGAGGAGGCATCTCTTGAACTATATACACTGGATGTCCATAGTCTCCGCTAACCTTTTCATAGTGAGGGCAAAAAACACTGTCTGCAGTCCTTAGAGGAATGATAATGTCACTGGGCTCAGAACCATTGTTGTTGCCACTACGTTTTGGGGTGGCTAACGTACTAAGTGACAGGGTTGTAGTGTGCTGGGGTGAATGCTTCCTGTGTCTTCTCCGGTACTTCAATAAAAGAACCACCAAAGTGATTATGATGACGATGAAAATGATGCACCCTGATGCAATCCCTGCAAATAAGGCCACCTCTGAACCAAGTATACTGGAATGTCCAGCCTTGCTGCCATCTGTGCTGGATCCTAGAAAGAGAGGAAAACACAAAGAAAAGTTATCGCTGGCCTGTGACCATTTTACGGTGCTTAAAAATGTGAAGACTCAGCAGGACTGGAAGAATTAACTGGCAGCTAAACTTTGACAAACCAATTACCCTGTTAGGTAGCTAAATGCAAACAGCTGAAGTCAGCAATCAATATTAAACAAGACTTTGTGTCTGTTGGTCTTACTTTTATGCTGCTCCCAAACCGCATTGTTTTCTTTTCATATATCATCATCCATCAGCAGCAAGGCCTGGGACTGACAAGGCAGCCTTTGATACATTCTGCATCTTTTAACAGATGCTGGCCAGCTCAAGGCAGCAAACAGGGAAAAACAGGGAAATGACAAGTCTCAGGACAGCTGACACTTTGGTATCATAGTCTTGCTACTTTCTCTTTCAGATACTAGTTTAAATTTAAATCACTGACTGCGTCTACGTATTTTGCTTACTAATGAAACAAGGAAGCTTGAGGCAGCAGGGGAGGTAGGTAAAATGTTTATCATGCAACTAGTTTTTATTATTTAAATTACAGTTATTTAAAAAAAATACATTTGGAAGGCAGATAAAAGCTCTCACTCTGAACAGCCTGCTGAGTGCATGGCATCATCGCATTATCAGTTTGTCACAAGAATTCAATGAATTCTAACTTAGAAAGTTGGAAATAACTTCCCTCTCTTGATGCTCAGTTCCAGACGGAAAAATGCTGCGGATGCTAAATTCACATAACTATCAACTCTGCCTACAATAACCTTAGCACAGAATTGCTGACGCCCGCTCAACAACTGTCATCTCAAAGATTCATTAGCAGGGTAGCAAATAATGTAGCCAGTGAGGACAGACTTGAAGCCATTGGTGAGAATCCAGAGTCGACTGATAACCAGTTTGGCTTTGTAATATTCTAAATTTGCTATCTTTCACAGTGACCTTGTTTATTTTTTTTGTTCACTTAAAGCGTGAAAAGCAGTTTGAAGATATTGGTCTGAAAACTATGAGATCCTCATATTAAAAAGATACATTTTTTAAATACCTTTTAAATTTAGTGAAGGATCAATCAGTCATTTGTAGACTTTATAAGATCAGATGAGAGATTAGAGCATTAATTATACATGCATTAAAATAAACCTTACAAATGGCTGTTGACAACCTCTTAATAATGTATCAGATGGGAAGAGAAAGATAGAAATATTCTCTCATCTGCCAGGGTACTAAACATAAGGCAGCACTTACCACTGTAAAGCTATTCAGAGAAACTCCTACCCAAAAACTTTCCTGGAAATGAATGATTTTCTTAGAAGATGTAATTTACTCCAACTGCAAAATGGGATAGGGGAAATATGTGCTGTGCACTGGCCAAAATGCACAGCTTCTAGCTACCATCCACTGGTGCATCAGAACACATTTTTGTTTGACCTCCCTATGCAAATATTTGCTTTTAACAAATTCCAGTGCTAAAATAATGATGTAAGGAATGGAAAAAATCGCTTAAAATGGCACTTCCCAAGACCAAAAAATCCCGATGTGTACCTGAATTATCCTTTACAAATGGACTTGTTGTGGAGCTTTTTCCGTTGGTACCAGCTTCTTGTTCGGGACGTTTAGTTGGATCAGTGTTACGGGGTGATCCAGCAGAATTGGGATCTGTAAGAAAGAAAAATGATTGATTTCAATTTAGACAACTGAAGAGATTAAGCTTTATAAGGCTGCTATATGCCATGAGATAGGACTAGCTTTGAATAGAAGACTCTTTATGAAAAGGGCTATGAGATAGAAGAATATAATTTTCCTTTTAAAGCAAAATTGATTTTTTTCAGAGGTTTAGATTGTGAGGCCATCTGCAGAAACTATAGGGATTCCTGTAATTGGCAAGAAAAGCTTTGCAGATGACATTTCAGTTTAACTGAGCAAGCTGAGTGACTCCTAAACCAACTTCTAATTTAGAAGAATAATTCTTTCTTTCTGCATAATAGGTTATCTATACATAAAAAGAGACAATGAACAAAAACCTCTTCTGTAGTTAGAATTCATAATAAGAAAACTATAGAAACATTAGCTTTTCTCCTTTCATTTATTCCAAATAATTATGAACTGTGAAGTTGTGGTTTTGTTTTTAAAATAAAAATGACTGAAACGCATTATTACTGGCTGTCCTTCCCTTCTAGAGAGCTCTACAATGAAGAGATCTTATTACACTAGCGCTCCTCTTGTAGAAATCTGTCAGTAGCTTAGGTACAGAAAATAGGCTTTGCTCTCAAAATCTAAGGGAAGAATGACCAAACTAGACTCAGTTGGCACTCTGTTCTATGCTATTAAAAGAAGCCTGCACACTAAGTGGGGTACTGAGACTGATCAAAGTGATTTCATGAAACAGCAGATGGTCTTTACCTTGTCCAACTTTCATGAGGATCTTCATGGCTTTTGTCTGGCACACCCCTCCCTCCTGGTTATCCAGGCCCTCTAAAGACCCATTTGATGTTGCTGATTAAAAGAAAAACAAAAAAAGATTTCAGGAAATCAGTAGGCAAAGTGATGTGAATATGAGTGCCTGAAAACAGGGATTCCTTTAATCTACTGGAATCTGTTCTTGTTGCTCAGGTTGACCTTTGAAAAGCTGTGAAATGTTGAAAGCCAAAAGAATGAATACATTGGTAAGTCATACATTATATACAAACGCTGGAATGACTTATCAGGTTTCAAATTTACTCAGCCACTTTTTCTTCTATGCACAATTGAGTGACTTTCTATTATGCCCCTGGATAAAATGGCATCACCTTCCAAATAAAGGTAATGGGGTCAGCTGAAAAAGAAGCCCTGCCAGGCTCAAAGGAGCAAAGTACTTAATTCACTCTTCTTCTTTTTTTAAAGCAACATCATAATAATCACCACAGTACACCTGCTTCCTCTGTAACAGATCTCCTGTTTAAGGAAATGCGCACATACAAAAGACAAAGTGAAATCCGAGATTCCATACTGGTTGGAAAACAGTATTTTATTTTTTTTAAATACAATCTTATTTTTCTTAGGGCTTTTAAAAAATGTTCTACTTTAACAGAAACCTTTCAGCTTCTACAAACAAACGAGTGTCTCCCCCATGTTTAAATTGTTTTCTTATCTGTATGCTTGCTTAAACTCCACATACCCACTTGCAGCCCACTGCTAGCTGGTATTGCAATCTGATCTGTGTATGAAGTACAACTCACTTTGGGAACTCATACATATCAAGTCAGATTGTACTCCATCACCAATATTCTGGGGAGCATCAGTTTTCTTTCATGCTACACTAATACTTTACTGTATTGTATTCTTAGGACTACAACGTATTGCATCCCTTACTACCTCCTGACAGATAACACTGCAGATTAACCAGATACATTAACAATAATGCAGTATTAAATAGTGGGGGATGATTCTAAATCTACTTCATTTCATGATTTGTATGAGTGTTTTGTCCATTTCCCTTCATTTCCCAAAACACACACACACACACACACACACACAGATCCCGACCACCTAGTGCAAAAAAATAAATAATAGATACCAGTTGTATTACTTGTTGGGATTCCCATGGACTGCTTAAATTAAACAGCACTTTCCTTTCTCTAGACTCAGTCTTTTCATCTGAGGACCTAATTCAGCAAGGGCCTCACACTGTCCAGCTCTTTGTTTTCAGTTCTCCTTCCCTCTCCTTTCAACTTCCTCTGGGATTTGCTTTTAATATAGCTTATTTGTATTTCCTACTTGCATCACAGTGTCTTCCCAGTCCCATGTTAATATTTTTTCTGCTTTAATCTTCTCCTTAGCTGTATACCCTTTACACTGAACCTACCTTCCTATCCTGTGATCCACTTCTTGTTTTTCTTCCACTTCTGCCTCTTTTGTGTGTAACCTGTTTTCCCCCCCATCATATAAAATTTCCAACTCGTTACTCCTTCTTCTATACTTTCCTTTCCTTATATTTGGGCCACCCTGGGTTTCCCCCCCCCTGTACAACTAATCTTGTTTTCCCCTCCCTCACTGCACAATCATCACAAAGAAAGTTACTAAAACTTCAGTTTGTTTTTATTTCTAATCTTTTCTTTAAAAAAGTTTTCAAAATGAAAAAAATAAAACGCAGCAACCCACACCACAATAAGTAATTTAAGATAAAAGCAGATCTGAAATGTGCCAGTGCATTGCCAGACTCAGAAAATAATGGAGACATACAGTTTGGGGTTTTTTTGTTTTGTTTTCCAGAGAGAAAAAAAATCAATACTAAGAACTAGTTCTGGACATAAATCAAATGTGTCTTCGCTGAAAGTGTTTTTTATGACCTATTTGCCAATGTAGAGACACAAGGACGGGGAAAAAAGTAGTAAATAGAAATATCAAAACTGAGCATCAGCTGAGAGTACAGCTAATAAACACTGACTTTATTTTGTTTTTTTTTTATTTGTGAGTTTTCGTTTTTGTCTTTTATATCTAGGTTACAGGGATTCACAATCACTTTAAACTCCACTTTCTCAGATTTTAATTGAATAGAGTACAGCCCCTTCTCATATCAGTACCCTTTAAAAATCTGTCTGATTTAACCTACACTGTCAGAGACCACAATAAAATTAGAAGACCCACAGTTTAACCTCAGTCTAATACCAGGAAAGTAAGATGGCAATAGGAATGCAAAAGTATTACAATGCCCAGCGTCCATCAAGATGGCCCAATATTACAATGAAGCTGGTGTGTGCTTTTCAGAGTTCAAACTGCCTTGCTTCCTTACTAAAAGAATGCTTTCATAGCTTTGATGCTGGATGAATGAATTTACAGGAGTATTCACTTTTTCCACAGTCCTTCAAGGGGTTTTCTGAAAGCTGATGTTATAGTTTAGGGGAGATAACACCATATCCTGTGGAAGGAGGAGTATTCAGTGAAGTATATTCCAGTGGCAAAGTAACTTCTCCCCTTAATTAAACTAACAATTAGCCAAGGCTGCTGGAGGAAATTATTTGAAAAATTTCATTATGGATTTCAAGATATCACCTCACATATCCCAGTGTGTGGGGAGGAAGAAGGGGCAGTTTTAAACAGTTTTAAGATTCAAGAAGATGAAGGATTTTCACTGAGAGAGAAAAATAACATGGGATACCAGAGAAAACACTGTTTCCTGTCAAAAGCTTAGTATGCAGAAGTCAAACAAGGGAACAAGTGCAAAATATTCCTAAAACACTTGCAGCTGTCTTTATATTTGATCTCTGAGTGAAAATTACACCTCCGGTGATCTAAACCTCCTCCATTACACACACACACGCACACTTCAGGTGGGTAACCCTGTCCCTGGAGTTCTAATTACATTAATGTTGCATCCTGATTCCTAAGAATTTTTTAAAATAATTAATAAATTTGCAATGAATGTTTAATTTATTAGGCTCGAGTTAAATGTTGACCGTGATGCTGTATGCTTGAAGATGACCATTTGTATCGTTGTTCCTACCACTGCTATACAGTTGCAACAAATCTTGTACAAAGTGTATCATGTAAGGTGTCAATGGAAAAGTTACAAATTGTCAAGTATGATTACCCTGGTTAAATCCATGTATCATCACTGTATCTGAAGTTATGAATATTTGCTATGTATTTGTATCTCAGATGTTTGTTCTTGGGGTGATACCCACAAGGTAGGCTATGTCTTCACTACCACTTTTGTCTGTAAAACTTAAGTCGCTCAGAGGTATGAAAAAATGCAACCCTTGACCAACATAAGTTACACTCACAGAAGCGCCACTGTGGACAGCGCTATGTCGGCGGGATTTTCTGCAGTGTGGGGGAGTTTCTTGCAGTCTGTCCTGAGTGTGGCATTCTCAGTGTGGTCTATCCCAGGCAACCAGACACATTCATCATCAGAAAAACGATATAATCCTGCAAACATTTACATACTTAAACAAAGTTCCTCACAGGTGTGTTTTCGGGATTGGGCTCTAAGTTTGTTATATCATATCGCCAGCACCTTCCAGTAAACTGAAAATAAGCACAACAGTGCTAACTGGATAAAATAGGATTCATTACTCCTCTCTTCCTCCCCTCCTCCCCCCACCCTTGGATGACACAGGTGCATATGAGTTTCTGAAGTCCAATTGAGCTCCACTGAAGTCAATGGCAAAAGTTCTGTTGACTACAGTCAGAAACAGAATGAAGCAGTTGGTCAGCAAGAGCCTGTACACAACCTTTAAACAAACAAACAAATGCCTTAAATCTCTATGAATCCCAGCTGTTCCTGTCCAAAGTTTAAGACTAACACATTTTCAACAATAAACTGAAATTGATGTTTGATCACTATACTAGTGACCTGAGCCAAAATTACTTGAAGTTCATAGGAATTGTCAGAGTGCAAGGAATACAGGGTTGGGCTCAAAGTGCTGTTGATTTGTGGATGATTTGTGTCACTGGACTTTTAAGAAATGGCAGTTAAAGAGACCTGACTAATTCTTGCTTTTGGGACGTGAACTGTGTCTATTCAGTAACTGTAAAATACATTCTCAATATATCCCCTGATTTGACATGGGAGGGGATGAAATTATTCAGACCAAAGCATCCAGTTCTAGTTCTGCCTTCTGTGGTTTAAAATACATAAAAAGCCACTGGAAGTCATAAATCAATGTTTGATCTTTCATATTTATTTGCTTTTAAAACTTCACAATCCCTGTTTATTGTGTGAAATGCATTAGCCATAAATGCAGAGGCAGGGAATCAGAGACTGAAACGGAGTCAGCAGACAGGAATAGTTCCTGGCTATGATTTTTATACAGTCCCCATGGAGAGGAAGTAATATTACATTTTAATATGTCTTCATTTGATTATTATTACTCGGCCTCCCAGGAGGCTAAGCTGCTCCATGGAACTTTGGTTGTTTTCAACCAATCAGGTTGGTGACTTTGCTCTAATCAGATGGAGAATTAAGCTTCTGGATTTGTGCTTCTGTATAGCTTTTCATTCACAAAGAGATTAGAAATGAAGGCAAAGTCACAAAAATCAAGGCTCATTCACTTTTAAAGATATACAGTACAAAATTAAAAACGCCATCACCATTACTTCTAGGAAAATGCTATTACAACAAAGTCTTAGGCCTTTGTATCTGTCACAATTACCTTTATATCTGTCACAGTTACAAATACTTCCATGCTTTTAAAGCTACAAAATAGGCCACATTAGTGACATATCCCTTGGTCTAAAAAAGTTTGTAACCAATTTAATTCAGGGCTGGATTGTGACATGGACTACACCCACCCACCGAGGGAAGTAAAATCACACCCATTCCCAACATGCCAGCGCCGCTTTCCCAGACCTGGTGTCTGGGCATGCAGAGATGAGCAAGCGCTTGCTGCAGAGTGCCTGCTTCCTCTCTTTGAGAAGATGGGTGGGGGAATGGGTGGAGCCTGGGCTCTGCAGCCACCTAGTGTGAAGAACAGCACAAGGGAACCATTGTAGATGCAGAGGTTGTTGTAATTTGCTACTGGTGTAGGCCAGAGGAAGAGCAAAGCAGGAAAGGAATTGTGACTTAGAAGGGTCTATTTGAGGTACAAAGCCTCCCAGGGATACTCCTGGGGTAGTGAGTTCTGTGTGCCACCTCTTGCTCAGAACTGTACCTTAAGTCACTATTTAGGCCTTTGAAATTTGGGGTTTTACAATTAGAGTTAAATAATATCAAAACCCCATAAATCTCTTATCCAATGCTATTTTTGAAGATAGAAAAAGGAACAGAAAAACCCAAGAGCAGCAATAAAAAAATAGCCAACTATAGATCCAACAGTAATAAGAAGTTATTCTTAGTGCAACGGTTTACTTGATCTAATATATGCTCACAGGATCACTAAGTACATGGGTTTTTTTAATGAAAGAAAATTCCTTTGCCACATCATCCTGTATGTGCGCTCTAGCTGCTTTCATTCACTTTTGTCTTTTTAAAGACTTTCTCAGCAAAGCACCAAATAATAATAATTCTTTCCCATAAATTATCTACATTTACGAGACAAGTTTAAGAACACCAAGAACCACATAACAAAATAAGCACAAATCAAGAAAGTTGTTTCTAGAACAGCCAGGATGATGGACAAGGCAGCTGAGGAGATATAAAGAGTGTTTTAATTAAATAGAATTATATTTGCCTTTTTCGCCCAGCAGCAATGCCAGATCTTCATGAGTCTGGAACAACTAAAGAAACTCATTCAGATCTGTTAGCTAAAGAACCGGTAAGTCAGCAGGCACTCTGCTTGATGGGCCGCAAGAAATTTTACAGAGGGGATAAAATCTGTTTATTTTAATTACCTACAGATTGCTGATCGTTTACTTTTGCTTGTAGTTACAATCATCATCAGATTAATATTAACATACATTTAAAAAATCTACTGAATCTAAGCTTTGTTTAAACAAGGAATCAGCTTTCAAACTGTATTCATAAAAGGTACCAAAGTTAGGTTCTGACACTGGAAATACTGACACCCACTCATAATTTTAAGCATATGAGTAGCCCCACTGAGTCAAGTTAGCACGTATGTATATACCTGCAGATTGGGGAATAAATTACATGCCAATTTTGCAACCCTTATTCACATTCCCTGCTGCCTTAGTCAGTGAATAATGACACTTATTCCAATGGGATACACTCTTACACAACTTGAGTAACAGTGGCAGACTTGGGCCCTTTATTATTAATTATTATTACTATTAAACTTAAGTCTTTCCTTTTAAGGGAAGTGGCATTCAATGAGGCTGAGCCCGATGCCGCTTGTGAGCTCTAAATTTATTTGCGTCAATCTTGAAGAGAAATGCAGTATCACTTTCATCTCCAGATTAGTGGATACCGTGGGTGAAGTGCTGTAACCATGTGAAAGGCCAAGAGATCCAGAACTACATCTTGATCTAATGAGCAGGCATTTCAGGGACCACACTTGTCTTTGTAAAACACAGGCCCTGCCTGTTATTGTCCACAGCAATGCAACAGAGAATGACAAGACTACAAGTACCTACCCATGCTCAACCCAAAATATCTGCTCTTTCTTATGAAGTTCAAATAGTGATGTCAGTAATGCATGATCTTGGTCACATTTAAGTTAATGACAAAACCCCCTTTGACTACAATTGAAGCAAGATCAGGTCTAAATTGCTTCCCTTCCTATTTACAGATATTGGACAAATGTATGAGGTGATATGGAGTAATTTGCTTGTGTCCTCCTACTCAATACCTCCTCCTCCCCACCAAAAATTTTTATTGTTTCAAGTGTCTTAAAATGAGTTGTAGAGGTTCAGTGTCAATTAAAGAGAACGACCCTCAAGGCTTTATTGCTAAAAATTATTATTTATACTTCTAAGATCTTTCATTAGAGTTTAATTTTTTCCAACATTATTTCCGTTAAATGGTTCTCATGAAGAACAGTCTCAGAAATGTTCTCTTTTTGCCATAGTGATCCAGCTACGCATGTCTACCACATACACACACATAGTTTCCTACAATTTACACAAACAAATTATGTGTATGTGAGTGGTGAACTAAACTGTATAGCAGATGTAAACCTGCTAATTAAAATGTATTCACTTTATAACTTTTTTCTAAAGCAGATTACTGGATAGTTAACTTCACCAGACAGGAAGAGATATTTTACACAGTTTGCCCCTCTTACAAGCCTGCTGCTGGGCAAAAACCCACATGGATAGAAAGAAATGCCTCCCTACTGCCACAATGAGCTTTGCTTAACAGTTCAGCTGAACAGAACTAATAGAATTAGTTAGCATTCAGGTTACATTGATTGTCCCTAATGACAAACAGGCTGGCTAGAAACAAGACCATGAGCTTTAATATTATACAGGAAAATATTTTCTATAGCACGCAAACTCAACAGCTTCCTTTACGAATCTGCATCTGCCTTTAAAATTTCTCTGGTTTATGAC
The DNA here is from genome assembly GCF_965152275.1 of Natator depressus. NCBI lineage: Eukaryota > Metazoa > Chordata > Testudines > Cheloniidae > Natator > Natator depressus. Next base: position 104,014,947 of record NC_134234.1, read on the forward strand.
TGAAGCCCTTGGATGAGAAAAGGTTATAGTAAAATGTTTATATTAAACAAACAAAAAACAAAATAAAAAGCCCACTCTTGCTCATTCTACTGTCACTAATTGCATGCAATGATATTAATGACCCAGTAATTGCTATACAAGTGGCAGTGAAGTGGAAAACATCATTTTGAGCCAGAGTTCATCTCTAGGTGGTAGGACTTCACCAGTGACTGAGTTAATGCCTAGTGACAGTTTAGAATATAACACTACAGATTAGAAAGTGTGCCACTCTCATGCTTATAATAGTTTAGATGGACATGACGTTATTTGCTTTGACCGTGTGGAGTCTAGCAGTCACCCCAATAAAGTGACATAGTTAGAGTTTGCCCTACAGATGAACCTCATTCCTTTCAGGGGAGATGCTCTATACTATAACAATCTAGAGCAATTTTCCACATGTTTGCTTCAATAAAAGAATACCTTCATCTCCTGCTTTTACATCAAGCACAACAAAAGCGTGCTTTATTGCAAAACACAAAAAGCTATTTACATCATCTAACTATCCTTCAGAAACACACAGTTTGGCACTTTAGTACTTAGATCAGTTATGATACTATTGAATGGCTTTGCACTTGGCAAAGCTAATCAGAAGTTAAATACTGTTGTGATTGTTGTATGTATGTGTCTGTGTCTAGAACAATAAACCATCATCGTACAGATCAGGGCCCAAGTTTTCAAACTTGGGTGCACCACTTAAATCAAAGTGGCCTGACCTTCAAAAGGTACTGAGTGCCCGTTATTCTCATGAACTTCAGCAGGAAGTTCTCAGCCCTTCTGGAGCTCAGACCACTTTTACTTAGGCTACATCTACACTATGGACCTTACAGCGGCACGGCTATACCACTAAAGCTGTGCTGCTGTAAGGTCTCCCGTGTAGCCGCTCTATGCCAGTGAGAGAGAGCTCTCCCGCCAGCATAATTAAACCACCCCCAATGAGCGGTGGTAGCTATGTCAGTGGGGGAGCGTCTCCTGCCAATATAGTGCTGTCCACACCAGTGCTTTTGTCGGTGAAACTTATGTCAGCCGGGCGGGTGGGGGGGTGGAGGGGGAGGTTTTTTCACACCCTGACCAACAAAATTTTTATCGACATAAGTTCTAATGTAGACAAACCCTTAGGAGTCAAACTATGGATTTAAGTATCAACTGCCTAATTCTGAACACCCAAGTCTGAAAATTTTGACACATACCTACGACTGGATAGGAGGATAGATATTTTAAATAAAAACGATATTAGTCAAATTTTAAAGCAACAGTTATTCCTAAAAAATAATTTTCAGTTCATCTTTGAACTTCAGTTGTTCTGAGGTCACAAATCAGTTAGGGTCTGCCCCTGATTCTGCAATCAGAGCTACTGGGGCAGATCCCAGTACCCATGTAGATCTCCACTCAAGTCAATGGGGTTTCAGTGAGCTCCACTGCACCAATGGGTCTGATTGCTGGATTGTGGCCTACAAATGCATTTGCATGCTAACACAAAATATTTGAAAATCAATTCCTTTTCAACTTACCTTCCAGGACCTGAGTTCAGAGCTCTTTAGTTTCTCTGCAGCAGTTAAAACATCACAAGCATATAAAGATGAGTATTTTCCTGCACTTTAGCTGCTTATGATGTCATCAACTACTGCATCAGACACATATAATCCTATTAGCAATTAAAGCTCTAACCAAGTTTTTAAAACAGTTTTTGCAAGAAGGATTCTAGTATAATTTCTGTGAACACTGTGAGAAGGAACCTTTCCCAGGTTCCTTCTCACAGTGTTGCAGCTTCCACTGCATGCATCCGATGAAGTGAGCTGTAGCTCACGAAAGCTCATGCTCAAATAAATTGGTTAGTCTCTAAGGTGCCACAAGTCCTCCTTTTCTTTTTGCGAATACAGACTAACACGGCTGTTACTCTGAAACCTATCAGATCCTGCAGTACGAGAATACGCCCTAAGGCCCTGATCCTGCAAAGACTTACGCATATGCTTAATTTTACACGTGATGGTACTGCTCACGCACCTAAAGCTAAGCATGTACATAAGTCTTGGAAGGATCTGGTCTTAAGTTTTTTTTTTTAAAGCATTTCAATTCTCTCTTAATGCTAATCTGCATGATGAATAAATAAAGGTTCCTTAGCAAGGAAATTGTTTTCCTTTGTGCGTATACTACATCTCGAGTATTGTTAAATCATTTATAAAGCTAAGTGAACTACAAAAAATTGCTATAAATAAATAGTGGCTGAAAATACTAAACTGTATCCTATGAAATATTAAAAGCAGTTTCATTTTGAGCAATTCTTAAATAATTCTTTCTTCCCTTCTAAGCAATCATTCTTCATTTCCTGTCTGCTTACATACCCACTTTGCATATAATTTTTTTTTCTCACCAGCTCCCATCCTACTAACAATCAGAGCAATCTTGTTCTTTCATTTACTGCCCTTGGGAACAGAGAAGTGGTACTTACATATTTCCTGCTGTAGTACCTTGTCTAGCTTTAAATGAGATAAACTGTCAGTATTGCCTAAGTAATGGCACTGAATATGAACAAAGACCATCAATCTAAAATAATCTTATTCTCTTACAAACCCTGTGTGGTCTGGGACAAAAATCCCAGTGGACCGTGACTACATTAGTCCTTCAGGTCTTAGACTCTGTCAGGAATTTGAAGCTGGACAGACACCGATTTTTTTCACTCTCTCCAAAAATATTATTTATATGAATTGTATTTATATTTAGTTCAACAAAAGTTAAGTGGTGTTGCTGATATAACCCTTAGAAAACTCTCAACAAACTCAAAGACTGACCTTTGGATATCATTTTACAGAGTTGGAGGTAATTCATTTAATTGTCTGAGGAACAGGAGAAGTAGGACGAGGAAGAAAGAGAGAATGTACTTCATGTATAGCCAGAGTCAAGGTGGCTTTTAATACATGGGCTTTCCCTCCTGGAAAAAGTACAAATTACATTAAATTGCTACAAATGTATGATCTGCAATAACATTATGAATGACTTTGTATAATGGGAGAAGGAATGAAAGTCTATAGGTTTTGTGCAGCTTTGTGCCATTTAAACCAAAAACATTTAATAACGGCACCTGTGCTAGTCTCTTTTGGGTATGTGAAAGTGCTCCTGTGAGCTCTTTGGCAGGTTCCAAGTATTACAGACTGAGAACACTGTGTAAGAGGCATTATAATCTTTAGCCACTCTGACTAGCTGAAGATTAAAAATCATTTTGTCAGAATACAAAAATAAAATCAAATGTTCATATAAATCTGCTTGATCACACAAAAAGATTTATTCCTCCCAACCAAGCCATATTTCAGGGCACAATCTGTACAGTCTTTTTATGTGTTTTTTTCTTTGACAGTTATTGTCTTTTAATTGTAACAGAATGACAAACTGATAGCATAAAAGCCTTATGGTTTTATTAAAAATCCACTTAATGCTAAAGATTCAGAATGAATGTTTAGAACTTAAAAGCCACCTTGCTATTAAAAGACTTCTCTGAGCGCTAGTACTGCTAGCCAGTCCAATCTTTTAGATCAGTGAGGGATTAAAGATTTTTTAATAATTAAAGCCAGAGGCCAATTACGTAAATGGGTCACTTGAAAAAGTTGACAAAAACATTTAAGGAAAGCCTCATATTCCATTTTGCTAGTGTCAAAGCAAATGATCATCTAATAGTAAACTGAGCTAATGAGGTTGGAGGCAGACCTGGAGGTTCAGAGGAACTTTTCCTAGGGGCATTCTGTAGTCACTCCTTGGGTCTCAAGCATTCTCTATTGAGGAATAAAATTTATTTTTCAAATGTCTAAAATGCAGTGATTACACGGAATAGGGCTATTTAGTGCTTCATATTCAGTTTCTTAAAGACTTTGGACCATATCATTCCCTTTGCTTTATGCACAGAACGGAGGAGATTAACAGAAAACGTGCTCCCTTCACTACAATTCTACTATGTGGGTGGTGGTGATTTGAACAAAAATGACACTGTCTCTTCCTCCAACTCCATGGAAGCCCCCCTAAGCTAAATCAGTGCATTTGGGGCTCTACGGTTTCTGGGGCTGAAGACATGGCTGGCTGGAAAAGGGACAGAGCCAGAGAAAAGTCGCTATATAAAATCATAATCCTCCTGAAGTCCATGGGAGTTTTGTCATTGACTTCAGCAGGGCCTAGTGGTTTTGGCATCAATTCCTTTAAACTCATAATAACTTCCCTAACTAAGATGATTTTGCATTTTATGTAATTTTGCTCCACCTTAAAAAATCTCCCCTTCCACCTAGGGAAGGTTGAGCCCGCTAGAGGTACTGGGCTTCTGCATGAAGACCCAGCCTTTTGTGGATATCCTAATAACACAGAGCTTTCCTGTGCATATTGGTATATACAAGGAGTAGAGGGTCAAACCTCCTGCCTACACAGAGTGGCAAACGTATGATGAGATGGTTTAGTGGAAACTCCACAGCTTCAAATCTACGGTTTTCTGCCTATCTTTGTCCTTCCCATGGATATTTACACTGAAGGGCACGGTTTAGCTCCATGCATTTAATTACAGATTTCCTTAGGGAATTATGGTATGCTAGTTAAATAGCTATATATTTTAGGTTTCAGAGTAACAACCGTGTTAGTCTGCATTCGCAAAAAGAAAAGGAGGACTTGTGGCACCTTAGCGACTAACCAATTTATTTGAGCATAAGCTTTTGTGAGCTACAGCTCACTTCATCAGATGCATTGACTTCATACAGCTTTGAAAATTTACTATGCAGAAGAAAAATGCTGCTTTCCCTTTTTTTTAGTAGTTTATGTTTAATATAGTACTGTACTGTATTTGCTTCCCCCCCTCCTTCCCCCCCCCCGGTCTCTGATGCTGTCACATTGCGTACTTCTGGTTTCAAATGAGGTGTGTTGACTGGTCAGTTTGTAACTCTGGTGTTCATAACTCTGAGGTTCTACTGTAATTTACAACGAACCAAAAATTGATGATAGCAAAGTAAGGAAAAGTAAGGACATTATTCTATCGCAGTTTACTTATTTTCACAATAGTATGCCACATCATCTTTCCAGTACTACCATGAGCAGCATTAACTCTTCAGACCAGATTCTGATGCTCTTACTTACACTGACTTGTATCTCATTCTATCAGTAGTCCACAGAAATGCACTGGATTAATTGCAGATTAATGTACAACTAATGCAAGAATGGTTAGCTTCCAATGCCCTTTCTTTTCTAATGCATTTTAAAGAATCCTTTTGTTTGTGAGGTCATTTTTTTTACATATAATTATTTAACGGAGAAAAACTACTTCCCTACCTTTATATAGGGCTTGTCTACATGGTACTTTAGTCCAAACTAGAGGGTGTAAATGCTAGTGTGCACTAGCGTGTTGCAAACTAACTGACCCTGGTGGCACGCACTAGCAGTTTCCTAGTGCGCATTAATGTAGTCCAGTTTCAAACAGCACTACATTAATGCATATTAGGGAACTTTTTGTGTGTACTAGTGGGGTCCACACAGGCCCTGACATGCTGTGTGCACTAGAATTTGTACCCCTCTGGTGCAGACTAAAGCACTGTGTGGACAAGCCCATAGTCAGACTTTTGGGGGGAATTGTGGGTATGAAGATCTCTCTCTGTATTTCCATCACCAAAATGTCTACGTGCCATGGGAAAGCACGGATTTAACCTCACCTTTCCCTGATGGCACGTGGTACAATGGTTTCTCTACCCACTTCACTATTAGCAGTGCCATCACCATCATGGCCAGGATTCTATTCTATGGATCAAGCCACTGTCAATTCTCAAGAGAGGTTGTTCTCCATAAACCTCCCTCCCAAGATCATGATTCCCATGATTCATCTGGTCACGCTTAGTCTAGAGCAGGGGTCAGCAACCTTTCAGAAGTGGTGTGCCAAGTCTTCATTTATTCACTTTAATTTAAGGTTTCGCATGCCAGTAATACATTTTAACATTTTTTAGAAGGTCTCTCTCTATAAGTCTATATGTTATATAACTAAACTATCGTCATATGTAAAGTAAACAAGGTTTTCAAAATGTTTAAGAAGCTTCATTTAAAATTAAATTAAAATGCTGATCTTATGCCGCCGGCCCGCTCAGCCCGCTGCCAACCTGGGGTTCCGTTCCCCTAGACCTGCAGTGGGCTGAGCGGGGCCTGTGGCCAGGACCCTGGCTGGCAAGGGACTGGCAGCCAGAACCCCAGACCGGAAGCGGGCTGAGCGGGGCCAGCGGCCGGGACCCCAGATCGGCAGTGAGCTGAGGGGCTCTGCCCACATAGAGTGAGTACCTACCTTCTCCCTGGTTCTAGCCCATTCTTTTCCTCTCTCTCTGCACTGAGCTGAGGGTGGGAGTGCACTGAGCACAGGGCTGGGGGTGAAGGAGTAGGCTGCGGGTTGGGGTGTAGGGCCTGGTCAAGAGCTAGAATGAGGGAGAGGGCTCAGGGTTGGGACAGGAGGTTTTGGTGCGGAGTGCTTACCTGGGCAGCTCCCATTTGGTGCAAAGGGTGCAGGTGGGAATGTGGGGGGGGGGAGGGTGTGCAGGAGCTCCCATTTGGTGCTCAGGGTGGGGGTAGGAATGTGGGGGGTGCAAGAGTCAGGGCATGGGGTGTGGTGGGTGCAGGAGTCAGGGCATGAGGTGTGGGGGGGCTGGTATGCGTGGGGAGGGCTGGAGTCAGGGCTGGGGTTGTGGGGGGTGCAGGGGTCAGGGCAGAGACCTGGAAATGTGTGAGGGGGATGCAGGGGTCAGGGCAGAGGTCTGGGGGTGTGGGGTAGGGTCATGGGGGTGCTCCCAGCCCCTGCCCAGAGCGCTTCATGGCAGGGGGCTGGAGGGGATATGCCCTGATTCCATACCCCCTCCCCAAAGCCCTGTCCCCACCTCTTCTCCGCTCCTCCCTGGAGCAGCAAACAACGCACTGCGGCTCCGATTCTCCCCATCCCTCACAAGGCCCATCAGCTGATCGGCGGCAGGGAGGGAGAGGAGGAGGGGCAGGAACACAGCACGCTGGGGGAAGAGGCGGGGGAAGGGGGAGCTTGCCTGCCCTGCAGCAGTAGCCGGCAGGACCAAGCTTCTTCACCCTGCCCCCGCGGCGGGGGGAGCGGGGAGCGGAGGAGAAGAGCAGGCCAGAGCGGGCAGGATTTTTAATGGCCTGCTGCTGCCTGCCGGGGTCCCAGCCTGGGTTCAGCAGCTGGCTGAGCGGGGCCGGCAGCTGGGACCTGGCAGGCTGCAGCATGCCATTAAAAATCGGCTCGCGTGCCGTGTTTGGCACACGTGCCATAGGTTGCCGACCCCTGGTCTAGAGAATGCAGGATCTTACAGTGCTTCCAAACCAGACTCTGTCAGATGGGAACATACTGTCAAAAATGCAATGCAAAAAACACACACCGAAGGGGAAATGTTACAACAACATATTTGTGTCTCTCATACAATAGATAACTTAATCCATTTTTTCAGGGGAACTGAGCACTTGTTAACCTGAAGATTCAGGAATCTGGATTTTATGCAAATGATTTTGTATTTTAATTTGCATAGATAATAAATATGTATTATGTTATTTACATAATTGACAGAAAATATCCTGATTACCAGTAATTACTTCTGACAGGGCTATATCAGGGAATAAGCTTTATGGACTTGGGAATTGCTGGGCTCTTAGCTCGCTCTGGCATATCTCTGGACTGGTCTTTAAGTAACTGGCTTCTCTTTGAGGTACTTTCTCTGACTGCTCCTTGTCCTAACCCAGGAAGGGGCTGTGGTTGGGCTGCTTGCCCTGATCTGGCTACTTCCTACCATCAGATGGTAATTCTCTGCCTTGCCGGCTACCACTAGTTGGATACCCCTTATCTTTTGTGCACTAACTGGGATGGTGAGTGGCCTCTGCCTGCTATTCCCTAGTTATGGTCCAGCATTGCTCTAGCCATAGATCTAGGTCTCTGGCCATGGGTGGGTTGGAGAACTATGCTCTACATCTCTGTGGTGAGAGTCTTCCAAGCTGGCTCTCTGTGTTTAGAGGCCTGGAATATTCTAATTTTTGAGATCCCACTTGGAGCAGCCCTGACTATAACAGCCTAGAGCATTTCCTCAGCTCTCCTCAAGTTTCTGGCCAGGGGGAACCTCTTGGACAGAGTAGGCCTGAATAGGGCAGGCTAAGGGTGGGGTAAGGCATGGGACAGAAAGGCCAAGTCCTTCCTCCTGCCCAGCTGACCATGCCCTTTCCAATCTCTGCCTCTGCCCTGAGCAGTGAGGCTAGCTTGGTGCAGCAGTGCCAACTCGCACCATATGCGGTATTTTGCTCAGCTCCAAAGGGCATGTTAGAATATGTGAGAATTTCAGGTTTCATAAAAGAAGCCCTCATGATTGAGGGAAAAAGCTTGAAAACATGGCCCCCGAAGCCTCAAAAAATAGAAGTCCAAGAAAAAAAGCATTTATTATTTTCAAAATCTGATGATTTAAGTAATTTTGGGGTCTGACTTGTGATTTCTAAGCAATTGGGATTGGCAGTACTGTTCAGGGTAACTTTGTCATTGATTCCCCCATTCTTAGCCAGGTATCACCTCCTCTCCAAGGAATGCAGAAGCTGTGGAGCAGAAGTTAACACTGCTCCAAGTAGCATTAATGAAAGCAGCATTTTACAGCCAAATTGCAAAGGATTTTCCTAGCTCTGCTCCCCTCGGTTCACTCATCTGCTGAATATTCAACCTGATTCTGGTTTTGCTTAACTGGTGTAAATCAAATTCAGTGGAGTTACCCTGGTGTAAAACTGGCATAACTAAGATCTGACTCAGGCCCATTGCCTACCTCTGAACCACAAAAAAGAAGGGAGTTTCAGCTCCACGATACCTGATTTTCAGAGCTACTGAGTGCTCACAGGCCCACTGCTTCACCTGCGGGCACTTCTGAAAATCAGACCCATGGGCCCAGATCCTCAAAGATATTTAATTGCCTAACTAGTTAGGTGACTATATATCTTTGAGAATCTGGGCCATGGTGCTAAAGGGCACTCCCAGCATAATATCAGGTAGGCCTTTTGTTGATACCACAATAATCAGGAAGTGTGGCAGGCCATGTTGTTAGGCAGTAAGGTATTATTGAAAATCTAGTATGATTTCTGAGGAACAAGGAGGTAGGGCAAGCGACTTATACCAACCAAAGAATGCAATAATCCTCCAGGAAAGCAATAACTATTATGTCTTATTGCTATAATGAAATAATTATAGAAAAATAAAGAAAATGAGTCTTACTCATGATTTACCCAGAGAATTGTTGACACACAAATGACAGACCTGACAGCCTATCAGAAGGTTTCATTTGTGCCCATAATTTTCAAGTTATAAATATAATGGTGACATTTATTCCATTATATCTGGTCTACTGTGGGTGTTTCCCTAAACTAGCATTAAATAACTGAAATATTTCACCCTTAAAGCCAGCTATTTGCATATAAATGGACATGTTTATGTTCCACATTTTCATTAGGATTACATGCAACTGTCACAGCATCTGATCCTGCTGTTCTTACACAGGCAAAGTTCAATGGGCACTTCGCCTGAGTTAAAGACTACAGCATCAGGCTCTTTTGCACCTACTTTAGTAGACTGATTGGGGGGGAGGGGGGGTTAGCAGAGCCTGACACCATCAACAAACTGCATTTTAAAACTCCCACATTTGTCATTTAATCAATTCTGTGATTATTTCACATTTTAATTACACTGACTGGTTACATATTTCCCTGTGATTTATTACATATTTTTACGTATAATGAAATTACCAGAAACAGTCCATATGAATATGTATGTAATAGAGGAGTACATATCCACTTTATTTTTATTATTTGTTTTCCTTTAACACTCAATTTCCTTGTTTTTGTGTATGTTTTTTTAAATGATCTATGTTTATTACAAATGAAAAAATATCAAGAGCAGCTTCTTTCAGGGGCTCAGTTTTCAAAGATAAACACACAAAGAAAAAGATGGGAAGAACCAAGGTCCACCAATGCCCAACCTACCTGTAATTGCAGGAAATGGACTTTCCAGAGTATGCCCAACTCCTACTAGCAGATGATTTCTGCTCAGTTCTCCAGAAAAGATGGAATGCCTGCAAGGCTTTGAATGAGATACTTTGACCTTAATGTTAGAGGGCCAAATCCTTGGCTAGTGTAAATTGGCATAGTGTCTCTGAAGTCGAGGGAGCTGTGTCATTTTACACTTGCTGAGAGTCTAGGTCATAATCTTTAAGAAGATTTGGCTGAGGCCAGGTTTGGATACCTAAACTCACAATTGGTAGAATATTACCTAGCAAGGAGCCCCACTGACTTCAGTGGGACTCCTCATGTTGTAAGGTACTATGTGAGCAAGGATATAGCCATCTGGCACTTAATAAGTACCCAAAGCTATTGTGAGAAGCCCTTATAGGCATAATCTATAGTGACTGTATACAAGCCTGAAAAAGAGACAGAGGCCCTACAGACGCAGCAGGGAATGTTAGCTTGCTGAAAACAAGCTGCCAAGAAAATATTTTAAAAGAAAGAACAGTACAAACCCAGGCAACTTCTTTACTTGCAGACAATGTACATACATAAAAAAGAAAAAGAATAAACAAATGCCAACTTGTACTTACATATAATGTAATAATCTTTTTTCCTCTGAAATTCCAGGCCCCAGAGGTTAGGGCTGAACTCTTGAAACTTGATGGTAAATTTAACATCTTGATCTGGCTTAGCACAGTTGAGTAGAGGTGTGTTGTCCTTTTTAATAGTACAGCTATCTGCTTGGTCTTTATCAACCATGTAGACCTTATAATACTCATACTGGCCAACAGTTTTAGAGTCCACCTTTGGGCATATAATATCCAGTTTGTCTCCTATTTGTGGGTATAGTACCAGTCCTTGTCCAGGAAGGAATCTATAAGAACCAGGAGAAAAGGGGAAATGTGAGACATTTGATAAAGACTGATTCAGACAAATGGCATGTGAAAAGAGCAGACAGGAATACACCGTTTCCAAACCATACATGATACAGATGAACGAAGCAGCCATTGATAGTTTGTGCCTGACAATTTAAAATCAACAAGGTACGAATTTAGTTCTTGAAAATTAGAGCCAGAGTATGTCTTATAAGCACTGTCCCACTTTTGGGGACTTGAAAAGGCTTTGTGTCCCAGACAAGCACAATGATTACCAAAGCTTCCTTCTACAGCTAGCCAACTCCACAAGCCAGTGCAGGAAGGGCAGGGTCATGACACCTTTTCTCCTTCCTGTTTTAGGTGGCTAGCATCTCTAGCCTCACACTGCCTTGCATTTATTTTGTTCGATTCCTGCATGGGAGACCAAGGGGTAGAGATTTCTTGCACCTCCTGTTCCAGGGCACGGCACAACCTAGCCCTTAGGATTTACTAACATATCAGTTACTATTATGTGTATCGCACAGCACCTAGGAGCCTCAGTCACCGACTAGGACTCCATTGTGCAAGGTGCTGTTCAAACACAGAACATAAAGGCATTCTCTGCTCCAAAGAGCTTACATTCTACTGCCAACGTACAGTAATGTGACCAGCTTTAATGATCTCCTCTTCGCCCTTTCGCTGCCCAGTCCCATCGAGACCATGGTTGTGGTCTTTGTAACTTCAGAAAGGCTTTATTTCTTGTACTGCAATCCAAACCTCCACTATTTCTCTAGCAGCCCCTTTGGAAACTCTCAGACACAGATTTCAAAATTCTTAGGGAATCACAAGTGTTCAAGCATTTTGTTTCCATCCTGCTATGATATATTTGCTGTTGAAGTTCATTAACAGGCAAGCTTCATCAAGAACATGTTGAGTTACTTATCATAATTAGTCACTCATCGATCAAACAACAGGACTTATTTTAAATTGTGCCTTAAAAGAAATGTTTTACAAATCCATAAAGGAAAACTAAAAATAATTAATTGCAGTATTGATTCAGCCACAAAACGAAGAGCCCTATTCTCGCAAGGACAAAAGCCATTGCACTTTTCTGCTAATCTTTTTTCTGAAGATGTATTTGGTCCAATTAATGCCTCAAAGCAAGTCTTTAGAGCTGGAACTACTGATACAATATCCACTAATGCCTACAGCTAAAACCCTCTCTCTTCCCTTTTTCTCCTACCTGCCAGCCATATTGCTGCAAAGATCTTCCTTAATGGAGAATTGCTCAGAAAAACTGAAACAATGGCTTCCTAATGAACATTCTTTGTTTAGTGTTAGCATGTTCATGCTAACACTAAACAACACACTTAGAAAACCCACCTCATTCATAGGCAGTCATCCTGCAGGCTCATTAAAACATTAGAGACAGAGAACAAAGCTGTAAGCCTAAAGTACCCCCATCCTTTAGGTAGCTAAAGGAGCCCACCAGCTATAGCATAATTAATAGATCAGAAGCCGCTAACTCAAAACCAGCAATGAGGCCCCCCAAGTTTCTGGTCTGTAAATTGCGATTACTTGGTCCTACACAACGTGAGTTTAGGATTTATGATTTGTACTAATGAATGGGATTATTTCACTCACAAAGCCTTTGGAAGAATTATATTTGTTGTGAAGCAGTATGTAGCAGGAGAAAGGCATTCGTAATTACAAATGCATTAAAAAAAACAAGACAGTGTTATGGCAAGAAAAGTACATGTTGCTGTAATTCACTCGTGCTATTTAATTTCTGTGTTACAAATATTGGGCTCAGCCATGCCTACTGGGCACAGGCCTACGTTGGGGCCAGCGTGAAGCTGCATTGCCTCCCAGAGCTCATCGGCATGCAAGAAGAATGCATCCAGTGCTGCATCCCTAAAGGGAGCTGCATATGCTCTCTCCATGGCAGAGGTGGCCAGAATGGAGAAGCCTCACCTCTTGCTTTCTTCTCCCTGTCGCCTTTGGAGAGGCCAGCACCTTCGGGGGCACAAGCAGAGTAGTAGGGAGTGGCCAACCCTGCACAGGGAGCGTAAAGAGAAGGGGCAGGAGAAGAAGTTACGGTACTTCTCTCCCATATACAAGCACAGGGGCTGGCCACAATCTTGGGGCAGAGTAAAGATTACTTGTGCTCCTCCCCACTTTGTGCCAGGATAAAGGCCAGCTGCTGTTTGGTCCCAGGCCTGCAAACATTTACTCGTGTATTTCCATTGCAGATGATGGAAATACTTAATGCAATTTGCAGAAGCGCTTGCAGAATCGGGCCCTTCGTTTTCAATAAACCAGCTTACATTTGCATGTAACATGGACATAAATATTGCATTAATTGGGTTAGACTACGTACCTGCTTACCATAAATCTTGCCGATATAATTTAGAAGCCTTTCTGAAAAATAACAAAAAGGACCTTTAAAGCTGATCCTAAATTTTGGGAGCAACGGGTCAATAGGGATGACTGAAGTGAATGGAAGTTTGGAGTGCAAAAGGAATGCAGGCCAGGGCCCAAAGTCAGTATGAGAGAACAGTTTTCAATTCGAAACAGACACATAGTGGGAAACATGCTTTTGGTTGTTGATCTTGTTTGGGTTTTTTTTTTAAGGAAATAAATAAATGCAAAAGAATAGAAAAACGGAGAGGGAAATAAAAGGTTAAAGAGCTTTAAAAGCCACTTAAAAGCCAGGAATCGGAATATAAAGGGTAAAGGACAGAACAGTCCCATTATACTGCTTAAACACATTTTACAAGAGCTTTAACTGATGCACTGGTTAGACATTACAGCAGATGGAATATTCTGGCTATGTGTCTGAACTCAGCATATTCTGAAAATTGAACCTGACAAAGCTTCTTCCACTCCAATTTTCAGACTTCTAGCATTAACACTGATGAGGTAAAGGGAAGGAAAAAAGGAGGCCTGAAAATGAAAGGTGGTGCTAGGAGCCTGATTGAGTTGAAACCTTCTCCACAGTTTGTGGCTTTGGCTGTGACCTTTTCATGAGCAGAGTTCATGCAATTTACTTTCCTTGTGATAGTAACTTATAAATATGGGTGGAGACTGTAAAGATCAAGAGCTTCACCTGATTCATTTATGTGGCATACAGAAATGTAGTGACCCATAACTGGGAACAGTTATTATACAATAGTATACGAGTAAGGCTGAGATTTGCAAAAATATGAGACTAAAATTAGGCTCTCAAACTTCATTGCACCCCCTTCTGACAACAAAATTAGTACATACCACTGGGGGGGGAGGGCCCAAGTCCTGCCGCCCTGGGTGGGGAAGAGAGACGGCCTAAGTCCAAGCCCTGCCACCAAAGGTGGGGTGGAGCTCGGGCTTCAGCCCTAGGTCCCAGCAAGTCTAATGCTGGCTCTGGCGACCCCATTAAAATGGTGTCACAACCCACTTTGGGGTTCCAATTCATAGTTTGAGAACCACTGCAAAGACTCCCTAAGGCTGTGAGTCTCAGATCCCGGGTCAACTGGCTTGGGCTCCCAGGGCTCATGCTTTTGGGATAAAATATTAGTGTAAATGTTCCCGCTCGGGCTGCCACCTGGATTCTGAGTGAGACCCTCTCACCTCATCGGGTTTCAGAGGCCAGGCTCCAGCCTGTGTAGGAATGTCTACACTGCCATTTTTAGCCCCATTCATGAACCCCACAAGCCCGAGTCAGTTGACCCAGGGTCTGAGACTCGCTGCTGTGCGGGGAGAAGGGGAAGAATTACAATGTAGATGTCCCCCTATATTTTTTCATTTAGGTTCCTAAATAAACTGATTTTCAAAAGTGCTGAGTAAGGCCACTTACCTAGGTGCCTACATATGGAATTAGGAGCAGAAATCTAGGACCGCATTTTTGAAAAAATCTTGGACTAAACCTTTACATCTGCAAATGGAGGACTATGTTCAGCCTTGGTGTAAGTTAACAAAACTTCATCAGGGCTGAAAATAGCTTGTAATACTTATATCATTGCATCTACTGTTTACAAGTTTTAAGCATAGTGAGCCAAACACCTCTCTGTTGAAATGGTTGAAGGGCTGCATAATAAAGTCAATAAATTGCTCCCATCCTACAGTCCTAACAAAAAAGTCAGTGTTTGAAGCCAACTAAGGTAGCAGCAGGCTGACTGCAGTGTTAAGACATTCACACATCCAAAATCCATCCAAGTACGCTGGAAGCGATTTGAAAGGTGTTCATGAGAAGGTGCCTTCAACTAATTAAAAGCTTATGTCAAATAGAAGTGTAACTAATACGGAGGATCAAAAAGTCTTCTGAATCCCACGAACGATGCCAAAGCAGCGGTGCCAGTGTCATGTGTTACACTAAAGATCACACTCTGGATTGAGTCTCACAGCAAGGATACATTAATTATGTCTGAAACAGTTGGGGCAAATTCTGCAGCAAAGATACCCACTATGAGGCTTAAAGGCTACATGCAGACCCCGTAGTCTAAAATGCTACCCTCCAGCTGCCTCCTTGCAGTGCTGATTTCCATTGCTGGAGAATTCAAACAGGCTATTTCTGTTAATCTATCAAGGAGGTATAAAAGAACAAACAAATACTAATGGGTAAACAGACACACACACACACACACACACACACATGCAAAGTAAGGAACAGATCCTGCTTCAACTGAAATCAATGGACATGCAGCATATTTTCCAAGAATGGGAGTTTTAGGCCAGGAGTGCAAGACCGGAGGAGACTGAGGGACAAAGGTGAATTTAATCTACCTTCATCCCTCCCCAATGCCAGGAATTGGATGGCAGCCACAGCGATGTTCTAATTTGCACTTGGTGGCTGTCTCAGGTCCCAAGGAATCATTCCAACAGCCAGAGTTTGCCTGGCCACAGGGACATTCCTTTTTGCCCATGAACGTCCCTTATGCTGGCAGCCCTACACCAACAATGAAGTTTCCCATTCCAACGCAATCCTCGGGGGAAGGATCTACTGGTTTATGGCTCCTTTATGCAGAGAGGCAAAAGGAGCCTGCTGTGTGATCAAATATCCAGCCCACAGAAATTTGTCATTGCAATGATTACTCTGGGAAAGTGTGCAGAAAATATTTTAGGTATAATGAACGCTGTGCATTGAAATTAATGTACTTTCTCTGTAGGCATGTTCATACCAACAGTACACTTTCACTGAGGGTCCAATATTTGTTGACACTGTTCAAAATCCCATGAACACAAGTCCCATCCATTATTTAAACTATTCACTCATCTTGGCCTAACAAACAGTAACATGCCAAGCATCACATTCAATTTTCCCAGAAAACATTATCAAAAGACATTTTCTTTAAAAATTGTAGATCAAATATTCATATGCTCCAAAACAAAAAAATGAGTTGGTGGGCTGGGCAGGGAAGAGAACTAGAACAAACAAAGTCTGACCCTCCACTCCCATTAATATTACTGTAATTTTCTACACTACACTTTGTGCTTCTACCGTAAGCCCCAACCACTTCCTGGCATTAATATACTATCCTGGTCAAAGTACTATAGAATTTAAATTTAAGAATCCTATAGAAAGGATCTCATTCTCTATTAAATTTGATAAGAGTTTTAAGACCAATTTCTTAAGAATGTAATTAAATTTTATAAAAACCTATTACATTCACCCCTATTAAATTATATAGGACTTTTCCATAGGAGTAATCTGTCAAACCTGCCCTACTTCCTGATATTAGACTCTACCAAAATTAGGAGTACATCTGTAAGTGGAACTTTTCATTGAGAATATGTGCTATCCTTACTACATAGCTACTTCTGAAAACTGTAAAATAGTCAAGGGAGACAAATTCTTAGACTACATTAATTAATCCTGATGCCAAAAATATGTGCTGCTGTGCTTTTCCCAACCTGGGAACCTGTAGATACTCTCAGCTTTGGAAATGAAGTTTGAACCTAGACATTTCCCAATAATGTTTAAATGAATGCAGTTATCAGAAGCATGTTAGTACCTATTAACCTCGAGTATGTAACTAGGGAAAGAGTGCCAAATTTACATGCTCTAATATCTTATCTGAAATAATTGGTATCAACATTTAGTCTTAAATTAACATGACAAAAATAACCCTAAAAATTAGAACAATCAAGTTGCTTCTTAAAAATGAAAAATGAAACCTTCTGTTAAGGAACCCCAGCTACTTACCTCTATGAAGTTTAACTACCAATCTGACTATAAAGTTACTCATTGAAAAGTTTCATTAAGGAAATGTCATGAATACTAATAGCCTAATATGTTAGATGTGGCCATGTTGCTTGTAAAAGCACAAATTGCAGCAGACTAAAGAATATTGTGCCAAGTATATCTCCCTATTTAAAAAAAACAAAAGAAAACAATGGCCATTAAATAATACATATATTCATGATCTTGCTTTTAAAACAATGACAAAATTAGTATTTTGCATATCAAACCCCATATCTGCAAACCCCATTTTGCATATCAAACCCCAAATGACTGGAAACCAGTTGTAAGTGAATGAGTTCTCTGTTCGATACAGAAATACAACTTTTTATATCAATCACCCTCTTATTCTATTTCAAGTTATGACAATAATTTGGAGGTACTGCATACCTTATTAGAAATTATATCTATGCATTTTCAGAAGCAGTAACTTTATGGACCTGATCCCACTGAAGATTAAATTGCCACTGAGCTCAATGGGAGCAGGGCATGTACTTAGCTCCCCAGTAACTGATGTAGGAGAAATATCAAAATGAGCTGCATCAAAAAAGATGAAGGTGAATCTCATCTTTCAAAAATCTTATGGAATTTTTTTTTAAAGCCATTAGTCTTGCACATGTCCCCTAAGAGAAAAATTACCTCTGACTGTGGGATTGACACCAAAAATATAATGTGATGATTGAATCAATTTAACACACAAATTAGAAGAGTAAACTTTGAAAATTTAAATAAATTTCATTCCATTTCATTCTGTTTCATTTCAATTGACTTAAACATGGTTTGGAATCTATTTTCCTTGCCAGTGTTTTATGATTAGGCTATCAGAAGCACGTAACAAGGTGTGACACCAAATTTTAAATGATGCACTTGTTTAAAAAAAGTCAACCTCTCATCTAGCATCTAATCCACCAAACTCTTACTCAACCAGTAGTCTTTGATCATGCAAGAACTCTCTCTTACTTTAATGGGACTACTCATATGAGGAAAGATTATTTGCATTAATAAAGGATGATAGGATCAGGCCCAAAAAGAATAACAAAAAAAATTCACAGTTATAACTTAAGATCATTGAAAGTCAAATTAACAAACTACAAAATATCACAATGCAATTTTCTAAAACTGTGGCTCTTTTACATTCCCTTTCGTGAAGGAAAAAATAATGGAAAAAACCACCTCAATAAAGGTACTTTTTTGGCTTGGAAACATTCTACTTATTCCCTTTGGCAAGCCATTTGAATACAAAAGCTTCAAAATAGTATCCATTGAAATAGTCACTATTCTCCATACTCTATTATTGGATTGTGCAGGGCCTGCTCACCCCTTCCTATATCCAACGTACTCCACCCTGCTTCTGCCTAGATTGGAGGAAGTACAGGCAGTGTGTTGGAAAAAGGGTGTGTCAGGGGTTCAATTCACTTAGAGCTTGTCTACATAAACATTTAGTTTGCAGCAAGCTGGGATGTAAATCTATTCCACTTTGAAACAAGAGTAGATCCAAGTGCACTGAGGAACTGTTAGTGCATGTCCACACAGACACTTAGCATGCAGCAGGCTAGTGCTGGGCAGATATACCCACCCAGCTAGCAGTGAACTAAATGTTCATGTAGACAAATCCTCGGTCGCCATTCTGGACACAAAATAGCAGCATTGCCACCAGTTAGTGTGATAGAACTCTTCACAGCCCCAGACATGTTATACTACTTTATAGAGGACCAGATCCTACTCCACTGAAGTCAGTTGCAGAACTTCCATTGACTGCAGTGATGCAAGATCAGGGTCATCTGGAGAGAGGGGGTGTCATACACCTACTGCTAAAGGCTTGGCAGCCTTTCCACAATGACTCTGTGACGGTAGATTTAGTCTAAATTGTAGGTGGATGGGAGAGATCAGTTTCAGCTGTTCCAATTGGCAGTTTTTGGTAATCATACTTTACCAAATGCTACAGAAAAAAGAAAAACAAAAAACAGAAAAAAAAAATGAAGTACTTTTACGCACATGCCCAAGGTATATAGATTTTTGAACAAAATATGATATTTGTTTTGCGCAGAGCCACAGAACTGTGCATTGATTATCAGATAGTGCCGTTATAGATCATTCCTGAAGAGGGGACATTGTGAAGTCATGCAGCCCCAGCTACTCAGCCCTGAGCGACATTGGGAGGCATAGCATCCCCTGTAGCTCTTGGGGAGCGAAGCCACTAAAGTTACCCTTTAGAAAGGTCCAGCATGCTCTTGCTTACATGGCCAACCAGCTCGAGAGGCCATTGCCAGGGAGGAGGATGGGGGGTTAAAGCATGGTCACATTTCTTCTGAACCCCTTACAGAAGCACCTCTAGGGGGTCACAAATCGGGTACAGTCTTGCACTTGAAGGAGCACAAAGCCTCCAGTTGTGACCAGCTCCTGGGTGGGGAAAGTCACACACACCATCTTTTGTGTACATGCAAGGGGCCAGCCACAATCCTGCACTGAATCTGCTTTCCTGGAGATACCATTAAATTAGATACCTTATCTTCTCATGAAAAGATCTGATTTTCAAAGGCTATGACTTCCGCTTAAAAATTAGCTCTCATTCAATGGAAACAATGCAAGGTGCAATGTAGTGCAGCCCAGACCTTCTAGAGCTGCCACCTCAAGCCCTGAGCTGAAATAGTGGCCATTGATCCACTGCACCTCCAACCCACGAAGCCCAGCAACTGGAGCCATGTAACTGAGTAGTCAGCAGCTTCTTCCCCAGCATTTCCCTCTGTACTGGCCTATTCAAAATGAGCCTCTCCAGGACATGGAGTGCAGAAGTCCTGATGAATGGCTGCTCTGCCTTCAACTCCCTCATGCAGGGCTACCACAAGATTTTTGGAATACATCACGTCTTCCGTGCGTGCTCAACCATGGGGGTGAATTTCAACCACACTGCATAAAAGGCAAGATTTTACTTTGCTGGGGAACCTCCTTTTCCCTCACTGTTCGACTGTTGACTAGAAAAAACACTGAAACACACCCACTAACCTCATTAAAATTTAGACAGGCTCATGCTTTACACCCCTCACTACCAGACATAAATCTGGGCTGAGCGATTGGTGAAAAATATACCGCACAGATGGGGAAAACTGCACTTCCTCCTGCCTGAAAAGAAAATGCCTCTCTGGCTTTTTTTTACATCAGTATGGGGAGTAAAGTCTGGCTTTTTTCACATCAGAATGCAAACCAGGTAGTAAGGCCTAAGATTATGAAAATGTGTAGGATCTAGCCCTTTTAACTGGACTGATATTAGACTTCTGTTCAAAACTACAGCTTTTATATTCAGCTTTCTTACGTGACCTCCACATAAAGTACTATTAATAGCAATTAGCTTTTTTGTATTATTGTGTAGAAAGCAGTTACTGCAGTGGCATAAGAATATAAAGCACTAGAGAATTCAGATCCATTTACTAAATCAATTCTGGTTACCACAAAAGAGAAGCTAATGTGCTGTAGGCTTGGTCTCCAAACTGAAGACTGTTATTATGAATATTACCAATATTCTATTTTAAAACTGTGTGTGATTGTATTACCAATATTTTATTTTAAAATGGTATTAGATTATCAGTTTGGTAACATTTACACACACACAAACACACACACTTCAGTAGAAGAGGTTCAAAAAAAAAAAAAAAAAAAAACACAAGTGGCTGCAGTGGAGAGTGGAAGCCGGTCTGTATAAATGGGTTATTCTGTGGAATTTCTGAAGAGAAAACACTCAGTAGGTGCATTGTAATTAGTTGCTCTTTCTAGTTACCTCTTGATAAATGATGCATGCGGCTCTGGATGAGAGCCCAAATCTTGACCCATGACACCACTACACACTTTAGTACTTCAACCAGGAATCCCAAGCCTCAGAGTTCTTTTTGTTTTGTTTTTTACACAGATGTACTTCTGGTAATACACAAAATGAGCCCTAGATGTTAGACTTCTTTCAGAAGTGCTTTATGTAGTTATGTTCTAAATACACTTGAGGAAGGATTTCTGACTCAATCGTTCCAAATGGGCAGCATGTTTCATGCTGGGGTTAAAGGACAGAGTACAGAAAGACACACATCTCACATTTACGGCCACAATGCTTAATGTTAAATGTCTTCCACTATTTTTTAATTATTTTTTTCTCTACATGCAGAAATTATTCATAAATACTGATTATTTTAAAAACAGAAGATCAGAAGCTCAGAGAGAAATGCAACCTCTATCATGAAAAAATATCCTTAAAAAAATCAACATTTTTTGGATAGCACTTTACTGCCCCCTTTTGCACTTTAACATTAGAACAGGTTTCAGCATGAACTTACTTATGTGAAACCCTGTGTGATAATGGGGTACAACAATAGGGCACTAGGTTTACATAGGATTATGTTATCACACACTGCTTTTGGAGCATCTTGCAATTACCTAAAATGTAAACAAGTGAGGTGTTGATCCTCCATGGCGTTCAGTCTGCAGGGAACCAATCAGTAATTGGAGGCTTGAATGGACATTTTCTACTTTAATCTGCTTGCATGTGTGTGCTTGGGGTGATTGTTTGTTATCGCAGGTGGCCCTTCTTTCATACTTTTCTAAAGCAAAGATCATCTGCAACTTGAACCTGGTTTATTCATTGGAAAGAAAAGAGTGACAAAGGGTCATCCAGTTTGGGAGCCATTAAGGTGTTAGCAATCCTTGTGCTAAAAGTATAGGTGTGTGTTTCAAACCAGAACTTCACAAACTGGCAGGCAAAATATTTTCATGAAAGGTAAAGACAAGAAGCCTCTAGACATTCAAATGCACTGCCAGCCCAAGGGCCACAAACCTGTTCTGCAACTCTGCACTGCAGCTACGGTAGTTACAGCATTCTTGTGTGTGTCTATGTCTGTGTATACATATCGTACGAAAAGTAATAAATCTATAGTCTAGTGGCTAGTTATTTACAAAATACTAATTCATGATGACAGAGCCAGAGGGGGCTCTCCCTGCCCCAGTAACGTTGGCTTTCATTTGACAAAGTCCATGTGCTGTTGTGTACACTTATATTTAAACTTAATCCATTTCCCTCTGTCATCCTACAATTACTATACAAGTCACAGTAATATTAAATTTCACTGCCTACAGCACCCACAACTGAACCTCTACTGTAATGAAAACCTATTCCCTTTGATATTAATGCTGGTGTTTTTTTCTCCATTTGCTAGTCACAAAATACAGGAAGAGCCTGATGTTGACTTAATTAAAGAGTTTGTGTTTAAAATATGATGCTGGAAACATTAAACTAGTCTTTGCTCTCCCAGCAAAGATAATCAAGTTATTTATTTATTTATTTGTTTCTTTAAAATCCGGGCCATGAATTCAATGTAACACAAACCTGCTGCTCCCACTCGAAGTGCTCAAAAATACTCTGAACCGAAAATGAGAAGCATTTCCTTGAAAAGATGCAGAGCTGTGTGTAGTGCGTATGGAAAAGAAAATCAAATCAAACCATGTGTATTTCTGACAGAAATCACTAAAGTCTTTGCTTTTAGTGAGCTAACAGAGACCAGCTGGCATCTGCCAAAGAACTGTTTTCTAAAGGACACTGTAGATCACAAATTTCAGAGTAGCAGCCATGTTAGTCTGTATCCGCAAAAAGAAAAGGAGTACTTGTGGCACCTTAGAGACTAACAAATTTATTTGAGCATAAGCTTTCGTGAGCTAGTCTGTGCTCTACTCTGTTACTGTTACAGAACCAAATCTGGTGTCAGCCACATGCAAGGAGGTGAAATAAAGTTTTCAGTCTCCTTTCTCTTAAGTATAATTTGTTTGCACCTGTACAGTCTTGTTCCAAGCAATGCTCTCAGCAGCAGTCTATAAAAAAGGGTGCGGACTGCCTTATTATTTGGTGAGACATTCATAATCACTGACTATCACTTATTAAATACATTCAGATAGTATTTTCAGCTGGTTCACAGTTGTTCTAAAATAAATTATTCCATACTATTTGTCTACATAAGGAAACTGTAGAGTTGGAACAAGTTCCTATCTCATGCCAGTTCAGTCTGGGATATGCCACACCAGCGGTTTGTCACATTATAGGATGGAATAAACAAACAACTCTTTGATAATACACTGGCATGTTACAATCTAGAATTTATATGTGAATATTTTCAGAAAACCCATCCACAAATTTCATTTCACTTTTTTGTTTCATCCTACATGCTCTTCCTTTCACATGCAAAAAAAAAAAAAAAAAAAGCTTCAAGAACAGGAGTAATACAAGGAAGTTTCATTTAAAGCAGAGATAGGCCCAAAGCAAAACTCACGATACAAACTCGGGGTCTAAATCAGAACTACATTCTCTTTGTAAACCACAGATTCAATCACTCCTGAACTTGGAGATCTGAAATCCAGATTTAAACCAAAACTTTCCTAAAAAATTCAGACCCAACTTTCAGACTCAGCCCATTTTAGAGCTAGGCTCGAGCTGTGAGCAAGAATCCCAGCCTGGATTCTGTCTCAGATCTAAGATCTTGACTTTGCTCTGGAATAGCCTTGATTCAGCACTGGTGGCCAGCAATCAGGGTAAAGACACTGGCCTTACTCCTAGCAGCAGGCAATAACATTCAAAGGTTTGCGTCAACTGAGCTATTCATGTAGGGCTAGAGCTTGATTAGCAAAATTGATGTACTCCTAGGGTGACCAGATAGCACATGAAAAATCAGAACACATTTTTTTTCGAGGGGTGGGGAAGGTGTACAGTTGCATATATAAGACAAAGCCCCTAATATTGAGATGGTCACAATAATATTGGGATGTCTAGTCATTCTATGTACCCCCCTCGACTTGTCCTTACCTATATTAGGGATCTGCACTGGTAGCCAAACTTTTTCCGTCATGCCTCCTCCCTTACCCATAATGGAACCTGTCTGCATCCTCCCCGCCCACGAACCACGGTCGGGAGCCGCAGCCACGAGTGGGGCTGGAGTGGAGCTGCAGCCAGGAGCAGAGCCAGGGCCGGTGCCCGCAGCTGAGACCGAGGCCAAGAGCCATGGACAAAAGCAGAGGCTAGGGGCCGGGAGCCGAGGCAGGGGACGCAGCCGGGAACAGATCTGCGGCCAGCAGCCGACCTGCAGCTGAGGCTGGGCCAGAGTAAAGCTGGGGCAGAGCAGGGATGGGTGGCACTCCCGCCCCGCCCTCCTTGGGGGCTGGCCTGGGTCCCGCTGTGCCCCTCCCTGCCCCCAAATGTTCATGCCCCTTTAGGGGGGTGCACCCCACAGTTTGGGGACCACTGAGCTACATCAATTACTTGCCACCAATAGGTGAATTGGGGCTATTCCACAGTGCATAGAAGGCCTTGGGGTTTGATTCAGGCCCATTGCTAACGTAAAGGATTTTACAACACTAAAATCTAATAAGAAATTTATATTTTTTATTATCAAAAGCCTTCTCACTCTAGTTTGAATTCAGGAAAGCACATAAATACATGCCTAAATCCCTCCCTCGTTAGCACAGCAGTTAAACACATGGTTAAGATCTCTGTTGAAGAGGGATGCTTTCCTTAATCAGGGTCTCTCAGAGCATACATACTCAGGGACAAATCCTGCTTGCTCTACCCTTGCACACAGACCCACTGAACTCAATGGACTATGCATGTGAGTAAGGTGTGCAGGATTTAGCCTTTATCTTTCATGAAAAATCACTGGAATCAGATTGATTTCTGTAAATTCACAGAGATACAGACTCCACAAAAAATTCATGTCTTTACAAACATGCCTAGCAATCTTGGCTGCCAACATGATTTTCCCTGCTCAACTAACCTATACAGTCTGGAATTACCTTGAAAAAACCCCAAAGGTTAAACATTGCACAGTGATTAAAGCAGGCTGCTCCTGAACTAAACTGAAATTAATTAAACATAAAGAAAGCAACTGAAGTGTGGACAGTGAATGCAATGTGACTGTCGAGCACCAAAAGGAATCACGATGTTCCTAACTCCAAATTTGCACTTTTATCCAGTCAGGTATAGAAACCAACTGCTGTTCAGGCAATAAGAAAACAGATGGCAACCACCAGTGAAAATGGAAATGCAAAATGACGCACCACTCGGGAGTCAAAAACTGCAGCTATGTATGGATTCACCAGTATTCACTGCATAGGTTCCTTAAGCAACCTGCTTCAAACTTGCAGAACATCAAAAGCCAGATGGGTCTTACTGAATGACCCACAGGCAAGAAGCCAGGATTCCAGTCTGCTGTAGAAATAGGCTTGGACTTGATTTGAGTCTTCTCAGCTCTGACAGGCTGGAATCTGGCAGAATTCCCAAATCCAAAATAATATGGTATTCGATTGTGACTTGACTTTTATTTTCTTTTATTTTTTTTTAAGTCATACTTTCTCATTAGCTTTAACACATACTTTCCCTTAATCCAGCCCACTACCCATTGCCAATCTTGCCCCCCTGCTCTTTTCAAAGGGTATCTAATAATATAGTAAACAGAAATCTTCTAACAAAGACACAATAAAACATTAAGAAATAATTTGTAAAGTGATAGCTTACAAGGCTAAAAGGGGTCATTGTGAGCCTAGCCTCCTGCATAGCACAGGCCATCACTTTATTTTGCAATATGTATATTTTGGTTATCCTTTAATATGTGCAAAGGTCTGGTCCTGGTGAACAAAATCTGGGAAATGTAAATTTAGTCTTTAGACGTGCACCATTTTGAAATTTCTATAGATTAAAAAATTCTACAATGATATGTGTATGTCATGCACCAGGAATGATTTACCTAGCAATACAATCTCCTATAAGTCTCCGTAAATCATTCTTGGCTGGGGAACTGTGTTTAAAACCAGAAGAAAGCCTAGACTATTACATCAAAGTTTAAATCAGCTGCATTATAATTATCATGCTGATACTGCAATGAAACACTGGGTGTTGGCTCCTCAAGGTTGCCAAAAAAAGAAAGACAGAGGTCCTTCACTTCTCACTTATATCTAAAATACATATAATCACAACATCAACGCAGAGTCCTACGAATTACGCAACTGATAGAAAAAAAAAGAGAATGTTCTCTTATGCCAAATAAAACTACATACTTTCAACACTGCTAGAAAATAAAAACCTGTACTGTGATTCAGATAAACTGAAAGAAAACAACCTTGAAATCCTAAAATATAAAAAAAGGTGCTATATAGCAGAAGGTTGCTCCCTTAAAACTCCATCTATCTCCCACTGAAGTAACTGGGAGTCTTTCCACTTAACTTTATTCGGAACTGGATTGGGGCCTTAAACATGTCTGTCTTCTTGAAAACGAAGTAATAAAATGGACAAGGTCACGATTTGCCTAAATGAATACCTAAATTTGAAAATAACATCCCGTACCTAGGAACCTAAATATAAATACAGAAGCCTAACTTTAATTGCCCATTTTTGAGAATTTTGGCCCAAGACTCTCTCATCAAGTCTTGTACTCATAGATTTAGTTAAAGACATTGAATACAGTGAAGTTTTTGGGGGCCTGATCCTGAATGACTAGAATCAAAGGGTATTTTGCCATTGACTTCAGTGGGAGATGGAGCAGGCTCTTCTTGAGACAGAATTAATATGCAAAGGCTGTGGTACTGGAATACAGTTCCATGCATTCTAAATGGTGCTGGTAATCCTCTATCCATTCACAGAATTTGTACACATACCTTACACTCTCCATTTTGAAAATCTACCTAGTCATGTCCTGGAGAATGGAGATAACAAACCAAACAGTGCTCTTATACTGCCAATTTGTTTTCATAGTTTGTTTAGAGAAATAGGATGAGGGCAATGGGGCTTGTTTTCTTTCTTATGAGTTTCTCCTACTATTTATTTTCTTTTGGAATCAGAGAACACAATCACCAACTGCAAGGCCCTCTTTGCAGGACTACTTGCAGATGTTTGTAAGAACATCTTTAAATTAATGTATACAAGTGAAGAGTATTTTAAGAGAATAGGGCCTGCTGATTATTCTCAACAGGAACAACATAAATAGGCATACCTGACTTTTGCTGCATGGGAAACATTACATAAATGATCACCTACTCTTTCCTATGCCTCGCCATATGTACATAGCATTATCTAGTACATTTCTGAAATGTGACATGACAGGTAGGTTCGAAAGCTAAATGTTGGATAATGGTTAGCAAACAAAGGACATCGGTTTTTGCATTATTTCTTTAATCACTTTAACCCTTGTTCTAACAGAAAGCATAAGGCCAGAGTAATTCAGCTTCCTCTTTTGTCATTTGCCTGCCATAAATATGCACCAGTCTGCATTTCAAAAGCTGAAGGAGGCCGCAAGCTTGCTGGACATTTATCATGCTCTGTTCCCTGTTAACAAGCAAATACTTTAGTTGAATGGCCCATTAGCAATCATTGTCAAATGCAGAATGCAAGGTGCTTGGATGTGACCAGCCTGTAAATTAGAGGAGGGTGCCCCCGTACTTTGCAGAATTTCAGCAAATGAAATGGATCTTTTTATAGAGATTTCTTAAGGTTAAACTGGAACCGAAGAAATGTTTTGAGTGCTTCAGATTCCATATATTACACAAATCTGCTCAGTCCCCCTCTGTGTGGTGGTGTATGTGCATATAAATATAAATACTTGTTAAACCATATTAGCTTCAGCAGCATGTCGATTTTGGTTTTGGACTCGGGTTTTCTGTCGGAAATTTGTTACACCTATCAGCTAGGACAAAAACTGCAAATTTGAAAATGCAATTTTCAGAATTCCCCGTATCACAGAAAGTGCAGAAACCTAGAAAGTGACAAAGCCACTGTCAGCAAACAGAACTGAGTTCCATTTTCTCAAACTCACACAAGGCCCACTTAATCAAAAGAGACAATAGTTATGGTATCAGAGGTTTTTTTCTGTGTCTAGACTCCTGCTTTTTTCCCCTTGCACACAAATGAACAGGCAATAAAGCAAATATTCCTTTCTGGACTGCACCTGTAGTTTGCAGCACAACAAATAACCTAACAGGCTGGTCTATGGCCTTTTTCTGTTTTTCAGATGTTTATAATGGTAAACACAATGCAAAAACAAAAGTCTTACACTATTTACAAGGCTGTTTGGGACAAGAGGCAATGAAGGACCAGTGTAGCAGCAACAAGCAAAATCTTTTCTTACTTTTACAGCTAAATAGCACTTAAAATAAATGACAACACAAAGAGCCAAATTCTTTGCTGCCCTACCTCCATTGCAGTCAATAGAGTTAGGCCAACAGAGAATTTAGCCCAATGATTTTAAATTGCAGGGGGCTTATCTCATTCAACTGTGGATTTCAGATTGCCTTTCAGGAGTAAATACCACCTGGACTAAGCCATATCAACTTGGCTATCAGCAGCTTTATTAGCTAATTTGAATTAAAGTTGGATTTTTTTCTTTTATATGTTTGCAGGGTGGGAAACACAAAAATTGTACAAGAATCATCTCGCTAAGGGAAAAAGACAATGTGGAATGTTTACCTTTGCTTCTCCCATGGAGTGTGAGATTGAGACCACAGTCTGAAAGATGGCTGAAATCAAAAGGTCTCTGTTTTCTTTTCAGATAACCCCAGTCTTACCTATCCCCTCTGCTCTCTATTCCTTGCCAGCAGGTCGCTGCCTGAAGCCCAAATAGATTAAGGAAACAAACTCAAAGTGCTGCTAATCCTACAGAATGGCTGCGGCTGCTAGACCAGGAGTTAAAAAGGAAAATCTTCCACATCCTAACAATTGCAGTGATCTGAAGTTTTAATCAGTCCAAATCTTAATAAAAAGCAGTAAATGAAATCTACCTTTACCATATTATACACTACCAATGAGCAAGAACTGAGCAGCTTTTCTTTACTGCTTTAACCATCCCAAGCCACAAGTAGGCCTTTCATACTTTCTAATCCTGGCCTCCAAGTTTTGTGCAGTTCTCACATAATACCTTACAGCCCGGAGCAAGTCCCTTAGTTTCTAACACCCCTTTCAGAGACGTGTCATTTCTAACATCAAGCTAATCTATATGTTGCCATGGCATCACCCTTTATCTGCTTTTACATCTTATGAACTGCATGGATTTACCACATTATTTTTATCTGAAAGACAGAAAATGGTGGTTTTATTGCCATACAATCAGATTACTGCTGCTAGTTTCTCTATGCCTTTTTACCATACTTCAATCAAAAGGGATCAGTTTCTTTATACTCTGCCCTTGATTTACATTACATCTGTAAAGACCTAGTCTGAGTTGTAATCCCCTTATTAACTATGACCAGGGTTGATTTGCCTAAAAATAAAAGCAAATTGTGTCAGACCTTTTCACTTTGTTTTTGATTCGGAACTACAAAATGGATTACTAAAGAAATCTTCAGAGTTCACACGGCTGGTATAGTACTGAATTTAAAATGAGAATTAAACAAGTTAAACATGGGAGCCGTGTCAACGGTTTACATTTTCCATCATGGGAGAAGGGCTGAATTGCGTATGTCTTTGTATTCTCTGGCTTTAAAGAGACAATGAAGCCACAGGAGTTTTTCCAAGCTGTTCTAACACTGTCCATTTGCCATCCTCCCTTCCTTTGCTTTTCATATACCAAAATAATTTTTTTTTTAAATCACCCAAAGACTTAAGTCTTGGCTAGAAGTTTATAGTTCTGTGGACCTGCATATTTTAATTAAAATATTTTAGACAGCTGAATACTCCTACTTAAGGCTCCACAATATCGCACAAAGGGTGATCTCATAAGCAAATATATGTAGATGTATGATAAATGACCTGAAAAACAGGTTTCTTTATGTCAGGAGCCAGAGAAGGCAGAGATTAGACACACATGAATAACATTTTAATCACTATTTTTCTCAGAAAGATTGCTTCTCATTTGCAATAAGCAATTTTGAGTAGTAAGGTTGCATGATACATTAAGACTAGATCCCTAAAAAAAGTTGATTATGGCTGCTATGCAGGTACCCGAATGGCCTATTTTTGCCAATACTCCCTTTAGTCATCTTGGTATTTCAAGCAATTTCCCATTACAGGAATGTTCTGTGAGCATGAGATATACCCTAAGTGCCATACTAAAGTAATGTGAGCTCATTACAATAAAATATGGGAGAAAAAAAGGGTGAAAAAAATGTAATGATTTCAGCTTGACTTTCAGTCACTGCCTATCTAAAGACAATTACTGCACTAACCAAAGTGCTTTGCCTTAGTAAGGTTTACAGATAAGAGGCTTTAAGATAATTATTATAAATAATATAGCATTTATACTTCAACTGATCCTGTGTACAAAGGGCTGCCGAAAATCACTGAGTCAAAAATTCAGTCTTCGGGTTGTTCGAGGTTTATGTTGCTAATTCACCTGAGGTAGGAGTTGGCCCTAGGTGTCCGAAATATCTAATGGGACAGAGGACACTGTTCAGAGTTCTCTGCACTAGCATGCCAAGTGACAACAGCTATGTTTTGGGTAAGATTTAGAAGCATGTGTTTAAATCATTTTAACCTTCAGCTCCTGTTTCTTCAGCTTGAAGCTGTAATTGTTAAGGTTAAAGAGCGCAGTCCCATGGCACAGGATTCCCAAATAAATTCTTGTCTAGAAAGAGGAGACCAAACATGTTGTGAGATATCGTTTTAGCAAGCTCTTTGTGCTTCGGTTGGCTCAGTTGTCCTGTGAAACAAGGACTGTCCATTACCTACAGTTTATCATCCTGACAAAATGTGAGGAATGTGGATGTGAAAGCACTAACAATTCCACCCCTGGTGCTTTGTCCTTTTTTCTCTCTATATTAAAACCGACAAGATTAACCCAAATGCAAACTGCAGAGCATAGTTCAAGGGGCTATTCAATCAGTAGTGAATGTGCATTTGTTTACCTACAAAAATAAGAATTTCAGATACAATGAGAGGCAGACTGGTTTATATGCTCTTGACTAGACTGTTTAAACAGGACCATCAATTGTAGTTTATTTTATCAATCTCTGACACATTGGTATTTATTCAAATGCTAATTGTGGCAGATTCCACATATATCAGGTTATCACAGATATTATTTAGCTATCATTTGTTTTCCTTAAGACAATCAGTATCAAAAATACAGCTTTTTACGGAGAGGCTTCATTGTGTTATGAAAGAAAAATGCTTTGTTAACAGGCCTACCGCATACAGCAGTAGCCTCAGACACCAGAAACACCGTTCTTGATAAGTGGATCTCTCTAATGTTTGACTAAAATCCAAAAAACTACATTCTGCGATGTAGTCCAAAGGCAGTGTTGTGCACTTCGAGATAAAATTGAAGTAATACACGCAATCTATGTATCTCATTTCTCCAGGTGGAAACATGGTATATGGGGAAGATATCTCTAGGTACATGGGGAAAATATTCCCTGATTGAAAAGTGTCAAATAACAGGAGTTATGTTTTCGTAATCATTTGTCCTTATATTCTAAAGATCATGGCTTAACGTCTGAGAGTCTACAGATGTCACTTCGATGACACCTAGTTGAAGCATTTCCCCCAAAAATGTAATGTCATAGACAATAGATTATTCCTTCCCTTTTACTATGTTTTTTTTAATTACATTTGAAGATTTAGTCAAGGCAATGAAAGTGGATCTCTAAAGAGAGAACTGTAATGGGGGAGGAGGCCTTGATCTTATGTTCAAAGGACTACCTGAGATCTCTGTCCCAATCACCTGCTAAAAATTATATCCTCTAAAACTAAACACAAAACAAATTTAGTGTATGCTCCCCTCAGCCTACATTTATTATTCCATCCTCTATATTAAACTGACTAATATATTCCCATTGTATTTAATTGCTGCCCTGTACAGAAGATTTATGTACTGAAACTTTCAACAGAAATATACATGCAACTTCCATAAATAAATTAGCTGTAACACCAAAGCTGGTAATTATTTATTACAGACATAGAAAGCATCTTTAATATTGCACCGTCCTCAGATCCTCCCGGCACCAGCAGAAGGAAATTTTCTAATTTCTCAACCTAGTGTTGAGCTTGGATCCTGTGAAAGAACGACCTTTTCTATGGAGAAATTATTCAGTACCCTTCAGGCAAACCATTGTGACAAGAATTAGAAAGAAATCCTACTCCTGAAAAGTGGAGCAATCACACCAACAGCAATATCGCTAATGCATTTGTAAGCTTCCTCAAACTACAGGCCTCCAAGTGCCCTATAAATCACTAGGCCCAGCCACTGAAAAAGACTAATTTTAATAGTGTACTTCTTCACTGTGGTGATTAAACTTCAATGAATCACTCAAGAAAACTCAATTACATCAATGGGCAGAACCTATTTTTTTAAGTGTAAATTTAAGTTGAAAAAGTAATTAGGTAGCATCATTAGAACTGCCATTAATAATGTTCAAACCTTTTTGAAATCAAATACCTTTTAGAATTAGCAAAATTGAAACTTTAATTGTATTTGCTATGATAGGCATTGAGACTTGTACTATAGCAGGGATTAAATTTGGTTATTTAGGCATCAATGAAATGAAAATATCTAATGCAAGCTCTCAGTGTAAGCAAAAAAGTGAAGGTAGGCCAGGACAGGAAGAATGGCAGGGAGGAAGGTCCGGTGCACAGACTGTTCTGTTTTGGAAGAGTGACCTCTACAGGAACAAACTGATCACTGGACTGTGAACAGGGGGAGGGGGACTCGGGTGGGGGTTCCTCTGCCATTGTACTAAATCTCTCTCCACAGTCACTGCAGGCCTGCTAATGCAATGCAACCTGGTCTTGCCACCAATCTGTTATTTCAGGAATTCTGATGGCATTTTAAAAGTGTCTTGTTTGTCTTATTCACAGATTTGGTGTTTAATCTTTTCTAGGTCAGAGAAAGGATTTAACTAGATAGCATCATATAAATGCAGGTCCATAGATCTAGTTTAAACTGTGGCTCTGTTAACTGGCTTTTCATGTCATATAGTATATGTGATCATTTGTCATGTAAAACTAGAAAAAACAGCATTTGAAATGTTTCAGTTCATGATAATCATTTTCCACATTTTAATGAAAAACTACGTTGTCCTTTTAAATTTTCCTGTAAAAACTTTACAAAGGACCTTAACACACTCATAAATCTTTCCATTCTTGAAAAAAGTCAGGAGACATCTACAGTATAATAAATTATCTTCTAAAAGCAGTGGAAGATAAATGCTGAAGTTAGGATGTGATTTCTTAATAAATATTTTCAGCTCCCAGATCTAATCCAAACTTGTGTCATTTGAGTCAGACTCTGGGTTTTGCTACCAATACACAGTTAGTTCCCTGATTCAGGAAATACTCCCCTCTTCTTCTCTGTGCACTTTCCAATATGTCTTGTTCATCTAAGGGCACTTTTACAGATATTCACTAAATGGAGTAAATGGGAAATCCTGAATTCAGTTAATACATAAAGTGAGTATGCTGAAATTTACATTAGTGATCTTCTATGTGTCTGGTTTGTTTTTAAACACATTTAATTAAAATTATACATTAAATAATATTTTTGGCATAAAACTTTCTAAACTCATTATCAAACTATCCTTCCTGATAATACTGTGAGAGGGGAGTTCAAACTGTGTTAAAGAAAATCTTTCCATATCACAAAACTTTTGACGGGTTTCAAAGTTTATCAAAGCCAACTTCAGATAAATGCATCAGTGGCATAAATAAAACAGGTTGGAACAATACACGTTTTAAAGCAAGAAAGGCTCTCTTTGCATCATTGCCTAGCTTTCTCTTCACCAGGATTTCTTATGCAAATAACATACCTATTTCCAAAAGTAACAATCTCTATACACCTAAGCAAGAGACTTTCAAAGAACAGGACTATATTTTAAGAATGTGCCTTAATAATTAAATCTTGGAACACATATACTTTCTGCCTGCTCTGACTAGGGACATGAAAATGCTCTCTGATGGACAATACTCAGTACATTACTCACAAGCATGTGCCTTGCTATCATCAAGTCCACTGGCCAAATTTAGCCCTGCTGTCAGCCAGTGCAACTTCACTGAAGGCAATGGGCTGAATCTGGCCCTGCATCTCCACATGGAGAAGTTGAGCAGTAGTTCCCAGAGTGCATAAAGTAGCGCTGCTCAAGGGGAAGTGGGACCAATCTGCACTGCCTGCTTTGCTGGAGGTGAGGAGCTACAAGAGTTGGCAACGAGTCCCGCTGGATCTGGCCCTGCTGGGGATCAGTATGATAAGGCTCATCTGCCCAGAGGCTCTGTACTCAGTCGTGCCCTCTCCCACTGCTGGGAGAATAGCGCCCAGCAGGAATCCAATCATTCTTACAATTCCTGTAGCCCCCAGGGGACCCAGTCAGATTTGGCGCTAAGCGCTGTGCAACTGCTAACTCATCTGAAGCCATGGCCCCTGTCCCCATCGAGTATGCAGTCTAAAGGGGAAATCCGCTGGCCCCATTAAAGTCAACGGCAAAACTCCCAGGAACAGCAATAGCCTTCATTCTAGGGATCCGCCCTTACTCTTCTGTCACCCATATCTCCCCCTGCCCCAGAGCCCTGGTAGGATCCTTGGACTTCATGCTCAGGCAAAACGCCCACTGACTTCCAAGTCATAAAGCATTGCCTCTCCCTGGGAGCGGCCCCCGGCCAGGCACTGCGGGAGCTGGCCCCATGGCTGTGTCTATATTTGTCCTGCAGAGAAACAGAAGCCAGACAAGGTCTACCTCTGATACCCTCCCCGGTCAGACAGACTCGCTGCACAAATCCAACCCACCACCACCCCGCGGTGTCTTCGGGGTATTGAATGGGCGGCAAGATCCTGAAGTGCACTGGGGCGTCGGAGAGTTTCTAACCTGGAGAGCGCCCTGAGCGCAGGGAGGGAGCCGGGCGAGGGATCGCCTCGGCGCCCAGGGAGCCACGGAAGGTGGGTGAGGAGGAGTGCAAGGATCCCGCTGCCCGTGCCCTGTCCGGACTGTGCTCTGCATGTGGTGCCCGGTTAATCACAGCCAGTACCCCAGCGGCGGCACCTGGCCCTCGGGGTGAGAGCAGGCACCGCCGGGAGCTCAGCCCCCTGGGAGCGCAGCGCTCTCCACGGACCCACGTCGGCCTCGCTGGCTGGCTGTGCCATTACAACTAAATCAGACCCCGAGGAAGGGGGAGGGGTGGCGGGGAGGGATGAAGCAGAATGAGGCAAACTTACTTGGGGTTGGAGGAATTCCAATATATCGGGTCTAAAACTATCGATCTGGCCATTGCAGTTCTGCATAAAACCATCAAAACTCCCCAGCAGTACTTCCAAAGGGAGGAGTCTCCCCTCCGCACAGCCATGGTCGACAGCGGCTCCAAGTCCCTTGCCAAAACCTCACCAACTCCTCCGTGCGACTCCCCGTACCTGGTCAGCGGGGGCGGGTGGACGCTCGCTACCCCGCCAACAAGACAGATTGACCAGAAACAAACCAACACCAAGACGAGCGACGAAGCACTTGGTGAGAACTGCAAGCAGCGTTACTGAGTCATTTGTGCCCCAGGCATGTCGGAAATTCTCCGGCGAGATAAGAATCCAGCCACCTCCGAAGTAACAACGCCACCACCAATGCAAACGCCTCAGTCCTCCCTGCTCTTCGGGGGCTCCCGACTGGCTTGCAAGACGCCACTCAAACTGCCAACTCCGCTTTGGATCCAGTGCGCCATCCACGGCCACGGCGCCTGGGGATCGCGTAAAATAAAAACCGAGCAGAACTGGAGATGGGGGCGATTAAAGGGGAGAAGGGACCCGGCCTCCGCCAGGAGGATCCCCCTGGGTCTCTGCTTGCGCTCCCTGGTCCCCGCCGCGTGCAATCCGTGCGGCCACCGGCCCGGGCTGTGCGGGGACGGCGAAGGGAAGCTTCGCTCTATAAATCCACTTCGAGTATCAGCTCCCGGGGCCCCTGGAAGGCGCATCCGCAGGGTTCCATGTCCACTCCCGGCGCGGGGGTGCTGTCCCCGCTGTGTGCAGAGATGCGGGGGGGGACGACGACTCGGACTCCTAGCGTCAAAATCTCCCCTCTTCTTGCTTCTTCCACTCGAGAGCAGCAGTGCGTGCCCAGCGCTGGGTGGCGAGCGGGCAGACCCAGAGAGAGGCAGGAGCCCTTTGGCTTGGAGTGCCCAGGATGCTGCTGCTGCTGCTGCTGAGTAGGTGGCTTGTGCGTGTGTGAGACAGAGAGAGGCAGGGAGAGAAAGAGCCGGACGAGCTGCAGCCTTTCCCTCCCCTGCTCCTTCAGGCTCCAAGTCGCTGCTGCGGCCGCCGCTTGGAGTCTTCACAGAACCGCTCCTAGCGTGCTGCCATAGCAATATAAACTCAGCCCATCCTCCCCTTCAGCCCGCGCTCATAGGGCTGCTGGAGGAGCGGAGGCTCTGGTTGGATGTCGCGTGTGTCACTTACACACCTCAGCCCTCGACATTCTGTCTTCGGGTGGGCCTTGTGTGTGACAGGTGATCCTCTTAAAACACTATAATATAATCTTACTGTTAATAACATGAACAATAATTTTAAAAAACACCATCGCTATGTTCATGATCAGAATAATACAATGCAGGAGGAGACTCCAACCACCGTTTAACACTTTTCCATCCGATTACAGTATTAACTAGAACAATTCAAAAAAACTTTTACACGTCTTGTCATAAAGCAATGTTTATGGCTGCGAGGTACTGGCAACGTTATGCATGGGATAAAAAGGATCAGAGTGAAATTTATCCCTCTCTGCATCCAACCTGTATTTGCGAAGTAATTATATTTCCCTATTTGCAGGTCGTGCTTCCTGACTTTAATTACGTTTCACTGGGAGAATCGCTATTATGTAACTTCACGTCAAGTTTATCATATGAAGCCACATATAGTGTATAATTTAATAATAGAGATAATGAGATAAAGCTCTCCGTCCTCCCGAGCCCTTACCCCCACATGTTTGTATTTTCAGTCAATATTTTTCTCTCCATCCTGTCACGTTGATCCTGGCTGTCAGCATTTCCCACAGGGTCTCTTAATTACAGTTTTCAAAGTTTATTTTGTTACAAAACAATTAGCCACGGACAGTCCTAAATAAACATGATTTGGAAATGCAAAGCCACTTCAAAGAGATGTGGAGCCTGAATTTGCAACAGATAATTAGAGACTCTCAACTCGGGTGTGAATTTTCTCGCCCTTCCCTGTCTGTCACTCAGTGCCACTTTCTTCACGTCTACATATTTGTTATGATGAGGGTTGTTCGGTCAATACTCCTCTCCAGATCCTGAGAATCTCAACAGCACCGGGCAACTTTTTGCAACGAGGCAAGAAATGCCAAATTAGAGTCAACACTGGCTGTCTCCTTGGGGTCAGACTCTCCCAAAGGTCCCTTTACACGGCTCAAAAAGAACAAATGCGATCGAAAGTGGAAAGTGGAAAGAGGCACAAAAAGTAAAAACTGAGTAGGTGGCTGGGGAAGCCTTCAAGAGCGAGCGTTTGCACTCTGATCATTCCTTGCGGCCCTGGAGAGAGAATCCGAACGTGCAGGTCTCAGACGCCCTTGCACATTTCCACAGAGCCACAGCGCCCACTAGCGGCCATTTGGTCACGGCTTCACTATGAAGCAAAAGGAGTCCACACGGGTCTAATCCCCTTCCTGTGACTCCTCTCCTTTTCTCCCTAAAATCTACATCTGTTTCTCCCCCGAATATAACAATACTTATGCGGCGCATCTGTTAGGAATGATTTTTGGAGTGGAGGTTTGGCGGAGGACTAGCAGTTCAGAATGATGGTGATCCCAAGGCTAAATAATAATTATAAGTAAGTCATACACCGTTTTTTAAAATTATGTTGGTTGCTAAATCTCTTGAAATAGGAGTTGTATCCCCCAAAATCGACAAAGTAAATAAAAGTCAGATACCCTGTGAACAACGCTGTTCTTTTCCTCTCTTGAAACATAACCATTTCCCCCACCGTTGAATTAAATGACATACAGAAAATAGGCGAACAAGCCAATTCTGACTAATTTTATTCCACAAGAAAATATTTTTTAAAAATCAGAAGAGTTCATTCTGTTTGTACTGAAATAGGAAAAAGATCTTATCAGGAAAACCAGCTGCCATTTTAATTTGATTCCTTTATTTCTTTTGGACAAAGTGGCTACAATTCCACTTTTTACCAAATTTGTGATTTAGGCTTCACAGACATGTCTGGCACAGATCACTTAAGCCGTTAACAACACAAGGAGAAGGAGAAGGAGGTTAAAGGCGCTTTTGAAGCCTCGTGGGTTGTGTGAATTGCATATGGTAGTTCTCTAATGAAATCGACAACTCAAGGAAGAGGGAAAATCAGTTTGTCTTTCACACAAAACATCCAATATATCTTAAGTACGCTATTAATTAAATTTAATCTGCAATGTTGTCAGAATTGCAGATTCGGCGCAGCAATTAGGTAGAAAAGGATCCAAGTCCCAGGATGGGAACCGATTCCTAACACACAAGTGGGAGACAGAGTTTGTGTATTATTCAAATCGAGGGGCATCAACCAAAGAGCAACCGTTGTCAGTCGGGGTGTGTGTCGGGGGGGTAGGGGGAAGTGTTTAATTTATTTATTTATTTTAAGAAATTGTGTGATTTGTATCCCTTCGTGAGCCAATATAAACAGTGAGTTTGATCAATGCTTCTAGCAACAGAAAAGTGTAAAGTAGATCAAACTCTCTATTTTGTTACGTTTCTACTTTTGTTTGGTTTGAAACAAAAGGTTAGGGAGTGGTGGTCTGTAAAAGCTGTGAGTAAACGGTGACCTCTAACTCTCTGTATCCTTGTTTTAAGTAAACCGGAGGAAATGAAGAGCTCGGCATTGTCTGAAAATATCCCTCAGCAGCTAAAAATACAACTTGCAACACATTATATTTGGGGTCCCCAGAGGTTAATCATGTTTCTACGCAATAAATAAAATTGTTTTATGTAGTCTTCAAAACAACAACAAAACATTTCTTATTTAAAAAAAAACAGACAAACCCGCCTTTGTATAACTAAGCATGGCATGATGCTCACTTACAGTATTTTTATGAAACAACATGTACTGCAATAATTTGACGTACAAAAAAGTAATGCGCTGGATGATGTCTTTATTCATTCGTCATTTTTAAAAGTATCACCAATAACTTTGTTGATTTCTTCCCTACTGGCGATTTAAAATGTTTTGACAATAGCGTTATTTTCCTTTCAGCAGCGAGGCGTAATTTTCCAAGTCTGAGAGGCTACATTGCCCCGAAGGGAAATGCAGGGCGAGCGGGTGACAAAGCCGGGTGGGACCAAAGTTACAGTGGCCGCAGTGTGTTTTGTAACAGGGCAGGAAACCTTCCGAGCTGTCCCACAGCCTGTTCCCCCAGCTCCAGTCCCCTGGTTGCTCAACGCTGTTTACTCCCGTAGAACTCAACACTTGCGGGATCGGGCCCTAGCTTTTCTGGTTTGCCTCCCTACAAACCAGGAATCGCAAAGGAAACGTGAGATTTTGTGAAGGCGGCAAAACTTGGGCTATCAATCGCTTTCTTAGCCACAGGAATCGCTTCTTTAACGAAGCTTTTTCTAACAAATCAAAAGATCAGGAAGTTTGTGACCAGGATAAATATCCAGGGCTTCGCATGTCATCGAAAACATAGTTTCCCCACTCTCTAAACTCTGGAGACCAAGGCTCGATCTCCCGCGGATACTGTGATATGGTTTGGGGGCACGATCCTGAGTGTCTAGCATAGACCTAGTTCCCGTTTTCGGTGTGGGTGCGGGAGGTTTGCGTGAGCAAAGGAGGAGAGGATCGGCCCCATTAGTTGGTGCAGAAAATGATACAATGAAGAGAAACTGCTACATGTGTCTAGCTTGTGTAAAAAGCAAACAAAAATAGAACGATGGGATTTGCGCTCTGGAAGTCTTTATTTCCCGCTTTCATTCCAACCCCAGAGCAGAAACCAGAGATTTGTCTCTGAATAATTCGGTTGTTGTTTTTTTCCAGATCCTGGTTATTACACAAATATTGGCTCTCATTCTATCCTCACTGCAACTTTTAACAAAACTCATTTAGGGAAATAGAAGCAGGATCGGCCCCCAATTCATTAATCCCTTTTAAACATCAATTTAAGGGGGGGGGGAATCAAAATATTTTTAAGTGCAAACCCCCACCCTCATTGGTCATTACCTGAAAATTAGCCAAAGATAGAACTCAATAGCCACAATGAATACTACATTTAATAGTGATAGACAAATGATGGACAATTGATGCTTACTGCTTTTAAACAGATTATTTATTGTTTGTGTACGGCCAGCTGAGTTGGGCGCTTGAAGGAGATCCTAAAACTCTGACCACTATCATCACTCAAAATTTAACAAGATGTATTTTCCATGTCTCTGACACAGTGAATATAGACTTGAACTATTAAATTAATCTGCCCTTTCCCTGCCTCTGTTTTGTAACTGAGAGCAATTTTGGTTCTCTATGCTTTTTCAGAAAACGCTCCTCTCCTCCTAAATGCCACCACTGACAGAATGCACGCTGTAAAACATGGCAGTGTGCAGTTTGGCCCATGCTTTTTGGCTTTATGTTTGAATTATTTTTATACAGACTCTTCTTAGCTCAGGTGCTGACCCCCAAAGGAAATTAAAAACAAACAAACCCCAAACATAAATAATTCTTCTCTGAAGTCTCCAGGTGGGGGCAGGGGAAAGAACCAGGGAGCAAAGTTAATCTGTTTCAGTGGCCTTTTAAAAGGGTGTATGTCTACTCACACAGAACCGATCACTGAGCCAGTATAACCTTTGGTCGTTCCAGGCAGATAGGAGTCATTTGGATATCCACTATGGCCATATTAAAAAGAGGTTCTGCTCTCTTCTCTCCGCTGCCATGAAAATTAAGCCCTCAATTACCACCACACAAACATATGAAGAAAAAACAAACCCAACAGACTGTCTTTGGTTGGGTGATACAAACATGAAAATGTACACACACACAGGCCTGGAAAGTTGTGAGAAAAGCAACTCCAGTTTCTGTAGCTGCAGAATCTCAGGGCCGGGCACTTTCCCCTCTTCCTTGCCCTCCCTGTCATGGATAAATGCAGCCTCCACTGTTATTTCTAAAAGAATTGCCAGAGCATACAAATTGGAGTGTATGTTTCCTATTTGGTTTGAATTTCTCCACTGCGCTGTAAGGGCCCCATCCTGTTCCCATTAAAGAGAGTGGCCAAACTCCCAGGGAGTCCCAATAGTGCAAGATTAGGCCCTCACCAGAGACAGGCAATTGTTTTCCTCCTCCAAAGGGACAAAGGACGGAGCATGGCATAGCCACCGTGCTACAGTCCACACCTCCCTCAGTGCTTTTAAATGGTTAAAAGATCATTTATGTAAGGGGGGACCAAAAGCAGCAGCCCCCATGAAGTAAGTTAAAGGATAGTTTATCATAAGTGCGAAAGAAATCTCACTGATTTTGAAAAAGTTGTTGGAATTGATGGCTAGG
Organism: Natator depressus; assembly: GCF_965152275.1. Taxonomy (NCBI): domain Eukaryota; kingdom Metazoa; phylum Chordata; order Testudines; family Cheloniidae; genus Natator; species Natator depressus. The sequence continues at coordinate 104,056,499 of NC_134234.1, forward strand.
GTAGCAGTGCTAGTTTATTCCACCCTCTCTATGCCTGATTTTTTTTTTTTTTTTTTTAAAACCCAAAACAAAAACAAAGATCCAACAGTCATTTCCTGAAAAGCAGGAGTAGCCAGGCAGGCACAGAGAGATTGTTGATAAGCGCACAGACTCTATTAGTGAGAAACAACTGCTTCCACATTCTTGGTGAAGATAGTAGTAGAGCATGTGAAATAGCATAGGGAAAAAAGCAGGTGGTAATATTTAGGGCAAGTGCATATGTGAGGGTGAAGAAATGGGAGATGGGTGGGGGTGGTTTTCCCTTTTTTTCAGGAAGCAAGCAGGGATTTGATTCCAGTATTAAATGCCTTGAGGTGTAGTGACACTCCCTTTGTTATGCAGGTGCGTAGGGCTTTGGTCTGTTGCTTAGATAGCTCACAGGCCAAATTGTCTCTGCAGGCTTCAGGGGCAGCAGTTCTTCAGTCCACTTCATAGCAGGTCACTTTTCATCAGACTAATGAATGTGGTATGGTTAAAGGGTGGTTTATTGTCCCTGCAAAAGAGCCTCTCTTCTGATTTTGAAAAAGTTGTTTGCGTCTAGGGCTAGGGTAGCAGCTCTAGTTTATTCCACCCTATTTATTCCTTAAAAAAAATCCAACGGACACTTCCTGAAAAGCAGGGGCACCGGAGACAAAGGCCATCTTTATCATTAGATGAAAAATGTATGGTGCACACTGCCTTTGTGCAGGTGGACACAAGGATGTCCCACTCCTATCAAATATTCAGTAAACAAACATGTTCAAAGCAAAGGTTGAAGTGGCTTAAATACCAGGGAAAAATCAGCACCCCTTCTCCACTATATGAGAAATAATCCCCCAAAATAAAGTAATAAAGTCAACGGGAGCTGTAGCTCATAATTGTGACTTCAACATGGTTCAGTGTAACAAATGCAATAGTTCCCTGAACTTTTTTACTAAGCATACCCACCAACTCCATGGTCTTCTTTTGCAAGGCACCCAGAGTTCAAATTAAGGACGGGTGGGGGAGGCAGAGCAGGAGGGAAGGGACAAAACCATAAGCAAGTGTCCTCTTTCACCAGCACTGCTGTCTTTTACTTGCCCTGCTGAGATGGTACTGACCACCTATAGCAGCACCCTCACCCGTGTCACCCTAATCCCAGCCCAGTGCTAGAAGACCCTGGGAAGTAAAGAGTAAGCCTGCCCCTCTCATCCTGCACTAACAGCTCCAGTTCATTGCAACCTGGAGTGTGGGGTTACAGCACTGCTCAAGTTTGGCCTCGCCACCCATCCCTCATGCCAGTGAGCCAAACCTGAGTGGTGCTGCAACCCCACATGCCCGGGTGCAATGCAGAGTGGGGAAACCAGGACAGAAATCATCACTGGGAGGGTTATGGGGCTGGTTCACTCTCCAGCCCCTTCCCGGCCTCCCTTCTGAACCATGCTTGCAACCCATCTACAACCTTCCCATGACCCATCCTTTGGGGGAAAACTGACAGACTATCTATCTGATCAGTTTAATTGTTGCCTGAAGCGTTAAGGAATTTGTATATGTAACAAATACTTGTAACTGTCGACAGGTACAAATATCAGGGAGTGGGGTGGAGTCTTCGGTCATTTCTTGTGACAGGATGTCAAACATCAAATAGCAGTGGAAGAACTTTGAGTCTTCACTATTGCCCTCAGGGTTGCAATTCTTTTAGTGGCAAGAGAAAAAAAATATATATAATATAAAAAGATTATTCCCACTCTCCCCTTCACAACTCCAAGTCATCACAAACAACTGACAGAAGATGTTTTGGGAGGCAGGGGGAATTAAGCACACATAAATCTCTCCCTATACAAAACTTATAAAATACTAGCTGGTAAGCAGAAATATTTGAAGTTAATGGAGTTATGACAATTACACACCAGCTGAGGATCTGCTTCTAGGAAGAATACAAATACACAAGTGTAACATATAGTAGGATGTGAAACCTTTTTTTTGGGGGGGACTGGAATAACTGTCGGAGGAAGGATGACTTAAAAATTACGATCTGAGAAAGCCACTTACACTGCATACCTAAGACAACCAAGATTTGATGTATTGTATTGGTGCCATTATTTAACAAAATAAAATAATTAATGAAGTGTGAAATGACTCACAGTTGCTATCATTTCTAGACAAAAAATATTACAACTGCAAATCTGCATTAGGGCAGATTTAGTTTCTTGCATTCAGAACAGGAGAGGAAACAAAATACATAGGTCTGTTTAAGTATTGATTTTTTAATAGCTTGTTTCTCATATAGGGAACAAGGGGAAGTTTTATATTTTAGAAATACAGGTATCAATTGAGTTTTTAAATAAAGCCTGATGCTTGCTACAGGTCATGTACATTGTTTGGCTTCAGTTTATGTGTTTACTCATTAAGCAACACTTTCTGTAACAATTTATAAAGACAAATTTAAGTACAAGTACTGTTGTAGGTATTTTATATCTTCATGCTTATTGTAACACTCAGGACAAAGTAGAAAGTGTCAATCTGCACCCAACTCCAAGTTCCAGACAAAGACTGCTGCATACTGTTACAGTGACACATTCAACCTGCTACATTTATCAAACCCACAGAAACAGATCTGGTGAAGTATCAGGAATTCTTTCCCTCTTATTCCGGAAAATCTTCAAATGTTTTGTCAACAATTACGATCTTTCATTTTAAAGTATTCACTATAGATGTTGTCATACCAATAGGAAAATGGAATTTTAGAACTGGACACTACAGTAGCTGAAGTTTCAGCAGAAGAGTTACATACAAAAGGGGATTTTATATATAGTTTTCAATCTGTGTTTTCATTTGTCAGAATAAAACCCGTATATAAATGGATAACATTCAGGATGCTGCACATGAACAACAGTTGCTTTGTGCCTAAAACAATGTATTTAAACAGAACTTCACCTTTTGCTTTCCATTACCTCGCAAGTGTGCTTGCCCTTCAATTTAAAAATAAATATACATAAAGGTTTATTTTCCCCTTCCTACATCTATCAGATCCAATATATATGGTGATGACCCTAAATTATACAACATACTATATAATGAGGCAAACTCAAGGGGATTAGCTACTGAAGTACTTTTCTGGGTTCAGTAAGCTAAACAAGCCAAAATAAGTCTGTCAGAATAAAACCAACATTTCATGAGAATAGCAATAGCCATTAAAAAGAAATATTAAAAACTGTGGGTTTTTTAACTGTCTGTGTAATCCTTGCATTAGAGGTAGGAAAAACAATAATTTTTTTGAAGTGAACTTAAAAAATACCACTGTATTTTTGAATTTAGGAAAGTGAACTGTCACTCTTACTGTAGTTATACAAGTGTACTAAAAAAATTTACTTAAACATATGAATTTAAGACTTTACTTTATTCAGCAAATTGGTTTATTTACACAATGGGGAGTGCTGGTTGAATTTTGTCAATGTAATAAAAACAATCTAAGAGACAATACTGAACTCTCAATCTTTCTATATATTCATAGCAGAATTGACCGTTTCCTTACCTGTATCGGGAACATCAAGTGCAACAGTGGGACAGTATCATAGGACACTGATTTAACAATAAACCACAGAGGTCCAGTACTACTTTGGGAATTTACTGATGCATGTACTAACTTTTTTTGTTATTAAAAGTCAGCAAAACCAGCATGAAATTTGGTCTAATATCAGAGTATAACTCTGAGATCAGCGGGTCAGTAAAAACCTTATCAGATCATACAGAATTTATAAAGTGACCTGATCTGCTTCAAACCACTATTACAGAAACAAAATGGATGAGAACAGATTACTCTCTAAAAGGCAACAGTGATCTGATAAGGATTTAACTTAATGGAAGTTTAAAAAAAAATATTAAGAATTGCAGAGCACAGCCCCTATTAGAACAAGCTAACTTTCCAGACTTCCCAAAAAAAAAATAAAAAAAAAAAAAAAAAAAAAAATAAAAAGAGAAAAGTGAAAAAAACCACTTCAACATGAAGCTACCATACAAAGTTTTTCTGTTTCATTTTTCTTTTTAAGAGTTCAGAGTTCCAATTTAATCCTGGCTCTTAAGTGAGAAGGACAGTTTTGGCCTAGACTTTCCCTTGCCCAGGATCATTTTTTGCTCTTCCTTTTGCTGACGTTGCCTCTCTTGTTCTAGTTTCATCCTCTCCTCATGAATCTTTCTTTGTTCTTCAACAATTTTCAATTGTTCTTCAGCCTGTATACAAAACCAGTAGAATTTAGAATACATAATATTTTGCAGCCCCCATAGTAGTAATTTCTTAATCTCTGTTTTACATCTATTCAGCAAACACAGGGCCCAATTCTGAAAATTCAGACACGTAGCTACTCATGTTACAAGTTCCATTGGCTTCACAGAAGTAAAGTTTTGCACATGCATCAACATTTTAGGGATCAGGCTCTTAAATGCATATCAAAATCTCATACACCAATATAGTTCTTTCCATTTTCAACACACTTTACAAATATTATCTGTATATATTTATATGCATTAAAATTTTAAATATAACATTGTTCCGTTTTCATTATCGGGGAAATCAATGTATAAAAAGGAATATTCTCCACTACTTCTTGTTTGTGTTTGATAACTTAAAGGGGCACTATCAATATAGAGCAAAACACTGCCAAGTTTTCATCCGATTTCTTTCTCAACCTATTACAAATTACCATTTAGGCTCAAATAGTGCAAGCACTTATTCAGTAAGCTTAATGGAATGACTCAGGCATAAAGTGACTTGTGTCTATTTGCACTATCAGGACATAATTACTAAAGAAGGAAAGATTAGCGGAAGAACTTCTGTATTTTCAAGTTTTTATTTTGTTAATTTAATAGTATTTAGCATATAGTTAGTTTAAATAATTTCTTCTGTTTGTATAGTTGTTTTTCCATAAAGTGATAGGAATAAAAATGTGATTGTAAAACCACAAAAACTGACCGTGAGATTTTAAAGCAGGTGTAAATCCAGAAACCAATTTTAACAAAGGCCTTATCTACACAAGAAAGCTGCCTTGGTTTAAATAAACATGTGATTTTAAACAATTTACTTAAACTGGTGCAAACCCCTTTGTGACCAAGCTTATTTTACATTATTTTAAACTGATCAACCAAAATAAACCACTCAAACCAAAATAACAGCATCCACACAGGGATGCAATGTTTTTGCACTGATTTAACTAAACTGTTTTAAAACCTATTGATTTACTTTAAACGAGTGCAACTATCATATACAGAAGTCAGAAGTGTATGTGCTGACAAAGTCTTCACCACCCACCGCACATTGGAATTTCGCTTGTGTCAACCATGTTTATACCTGTTCTGTTACACTAGGAACACTAGTCAAAGCCTGGTCAACAGTCAAAACCTGAAAGGATACATTGGGAGCTGGAAAGAGACTGTTTGCCATCAAAGTCAATGGGATCATTCACACTGACTTCAATGGGAGTAGGATTAGATGTTAAAAAAAAAAATTTATGGAGCACATCAGGCAATAGGATTTGAACATGTCTACATTAATGTAAACTTCATTTCTACCTACCAGTTTAGCTTGTGCTTCTGCAATTTTTCGATTATTCTCTTCTAATATTCGCTCTAGTTCCTCACGTTTTGCACGCTCTTCCTCCTAAAGGGGAGGACAGGGTAAGATGTTAGAAAAGTAAAATACTCATTATGTGTCTTCACTAATCTTCCTCAGAATTCTTTTGTGAACTGACTTACGGGGCAGCTTTACAGCCACCTATTTTGTCTCAACAGTAAATTGTGCAGCCACTAATATTGGTCTCTAGTACTAAATTTAAATCATCCCTCCCAGTCCAAACAGCAACAAACTAAACCCTCCCTAATCATAGATTCCTGACAATTTATTACTAATATTTTAATACCACACAAATGAACAAGGACAACTACAAAAACTGGATAGTATTTACCAAATTAAAAAAGTAATATATAAAATATAAATAAAGTGAATAGTTTGTCTCACCAATTAAGTATACCTACGTATTCTTTACCTATACTCCTTTAATCAGCATTAAAAGTTGAATATTTACTGTCTTGTCCAGTGTCCTGCAGAGTGTGCTCCTCGGCTGCCATACGCGCCAGCTTCCTCTTTAAAATGATTTGTACTGTTAGCTTGGCAATACCTGCATCAGCAGCTCAACCATTTATAAAGAAACAACATACAAGGAAGGCTGAGCTGAGGAATGCAGATGTTTATGATAAGAAGGAACAAAAATATGTAAATCATTCCTAAGGCAAACAATTAATAAGAAAAATACATTTACTGTTAGTGAAAAATACAAATGGTAATCCATACTTCATGGAACTAAGGGCTTCTTTCGTGGGGAAAATGGACTTAACATTCAATATTTTGACAATTTTAAGACAGCTTAAACTGTCATCTACAGTTTGAACTGGAATTCAGGAGTCCAGGAAAGGCATGATGAGCAAATAGAGCCTTATAAATTGCTGTTTCCTTGGTGAATTTAATAAAACTTTGTTATGCAAAACATAAATATGAAGAGTGCGGGAAGGTTTTTGAGGTGCTTCAGTTCACATAATAAATATCCAAATTATTTTAATATTTGGAAGATTTTAAATCAGCCAGAGGTTTGTGTCTGTGTAAAAAAAAAGTTAATATGAAACAAAAACAAGCATATGAAGAGAAAACTTCTTACGATGACTAGTAATCAGCTACTATCTAGCACGCTTTGCTCCAGGAATTGAAATATATTTTACATAGAAAAGCACTGATGAAACTACTCCGCATCAAACTTAATTTATGGTTTTTAAAACCCTTTTTGTGAATAATGCATCCATTTAGTTAACTGAAATCCACTATATACAAATTTCAGCAAACTTGTATGTATCTAAAGTCAAAATGCATTTCTCTTAAAGTTGAACTTTGAATTGCACACATGTGAAATTCTGCATAACTTAAGTCTCAACAAAAGAGATTTCAAAGATATTATATTGGCAGACAAACAGTTGATGTTTAGCCTGAAGGGGAAAGCATCATTATTAATGGCTTTCCCATTGTAAAATAATCAAGTTATTCATTTAGATCAACAAGTAAAAGAAGTACGGAGTCAGAGAGTTACTGGATACTCAGTGCTATTTAGCTGAATTTTCTTTAAGGGTTTAAAAGTTTGACTTTAAATTTTTGGATCCTGGAGTGATTAGTGCAGACAAGCATCAAAGCCTTAGTAGCAAATTACTGCCTCACAGAAAGACGTTTTTCAGCTTTTCCTCCAGCTGCTGATAAAACAAGTCACATGTTTAGCTTGACTTCAGACAAGGACAACCTGCTCCTTAATAAATTCTAGAGGGAAAAAAAGGAGTTAGTAGTTATTGAAAAATGGATATAATGATTTGGACATAAGTCCTTGGTGAAGACGGTGGCTGGGCTTATGTTCAAAGTACAGGAATTAGTCCAATGTATGCTCAAAGAGAATGTTTGTTTTAAAGGGAGAACAGTAAGAAAACCTAGTTAAAGACAGGTACTGCAGCTCAGTGCTGGACCCTGCTCTTTTCCTGACTGAAGGCAAAAAGCCTCTTACAGTCTAGGTAAATAAAATGAAACAAATGAAGGATACACTTTATAAATTTTAACCCTTTCCCCCCAAATAAGAAAGGATTGTGGATAAATCCTGCAGCCATGGCAAAAGTTTCAAACAATTCTCAAATATGTAGGTCAGTTCCATTAAAATTCAAGTATCCTTGTACAGGTTTTAGGAGAATAACTGTTTTAAGTATCAGTGAGCTCCTCTGAATAGGCTAGAAATTAAGTTTCGCAGCAATGCAAGTTTACACGAGAAGGGAATTAGATTTGCTGTATTCCATCTCTTTCTGAACCGAACAGGAGGCACAACCAGACACTGAAAGTTTTGCCATGGACTGTCTCTACTTTCCAAACGACCGAGCGTTACCTCTCTGGCTTTTTGTGCCGCAAGTTCAGCTTGTCGCTGTCGCTCGAGTTCTTCGAGCAACTGTTTTTCCATGATGCGCTTAGCCTCCTCCACCCTGCGGAGAACCTCTCGCTCAATCTCATCCTTCCGTTTCTCCAGCTCTTCCTCTACGCGCTTAGCCACAAGCTCTTCCACTCTTCGGGCTGTCTCTTCCTCTATGAGTTTCTCTTCAATTTCTTGTTGGCGTCTAGAAAAAGAGACATGAAAATAATAATTTAATTAGTTATTTCAATAATGAAATTTAAATAAATCTTTGAATTCACAGATTGACGTAGAAGATTATGGTTGGTATTATATATTTAAATGTTTTCCTTTATTCTTCGTTCACACACCACCCATAAAAAAAATTTGCTTTACATTTAGGAGAAAGTGACTACAAAAGCCATAGCAACATAGCATATTTAACACATCTTAAAATGTTACATTTAACAACAAAATAGCATTTTGAGTAGGTTGTGATACAGCAAATGGACTATTTTGACTCTGAACGTTACTTAAAACACAGTAATGTTGAAACGTACCTATCAGCTAAAGTACCCATCCCCCTTTCAAAATTCAGAACATTTTAGGTTCTGTGTTACATGAAGTAATAAAACACTGCCCTAAGACCTCTACCTCAAAGGCACCAAACTGGTCTCTAACTAAAATAGAAAGCAGAGACAATAAAATTTGTAATTTGAATATTCCTAACGAAAGCTCCATGTGTTGTCGTAATCTAGATTGCCAATAATTTACCTTATCACATATCAAATATTGCAGATCTACTTAATTTTTTTTATGATGGTATTGAGTGTCAAGCATAATTGTACAAGAGCAAAGAATATCAATTCGGAGTCCAAAATAAAGCATAGCTTTTGTGTTCTGCATTTTTATAAAGGATTTTTTTTTCTAAAGAGTGGGGTTTTTTGTTTGTTTTTTAGTAAGATGCTAATTTTTTTTTTAAAAGGCTAACACCAAATATGATAGGATGCAAAATGTTATATTCACTTAACTTTAACCCCCCTCAAATTTTTCACTCAACAGTAAAATATTGGGTTAGATCCTATAAACGCTTAATACCTGCTGTAGTGCTTGCTACCATGAAGATGAAAAAGCTCCTCATGATAGCAAACACTATGCACAGTACTGAGCATTTGCAGGATCGGGCCCGTACGTGAATTAAATATTCAAATAGTAACAGGATGTTCATTTTATAAAAAATAATATCCTACAGCTATTTCTTAAATGGTATTCACTTTTCAGGATTACTGTTCTGTATTATTTTTTACATTCACACTGGACTTTTGTTTGAATTGAAATGTAAACACACTAGTGAAATACTGACTACAATATGTTTAAAAGAGATACATCTTAATTTGTCAGTTAGGACCAATAATCTATGGTTTACAATATAAGACCTAAACTAGAACAGTTTCCGGTCACTTTCTTGTTAAAGTAAGAGTTTCAGACGTTATTCACCCAATTATAAGTATATTTTTAATATGGACACATTTTCAATTATTCATATATTTTCAGAAAAATGATATAATTTGACAGATTTTGGATTTCCTAATGGGGATTTTACAAAATAGTAAGACAACACAGATCCTAAAGGGAATGGATTGACTGTCTAAACAACATATTTGAAACACCTAGGGTCTCCTTTAACCCATAGATCTAACCCCCCATAGAGTAAATTTAGTCTTTCATTCTACTGATGTAGATGTGGTCTCTTTCTGATGAAACCTTAAACCAAAGTTCTCTGCTTTAAGTAGATATAAGATAGTCCATAGCCCATTTTCTCACCCCAGTGTTGTACAGTGTATTTGTCACCCACTGAACTTTCATTCCAGAAATAACTACAAGGTTCTTGTAGGCATATTTGCTAAAGTGTTTTCAAAACCTTCAGAATAAGGATAGAATCTAAAACAATATTATATTACTCAGTAGGTTGTAATTGTGCTGTAAAATTTGCTTCAAGTTAAGCCTTGGTATATATCAGGTACCGATCTATACAAATCTGTATTTATTGTTGCCCTCTTAATCAAATATTTGAACATGAGACGTTAAATCCATATGAAAAGAATTATTTTTTAATTAAAGCAAATATTTCAGGCAAATGAACACATGTGCACTGCTCACTTTAAAAAATAATGTAAGTAAATTATATTGTTCTCAAATTAGCATTGCACTGTGCAGCTCTCACCTACTTCTACTCCTGGAAAAAAAAATCAGGATTCATAAAATTAGGAGCAGCACTTGCATATCTTTCCATATTTACGGACAATTATTACATTACACACACACCAAAAGTTAGTGTTCCAGGAAATGTGATAAAAAACTACACTAAAAAAGCTGTGTTAAAAAAAACATGACTACACGGGAATTTATTCTCAAAAGTTTTAAGTTCTGTATTAGACCACCATCCTAACATCTACATTTGAAGATTTAACTCTACAAGTCAATGCTGTAGATTCTCAATAAATGCAGGATCAGGCTTAAATATGGTGGTGTAGTTTCTATCCATAAGAAGGTATTTTCTGTAACACATGTATACAAGACTTCCTATACAGAGGCAAAATTGGCATCTTCCTCTAACATGCAACACTTTCATAAACACCAGAAAGTCAAAGCATGTTTGTGTCAGATTTTTCAGGATAAGTTATGAGATGCATATAGAGTATGGTAGGAGTTTTATGAGAGCTGCAAGAAGGAAAGTGCTTATGATTCAGTGGCTTTGCTACATAAAAGTTTTCATATTAATTTATTTGTAGACCTTGAAATTAAGCGTCACTGCAAAGAACAGAAAACAGGGTAAAGCACAGAGGTCTCTTACATCTCAGGACAGACGTTCTGTACAGATTCAGAAGACAGACATCTACATACATTGAAAATAGCTATCACTAGGCAATTTGGTAAGTGACATATAAGCCAGTATGAAATAGGAAGTAATTGATTCAACTAGTGGAGCACAAAATTTAAATTTAATATAGTTTGCCACATTAACAAAGCCCAAATGGAATACTATACCCTCTTCCCCCCGCAAAAACCTCCCTCCCCTCAAAAAACATACCCTACCAAAAACATGGAAGTTCTTACTTTTTTTTTTTTTAATTATTTTTTTTAAGTTCACAACACTTAAATAACCTGGACAACTAAGGACTCTTGTGCACCTCTTAAATAGTATTTTGACAAACAGCAGAATTTTGTTTGCCTAACAAACTCCTGTGAGAGAAAGACTGCACTTTACTGCACTGTTGCTACTTCGATCAAATCCCATATTGCCCACCTAGATCATAAGTCACAAGTATTCCACCATTGTTCATAATAAGCTGATTTGTGTAGTATAACAAAGTTGTTCTAGAAAAACACTAAAGGGCAGGTAAGAATGCCAAAAGATTTTTTTCTTAATGAGCTCCGGCCTACTATTCAGGTAAACAGAACTAGATTTGTTGCAAATCAAAGTTTTAATGGCAACATAATGATCAACTGCTTAGGTATTTGATATAAAGATCTTAAACCTTTCGTTTTCCTTCAGTACTAGAACAGTTTCTTCCCTCTCCTAAAGAGCCATTTTTGGTTTGATAAGAGATCAGGCCTTTGTTATAAAAAGTAGATGTCCAATTATTTTAAAATTGCAAATATTTCACAAGTCACATATACGTTCTCAAATAAAATATTTAAGTGTTTGCCTTAGAGCTCATTTAAAGTGTTACCTGTGAATGAAAAATAATCTGGAACAAAAACATTAAGATTCCAAATTGAGAAGGGACTGAATGTTTAAAAATAAACAAACAGAGCCTGAATCTCTTCTCACTCTTCACTAAAGGCTAGGGTAACTTCACTGATTCCAGTAGAATTAATCCTGATTGGCCCAGGTCTAACAGGAGAATCAGAGCTGAGTGTCTCTAAGACAAATTATTTTGAAATTTTTCAAATGAGTGTTCTGTAACCCTACAATATTTGATGATATCGCTATCAAACTGCAGTTAGCATAGGTCAAGAGGAATCTCAACAGCAGAATACTTTACAATAGAAATAAAAGAAGCAATATGTAGAAATCAGAATTTCTAACATATGCATAATTTGTAATTATTTCATTCATTATTATATAGCTAGAACAAAGCCAAAAGAAAATGAGTTGGTGTAAAATTAATCAGACTGGTTGTCATTATTTGAGTCTACCTAAACATTCACTTACAAAGTGAATCAGACATTTTTTGTTTTCCCAAGTCAATATTTTTGCATCACTGGTTCATATATCAAGGTGCCAGGTTTATTGGGCATTCAAAAATAAGGATGGATTTACGACAACTTGTTACAAGGAGTTTTGTTGTTGTCTGTGATGAAGTAAGAAATCACAAGGGAGAATAAAAATATTTCTAATAACTTAAATAAGGCTGCAAGGTGAACTATTCGAGAACCTAATTCCAAATCCATAACAAAATGAAAGGAATGCCTCTTGGCTTCATGAAATATAACAAGAGCTACCCACACGAACATGCTAGTTTTGTTCAGCGGGGCGAGTGGTTCACGCTAGGACTCCTCTCTGATTCAGCGCTAATGCAGAGCCCCCGAGTTAGTATACTTTTTGAGTGCATTCTTTTTACAAGGCACAACACAGCCTTCGGGCCAACTAGGAGAGCCTCAGCCTAAAGAATAAGCTGCATGCTTGCAGAAAAGGGGAGGGACAAAAGTCTGGCACTGGGCGCTGCACCCACAGCCCCAGAGGCGGCGAGGCCTCGGACAGACGAGGAGACCGTACCAAGCATGTTAGAAGAGGAAGCGAGATGGATGGGCAAGGAGGGAAGCAGCGGCTCCGGGCTGGGTGTTTTCTACCGGGGAGGGGGGGGGGCGGGGGGAGGAGGGCAGGGCGAGATTCCCCCTGGATCGAAGCGAGAGGAGGGAGCCGCTGCGAGCCGGGCTCGGAGAGACGAGGCCCCAGGCGGGACTCCCCGAGGCGGACACTCACATTTTCCGCTGCCGCTCGAACTCCGCTTTTTTCTCCTCCTCCTCCCGCTTCTGCTTCTCGTCCAGGCTGCTGCGCTTGCTCACCGTGCGCCCGAAGATGTCGATGCGGTCCGGGGGGGACGAGGCGCGCTCCCGCTCGCGCTCCCGGCGGGACGAGGGGGCCGTGTTGGAGCGGGAGCGGGAGCGGGACTCGCGGCGCCGGTTCCGCTTGGTCTCCCGGGACTTAGAGCGCTTGCGCGCCCGCTCCTTCTCCCGGGAGCGGGACCGCGAGCGGCTCCGGTTCTTCTTGGTGTGCTTGGAGCTTTTGGTGTGCTTGGAGCGGGACGAGCTCCGGCTGCGGGACCGACCCATAGCGGAGCCCCCCGGCCGCGGCCGCCCCGCCCGAGCCTGGACGCTAGCGGCACCTGAGAGAGGCGCGAGGGGACGCGCGCATCAGCCTGGCTGGGCCTCTCCCCCGCCCGGCTCACTGAGGAGAAGGAGCAGGCCCCGGAGGCGGCAGCGAATCCGGACGGAGACAAGATGGCGGCCCCAACCCAGCGGTGACTCGGCTCCTTGCCGCCCCACAATGCACCGCGCGCGCACCCTCGGCTCCCCCTTTTTGTCTGCCGGAGATACCCGAAGGCGCTCGGAGAGGTTCGGGCTGAGTCGGGGTGAGCTCGGGAAGGGGTGGGACGAGGTAGAGCCCCTGCGCATGTGCACAGCCGGCCCTGCTGCCATTGGGTGGAAGACGGCGCCTGGGCCCGGTTTGCCCCGCCCCCCTGTGGCCGGGTCTTCCGCGGCGCTGAGCCGTGAAGGGCCCAGAGTCCTGATGGGGGGGGCGGCAGCGGCTGGGGACAGTCTCAGGGGCGGGGCAGTGGCTAGAAGTGTGACTAGCACGTGCCAGGGGTGCGCCGCTGCGTCCAGTTCCCTCCGCGCTTCCCTCCTCACTGGCGCGGGGCTGAATCGGGGCCTCGATCCTGCCCTTGAATCCCGGGCCCCAGGCCGCCCCTGCACAGCCCCACCGACCTCCGTGGGGCCCCCGGGGGGGGGTCTGCCGTCTTGCGTCTGATTACAAGACTGGAGCCACAATTTGGCATTGTGTATGCTTGCCGCGACACCGGGTTCAGCGGCACCCGTTGCTGACCCCTTAGGCAGGGCCGGCTTAACTTTTTGTGGGCCCGGAGCCAAACATATTGGTGGGCCCCCATGGGGCAAGGTGCGGGGGGGGGTGGGATGGTCAGCCTCCAGAGTGAAGGGCGGGCTGGGGGCAGATGAGGCACAGTGCGGTGGGAGCGGCCCCGCTCTGCGCAGCCCAGCAGGAGGGCACTGGTTACCAACCTGCAGCTGCCAGACGCACACTGGCCTGCCCAGCCCTGTGCTGCCAGCAGGCCCCTTCCCCTTGAGGGCGGGCCCCCACCACACCGCCCCCCTGCCCAGGGCCCCACCCTTATGTCCAGCACCCCCTCGCCCAGAGGCCTCCACCATAGATCTCTATGCCCAGGCCCTACCCCTCCCGCAGACCTCCACCGCTGGCCTCCCACCACAACTGCACAGCACCCTGCACACCACACCGCTCTCCCAGCAGCCCCCACCCATAGACCTCCCCGCTGCCTATACAAACCTCTTTTCCAATCTGCACCTCACAGTCCCACCGTCACAGCTGCACAGCAGCCCATATTCCTGAGGGAATTCTGCACCAAGAAAATCAAAATTCTGCACACAATATTTTAAAATTCTGTAAATTTTATTTGTCAATAAATAAATGTGGAGGCTCCATCATGGCAGTGGGGAGCATAGCCACTGGTTGCATGGAGGTGAGGAACACAGTCACTGGTTGCATGCAGCCTCCCCCCACCCCACCCGGGACAGGGACTCGGCAGCGAGGCTGCACCCAACCCTGACACAGTGCAAGGGCCAGGCCTGCCCCAGAAGCACCCTGGGGCCCTGCCCCCTGTGCCAGGTGCACCAGGTGTGGGTGAGCAGGTTCAGCCCAGCAGCAGGATCCAAGTGCAGAGGGACTTAGTGTGGGGGGATCCAGGTGGGGGTAAGAGAGTTCTCTGTGGGGCAGTCTGGATGCGGGCGGCTCAGTGGGAGACCTGGATGCACAGAGCTCAGTGGAGGGTTCCAGGTGCAGGGGCAATGGGACTCCACATGGGATCCAGGTGAAGGTGTTTGGGGCTCAGCGGGGGAGTCTAGGTGCAGGGGAGGTGAGGTTCATTTGTGTCAGGGTGCAGGTGGTTGTGGCTCAGTGTGGAGGGTGTCTGGGGGGGCTTATCACAGTGGTACAGATGCAGGAGAGGTGGGGCTTGTCAGGGTGAGGGTTCGATGGGTCTGCTTAACGGGGAGCCCCAGCTTCTGCCAAGGGGATGCTGCAGGCTGGGCTCCAGCTTCCCCCCTGCCCTCGCTTCTCCCATCCCCTTCTCTTTCCCATCCCATGCCCCTTCACCGTCGCTCCATCTCCTCCCCACCCCACCTCACCCGCTTCCTTTCCCACTGCCTCTTCCCTCTGTCCCCACTTCCCCCATCCCCTTCTCTTCCCCATCCCATTCCCCACTGCCCCATCTCCTCCCCACCCCATCAGCTTCGTCCCCACTGCCTCTTTCCCCCAGCCGCCACTTCCCCTGCCCCCTTCTTTTCCCCATCCCATGCCCCTTCCCCACTGCTCCATCTCCTCCCCATCCTACCCCCTTCCTTCCCTACTGCCTCTTTCCCCCTAGCCCCAGCCTGCCTCTGCCCTTCCCCACCATAGGCACTCACTGTTGTACAGAAAACAGGATGGCTCCCAGCACACAGAAGGGGAGCTCAACCAACACAAGGACCCAGAAAGTGGCATCTTCTGAGCAGCACCCTCTTTCTTTCAGCCAGGCAGCTCTGCGCTTGCAGAAACGGGGGGAGGCAGTGGCATGTAACTCTGTGTGCCCCCACGCCTTGCCTCTGTTTGGGGGCACTGTCCCCCAAACTAAGTCCATGGGTGTTCTCAGCTGCCACCCTGCTCCCTTTACTTCTCGATCACTTTTGAAAGGGAAGCAAAGAAATCTGCAGGGGATCTGTTCTCATTCTCCCAGGAGTACCCCCCGCGAACCTCCAGTGCCCCCCCACAGACCCTCCAGAGACCCACTCTCCCACGCTCTTCCTGCCCCCAGCCACACTCACCGGCCTGCTGGAAGTGACTATGTCCATGCATGGGCTGAGCCTGCAGCACTGCTGGGTCCGGTCAGGGATCCCTCTGGTCATAGGCGCCGACTCCGTGGGTGCTCTGGAGCTAGAGCACCCATGGGGAAAAATAGGTGGGTTCTCTGCACCCACTGGCAGCCAAGCTCCCCTCACACCCTGCTCCACCTCCTCCTCCCCTGAGTGCACCATGTCCCCGCTCCTCTGCCTACCTCCCAGCATTTCCTGCCCGGCTGCCGCCAAACAGCTGTTTGGCAGCGTTAGCACACTCCTGGAGGGAGGAGGAGAGGGAATGTGGCATGCTCGGGGGAGGAGGCGGGGAAGAGGAGGAGCCGGGGCGGGGATTTGGGGAAGGAGTTGGAATATTGGCAGGTAGGGGTGGAGTTGGGGCAGGGACTTTGAGGAAGGGTTTGGATTTGGGGTGGGGAAGGGGTGGGAAGAGGCAGGGCCTCATGGAAGGGGTGGAGTGGGGGCAAGCCTGGGGACAGAGTGGGGGAGTCGAGCACCCATAGGAAAGAGGTGCCTATGCCTCTGGCCCCTTGGAAGTGGCACAACCAGCCAAGACAGAGTGGGAGTCCACCCTGCCCTGGCCAGGCTCCCTCAGGACCCACATGCCTGGAGGGACCCAGCCCACCATTCACGACCCAGGGGTTAGGCGGGAGAGAGTGGGGTGAAGAGGAGTGAGCGATGGGTGGGGTCTTGCCCGGGCAGAACCCAGGCAGAGCAGGTTGGAGAGGTGGGGCCACAGTCTGGACACTGGGGCCCCTTCTGAGTGTGGGCCCGGCCCCATGGAGTTACTGGCACCATGGTAAATCTGGTACTGACCTTAGGTAAATTTGCTAGTGTAGACAAGGCCTGGGATGCACAAAAAATCCTTTCTAAAACAGAACAACTAATCACTGTAAGAGTAGAGAGGGTGTGTAATCTAGTGATTAGGCTGAGTATGAGGGCTCATCTACACTGGCAATGCTAAAGCGCTGCCACAGAAGCGCTTTAACACGGCTTGTGTGGTCGCAGCGCAGCGCTGGGAGAGAGCTCTCCCAGTGCTCTAAAAAAACCACCTCCACGAGGGGCGTAGCTCCCAGCACTGGTGCACTGTCTACACTGGCGCTTTACAGCGCTGAAACTTGCTGCGCTCAGGGGGGTGTTTTTTCACACCCCGAGTGAGAAAGTTGCAGGCCAATGTAGACAAGCCCTGAGTGGCTGAATGAAGATGCTTGGTTCTGCTCCCAGCACTGCCACAGACTTATTTATCTTCAGTGGGGAAATGTACCCAAACTTCCATTGATGTTTTAATTGGTTCAGATAAAATGGTGGGAGCGTGAGGGAAGGAAGTTCTCTCGTGGTTGAATTCCCACTTAAAAAAAGACCTCATTCAAATCGTTACAGCCTGTTACTATATGTAATATGGAAGTGTAAAGGGTAAAGTGAAAAAATAGTTAAAATTACACTTTATTGCTTTATTTAATTTTTGGCAAAAAAAGTTTCTGTTAATAATGATGATTAGTTAAAAGTGAACTGCAAATGATTTCTAAAAATATAATCCCTTTTGTGCCCCTTTTTGCTTCTTTATGATAGATAAAGGCGTGAAAAAATATGTAAGTTTTATTTCTGCTTGTTTTACCGTATTAGGAAAGTGAAGTCTAGTCTTCCTGGGTTTTACTAGACTAAGGATCTCTTTGTGTTCTCCAAGTATATGTATGTGAGTTCTCACATCTTAATTGAAGGAGTGGTGGCCATGGAGTCTTTAACAATGACGTAATTTTCCCACAATGTTAATTAATCACTACAGTTAAATAGATGTTAACAAAAAAACAAACAAACAAACCAACACACAAATAATTTTAAAGTCTTGACAAAGTGTTTTCCATCTTATTTGCTCATCTTTTAATCTGCTGTCTCTTGTGGTGTCATAATTAGATGTGTGTGGAGAAAGGTAATTCCATTTCATGGAGGATTTTGATATTTTGAAATTTGGTTTAATTCCAGTTTGAAATAAAACCCAAACATTTTGAAATCCTCTGCAAAAGTAAATGATCCCTGCAAGTCCTGGGGTCCCCAACATTGATGCAGTCCACTGGGATCCCCAGCTCAGAGACAGTCCAAGCTTTGGGGTCCCAGGATCAGTGGCAGTTTGCATTGTGGGCTGCCCCAGAGCTGTGCACCCTGAAAGCCTGGGCTCCTCAGCAGTTGGGTAGGTTAGCTGGCAGAAACTACACAGGTTTTCCAGGGGATCTTTGTCAAAATTGAACAATCAGTACTAGCAGTAAGTTTCAATTTCAACGAATCAGTAAGTTCTTACCAAAAAATGTTTCACTGGAATTTTTCTGACCAGTTTTAGCCTTAATTTTACTAGTACTCCGGTCACTAAAGCATGCATAGGACCTGAACTGTAATGTAAAAATCAAGCAGAAAATTATAAGATCTTTCATGGCTCCTTTATAAATCCTAAACAAGGTAAAAAGGACACAAGCCTATGTTTTCCCCTCTGCAGGTGACCTTTAGCAGCATCTGTATTTGACCTCTCCAGTCCTCTGTGTTATAGAGCTCTTCCCTCTTCCCCATTCTAATCAGTACTATTAATGCATCCGAGACTGTAGGCTTCGTGAACAGTGTATTATCGTAGTTCTTTGTGTGATTTAATAAACAAATTATTTGATCATGTTTGGTGGTGCAATAAAACAATTACAAAAATACATTATTCATAACAGGACTCCTTTTACTAGAAATTCAGGATTGTTTAATTGTTATTCCTGTTTTATTCACAACAACATGATAGGAATACAGGGTTTCCAATACACAGGATCAGACTGATATTTAGATCTTGGTTATGGGCAAAACCTGATGTTTCAGGAAAAAAAGGTCCCTTTATCCTAAATAATGCACCTATCAAACTATGCAATGTTACAGAATGGAGAATATTTTCTGACTCAGTCTTTCACATACCCTGAAGTATGAGATTTGTTTTTCTCATCAGTCTAAGTTTGCCTACCACAATAATAATAATGTATAATAAATTAATATCCAGTCTTTTTTACAAATACAGCTGCAGTATATTTCTCAGGTTTCAGAGTAGAAGCCGTGTTAGTCTGTATTCGCAGAAAGAAAAGGAGTACTAGTGGCACCTTAGAGACTAACCAATTTATTTGAGCATAAGCTTTCGTGAGCTACAGCTCACTTCATCGGATGATCTATAGCAGTGAATTCCATAGGTTGATTGTACACTGTGAAAAAAAATATTTCCTTTTACAGGTTTTAATTTTACCATCCTTAATTGAGAGTCCACAAGTTCTTGTATTAGGTAAATGAATAAAAGGAGGGACTGGTCATTTCCCTAATCAGTTTCTGTCACAAAAATAAAGAGAAGGTTAACCACCTTTCTGTATACAGTGCTATAAAATCCCTCCTGGCCAGAGGCAGAACCCTTTCACCTGTAAAGGGTTAATGTTAGCAGGGGAATAGTCCTGCTATTGTGGGGAACTTTCCTGGCTTCTGCACTACCCCGGTGAAGTGGGCTAGCGAAAGGATCTGAGTCCTCGCTCCCACTTCATTTACCCAGTGGCCTCCCTACCCTTGAGGACTCCCCTTCCACTCTCCTGTCTGGCAGAGTCCTCCTAACCCCCACAAGGCTAGGCCCAGGATTTGTGGGGGGCTCGACCCCCAACCCTGCTGTGGTCACCTAGGACAGGGGCTAGGATGTCCCCACTCCAGGGTATTCTCCTTGCACTGGGCCACTGACCATTACATACAGTTTAAAGCAAATGCAAGTTATTTAATCAACAATTAATTTTAAAAAGAATAAGGAAAAATGGGAAAGGTGAAAGGAAACACATCAACCCGCTCTGTGGCAGGGAACATCACAAACAGCATCTCTGGAATGTCAGGGCAGTTCACAGTCTGTTCCTTGGAAGTCCCAGGCCTTCTTCTCAGGCCCTGGCTGTGCTGCCAGGATGCTGTGGGTTGGATACTTGCTCTGGTGGTGGCCACACGCTCTCAGGCTCTAAGTGGTAGGACCCTTCTTCCCAGTGTCACCCCCGCCCTGTCAGGGTTATGATCCAAGCCTGGCCTGCAGAGCCTCTTGGCTGAGGCATCTCCCTGTGCTGGGCCCGCTGCCCAGGGTCCCCCTCGGTCTCCCCAGCTGCTTACCACACCCAGCTCCAGACTGCTCCAGCCCCAGCTCCACCACTCTGTCTCTGCTGCTCTGCCTCCAGCTCCCTGGGCTGCTTTTCTGGCCCCTCTGTCTCTGGTTGCTGCAGCTCTGCTCCCAGGAGAGGTCTGCTCTGCAGGCTGCTTCTGTGACTCTGCTCCCAGCACTGACCTGCTTCGTGGGCTGCTTTTCTGGCCCCTCTGGCTCTGGTTGCTGCAGCTCTGCTCCCAGGGCAAGTCTGCTCTCTCTGGGCTGTGCCTCTGGCTTTGGGGCTGCAGCTCTGCTCCCAGGACAGGGCTTGCTCTCTCTGGGCTGCTTTTCTGGTCCCTCTGGATCTGGCACAGCTCTGCTCCTCACCTCAGCTCGGGCCCCTGCTTTCTCCCTTAGCTCAGCCCCACTCTGTCTGACCCAGGCAAATCCAGCTCACCCGGAGGACGGGACCTCCCTGGCCTCCTGACTCCCTGATTAGCCTGCCCGCCTGTCATTCAGGCTGACCTGGAGCATTGGCCTCCTGGGAACTATCAGTCTCAGGGTCCTGATTTCCCATAGACCCTTCCCCTTTTAGTACTGGGAACTAGCCAACCAAAACACCCCCACTGAATGTTAGTAAGGGGGCAACAGTCGCCTTACATTAAGAAGCTAAAATAACCTTGCTGGCACCTGTCCAAAATGACCGATGAGGAGACAAGATACTTTCAAATCTGGGGGGGGTGGGAACAAAGGGTCTGTCTGTCTGTGTGATACTTTTTGCCAGAAACAGATCAGGAATGCAGTCTCAGAAACTCTGTTAAGTAAGTTAGTAAGTAATCTAGCTAGAAATGAGTTAGATTTCCTTTTGTTTAATGGCTGGTAAAATACGCTGTGCTGAATGGAATGTATATTCCTGTTTTTATGTCTTTTTGTAACTTAAGCTTTTGCCTAGAGGGATTCTCTATGTTTTGAATCTGATTACCCTGAAAGGTATTTACCATCCTGATTTTACAGAGGTGATTCTTTTACCTTTTCTTTAATTAAAATTCTTCTTTGAAGAACCCAATTGATTTTTCATTGTTCTTAAGATCCAAGGGTTTGGGTCTGTGTTCACCTGTACAAATTGGTGAGGATTTTTATCAAGCCTTCCCCAGGAAAGGGGGTGTAGGGCTTGGGGGTATATTGTGGGAAGATGTCTCCAAGTGGGCTCTTTCCCTGTTCTTTGTTTAACACGCTTGGTTGTGGCAGCATAGGGTTCAAGGACAAGGCAAAGTTTGTACCTTGGGGAAGTTTTTAACCTAAACTGGTAAGAATAAGCTAAGGGGGTCTTTCATGCAGGTCCCCACATCTGTACCCTAGAGTTCAGAGTGGGGAAGGAACCTTGACAGTTTCCTTTTGTAATTTTCGATACTTTAATGAAGTCTCATCTAATTTTCTTTTTTCTCAGTTAAATAATCTTAGTCTTTGCAGTCATAATTTCATGTTTTTCTCCTTAGGGTTAGGTAACCAAATCTGCACATGATACTTCAGTAATGTGCATTTGTATATACTTTTTGCATTGTTTTTCCTCTGTTTTTGTAATGCATTACATATCCCATTTGCCTCTTAAACAGCTTTTGTACACTTCAAAAACATTGTATTTGAGGGCCAAATCCTGGCCTGGCTAAAGCAACATCTGCCCCCTTACTCCCTTGCCCTGGCTACTCACATCATGGGCAGCAGCATGGGAGAGGATGCTATATTTCCCACCCTGCACAACCTAGATGTACAGGGGTATCCCTGGCCAGGCACTGTGCTCTGGCAATCTCTACCTCCATAGCCCGTGTAACTAGGATATGCCACAGTCTGGTTTGGCCTTCAGTCAGGCCAACTATCAGAAGAGCTGAAAAGATCAGGGGAGCTACCTTTTCTCCTCCATTTGAGGGTCCTGCATAGAATTTAGTTCAGTTCGTCCTGAGGATCCAGCTCCAGGAGTTTGAAGTGGAAAGTTTCAGCTGTGCAAGCAGGGAAAGAGCAGCAGAGCATAAACCACTTGATAAGTATTTGATGGTGATCTGAAATAATCTTGTCCATAATAGTAAGAGGAAAAAGAAGGTCAGAAGAGCAAGAACCTTTAACAGCAAAGAGGTTCAAATATTTATCCATTATTTCAAACTAGCTGTTTTCAGTTATCAGCTGTTTATTGCAAGATCAGGAACTGTTACATTATGCAGAGTTTAAAAAAAAAAGTGTGACTTGACTGTGATTTTGTGTCACATTTTGAATTGCTAAGGCTAGGCAGGTGCATAAATTGTATTGCCTAATAACTTCTTTCACACATACTGCCAAAGCTGCTGGTTTTGGGTGTGCATTTTCTGTCAGCTACTTTGCTTCTCTGTTAGCAGCTCCACAGATTTCTTCCCAGTTCTACTACAGATACAGGAGAGGCCAAGCATCTGGGAGATCAGCAGAACAGCTGGGTGGAAGCATGGCAGAAGCACAGAGCAGGTGGCAAAGAGGAAAGCAACTTTTTTCTTTTAAAGCTTGTTTCTTCTGAAACTTGTGAGAACAAACTGAGTCCTTAGAATTGTTGAAGAGGGACTACTTTGGAAAGGGAAAATTGTTTAATTGGAAGATGAGGGGCAAATCATGTAAAATTTCAAGTCACACCAATACAAAGGGGTTTTCACAGTGTACTGATACCAAAGGAGCTGGATAGGCTGTTGTCATAAATATAAAGGGAAGGGTAAACATCTTTAAAATCCCTCCTGGCCAGAGGAAAAATCCTTTCACCTGTAAAGGGTTAAGAAGCTAGGATAACCTCAAAGGCACCTGACCAAAATGACCAATGAGGAGACAAGATACTTTCAAAAGCTGGGGGGAGGAAGAAAACAAATCTCTCTCTCTCTCTGTCTGTGTGATGCTTTTGCTGGGGACAGAACAGGAATGGAGTCTTAGAACTTAGTAAGTAATCTAGCTAGATATGCGTTAGATTATGATTTCTTTAAATGGCTGAGAAAATAAGCTGTGCTGAATAGAATGGATATTCCTGTCTGTGTGTCTTTTTCTAACTTAAGATTTTGCCTAGAGGGATTCTCTATGTTTTGAATCTAATTACCCTGTAAGGTATTTACCATCCTGATTTTACAGAGGTGATTCTTTTTTACTGTTTCTTCTATTAAAATTCTTCTTTTCAAGAACTGAATGGTTTTTTCATTGTTCTTAAGATCCAAGGGTTTGGGTCTGTGGTCACCTATGCAAATTGGTGAGGATTTTTACCAAACCTTCCCCAGGAAGTGGGGTGCAAGGGTTGGGAGGCTTTTGGGGGGAAAGACGTTTCCAAACGGGCTCTTTCCTAATAAAAATAAACCCGGTCAGATGTTTGGTGGTGGCAGTGGAAGTCCAAGGGCAAAGGGTAAAATAGTTTGTACCTTGGAGAAGTTTTAACCTAAGCTGGTAAAAGTAAGCTTAGGAGGTATTCATGCAGGTCCCCACATCTGTACCCTAGAGTTCAGAGTGGGGAAGGAACCTTGACAGCTGTATACATAAATAGAATCACTATCTTAACCCTGTAGGGAGAAGTAAAAGACAGTTAATAATTGTGTGTAGAAAACAGGGATATTTTTGAACACAGACAACACATTATAATGCAGTTGATAATACATTTCATAACTCTGATACAGAAAAGGCAAAGCTTGTTTCATCAGAATTATGTGTATAAGAGAATATGGTTAATTTAAAATTGGATCTAATTTTATTCCCAAACAGATTTAGTTTCATAAAAATTAACTAATTTACTGAGAGCGTGACCAATAAGGTAATTAAAAATGATTTTAGATACAACAACAAAATACAAATTTCAAAGGATGGATGTATTAGTGTTTAATTTTGTAAATATTGAGGCTGCTCAGGGGTGGAGTACACCAAACCCCTGAGGTACCAGCTCAGAGGCAAGTACAGTAGGTCACACTCTGAAGCCACCAAAACATTTGTTGTGAGAACCCCTGAGGGACTGCCATGTACCCTAATGTGTATCCTTCTGACAATGGCTGATAGGTGGTGGTGCAGCATCGCCGGGGCATAAAGATACTCCACTAACTCCCTCCTGTCCCTGAAATTCCACCACAGAATTCTCCATGAACAGAGGGTGGGGGGGGGAGAATATGGGTACGCAGTAATTGTTAATCATGCCTTTAGCCACCATACTTCTTAACATTCCCCGTAACACTTCCAAAATGGAAGTGAGAAAGGCATGGAGGGTGGAGATAACTGGGGAAATAAGGTAAAAAAGAAACTTCTTTGGAGTTGTACTCACATAAAATATGGTGCTTAAAGCAGAAAGGGCATTGATACAATTATATCATCCTACACCTATGAGGTCTGGTTTCTGGAGTCTGGCACACAGTTTCCAAATTACCATCTATATTAGCTTAAAAACTAGAAAACCCAAATTTTCAATTTTAGTGGTGGCAAAAGAAGATACAAGTTGGATCTACTCTGACTTCCTGCTAATAAATTCTGCTAGTTGATCTGTATAAAAATGTTGAACCCTTCAATTGGAATTCCAGCCAGAATTGGCATAGGAACAAAGATTCAAATCTCGCCTCTAGGATTACCAGCACCTCTGGCTGTATGGGCTTTGGACAGAATTTAAAACAGCTAAATAGAAGAAAGAAAAATACAAAAATAGCTGAGCTTTCCCCATGATATTTTGCTTTGGAACATCCTTAAGTGAATGGCTGTATAATACACCTCTAGAGATATACAGTGCCAGATTAAAAGTGTGTTTCTCTTTCACAAAGAGAATATACAGCTAGATTTCAGCCAAGAGTTTAAAAACAGGAATAAAAAGTTAGGCTTCTAAATTAGCAATTAAAAACCTGCCTGAATTCCAAAAGTGCAGAATGCCCAGGAGCTTGCATGCAAGTAAATTGGAGATGCTGGGTGCACAGGACACAAATAAAGACCATGCCGGCCCTGCCCTGATAAGTTTACAGTCTATGGGTATGTCTTCACTGCAGCATTAACTCAGATGGTCAGCACCCAGGTTTGCCTAAGCAGGGTGCAAGCAGCCACACTGCAAAGCTGTACTGCCACTTGTGTTGCTAGGATTTCTGAGGGTTCATCCCAGGGTTCTTTGTGGGGCAATAAGCTGCTCTATGAGTCATTCCCAGTGAATTGTGGAAGAATGTATCTGTCCTGATCCCCACTGGGGGAATTGTGGGAAGGCATTGGAGGAATAACAGCACTCAAAGTGATTTAGCCTATGTCCTTGCTGCAAAGTGGGTGGTTTACCCGCCTGAATGAAAGCAGCAGGGTGATTCCAGCCCATACAGTCAGCAGGGCCTGCTAGCTGGGGTTAAAAGCGCCACCAAATTCGGGTGAAAGGATTTTGTGTGTGGATGGGAGCAGGGCTGGCACAATATCTGACTCAGAGCTAACTCTGCAATGAAGACATACCCCTAAGGGCTAGCTAGATTGTGCAGTTTAGGCACAGCCATCTGTTAGGAGTGGTGCAGAACTGGACAAACTCAATGAGGCTGAATTTCTCCTTACCAGTACAAAATCTACTGCTTCACTTTAAGGGCTTCAGGCAGCATACTCTGCTCTCTTGCATTTGCAGAGAGGCAAAGCCATTGGTTATGCCTATGTGCCCCAATGGATGTGGATGGAAGCAATCTCTCTGGACTGCAATTATGCCTGTCTCTTATATGTGCCACACAGAGGAGGGGGAAGCTCCTTACTTCTGTTCCTCTCTCCCCATATCCTGTGCACCTGCATAAGCGCTAGGTATAATCTAGCCCCCTAAATGAGTTTACAAGCTCCTATGATTGTCTCTTATCATTAGTTTAGATGCTTTAGAAAAGGGTAGGGAGAAAAACATGTTCCGTATTTTGAGCACCTCTGTCACAAGCACAGATAGTAAAACCGAAATATTGATACAAATAAGATTCGTCTTAGCTCCGGAAACAAAGGTAGTGCCTTTGGAACAATTTACCGATGGCCATGATGGATTTTCCATCACTGAGAACAATTTTTAAATCAAGATCGGACTTTTTTCTAAAAAATATGGTCTAGGAATTCTTTTGGGGAAGTTCTATGGCCTATGGTATACAATAGGTCAAACTGTGATCACAATAGTCCCTTCTGGCCTTAAAATCAGTGAATGTATGAATATTTTGCAGTGAGGTAGAGATGTATCTTTTATTAGCCATTATATGCAGCCATTTTAAAAAAATGTCAGTTCAAAGATTCTTTCCTTTTTTTAAAGGAAAGGACAGCTGTAATTCAGTGGACTGATGACAGGGTATAGGAGTCAGAAGTTCTAGGTTATTCTCCTTCCCCTTCCTCTGACTTACTCTGTGTTCATGGGAAGACCATTTAAATTCCCTGCCTCCATTTCTCCATGTTATCCTCGTGACACTCTGTACCTCAGGGCAGTGCCCTGGAACCCCTGTATCCACACCATCATATGATTATGACATATTTCATATACAGCATGTCAGGGGGATGACATGTGAAAGGTCATGATCTCCAGAAGCCCATTGTTCTGACTGGGTATGTGTATCATTGATGGGGTGTGTGTGGGGGTGGGGGTTGGTTTGCTGTATGGTTGTTACTGAAATATGCTGTAAGTTTGTTAGTGATATACAAAGGCAGCAAACCACTCTCAGGAGGGTGCTCAACGACCATTAATCAGCAGGGAAGTTCATAGAATCATAGAATATCAGGGTTGGAAGGGACCTCAGGAGGTCATCTAGTCCAACCCCCTGCTCAGAGCAGGACCAATCCCCAATTAAATCATCCCAGCCAGGGCTTTGTCAAGCCTGACCTTAAAAACTTCCAAGGAAGGAGATTCTACCACCTCCCTAGGTAACGCATTCCAGTGTTTCACCACCCTCCTAGTGCAAAAGTTTTTCCTAATATCCAACCTAAACCTCCCCCACTGCAACTTGAGACCATTACTCCTTGTCCTGTCATCTTCTACCACTGAGAATAGTCTAGAACCATCCTCTTTGGAACCACCTCTCAGGTAGTTGAAATCAGCTATCAAATCCCCCCTCATTCTTCTCTTCTGCAGACTAAACAATCCCAGTTCCCTCAGCCTCTCCTCATAAGTCATGTGTTCCAGACCCCTAATCATTTTTGTTGCCCTTCGCTGGACTCTCTCCAATTTATCCACATCCTTCTTGTAGTGTGGGGTCCAAAACTGGACACAGTACTCCAGATGAGGCCTCACCAATGTCGAATAGAGGGGAACGATCACGTCCCTCGATCTGCTCGCTATGCCCCTACTTATACATCCCAAAATGCCATTGGCCTTCTTGGCAACAAGGGCACACTGCTGACTCATATCCAGCTTCTCGTCCACTGTAACCCCTAAGTCCTTTTCCGCAGAACTGCTGCCTAGCCATTCGGTCCCTAGTCTGTAGCTGTGCATTGGGTTCTTCCGTCCTAAGTGCAGGACCCTGCACTTATCCTTATTGAACCTCATCAGGTTTCTTTTGGCCCAATCCTCCAATTTGTCTAGGTCCCTCTGTATCCTATCTCTGCCCTCCAACGTATCTACCACTCCTCCCAGTTTAGTATCATCCGCAAATTTGCTGAAAGTGCAATCCACACCATCCTCCAGATCATTTATGAAGATATTGAACAAAACCGGCCCCAGGACCGACCCCTGGGGCACTCCACTTGACACCGGCTGCCAACTAGACATGGAGCCATTGATCACTACCCGTTGAGCCCGACAATCTAGCCAACTTTCTACCCACCTTATAGTACATTCATCCAGCCCATACTTCTTTAACTTGCTGACAAGAATACTGTGGGAGACCGTGTCAGAAGCTTTGCTAAAGTCAAGAAACAATACATCCACTGCTTTCCCTTCATCCACAGAATCAGTAATCTCATCATAGAAGGCGATTAGATTAGTCAGGCATGACCTTCCCTTGGTGAATCCATGCTGACTGTTCCTGATCACTTTACTCTCGTGTAAGTGCTTCAGGATTGATTCCTTGAGGACCTGCTCCATGATTTTTCTGGGGACTGAGGTGAGGCTGACTGGCCTGTAGTTCCCAGGATCCTCCTTCTTCCCTTTTTTAAAGATTGGCACTACATTAGCCTTTTTCCAGTCATCCGGGACTTCCCCCGTTCGCCACGAGTTTTCAAAGATAATGGCCAATGGCTCTGCAATCACATCCGCCAATTCCTTTAGCACTCTCGGATGCAACTCGTCCGGCCCCATGGACTTGTGCACGTCCAGCTTTTCTAAATAGTCCCTAACCACCTCTTTCTCCACAGAGGGCTGGCCATCTACTCCCGATGTTGCGATGCCCAGCGCAGCAGTCTGGGAGCTGTCCTTGTTAGTGAAGACAGAGGCAAAAAAAGCATTGAGCACATTAGCTTTTTCCACATCCTCTGTCACTAGGTTGCCTCCCTCATTCAGTAAGGGGCCCACACTTTCCTTGGCTTTCTTCTTGTTGCTAACATACCTGAAGAAACCCTTCTTGTTACTCTTGACATCTCTTGCTAGCTGCAGCTCCAGGTGCGATTTGGCCCTCCTGATTTCATTCCTACATGCCCGAGCAATATTTTTATACTCTTCCCTGGTCATATGTCCAACCTCCCACTTCTTGTGAGCTTCTTTTTTATGTTTAAGATCTGCTAGGATTTCACCATTAAGCCAATCTGGTCGCCTGCCATATTTACTATTCTTTCGACTCATCGGGATGGTTTGTCCCTGTAACCTCAACAGGGATTCCTTGAAATACAACCAGCTCTCCTGGACTCCTTTCCCCTTCAAGTTGTAATCAAGGGATCTACAATTCAATGAGGGCTGCCCAAGCATCACACAATGGGGACTGCTCAGATCTATTTGACGGGTTTCAGAGTAACAGCCGTGTTAGTCTGTATTCGCAAAAAGAAAAGGAGTACTTGTGGCACCTTAGCGACTAACCAATTTATTTGAGCATGATCTTTCGTGAGCTACAGCTCACTTCATCGGATGCATACTGTGGAAACTGCAGAAGACATTATATGCACAGAGACCATGAAACAATACCTCCTCCCACCCCACTCTCCTGCTGGTAATATCTTATCTAAAGTGATCATCAAGTTGGGCCATTTCCAGCACAAATCCAGGTTTACTCACCCTCTGCCCCCCCACACACAAACTCACTCCTGCTGGTAATAGCCCATCCAAAGTGACCACTCTCTTCACAATGTGTATGATAATCAAGGTGGGCCATTTCCTGCACAAATTCAGGTTCTCTCACCCCCTCACCCCCCTCCAAAAACCACAAACACAAACTCACTCTCCTGCTGGTAATAGCCTATCCCAAGTGACCACTCTCCCTACAATGTGCATGATAATCAAGGTGGGCCATTTCCAGCACAAATCCAAGTTTAACCAGAACGTCTGGGGGGGGGGAGGGGGAGGAAAAAACAAGGGGAAATAGGCTACCTTGCATAATGACTTAGCCACTCCCAGTCTCTATTTAAGCCTAAATTAATAGTATCCAATTTGCAAATGAATTCCAATTCAGCAGTTTCTTGCTGGAGTCTGGATTTGAAGTTTTTTTGTTGTAAGATAGCGACCTTCATGTCTGTGATTGCGTGACCAGAGAGATTGAAGTGTTCTCCGACTGGTTTATGAATGTTATAATTCTTGACATCTGATTTGTGTCCATTTATTCTTTTACGTAGAGACTGTCCAGTTTGACCAATGTACATGGCAGAGGGGCATTGCTGGCACATGATGGCATATATCACATTGGTGGATGTGCAGGTGAACGAGCCTCTGATAGTGTGGCTGATGTTATTAGGCCCTGTGATGGTGTCCCCTGAATAGATATGTGGGCACAGTTGGCAACGGGCTTTGTTGCAAGGATAGGTTCCTGGGTTAGTGGTTCTGTTGTGTGGTATGTGGTTGTTGGTGAGTATTTGCTTCAGGTTAGGGGGCTGTCTGTAGGCAAGGACTGGCCTGTCTCCCAAGAATGACCCAATACTCTCTCAAATCTTGGGAGACAGGCCAGTCCTTGCCTACAGACAACCCCCCAACCTGAAGCGAATACTCACCAACAACCACATACCACACAACAGAACCACTAACCCAGGAACCTATCCTTGCAACAAAGCCCGTTGCCAACTGTGCCCACATATCTATTCAGGGGACACCATCACAGGGCCTAATAACATCAGCCACACTATCAGAGGCTCGTTCACCTGCACATCCACCAATGTGATATATGCCATCATGTGCCAGCAATGCCCCTCTGCCATGTACATTGGTCAAACTGGACAGTCTCTACGTAAAAGAATAAATGGACACAAATCAGATGTCAAGAATTATAACACTCATAAACCAGTCGGAGAACACTTCAATCTCTCTGGTCACGCAATCACAGACATGAAGGTTGCTATCTTACAACAAAAAAACTTCAAATCCAGACTCCAGCAAGAAACTGCTGAATTGGAATTCATTTGCAAATTGGATGCTATTAATTTAGGCTTAAATAGAGACTGGGAGTGGCTAAGTCATTATGCAGGGTAGCCTATTTCCCCTTGTTTTTTCCTCCCCCTCCCCCCCCCCCAGACGTTCTGGTTAAACTTGGATTTGTGCTGGAAATGGCCCACCTTGATTATCATGCACATTGTAGGGAGAGTGGTCACTTGGGATAGGCTATTACCAGCAGGAGAGTGAGTTTGTCTTTGTGGTTTTTGGAGGGGGGTGAGGGGGTGAGAGAACCTGAATTTGTGCAGGAAATGGCCCACCTTGATTATCATACACATTGTGAAGAGAGTGGTCACTTTGGATGGGCTATTACCAGCAGGAGAGTGAGTTTGTGTGTGGGGGGGCGGAGGGTGAGAAAACCTGGATTTGTGCTGGAAATGGCCCAACTTGATGATCACTTTAGATAAGCTATTACCAGCAGGAGAGTGGGGTGGGAGGAGGTATTGTTTCATGGTCTCTGTGCATATAATGTCTTCTGCAGTTTCCACAGTATGCATCTGATGAAGTGAGCTGTAGCTCACGAAAGCTCATGCTCAAATAAATTGGTTAGTCTCTAAGGTGCCACAAGTACTCCTTTTCTTTTTGCTCAGATCTATGACTCAGTTGCACAAGACCACCAGTGGGATTGCTCAACCCTGTGACTCAGCAAAGCCCGCCAGGACATTTCTGGGTAAGTGTTGTCTAGGCACATGGACTAAGGATATAAAATAGAAGATGTGGCATCATGTTTTTGCCTTTCTGTTCCCCCATCTATGCTGGAAGCGACAGGAATGCCGAGAAAATGAAGGTCATCTGAGGAGACTGGTCCAGGTTTAAGGAGAAGCCTGTGCGTTAAGAACTGTAACATCCAGTGGGGTGAGAACATTGCTGATTTAAATACTGCCTAGTGTAATAAGGTTTATGATTTAGATTGTGCTTTTATCTTTTATTTTCTTTGATAACCATCTCTGACCTTTTTTGCCTACCACTTAAAATCTATCTTCCGGTAGTTAATAAATTTATTTTATACTTTACCTAAAACAGTGTATTTGGTTGAAGTGCTTGGGAAACAGTTCAGTTTACAAAGCCTGGTGCATGATCTCTCCACATTGAGGGAGGGCGGACTGGGTAATAAACTTACACTGATCAGGCTTTTGACCAGGGCAAAATGGTACAGTTCTGGGGTGAAAGGCTAGGGTGCTGGGGGGAATTGGCTGGTGCCTTTCTCTTTGTGATTCATCAGTGGCTTTGGGAGCATTCATGCAATCTAGCTGGGTGTGGGGCTCCACATGCTGTTGTGCTGAGTGATAGCAGCACCTGAAGGGGTTTGCTGCTTGTCACTAGCAAAGCATTGTGAGACAGCCCAGGCTGGAGAAGTAAGGGGGCACAGCGGTACCCCAGTTCCAAGTTATACCCCGGGAATCCTATGACAATCCCCACATAAAAAATGAGAATAACAATGCTTGTTTGCATTTGAACACTCAAATCATCACTTGTGTGCTGAAAGGACCATTGTTAGGACCCAGTCCAATACTCATGGAAGTCAGTGGAAGGATTCCAGTGGGTACATTTGAGACTAGTTTCAATTTGAATGTACAAATGTAGCATTTTGATGCCCTATTAAAAACTCAATTCAGTAAGGCATGTAAGCATGTGTTTAAGCGTTCGCTTAAGTCCATCCCTATTAAGTACAACGCTTGAGCAAATGGGATTTGAGCATATGCTTTAATGCTGCACTGAACAGGAGTGGAGTTGAGCATTTGCTTAAAGTTCTTACAGAAGTGCTCTATAAATGAGAGATGTCTAAAATTGGTTAGTTAATAGATAAGGTGCCAGTAGATGGCGCTCATGAATACATCCCATAGTTCCTAGATTTTGCAGGACTAATAATGTTGTTGAACACAGGAAATGGCTTCTTGTATATAGCTCATTGCATGGAGCTCTGAACAAAAGTTAAGCCTGTGCTTAAATGCTTTACTAAAATGTGGCCTAAGGCACCCACATTTGAAAATTGGCCCCATCAATGCAAGCTGCACATTTCTTCTAATGAAGGGTAACAGCCTCACTCAGTTTTCTCAATCTTTGTTTTGTTCATGCACTCTTTTTCTTTTAAATAGTGTAACAATTTGAAATGAATTTGTCCATTTCAATACATAAAAAGCCTGCAATTAGAAGAATTAGACTTGCACAATTAGAGGAACTCTGCTTCCCATTCAAAACAAAGGCAATTTAGAGAAAAAATCTACAAGTTGGTCAACCTTTGGTGAACAACACTACGTTTCCTGTTTTGTGGAACTACACTAAGTTTGCTCTGTTGCCTTTGATTGATAAATGAGCTAACTCTTTGTCTTTCCCCAATGGACGTGGGATTCTTGATTGAGACTAAAGTTCCTTTTTATAAAAAAACACACATAAAAAAAATTCTTCAGTGAGCAGTAGACTAACACCTACCATTACTGGTTTATCAAAGCCTCCACCCATTCCATGTGGAAAAGGGAACTGGCTCTATCGTTACATAATTATTAGTCTAGACTGGAGACACATCAATTTTGTATTTCCACATACAGAAGGTTTTTTCCTTCAAAGCCAGATGGCAGCTTGAATGACTGTACTTGATTCTGGAAACAATTCCTAAAAGGAACACGATTTGGTCACAGGGGGCAGAGATAAATGCTTTGGGAACCACTCCCAGAGAAGGAAAATGTGTTTTAGAAGCAAGCAGAATTGGTTCCCTGTGGAATGGATCTAGTGAAGGAGGCTTAAGCAGAGTGTGGACTGAAAACATATATTTGTAACCATGAATTTCCTTTCAGTTCTGGATGTGGTCTGCTCCTGTATATATGGTTATATACTCAGGCGTCTCATGAATTTTTGATAATATAAGACAATAGATTATGCCATAATCATAAATCATAAAGGAACTGACATGTGATTGTTAGGTTGCTGTTTCCTGTACCCGTTATCAGATAGAGATTTTCTGGGTATCATATTATTGGACCCGTGAAACAAATGGGTTATCTTACATTTGTTCTGAAAAGAAAAAAATAAATTGGCAATGACATTTCAGCCATTTCCTCAAAGTATTATCTGTAACCGAAAAAGTAAAGTGAAGTGCTTGCTATGTAATTCAT
This sequence comes from Natator depressus, assembly GCF_965152275.1. Lineage (NCBI taxonomy): Eukaryota > Metazoa > Chordata > Testudines > Cheloniidae > Natator > Natator depressus. The sequence goes on from NC_134234.1 coordinate 104,090,309, forward strand.
GCCTCATTAACACATCTTATAATACATCTTCACTCTCAGCTTACAACAATTCCCTCTTCAAAGCTATTCTGGGAAGTCAGGAAATTTGCAAGATAGTGATTTGTGTGCCTCTGCTGTAAGGGAGGTATCTGCACTGAACTGCAAAGCTGTGACATGAAACACGGTATATCAAAGGAAGCCTCAGATGCTTATAAATTGCATGCGTATGTGTGTCTGGCTAGCACTGTTATAGTTAACAGTCTGTGAGCGTTTCCATTATGAACCCTCATTTTCAGTGGCTTGTACAGTAACAGCCTCTAAAAAAAATTTTCAAAGCAGAAACTTGGGATGTAAATTCTCAGTGCAATTATTTTTGTATAAATTTTGAAGCAAATCAGTTTGGCCATTTTTATGTTTTACAGGAGGTAATAAAATTTTTTTTCTGCTTTCCGATATTTTAGTACATTTCTGTAATATAGTTACAACTTCATTAAAAAAGGTTTGCAACTCCTAATGTGGACTATTTGTGCAGTTTTTTAAAAAAAGACATAGCCTTTTTTTAAAATTAGAAAAGCAGCTACTGTAATACATGTATTATTATTTCAAGGATTTCTTTTTAGCATTAAAGTTTCTCCACATGGACAGATCTGCTGATTAAATACTCCCTACATGTGTATTGATACAATACACTTAACAAAGTGTATTGTCAAAGATCTGTAAATTAAGGATGCTGTGAAAGTTATGTTCAAATTTCGAGAATAACACTCTTGAGATAGGCCTAGGCCTGGTCTACACTTAAAACCTAGGTTGACATAGGCCATGTCTACACTACATAGTTAAGTTGACTTATGTTACATCAACTGTCATAAACCACTGTAATTACATTGCTTGTGCATGTTCACACAATGCTCCTTGTGTTGACGGAGTGTATCCACAGTTGATGCTCTAGCATCGACAGTGAGAGCAGTGCACTGTGGGTAGCTATCCCACTGTGCAAATTGCCACCGTCTCCCACTAGGAGTTCTGGGAATGGATCGCAGTTCATAATGGGGGCGCGATCATTGCCCCATGATGCAGTTTTCTGGCTTCTGACTGCGTTTTACACTGTTTTTCAGCTGCCCCTGTAAACTTTGCATCTGCCATCTCTGCCTGAAAGCATGAATCCTGCACTACTCACCAGTCATGTGATAAGTGTTATGAACACAACACAGCTGATTCTGCAGTATTTCATGAGCTGTGAATCTGAAAAAGAATCCATGCTGCCTGCCCTGCTTTGTGCCATGGAAAGAAAATTCAAGACTGATGTTGGCATTCACGGAGCAGCTGCACACAGTGAACCATCGCTATTGGGCTTGGGAAACTAGCACTGAGTGGTCGGATCAGATTTTGATGCAGGTACGGGATCGTGAGCAGTGGCTGCAGAACTTTCATATGCACGAAGCCACCTTCCTTGAACCCTGCAAGGAGCTCGTCCCTGCCCTGTGGCACAGGGACATGAAAATGAGAGCTGCCCTAATGGTGGAAAAGCGAGTGGCAATCGCTGTGTGGAATCTGGCAGCTCCAGACTGCTACCGGTCAGTCACGAATCAGTTTGGACTTGGGAAGTCCATCGTGGGGGTGCAGTGATGCAAGTGTGTAGGGCCATTTTCAATCTCCTGCTACGAAGGACTGTGACTCTGGGCAATTTGTGGGAAATAGTGGATGGCTCTGCGGCAATGGAATTTCCTTACTGCGGCAGGGCGATAGATGGCACACATATCCCAATTTTGGCCCGAGACCATTTTGCAACGGAGTACATCAATAGAAGGGGCTGCTTCTCTATGGTATTGCAGGTGCTGGTGGATCTCCAGGGTTGTTTCACTGACATCAGTGCAGGGTGGTTAGGGAAGGTGCATGGTGCATATATCTTCAGGAACACTGGCTTGTATAGAAAGCTGCATGCAGGGACTGTGTTTGAAGACCAGAAGATTTCAACAGGGAATGTGGAAATGCCCATAGTGATTCTGGGAGACCCAGCCTACCCCTTACTTCCATGGCTCATGAAGCCTTACACTAGAAACCTTGACAGCAGCAAGGAGTGCTTCAACAACAGGCTCAGCAGATGCAGAATGACCGTTGAATGTGCATTTGGTAGATTACATTGTAGCTGGCACTGCCTTTCTGGCAGGTTAGACCTTAATGAGGAAAATATTCCCATGGTCATAGCAGCCTGCTGTGCTCTGCATAACATTTGTGAAACCAAGGGGGAAGCATTTCCCAAGAGGTGGAGGGCTGAGGTGGATCACCTGGTGACTGATTTTGAGCAACCAGACACCAGGGCTATTAGAGGGGCTCAACAGGGGGCTATTTGAATCAGGGAGGCTTTTAAGCAGCATTTTGACAATGAGCCCTAGTAATGTGTCTGTCTGTAATTCATTCAGCCAGACATTGTTTACTTACCACATTGAATGACCCCTGTAATGATTCCTGCCTGAGCGTTAATTGTAGTCTGCAAATGTGCCAGTTGCTGCCGTGTATGAATTTCTGTTGCAACCACCCTGTGTAGGTCACAAATAAAGAACCACTGTCTTTGTAAGACTAAATTTTTATTAAACAGCAATACACACATTAACATTTCTTACAAGGGGCGTGACTGTGAGCAGCACTCTCTGAAGTAAGGACTCACAGCTGTGTGTAATGTCCATCTGTTGTTATGGAAAATGTCCCTAGGGGTGAAGTGCAAGTTGTACTACGACGGGCTGGGAATGTGAGAGAAATGTGTGGAGAGTTTGGAGAGGGCAAGGAAGGCAGTTCTGTATGGGCTGCAGGGGGAGTTGAGCACGCATGTGTTCTGCCTGCAGATCAATCAGGGACCACAGCATCTCTGTTTGGGCCTCCATGAGTTTATTATCCACTCCTGACCCTGTATAATCTGCTCCTGGCCCTGTCTCCTCTGCTGGCTATCTATTTATAGTTTTTTCATTTATTGTCTCTCTCCACGCTCTGTGCTCACTATAGGCCTGATCTGACGATTGCAGCACTTTGTGAAACATGTTGTCCTTACTCTTCCACGTTTGCCTCCTTATCTGACTGAGGTGTTCCACTGGAGCTGGCCCTCAAGGGCATATCTGCAGAAGCAAAAGAAAAAAATACACAGTCAGTATTCTGTGTGCACTTACAGTCTTGAATCATAGAAGTTACATACACCTCTGTCTCACTTTCCCTTGGCAAGCATGCAGCACAGCCAGAGCACTAAACATGGTGAGTTCGGCACGGGGGGTGCAAGATGGGACAAAGGGTCTGAGTGGTTTCAGAAGGGGATCAGAACAGGCACCTAAAGACACTATTCTGAATACTGGCACTGCTTTCCACAGGCAGGGTGATCAAAGCTGAAATCACACTACTGAAATCACTCACACTGAGGGTAGCCGTAGATGCACAGGTGCATTTCCTGCATGCGTGCAGCTTCCGACTAGGTCTGTATGCTGCTTACCTGTATGCTGCTTTGGTTCCTTCAGAAGTAATTGCCGATTGGTGCAGCAAAGTTTCCCACAACAGGAGAAGAAACAAAGCAGCTCTGCCAAGCAACCTTTGGCAAAGGATTGCAGAGTTTCTGCAGGAAAGTTTCTTAGAGATCTCTGTGGAGGTTTCCTGGGAGACCTTGGTGTGCATTAAGAAACTTTTCCGCAGGACTCCCATTGCATAAGTGCATAGGGGAATGCGAAGCAGATGCAAACAGTACCTAGTGTTGCTAATTTCGATCCCTTCTCCCAATTGCACCATGTAACAAAATAAAGGACACCTCTACCTCATGTAACAGTGCACTATCAAAGCAAAATGTGTACTTACCGGAGCTCCCCTTTCCTGCTTCAGACATGCCAGAGCTGGATTGCTGGGACTGACTAGACCCCTTCAGAGTCAAAAAGTGGTCCTGGCTCAACAAGCCATTGGACGAGCCTGTTGCCTGTTTCACATCCTCCTCCAACTCGACCTCCTTGTCCACCACTTCATCCTTGGGGTTGACTCTGCTGGCTGCCTCCAGTCCCCTCAAAGTATCCACAGGGCTCTTGGAGGTGAAGGTGGGGTCACCGCTAAGGATGGCATGCAGCTCCCTGTAGAAGCTGTGTTTTTCGGTGCTGCACTTGAGCAACAGTTGGCCTCCCTTGCCTTCTGGTACACCTGCTTCAGCTCCTTGACTTGAGCACGGCACTGCTGTGTGTCCCTTTCATGCTCCTCATCTATGCCATGAACAATTTGCTTGTAGGTGTCAAAGTTCCTATGGCTGGATCAGAAGTCTGACTGCACAGCCTCCTCTCCCCACAGTCCCAACAGATCCAGCAACTCCGGTGTACTCCAGGCGGGAGCACATTTGCTGCAGAAAGCCAGCATGGTCAGCTGGGAAGATGCTATGTGAGCTGTCAATGCTGAACAAACAGGAAGTGGAATTTCAAAAATTTCTGGAGCTTTAAAGGGGGAGGGGTGCATTTCTGTGTACCTGGCAGTGGAGTAGAAACTGCTGACCAGAGTGGTCATGATGGGCATTGTGGGAAACCTCCTGGAGGCCACTTATGGCGACATAAACAAGTGCAGTGTCTACACTCACACTGCGTTGCTCTAACTTTGTTGCAAGAAGCTCTATGCTGCTCATCAAGGTGGTTTTATTATGTCAGCGTAGCAAGAGAGTTAAATCAGGGGAGGAGCATTGTTGTGTATACACCTCCACTGGTTTGTCGGCACAACCTGACTTTTGTTGACAAAACTGTGTAGTGTAGATAAGGCTATAGCAATGGCACTCGGGTGTGAAAAATCCACACCTCTGAGCATTGTTGCTATGTCATCCTAATCGCAGGTGTAGATGCAGCTAGGGCAATGAAATAATTTTTCTTTCAACCTAACTACCATTGCTCAAGGAGGTGGAGTTCCTACAGCAATGCAAAAACCCCTTCTGTTGCTGCAGTCTGTGTCTACGCTACGGGTTACAGCGGCATCCTAATCCAACCTTGTTCCTTTAAAAGCCACTACCAACCTTCTTGTGGCTGCTTAGCAAGCAGGAGTTACTTCATCATTAGGCTGGGGTAAATGTACTGTAAGATCATATTGGGAGAAAATGGGCAGCCTTGATTGATAAATGAGAGATGATTGATACATAGATTTTCCAGAACACACTGAAACCTTGTTGGCTTTGTCCAGTCTGATTGCTGTACTTAGGCTCTTGTCGGTAATAATTTATAATAAAATAATAACTTATCATTATTTATAATTATGCCATAATATTATTGTATAAGATATACAATAATAATACATAATTTCTATGGCATCTTTCAGCCAAAGATTTGGAAACAAGCCTGTCCAGAGAACAGTGCTCTGATTCTCTGGGACCTATTGTATGTGTTTTAATAAATCTGGTATGTGTGTTTAATCCCCTCTGGAGGCATAACCTGTCTCTCCTTCTGTCTGACCTAGTCACTGTGGACGAGGACAGGGATGACATTTGGTGTGTCCCCTTTGACTGTTTTCCCCAAATGACTAATATTTCCAGTCAATTTTGGATTATCTGCTCCCATGTAATGTCTGGGAAACATTCGCATTATGTCTCCAGTATCATTCTTTGAGATCTTAGATTGAAAGATGCTGTAGAAATGCAATTTTAAAAATTATTATTATTAATAATAAGCACAAGTATAGCCATCACTCTAGCTTGTGATTGTGCAAATCCAGAGTCTGTTCTGAAGAAGGGCTGACACAGATGCTTTATTCATCATTCTGCAGCTTATGAAGACAGTGATTTCCCCCCTTACATTTGGCCACTGGAACCTTTTAGCAGCCATTAAATATGGAAGCTGTTTTCAGATGGATAGGGTCCTTAGAATTTATTGTGTGTATTGACAAAGGGGCATATCACTAAAATCCTAGCAGGTTCTTCTTGATAGTTTTCAGTAAACATTCCTGAAAAGTGAAGTCTGTCTTGTCATTTGTAGCACATCCTTTGATAGCGTGTTTGTATGGACCGTTCATCACCATTCTGAGCTCTAAATGAAGATATGGCATTCTGTGCCTCAAAGCAACAACCTGGAACCCCCATATTTACCACTGTCATATACAGTAATTATGATATGTTTTGTACAAAGTATGCCTTGTGAGGTATAATTTTAAAAGCCTTGATCTGTTGAACATCAATACCCTGTTGGATTGTGTGTATGTGAAGTTGTGAAGTTATGTATGTGAAGTGAAGTTATGTCATTGTATGTGAAGTTATGAAGTTTTACTATGTGTGTGTTACTCAAAACGTGTTGTGAGGCTTGCAACACCCACAACCAGTCTTTCAGGTACAACAAAGGAACAGCCAGATGCGGTGATAGTCCATTAAAAGGAAATCACACTCCCTAGGACTATCCCAGGAGCCGTATACCCACATCAGCATAAAGGATCTTTTCAGCAAGCTGAAAGAAGGTATAAAAGAGGGGAAGTGACATCATCACTGGTCCTCACTCACCGCACAACTCAACACCTGGAAACAGGTCCGGAGGAGAAAGACTTTGAACGGGAGAGGTGGTCCCAGGCTGAAGGAAATTTCTAGCCTGTGTATTGAAGATCTGTAATCAGCTTGTATTATCTATCAGGGTGAGACACTGCTTGATTAAAGAACTTAGATTGTTAGCTTGTTTTTATTTTCTTTGGTAAGCATCTCTATCGTTTATACCCATCACTTATAATCAGTTCAAATCTATCTTTCTGTAGTTAATAAACCTCTTTTATGTTTTACCTAAAACAGTGTATTTGGCACTGGGGAAAACTCTGCTCAGTGTACAAAAGCTGGTGCATGTCCTCTCCACATTGAGGAAGGGATGGACTGGGTAATAAACTTACACTGGTCAGGCTTCTGACCAGGGCAAGACAATACAACTCTGGGGTCCTAGGCTGGGGAGCTGGGGGGAACTGGCTGGAGCCTCTCTATTGTTAGTTCATGAGTGGCTGGGAGAAGCATTCATGTAACTCAGCTGGGTGTGTCCCTGCCTCTAGATGTCTGTGTAAGTGCAGTACCTAGAGAGGGTTGCAGCTTTTCACAACTTCAAAGTGTAAGAGGGAGCCCAGATTGGTAAGCCAGAGGACTCAGTGGTACCCCAGTTCCAGGTTGCACCGCAGGGAACCCATCACAGAAGACCTATCCAGGCAGGATCCTTCTGGTTTCATGAGTGTTACACTTTCAGAATCCTCCATTTAATAGCCAGGCATTTGCTCTTCTCCGAATGTAAGGATAAGTCATCACTGAGACTGACTCTGGCAAGCATCAATACCAGCAGGAATCAGTTGTAGAGTGATTAAAAATTATCTTCCTTACCTGGAGTACAAATACACAAAGTAATGAAGAAAGGGAGTTCTGACAATTGTGTTGTGTTGCTGTAAAGCCTTCAGATTGGCTTGTTATATACAGGAATTTCAGATATATAGGAATTTATGAGACATTACCATAGACTTCTCAGAATTAGCACACCCCATTGGAAATAGAATTACGCCAGTTAAGGAATTGTCCCAATCGGTGAGAGTCTCATAAGAGTACATTGTGAAGGAAGAGATATTCAGTACTTTTATTTTATTAATTGTTTTAATAATTGTCATAATCTAAAGCACTAAACGGTTGAAAAATCTATATTAAAGTCATATTGTTTCTTTTAGCAGCTATAAGAAAGCATGAAGACATGAAGGATCACAGGATTTTTGCCTTATGAATGACACCAATTCATGCCTTCACGTTATTTAGAATTACTGAAATTCCTTATACAGAATTTGGACCCTGGCAATCATCTCAGCCAGTGTGGTGTTTTTTCAGCGTGCCATTTTAGAGGCATTTAGTACAATAGAGCAATTTGCAGAATGTTTGAGAACTCGTCTATTGCAGATGCCAATAGGCTATAGGCATTGTAAAGGCTTGCAAGTTCCTTCTTAAGCCATTTTGAGTTAGTGAGTAATATATTAATTCTTATATTGCTATATTCCTGCTTCAGGTTGGAATTATATTTGGCCACAACAAAACTCGGGGCTCAATACATTTTTTTTTCTTACACAAGGATCCTACTTGAATAGTATAGTATGAAAGAGTTGAGAAGCCCACTGAAATTCTTGCTGAAAGCTTTTACTGCTGGAGCGAAAGTTCTCTGTACATTATTTTACTTGATGTGTGTTTTTTGGGGAGTCACTTAATTTTTCTGTCTGTAAAATGAGGATAATCGTACTCACTCAGGGGTGTTGTGAGGGTTAGAACATAAGAACATAAGAATGGCCATACTCGGTCAGACCAAAGGTCCATCCACCCCAGTATCCTGTCTACCAACAGTGGCCAATGCCAGGTGCCCCAGAGGGAGTGAATCTAACTGGTAATGATCTAGTGATCTCTCTCCTGCCATCCATCTCCACCCTCTGACAAACAGAGGCTAGGGACACCATTCCTTACCCATCCTGGCTAATAGCCATTAATAGACTTAACCTCCATGAATTTATCCAGTTCTCTTTTAAACCCTGTTATAGTCCTAGTCTTCACAACCTCCTCAGGCAATGAGTTCCACAGGTTGACTGTGCGCTGAGTGAAGAAGAACTTCCTTTTATTTATTTTAAACCTGCTACCCATTAATTTCATTTGGTGGCCCCTAGTTCTCATGGGAACAAGTAAATAACTTTTCCTTATTCAATTTCTCCACACCACTCATGATTTTATATACCTCTATCATATCTCCCCTTAGTCTCCTCTTTTCCAAGCTGAAAAGTCCTAGCCTCTTTAATCTCTCCTCATATGGGACCCATCCCAAACTCCTAATCATTTTAGTTGCCCTTTTCTGAACCTTTTCTAATGCCAGTATATCTTTTTTGGGATGAGGGGACCACATCTGTACGCAGTATTCAAGATGTGGGTGTACCATGGATTTATATAATGGCAATAGATATTCTCCGTCTTATTCTCTATCCCTTTTTTAATGATTCCTAACATCCCGTTTGCTTTTTTGACTGCCGCTGCACACTGCGTGGACGTTGTCAGAGAACTATCCACAATGACTCCAAGATCTTTCTCCTGATTAGATGGCGCTAAATTAGCCCCCATCATATTGTATGTATAGTTGGGGTTATTTTTTTCAATGTGCATGACTTTACATTTATCCACATTAAAATTCATTTGCCATTTTGTTGCCCAATCACTTAGTTTTGTGAGAGCTGTTTGAAGTTCTTCACAGTCTGCTTTGGTCTTAACTGTCTTGAGCAGCTTAGTATCATCTGCAAAATTTGCCATCTCACTGTTTACCCCTTTCTCCAGATCATTTATGAATAAGTTGAATAGGATTGGTCCTAGGACTGACCCTTGGGGAACACCACTAGTTACCCCTCTCCATTCTAAAAATTTACCATTTATTCCTATGCTTTGTTCCCTGTCTTTTAACCAGTTCTCAATCCATGAAAGGATCTTCCCTCTTATCCCATGACAACTTAATTTACGTATGAGCCTTTGGTGAGGGACCTTGTCAAAGGCTTCTGGAAATCTAAGCACACTATGTCCACTGGATCCCCTTTGTCCACATGTCTGTTGACCCCCCTCAAAGAACTGTAATAGATTAGTAAGACATGATCTCCCTTTACAGAAACCATGTTGACTTTTGCGCAACAATTTATGTTCTTCTATGTGTCTGACAATTTTATTCTTTACTATTGTTTCAACTAATTTGCCCTGTACTGATGTTAGACTTACGGTCTGTAATTGCCAGGATCACCTCTAGAGCCCTTCTTAAGTATTGGCGTTACATTAGCTATCTTCCAGTCGCTGGGTACAGTAGCTGATTTAAAGGACAAATTGCAAACCATAGTTAATAGTTCCGCAATTTCACATTTAAGTTCTTTCAGAACTCTTAGGTGAATGCCATCAGGTCCCGGTGACTTGTTACTGTTAAGTTTCTCAATTAATTCCAAAACCTCCTCTAGTGACACTTCAATCTGTGACAATTCCTCAGATTTGTCACCTAGAAGAGACGTCTCAGGTTTGGGAATCTCCCTGACATCCTCAGCCATGAAGACTGAAGCAAATAATTCATTTAGTTTCTCTGCAATGACTTTATCGTCTTTAACTGCTCCTTTTGTATCTCAATCGTCAAGGGGCCCCACTGGTTGTTTAGCAGGCTTCCTGCTTCTGATGTACTTAAAAAACATTTTGTTATTACCTTTTGAGTTTTTGGCTAGCTGTTCTTCAAACTCCTTTTTGGCTTTTATTATTACATTTTTACATTTAATTTGGCAGTGTTTATACTCCTTTCTATTTACCTCACTAGGATTTGACTTCTACCTTTTAAAAGATGCCTTTTTATCTCTCACTGCTTCTTTTACATGGTTGTTAAGCCACAGTGGCTCTTTTGTAGTTCTTTTACTGTGTTTTTTAATTTAGGGTATACATTTAAGTTCAGCTTCTATTATGATGTCTTTGAAAAGTGTCCATGCAGCTTTCAGGGATTTCACTCTAGTCACTGTACCTTTTAATTTCTGTTTAACTAACCTCCTTATTTTTGCATAGTTCCCCTTTCTGAAATTAAATGTCATAGTGTTGGGCTGTTGAAGTGTTCTTCCCACCACAGGAATGTTAAACGTTGTTATATTATGGTCACTATTTCCAAGCGGTCCTGTTATAGTTACCTCTTGGACCAGATCCTGCGCTCCACTCAGGACTAGATCGAGAGTTGCCTCTCCCCTTGTGGGTTCCTGTACCAGCTGCTCCAAGAAGCAGTCATTTAAAGTATTGAGAAATTTTGTCTCTGCATTTTGTCCTAAGGTGACATGTACCCAGTCAATATGGAGATAATTGAAATCCCCCACTATTATTGAGTTTTTTATTTTGATAGCCTCTCTAATCTCCCTTAGCATTTCATCGTCACTATCACCGTCCTGGTCAGGTGATTGATAATAGATCCCTACTGTTATATTCTTATTAGAGCATGGAATTACTATTCATAGAGATTCTATGCAACATATGCATTCATTAAAGATTATTTCATTTGATTCTACATTTTCTTTCACATATAGTGCCACTATCTCCACCCCCAGCACGACCTGTTCTGTCCTTCCAATATATTTTGTACACCAGAATGATTGTGTCCCATTGATTGTTCTCCCTCCACCAGGTTTCTGTGATGCCTATTATATCAATATCCTCCTTTAACACGAGGCACTCTAATTCACCCATCTTATTATTTAGACTTCTAGCATTTGTGTACAAGCACTTTAAAAACTTGTCACTGTTTATTTGTCTGCCCTTTTCTGGTGTGTCAGATTCTTTATGTGAATGTTTCTCATTGATCTGGCCCATACTTTATCCTCTTCCATCCCCTCCTCCTGACTAAAACCTAGAGAATCTCTATCAATAGACTCTCCTCTAAGAGAAGTCTCTGTCCGATCCATGTGCACCTCTGCAGCAATCGGCTTTCCCCCACCTCTTAGTTTAAAAACTGCTCTGCTCTGATTAGCAATATCTAATTAGCAATATCACCAACACCAACAACACCAATATCACCAACACCAAGTAATCATGTAATCTCAGAAATCAGGAGACTGGTTTAAAAATCATGAGATTTTAAAAAATAATAAAGGTAGTGTTTTTACTTGTTTTCTGGTTTTTGAGGTTATAGATATCATGTGTTCAAGCTGTTCGCTGCAGTCATGAAGACTACAGACTTTTTTTCTTTGCTGAACGCTGAGAGTCTCATGTAATCCCATGACTCTAGGGGCTGGGGCTTTAAGAAAAGCACCAAATGTCATAGGACTTATGATAAAATCATGGAAACACTGGTAGTTATTGTCTATTTTGCTTTGACCATATAAATGTGATGTATTTATTTACCACCATTGGAACCCTCATATTTGGCTTCCCTACAGGACTGCACTGAGTGTTATTAATCCCAAGGCACTTGACCTGGTCCTTTTGGGACTGATCCTGAAAGGTACTGAGCCCCTGTATGTTGAGGCTGCTTAGGAGGTGCTCAGCCTTTTACATGATTGGAACCCTTGTTTTCCTGGCAATCCTACCCTTTCCCCCATAAGATATCCATTTTCCAATTAGTCAGCTTTAAACTCTCCATAGAGTTATGAAATGAGTCAAAGTGAACTCTGTGGTCAAGCTCTGTGTATGAAGAATGTTGTTTGCAGTGACCTCTTGTCCACTCACAACAGAACCCAATAATGTTTAATTCACCAACAGAGACGAGGGTAATAAATGAATGCACTAAATGTTATGCATTTTTCAATATGGTACACAAAGTAGTTAACCCAAGTGATCTGCGAATAGAAAGCCTAGCCGAAGAAATCAGTAGAACGTCACTGACGGTATTTTTAAACATAATTAAAAATAATATTCTAAGTAGATATGTAGTATTATTGTAGAGAAATTACATTAATCTCTCTGTCCTACCCATTGCCCATACATAGGTTATATTTTTTTATGTAATATGTTTTTTTTTAAATCCATGTTTTTGAAAGAGAGATGTTCAATAGGAAATAATCTTGCAAAGCAGATTTCAGTGAATGGTAAGATTCAGTAAGCACACACACGTTGTCTGTCTTCTTGTTTGCCTGTCTAGAAACAGGGGAACAGAAACACAGATACCACATGTCATGGTGATAGCCATGTGATAAAATGCATTTATCAATACACATTTGACCACCTCATCTGAACTCTGTCCACTGATTTAGCTTTACAGGGACTACTTCTAATACTTTAAATTTCTGAGTAGATTCAAATCCTTCTAGTTAACAACAACAGCACAATCCTCTTAAAAAAACCCAGCCCACCAAATAAATGTTTCTTGTGTTGCCCACCAAAGGTTAGGTCATGCCCCTTTAGATCTACATAAGGAGTGGTCTTCTTTATGCAGATATCCTCTTCTTGTTGAAAGGAGGCTCTGATGCTTCTGTGGCACTATCAGGTGCCTCTTTGGCTCCTCTTCAGCCTGCAGAAGTGCCCATTGCACTCCCTCTGAACCCATACAATTTACACAACCACAGACTGTGTTAACTTTACTGCTGATCTCTTCCCCAGACTGCTGGGACACCCAGGAGCCACCATATCCAGAATGGGAGACCCTGCCCTCATGGTTCCAATACAGCTGCACTACCAGGAAGCCACCTTTGCCAGAGTTGTTGTGGGGGGCAGGTAGGGTTGCTAACAGTCCTGTATTACAAGGGACATCCCTTATTTAAATAGAAAATTGTCTGTTCTGACACCTTTTATCTCATATTTCAATAGCAGGGGCCAGTACTCAAGGGTGCATCTTTCCATTACTCTCCCGATCCTGGCCTTTCAGTGCTGTGCAGGGGAAGCAGATAGGGCTGTGCTCAAGGGCCAGGATCAGGAGGGGAGTGTACATAAGGAGGAAAGAAGTACCCCCCTTCTGGACAGGACCCCCTGGTAACTCCAGCCCATGAGCTATCTACTTTCCCTGTGCAGGCTCTGTCTGGCAGGGCAAGTGGACAGGGCTGTGTGCACTGAAGCTGTGCTGAAGGGCCAGGGTCAGGAAGTGGCTCTGCTTGCCAGGGCAGTCAGTAGCCTGGATGTAGCCTCTCCACTCGCAGAGTCTCTGCCAAGGTCCCCAGCAGGGTGCACAGCGCTGCACCAGGCAAAGACCAGCAACTGCAACCTCCAGCTCACTTGTGCAGAACCTGAATAGGAGTCACAGTGGCTGCTGGCGCAGCACCTGAGGGCTTGGGTTCTCTGCAGCATTCAGAGCTGGAGAGAGTGAAACCCTGGGGAGCATGGGGCTGGGGAGGGGGAAAGGGACTTGCCCCCAGAGGTTCAAGTCAAGATTGGGGACATCGGAGGTCAGTCCCATATTTTTTAAAGAAAATGTTGGCAACCCTAGGCAGGCCTCTACATGGATGGCCCTGACTTCCTGTGGTTCCCAGAGAAGCTGCCACACTTGGAGGTAGATTTTCCATGGGGCTAGGAGTGGGGAAGAAACAGTGCCTTGCCATCCCCAGCTGGACAGTGTGGGCGTATCTCTGCAATGAAATCCTCACAGAGGACTTATAAAAAGTCCCCTCCTGTGGTGTTTATCATGGAAAGGGACAATCCAGGTCCAAAACTGACATCTCCCACCGTTCCTCACAAATTACACTGGCCACTGGATCTTTGGGACTGTGTAAAAAAAGTTGGCAAACAAACTAAAATAAAACAGCATAATGGTTCTGTAAAAAGTGTAGGGGAAAACATGATTCCCCATTTGTATAGTTTTGCTACAGTTGCTCACAAAAATGTAGCTTTTGCCAAGAATTATTCAATAGGTGGGAAGGGACAAAAGAAAGCCAGGAAGGCTCTTTTGTTATTCAGTTTACAGTTCTTTATGGGAAGGTGCAAAGGGCTCGTTATGTAGTGTTTCTGCTATACTCATTTTTGTTTATTTCTAGAGGTGAGGTTGCTGTTTTCTTTACTGCTGCTGTTTCTGTCTTTCTCCCCTGCTCTAACCGTTAAATTTTTGTTCCCTTATGCACTACAAAGTGAATAGATGCATTCATTTTGCTCTCCCACATCCTTTTTTCAACATCTAGCCCATATGCAAATAAAAGATATAGTGTTTGTCTCTTTCTTGTATAATTAATTTACCTGAAAATTGCACAATGTATTTCTTCTCCCCCTCCTGAATTTTTCTGTCCTCTTGAATGAAAACTAAAATCTTCTGTTTCATCTATTGTGCTTGCAGGAAACAAGTTACAAGAGACTGTTAGATATACACACACATAAATTATACCTTTATTTATTAACTTTAAGATATAAGTGCATGGCCTCTTCCATGTGCTAATGGAGTTAATTAAAAATTGGTTATTAAATATAAATCACGTCTGCCCATTAGGTATTTTGTAATTTCTTTTCATTTGTACAGTGGCTCTGCAGCATTGTAAACACGTGAAAAGACAGCAAAATGAAGGAGAACATTATGATAAATAATAATAATGCTCTACATTAATATAGTACCTTTCTCCCCAAAGGATCTCAACTTGCTTTGCAAACACTGAGTCAAAGCTCAGGCTATGGCCAAAAAGCATTCACTGCAACTGAGAAAGGGAGTGTAAATATGGCTTTAAGCTACCTCTGCACTCTCCTAATATTGGGGCTGTTCTGGGTCAAGTCAGTTCCCTGGTGGAAGTTAGTGCAGCCTTTAAGCTTCTGTAATTTGCACTGCCTGCTTGCGGTCTCAAACAGCATGCTGGAGTGGAGGCATGCCTGCCCATGAGCCCTTCACTAGTTGCTGTGGGATGGAATTGTCAGCATAGGAGCACAGTCACTGTACCCACCCAAGAGGCCCCTATGCAGGGAGAAATCATCCAATAGCCAGATAAACCATCTTAAGGGCTGCTTTCTATCGGCTTATTGCAAGAGAGTCTGGCCTCTTAGGGTATGTCTACACTGCAATAGAAGACCTGCAGCATGGCCACAGCTGGCCTGGGACTGCTGATTCAGGCTCCTGGAGCTTGGGTTATGGGCTATAAAGCTGTGACAGTGTAGACATTCAGGCTCTTCCCTGAGCCCAAACAACTACACTACTATTTTTAGCCCCACCGCCCAAGTCTTGTGAGCCCGAGTCAGCTGATCCAGGCTCTGAGGCTGGGTGCCACAGGTTTCTTATCACAGACAGACACCCTTACCCCTACAGAAATCACTTCACCCGTTACTGGTGCCTGACACTGCAGCTGTTTAACAGTGCACAGCAACACTGCGATGCAGTTGAGGACAAGAAGTGAAGAATGCCATATCTAATTGAAGCCAGTGGGAGTTTTGCCATTGAAGTAGGCAACTGGGATCAGCACACTGTGATTATCCAAACTGGAACTTGGGCTGTACATAAGGGCTAAACTGCTACTTTTGTGAAAGATGCAATAAGATTTTTAATGGTCACACATGGTCAGGACCTCAGTGTTATATCTCATTTAGAATATGGGCCTCGAAGTATCACACCACCACCTAGCACCCTGCTGGGCTATTGGTTCAGTATTGGCTCAGAAGGATGAGTGCCACCAGCACCCTTTTTGCAGCACTTAGACAGCATTCCCATCCAAGTGATGAGCAAGTCTGGTGCTACTCATCTTGGGATATTTGACAACAGCATGCCGTAAGGTGGTATGGTTGCAAGTATATTTGTCTTTCACAAAAGCCTCCCCATCTCCCTCACATCGTCCCCGCCCCCTCTGTATTTCTGATATACATTGCAAACAGTGAACAATAGGTCTGATTAGCCCACGCAGACTGTCTCTTCCGAATGTATTGTCTAACCTGGGCCTCAGAATAAAAAGAAAGGTTTCAGAGTAACAGCCGTGTTAGTCTGTATTCGCAAAAAGAAAAGGAGTACTTGTGGCACCTTAGAGACTAACCAATTTATTTGAGCATCAGCTTTCGTGAGCTACAAATAAATTGGTTAGTCTCTAAGGTGCCACAAGTCCTCCTTTTCTTTTTAATAAAAAGAAAGATATTTCCTTCCTTTCTTCCAATAAGTCAATGGACACTTAAGAGGACAGCATTTGCCATGTGTGCAATTCAAAGAGTATGAGCAAGCAGGTGATAAAAGAGATCAAAAGCTTCAGATTGTAGTGAGTGCTGTTGAGCAAGATAAAAAAAAGCTATGGCAACACAAGTATTCTTTAGGAAGTGAAAACTTAAAAGGAACTTTTAAAATGTGTATCAAACGAAATCTTATTCAGGGACAAAAGAGAAAATACAGGCTGTCTCTCAGTGAAACGAAAGCAAAAATCCTGTTTGTTTGCATTTCTTTTTTATTTAGCACAGTTACACAGGAGAACGATGTACAGTGGGAGAAGAATCATCTTAGCAGCTGGAAGGACTGTACCCAGAAAAACTTGTTATTGTTCAGAGAGCTGAGTTCTAAATGATAGGCTGATTTAGTATAAACAATAGTAGATTTGCAACAACTTACATTTGTTAGAGAATTGTATTTTATCGGACCACATTTTTCTTCATAAAGATTCACAATTTTAGGCTGATCAAAATGTAGCCCTTCTGCCAGGTGGAGTCAGCAGCAGCAAGCGCCGGGTTCAATATTCAGGGGTCCCTCTTAACTATACAATAGAGAACTGGCTTGAGTCCCAACCCAATAATCTGGGAAAATTAAACACCACCCCTGGGTGTCTCTAACAGACAATACATCCCCTCTCACAAACACTGAATCTGCGTATAGCAGATCAAACTTTT
Source organism: Natator depressus (assembly GCF_965152275.1). NCBI lineage: Eukaryota > Metazoa > Chordata > Testudines > Cheloniidae > Natator > Natator depressus. Next base: position 104,107,482 of record NC_134234.1, read on the forward strand.
AATACAAAAGCACATTGGTTTGAGAAAACATCACAACCATTATTCGAACAAATCGGATCATCAGCAAAACTCCCGCCCCAGAGTACATTGGGCAGTGACCTTTGCCTCCATTTCTCACCTTGTCCAACGGACAACTGTCCCTTTAACATGCCACTCCCCTCTCCCTCTGCCACATCCCACTCACAGCTACTGTCCTTGGTCAGCGAAGACCCACAGTTGAGAGGTGCATTCATGTGAGTTCACCTCCCTCCGGGAGGTAGGTGGGGAAAGAAACATTAAGCAATGCCTTCACTGCCGTTGCGGTAACTGGCCTCACCGTTACCACCATTCACTCTGCATCGCTGCCTGCTGCTGCACCATCGTTCACTTTGTTGTGTTCATTCATCGTGCCCAGGGCCATCCATAGACATTGTGGTGCTCTACACAGCCCCTCTGGGGGGGGCGGATGGGCGGGGGGAAGGGGCTGGCCCCAGGCCTCCATTGGGGAGGGCATCCCCAGGCCTCTGCAGAAGGGGGGGGGCGTGCCATAGGTCTGTGGGGGGCAGGAGCAGGCCTGGGGGCAGGGGGGAACCGCCCTCCAGCACAAGCCAGTGGAGCGCAGTGGGTTGGGGCTGGGTTGCTCCACTTCCTGCCGCCTGGTGATTCCAGGGTGGGCCCGACCCCGCACTCATGGGGTGGTGGGAAGTGGAGTGACCGAGCCCCAGCCCGCTCCGCTCTGCTCCCCTGGCTCCCAGCCTTGGGACTTGGGGGGCAGGGGAGAACTGCCCCCCAGCACTTACCGGCAGCGTGGCTGGGAGCCAGCGGAGTGGAGTGGGCTGGGGCCAGGTCGCTCCACTTCCCGCCGCCTGGTGAGTGCAGAGCGTGCCTGATCCCTGCTGCAGTCCTCCGGGATGTAGTTCAGGGGAAGTGGTGGAGTGGGGGCAGGGCTGGAGCGGAGCAGGGGTGGGAAGAGGGTGGGGCGGAGGCAGAGCAGGGGTGGGGGCAGCTTTCCTGGCCGGCTCAGCTGGCCGAGGGATTGGGCTGGCCACTGGAGCAACACGCAGCTGTGTAGGGCACCAGGAAATTTGGGACAATTTGGTGCTCTAAACTTCCTGGTGCCCTACGCAGCTGCGTAGTTTGGTATGGGTAAGGATGGCCCTGATCGTGCCACTGTTCACTCCAACATGACATTGTCTGCTCTGTCGCCGATGGCCCTGTACCATCACCTTCTGCTGCCACCAACCTCTATATTGTGACCTCTGCAAGTTGGTCTCTTGAGGTTCCACCCAGCTGTCAGTGATTTCCGCTCTCAGTGGGGGAAACTCACTTTTAATGCAGGCTAGTCAGTCTCTTCCACAGAATCACTGCCCCACAGCAGATCTAAGCAGCACTTAGACCTGATTATTGGTGATTTCAGCTCTAGTGATCATTTAACCAAACAAAAGCCTCTCAATGGAGCATAATTAGCTCTATCTTTAAACAGGGAGGGGACAAGTTAAATGGTGCCTAGGACTCTTAGGCAGAGCCAACACCTCCAGGCAGGAACACCTACCCTACCCACTGGGATCTATCATCTGGCATCTGAACCCCCTGCTTAGTGAGTTCAGTTCAGTTGAGGGTGATCCCCTCAATCAGTACAGACTAAATACAGTTCTGCTGCCCTTTACTCATACAATAAGGATAACAACATTTCATTATCCCTGCATTCAATACTAAAGTGATTTGTAACCCAACACCAGCCAAAATCGATCACTTAGGCAACACAACTCTGTTGGATACCTAGGCACAGTATGTGTGTTCATGTAAATACAGTCTAGTCCTGACACCCAGCTCATCACTAGCTGACAGGGGGAAAGCTCCTTCAGGCCTTGCTTACATCAACAACCATTGAAATTGGGGGAAGGCCACTAAATTATCCCTTGTACTAAAGCAGCATTTCAGGTTGTCATTTGAAGTATCTCATATTTCTTATTGTACATAAAAACATTTAATGTATAGGACTTTCAAGATATGTTATACTGATGAATTCACTGAGTTCTGAAAATGATCTGTGTAAACAGGTAGAATTAATGATATGTCATCATTTATATTTAGCATGATTATTCACACAGCATTTGTGGGCCCTTGTAATCTTATTGCATACCTTTTTCTACAGAATCTGGTCACAGTGGCACATTCACAGGAGATACAGCACCATCATTAGGCTTCCTGAAGTCTTCTCATACCACACCCATATGTAGATAAAATATTTGTGACAAAACAATGCATTACAGGATGTATATAATGATAATATTTTGCTCTAACTATATTTTGGTTACACCCTTGTTTGGAAAAAGGGTCCTGGGACATTTTTCAGCACTGTTGTTGAGGGAAGACTTATGCAAAGAGATCTTTCTTGCATTGGGTCCTAAATATGGCACTGCTTAGGCTTACCCTGATCTCTAGTAGCAGGGATTTTCACAGCGTCCACTAAGAAAAACCCTGCCTCATCAATTACAACATCCATCTTTAGTGCAGCTGTTGCAGTGGATCATGGAAAGAGTCAGTTTCTGAGGCTATGGCTTCACTAGAGAGCTCTGTGCAGCCACTCTAAGGGCTTGGCTACACTTGCGAGTTAGCGCGCATTAAAGGAGCCCCGGGCGCACTAGCTCACTACCCGTCCACACTGGCAAGGCACGTAGAGCGCTCTGACTCCGCAGCTAGAGTGCTCTTGGTACTCCACCTTGGCGAGTGGAATAACGTTTGGTGGGCCCCCACTGGAGCACCGTGGCGCCAGTGTGGATGCCCTGGTCTGTTAGTGCGCTCTGATTGGCCTCCAGAAGTGTCCCACAATGCCTGTTCTAGCCACTCTGGTCATCACTTTGAACTCTACTGCCCTGCCCTCAGGTGACCAACCATCAGACCCACCCTTTAAATTCTCTGGGAATTTTGAAAATCCCCTTCCTATTTGCTCAGCCAGGCGTGGAATGCTCTCAGCGAATCTTTCCAGGTGACCATGCCTCCATGTGCCAGGCGAGCCCCAGTATGGAGCAATGGTGAGGTGTTGGACCTCATCAGTGTTTCGGGGGAGAAAGCTGTCCAGTCCCAGCTGTGCTCCTGCCGTAGGAATTACGATACCTTCAGGCAGATATCAAGGGACATGATGGAAAGGGGCCATGACTGGGACGTACTGCAGTGCAGGGTTAAAGTGAAGGAGCTGTGGAATACCTACCACAAAGCCCGTAAGGCAAACAGCCGCTCCAGTCCTGCCTCTGTGACCTGCCGTTTCTACAAAGAGCTGGACGTGATACTTGGGAGCGACCCCACCTCCTCTCCGAGTACCGCCATGGACACTTCAGAGCCCAGTTCAACAAGGCAGGAGGAGCAAAGTGGGAGCAAGGGTGCTGAGGCGGAGGAAGACACCCCGGCATCCCTAGATGCATGCAGCCAGGAGCTGTTCTCAAGCCAGGAGGAAGGTAGCCAGTTGTGGTGGCCGGTGCTTGGGGAAGGACAAACACCAGATGAGGTTCCCGCTAAGCAGCTTTTATTTTGGGAAGGAAGTTATTTGGTGTGGGCTCTTGGGGCGAGAAGGGTTAGGGCTGCATGCATGCCTAGATGCGGACTAGGGTGTTGATGTGCTCGCTCACATTGCGGTAATCGGCCTCAGTGATCTCTTCAAACGTCTCATCCAGAACTTGGGCAATGAGCTTGTGCAGGTTTCTCAGGAAAGCCACTGTGTTCCTTGTCCCAGTAAGGCTAACTTGTCCGCGCCACTGTGCCGTGAGGGGCCGGAGGGTCATTGCTGAACACAGGCAAGCTTCATATGGGCCAGGGCAGAAGCCGCATTGCAGTAGAAGACCCTCCCTTGCTTCCCAGGTCACCCTCAGCAGCGAGATATCTTCCAGGACAAACTCCTGTGGAAAATGTGGGGACAGTGTTCAGTATAAGGGCCCCCTGCTGCTGTTGGCTCTCCCCAAGGCACAGAACCCCAGAGGACAGTACAGCCATGAAACAATCCGTCACGCTTGACCCTGTGCTTACTCACCATTTTGGGGCTCCCGTCGGTTATGTGCGCTCACTTTGGGATGGGCAAATTATGCTATTGTGTAGACTGTGCTTGCCCTTAAGTACAGGGGAATCATTGCTCTGTCTGGTGTGAGCAATGCTGCCTCTGTTAAGTGTTGCATTTTGCCTTTACAGATGCAACCTTGAGATTTCAGCCGTCCATATTATCACCGGCCGAAAGACTCCAAAGAATCAGAAAGAGTCCACGTAGAAGCAAGGAAGACATGCTTCATGAAGTAATGCAGCATACAAGTAATGAAAATTGAAAAGTGCAGGAGTGGCGGGACAGTGAAAGGAGGATCCGCCAGCAGAATGAGGAGCGCCAGCACAAAAGCACGGTGCTCCGGAAGCAAAGCACGGATCGGCTGATAAGCATAATGGAGCGCCAAGCGGACTTGATCCATGCGCTCGTAGCCATGCAGGCGGAGCACTACCGTGCCCGTCCCTCCCTGCAACCCTTGTCCCAAAATTCTTTCCCTTGTGCCTCCATGTCACCTCCAACCCACTTTCCCCAACATCCGGGTTCTTACCGCCACCAGCTGCCTCCAACACATGTAGATTCACCACCCAGCCCTAAAAACTACGACCCTTACCCACTGCACTCAACCCCCATCGCCATGCAGAATAGCCATCCTGAAGTACAGCACTCATTGCGCAGCTCTCCAGACAGGAAGGCTGAGTATGATAACAGGACATACGCAAATCTGTGACTGTACTGTTCCCCACCCCACCCCCTTGCCTTTTCTGTTTCCCAAGCAGTTGTGTTTCTTTTCAATAAATGGATTTTTTGGCCTTGAAAACATTCTTTATTGTTGCATAAAGTGAAAGATACCTTAGCCCAGGAAAGAAACAGGCACTGCAAGTCAGCGTAGTAAACACAGATTCCTACTAACATTGGAACCACTGCACTTCACTCCCGTGCAGGGCACTACACATTACTGGTGGCTTTCAGCATCAAATTGCTCCCTCAAGGCATCCTAATCCTTGCAGCCCCATGCTGGGCCCCTCTAATAACCGTGTTCCATGGCTGTTCAAATTCAGCCTCCAGGTGTTGAACCTCCGAGTTCCATGCCTGAGTGTCCTTGCGCCGTAGGGTGGGGGAGGGCTCCGTACACAGTCCCATGAAAGTGGCTTTTCTCATCCAAAAGTTCTGCAGCCACTGCTCACCATCCCAGATTTGCATGATGATGTGATCCCACCACGCAGTGCTTGTTTCCCGAGCCCCAAAGCGGCGTTCCATGGTGGTGAGCATGTCCGCGAATGCCACAAACAAATTCGTGTCATATGCATTACTCGAGTCGATATCATTGTCGGAGCCCTCACTGTCACTTTGGATCATAAGGAATATCTTGACTGCGAAATGTGACATGCTGGTGAGACTCGTCAGCGTACTCCTCAGCAGTTTGGGCTCCAGTCCTGCAGACCGAAAGGGAAGACAGAGTGCGCAGTACAAAAAACATTGAAAGATGGTGCCAAATGTGGACGGAAGCAAAGGGATTGCTGGGATGCGAACCGATGCATCACGGGGCGTTGGGACAGGACCCAGAATGCCCCACAGCCCCCACCCCCTTCCCACAAGCCGCAGTGCCAGAATGGGAAGAGGTGCTCTGTGGGATAGCTACCCATAAGGCACCGCTCCCAATGCCGCTGCAAGTGCCGCAAATGTGGCCACACCACTGCGCTTGCAGCTGTCAGTGTGGACAGACTGCAGCGCTTTCCCTACTGCGCTCTCTAAATGCAGGTTTAACTCAAAGCCCTCTACATCTGCAAGTGTAACCATGCCCTAAACCGATGGGAGAGAGTTCTCCCATTGACTTAATTAATCCATTCTCAATGAGCGTCAGCAGCTGTGTCGGCGGGAGAAGCTCTCCCGCTGACATAGCACTGTCCACACCAGCGTTTAGGTCAGTGTAATTTATGTCGCTCAGGGGGGTGGCTAATTCACACTCTTGAGGGACATAACTTATTTTGACTTAAGCTGTAGTGTAGCTATAGCCTGAGACAACTAGGTTCTAACAAGGTATGTCACAAAAGCTGCTCTGTGTTTTACATATGGCTTCAGGGCTAGATATGAAACACTGACCTGGGCTCTAAAACAATTATGTTTCCTCTTTTCTTCCTTTCTCAATTTGCCTTGGATTAAGTGATATTGAAACCCTGCACCATCCTCCTCCTTCCATAGTTATGCAAGATATTTTCTAGATATACATTTTTGCAAATACTACTGGCAGTTCTTCTGCATATGAACACACACAAACACACACAGTGGGAATAGTTTTTGGGATATAACTTTCTATGTAATATTTTCATTTTTACCAAATTAATTTTACCTATAATAGTAAAGGATAGCTTGTATCACTTGTTGGGTCAGTAAGTATTATCTACATCAGAGGTTCAATGAAGTGAGAAATCAAAACCCTAAATATTTAAATTTCTCTATTATTGTCAAAATGCATTGGTCAAATTCCATGGCAGCTTTTGGTCTTATTTTTATTATTTCAGATTTGGTGTAATTCATTTTATGCTGCCACTATCCCAAATTGATCAGTAAGCCTTTGTAAATATGTCCAGTCCTGTCATAAATCCTTTACAAAGAACATGGACATCAGCAGCTGGGAAGGAAACCGTTCATTCCTGTTCTGATATCATTATAACTTCCCTAGCAGTAAAACATCTGTTTAATAAAGCTAAGGGCTCAATAGCTAGCTTAAATAGCATGGGACATCCCTGCTTCATCCTTATGGCGGTGATTTTATCCATCCTCCTGGTTGAGGGTAAGAGCTTAAGCAAGGACACGCTCACATCCAAGAGATGAATGCATGCTGTGCAGATGTGTATGGGAGGGCTTTGACTTCCTTGACTGTGGGATGCTGTTCTGGGGAAAGGACAGCTGGGAAGGGATGGGGTCCACCTAACCAAGAAGGGAAAGAATATCTTCACATAGCAACACACCAAACTAGTGAGGAGGGCTTTAAACTTGGTTCAAAGGAGGCAGGTGACAAAAGCCCACAGGGAGGTATAAAAAAGGCATCCTCAACAAAGTGCTAAAAGTTGGGGGGTGGGAAGGAAGGGAATGAGAGTGGAATGGAATATTACAATAGGGTCACAGGAACAAGAGAGAAAACAGTGGAGAAACTGCTCAATGTCTCAGACGTCTGTACACAAATGCAAGGAATATGGGGAATAAACAGGAAGAACTGGAAGCCTTATTACACAAGCTTAATTATACTGTAACTGGCATCATAGAAAATCTCACAACTGGAATATTGGTATAGCTGGTTCAGGTAGGTCAGGCAGGGAAAAAAGGGAGGAGATATTGCATTGCACGTCAAGAATATATACACTTATTCTGAGGTCAGAGGAGGTGAACGGCAGATGAGTTGAAAGATAAGGTGAAGTTAAAAAGGGAAAAAACATGGCCGATGTCATAGTAGGTATCTACAATACACTACCAATTCAGGAGAAAGAGGTTGGTGAGGCATATCTAGAACAAGTAACAGAAATATATAAAGCAAAAGACCTGGTAGCAATAGGAGACTTTAACTACCCAGACATCTGTTGGAAAATTAACATGGCAAAACGCAAAGTGTCCGATAAGTTCTTGGAATGTGTTGGGGAGAACTTCTTGTTTCAGAAGGTGAAGGAAGTAACTAAGGGGGCAGCTATTTTAGACTTGATTCCGATTAGATGGGAGGAATTAACTGTGAATCTGAAGGTGGTGGAAGGCACCTGGAGTGAAAGTGATCATGGAATTACCGGCTTCATAATTCTTAGAAAAGGAAGGAGTGAGAGCAGTAGAAAAAGGACAGTGGAGTTCCATAAACCAGACCTTAACAAACTTAGACAACTGCTAGGTAAGGTTTCATGGGATGAAAATCTTAGGGAAAAAGGAGTTCAGGAGAACAGGTAGTTTTTCAAAGAGAAAATATTAGAGGTGCAAGAACAATCTTGATGTGAAGGAAAGATAGGAAGAATAGTAAGAAGCCAATATGGCTCCATCAGGAGCTCTTTAATGGCCTGAAAATAATAATAAAAAAAGGAATCCTACAAAAAGTGGAAAGGTGGATGAATTGCTAAGGATATGTACAAAAAAAAATAGCACAAGCATGTAGGGACAAAATCAGAAAGGATAAGGCACAAAATGAGTTATACCTAGTAAAAGACATAAAAGGCAAAAAGAAGAAGTTTTATAAATACATTTGGAGCAAGAGATAGATGAAGGAAAATGTAAATCCTCTACTTAGTGGGGAAGGAGAGCTAATAACAGATAACAGCAAGAAGGCTGAGATGTTTAATGCCTATTTTACTTCAGTCTTCACTAAAAATGTAAGTTGTGACCAGATAAATAGTTTTATTATTCCAGGATTAAAACACATATCAGATTGAAGGACCATGATGTTCCAGAGAAAGACAAATATCAGCTCTACCTTGAATAATCTGTTGACCACTTGAACACAGACATTCCTGGTTTTTCATTTTTGTGTGTGTGCAAAGGTCAGGAACGTTTGTGCTTAAGTGATTACTAGATCGTTCAAGGTAGAACTGATATTCCTTCTTTGGAAGGTCATGGTCCTTCTACTAGATACATTTCTTTCAGTCTTGGAATGGTACAACTATTTTGTTGAATTACATGCAGCTTGTGACACTAATTTTCTGTCCCTAGGGTTATGGAAGTGCATTATCATTGGTTTTTCTGCATTTTGCAGCTGGAGGCCTGCAGCCCAGTGGGTGCATTCAATTTTAACTTTTTTATTATTAGAAAGCAAATTATTATTAGATTATGTGGATCCACATCTCAAATAAAGAAACTGGATAATTGTTCTCCATTTCCTCCGGTAATCCAATAATGCAGATTTCTTCCTTTTCTCCCTAGTTTTTTAAAAGTCCTCAAAACACTATTATGGTTCCTTCCTGGTTTCAACAGCTGTGTAGTTCTTTGGGCTTATTATCTGTTCTTATCCTCAATAGCTGATTGTCATTGTTTAACTTTCTTGTACAGTTCCTGAGTTGCTTCTACTTTTGTTACAAAGCTACTGATCTTATTTTCCAGGTGGGAGAGTTCAGTATCTAAGGTGCTGATCCTGCAAAGACTTACACATGTGCTTAAATTTATGCACTCTGAATAGCTGTGAGTGGCCCCATGATTTCAGTGGAACTACTCACTGTGTGTACAGTTAGACACATGAGGGAGTCCCTAAGCAGGACTAGGGCTCAAGTTTGCTATTGCATTCCATCAGAAGTTTCTTCTATTAGACACTGCACCACTGTGAAGCTGTTGACCATATGTTCTGGAGGTTCTCCTTACACTTGTATCCCCATCATATTCTTAGGGTTACAGGTCATATCAAGGCAGAATGTTATAAACAATGTTCTGAGATAAGACAGAGGAACTCTGTGGCGGCATCATGCGAGTAATCTATAGGCAGGCAGGTCAATAAAATCAAGGAAACTTTGTAGCTGTCTTTCTTTCACTTTCAGATACTAAACTAACTTTGCACAAGTGCTTTCAGTCACGTTATCATGGCTCTCAAGCTTTCATAGCACCAAAGGTGGACATGAGTCAGAGTTTAAGGCAAGAAGGGACCATAAGAACATAAGAATGGCCCTACTGGGTCAGACCAAAGGTCCATCTACCCCAGTATCCTGTCTTCCAGCAGTGGCCAGTGCCAGGTGCCTCAGAGGGAATGAACAGAACAGGTAATTATCAAGTGATCCATCCCCTGTCACTCATTCCCAGCTTCTGGCAAACAGAGGCTGGGGACACCATTCCTGCCCATCCTGGCTAATAGCCATTGATGGACCTATCCTCCATGAATTTATCTGGTTCTTTTTTGAACCCTGTTATGGTCTTGGCCTTCACAACATCCTCCGACAAGGAGTTTCACAGGTTGACTGTGAGCTGTGTAAAGAAATACTTCCTTTTATTTGTTTTAAACATATTCACTTCATTTGGTGACCCCTAGTTCTTGTGTTATGAGAGGTAGTAATTAACACTTCCTTATCTACTTTCTCTACACCAATCATGATTTTATAGACCTCAATCATATCTCCCCTTAGCTGTCTCTTTTCCAAGCTGAAAAGTCCCGGTCTTATTAATCTCTCCTCATGCAGAAGCCGTTCCATACCCCTGATATTTTTTGTTGCCCTTTTCTGAACCTTTTTCAATTCCAATATATCTTTTTTGAGATGGGGCAACCACATCTGCACACAGTATTCAAGATGTGGGCGTACCATGGATTTATATAGAGGCAACATGGTATTTTCTGTCCCCCAGATCATCTAGTCTGACTTCGGGTATATCACAACCTGAGGCCACTGCAATGGCAGGGAATTGATTAAGTGAGATATACCTAGATTATCCTGGCAAATGACCTGCACTCCATGCTGCAGAGGTCACTGCACCATCCCGCAGGTCACTGCCAATCTGACCTGGGGAAATTTTTTCCCCCATCCCCCCATATGGACACTAGTTACATACTGAGTATGCAAGCAAGAAGCAGCCAGCCATGCACTTGAGAGAGAATAGTTGGCACCAAGTATTCTCTCTCTCAGCTACCTCAGAGCCCTGGCTCTCCCCATCTAATGCCCCATGTCCAGCCATGGACATCTCTGACACTTCAGAGGAAGGAGACGCAACTCTTCCCCTTAACCGTGCCCAAGAACACACTGGGGAAAGGAATCTCTTCCTGACCCCAGCAGGTGACCAGCTGAAGCCCTGAAGCATGAGTTTTAGGAGCACAAGACTTAAACCAGGAGGGACCTCCAGGGCTGCTGAGCTCTACTCCCCATCATCACAAGCAACCCCATCATACAGTCCCACTCATAAATTTATCCAGCTCTCTCTTAAAACTAAAGGAGTTGTTTGCTCCCACAACTAACGTTGGGAGACGGTTCCAGAACCTCACTCCTCTGATGGTTAGAAACCTTCTACTAATTTCTAACCTGCATTTGCTCATGGCCAGTGTATATACATTTGTTCTTGACCCAAAATTTCAGTTTAGCTCAAATAGTTCATGGCTTTCTTTGGTGTTTATCCCCAATGTATTTATAAAGAGTAATCACGTCCCCTCTCAACCCTCTTTTTGCTAGACTAAACAAGCCAAGTTTTTCCAGTCTCCTCTCATAAAAGAGGCCCTCCATTCCCCTCATCATCCTAGTAGTTCTTTTCTTCACCCTTCCAGTCTAAATTAATCTTTCTTGAACATGGATAACCAGAACTGTACACAGTATTCCACTTTAGGTCTTACCAGTACAGTAGCATTAATACTTCTCTATCTCTACTGGAAATGCCTTGTGTGATGTATCCTATATCACATTTGCCTTTTTCGCAACTGTATCATATTGGTGGCTCATAGTCATCCTGTGATCAACCAGCACACCCATGTCTCTCTCCTCCTTTATCACTGTAAACTGATGAGCCCCCAGCTTGTATCAGAAATTCTTATGATTAGATCCTAAGTGCATGACCTTATGCGTTGTACTATTGATTTTCATCCCATTTCTGTCACACATGGGTGGCAGGTATCACAGGCTGGGGGAGCTTAAGTCTCCCCAAACAGCCTGGCTTGCCCCTGCCCACGCTCTGCCCCCAGGCGCCCTTCGGATTTCCACTCTTCTTTCCCCCCCCCGCCCCCCACAACCTGTGGCTAAGGTGGCCTGTGGCTGGGACTTGTCGTCACTCCGCCTGCCTGGATCTCTGGGGCTGAGGGTGCCAGGGCCGCACTGCCCACCTGGCGCGTTGGCATTGTGGCTGAGGGCGCCAGGGCTGCGCTGGCCACCCGGTGCTCCGGCACTGTGGCTGGGGGCACTGGGGCCATGCTCTGGGGCTGGGGGTGCTGAGGCTGTGCCGCCCGCCTGGCATTCTGAGAATGGGGGTGCTCTTGCAGTCCGGGGCTGGTGGCCATGGTGGGAGGTTCTGGGCAGGGCCTCGGGCATAAGGGGCAGGGCCAGGGGCAAGCCTCCCCCATGGGTGGTTCATGCACCGCCCATGTTGTCATCCCAGACGTCAAGGTTATCCAGATCTTCCTATATAATAGTCTGATCCTCCTCTGTATTGATGATGCCTCCCAACTCTATATTGTCAGGAAATTTCATTAGCACAGTTCTACTTTTTGTGCCAAAGTCATAAATGGAAATATTGAATAACATTGATTCTAAAATCTTGAGGAACTCCTCCTTCCAGTCTGATAGTTCACCTTTCAGCACAACCTGCTGCCTTCTCCCATTTTGTCAGTTCCTTATCCACCTTACAATTCTTGTACTAAACTGACCTTCTCTAATTTAACTAATAATTTTCAGTGTGGTCAATATCAAAAGCTCTGCTGAAGTCCAAGTACATTATATCTACTGCATTTCTCTTATCTAAAAAAAAAATCAGTTATTTTATCAGAGAAGGAAATCAGGTTAGCCTGGCATGATCTACTTTTGGTAAACCCACATAGCATTATATCCCCTTTTCTATTTTACCTCTATGCATTTCATCATTCTTTCCTTCACAGTTTGTTCCAAAGTCTTGCATATACTGAGGTTAGACTAACAGGTCTGTAATTGGGCCAATCACTGTTTTTCCCTTTCTTAAATATAGGCATGATATTAGGTATTCTCCAGTCATACGGTAGTACCTGCTAATAGATTTATTAAAAATCCTTGTTACTGGACAAACAATCTCATGTGCCACTTCTTTCAGTATTCTGAGATGGAGATTATCTGGTCTTCTTGATTTGACCATGTTAAGCTCTGAGTTTTTCTTCCACCTCCGATGCGGTAATTTCCATTTCTATACACAGCTTCAGTGTTCACTAGTGACTGAGTTTTAAACTGAGTCAGCACCACCCCCTCGCTAAGGGCTGTCAGCAAGGACTGGATCAAGCCACACACCTAGAAATCAAAATCAAAACTGCACCTCCAGAACACAAAATTACCACTCTCCTCTCAGGCGAAACTCCCACAGAAAAATCCACTGTTGGCTGCTAGCTATTCACCACACTTCAAATTCTTTTTCAGGGTAACCTCTATTTTTTCCAGCAGGAGAATCTTTAAGATCAAGTAGAACAGACTTTTGGTTCTGTAAAACCTGTACAACAGGGTCATTTTACAAAATTTTACCCTAGCCAGTATGCTGCTACTAGACATTCTATAAAGCATGGGTAAAACATGCTTGAAGACCAGGCAGTATCACAGATTTTTGGATACTTTAATCGATAGGAAGTACAGAAACCATTTTTTCCTTATGTAGGAAACAAGGATTTAGAAGAATTCTTGCATTTGGAAAAGGGAAAAATCAAGTGGTTTTTGACATTCATCTGTTAAGAAAGACTACATTTCCATCCTCAAGATGGTCTTCAGGAACTCCTGGAACTAATTTTTCTAAGGAGAAGACTATATCACAGTCTTCTTTGGAACTTTCAGAAGAAGATCTAGGACCGAGGGAGAGCGAAATTAGCATTCTCCTATTAGAGTCAAGGTGTCATCAAGTATTTTAATAATGCTAGTCTTTAGCCTTTTTTTTTTTAAAGATTTTTCTCCAGAAAGAGGAAGGCTCTGTTTTTGCTGTGCAGCATAAGGGTGTTAATTTCATTTCGTTTGCATCTTGGATTTTTGCTTAGCTCTGCTAAGATGCCTTGTACAGGGGAGAGAGAAACGAAACTGGGGAACTAGCAGCTAAGAGACATGTTTAGGCAAGGCAGAAGAACTCTGCCACTGTTACAATGTCCGCAGTCATGATCAGTGCCATAGCACCCATTAGCCACAATCATGGGCCAAGACCTTATTATACGAGGAACTGTATAAACACAGAACAAAAGGACAAAATTCCAAAGCTCTTACAATCTATACCCCTTTCTCCTAGAAGCCTTTGTGTGAGACATTTGCCTTGCCACAAAGAGTGTCTGGCCACCCTTATGGCGGGAAAGAAGACTGTTCCAGAAGAGAAACTGTGGCACTAAGATTCCAAAGCATTGGTTTGGTTCACCTGCTTGTCAACTGACACCAGAGTGCAAGTCCAGGTGTTCGTAATGGGGACTGACTCCATTAAAGGGAAACATTTATTGAAAGAAGTGACTTTCCTGTGTGCTTGAAGTAGGGCTGTGGGTTTTTATGCTTTGTGGAAGCACTACCACTCTTGGGTAAAATTAATAAAGCAGTCACTTTATGATGTCATGCTTGCTTTGCAAGACCACACTAAAGCACCTGCCTCACATCATTGGTTGTGTTCCAAGCAGAAATGCATAATGAGATTACCATTCCGCCCCCCTAATTTTAGATGTCTTAGCTTTAGGAACACAGAGCTAATTTAACTTTTTACAGCAATGTAGCCTTTACAGAAAATTATTTACATTTTCCTTTGTTAATTTATCAGCAGAGCGTCCATTGTTTTTTTTTTTTTACTAATGATTAATTACACTTTTTTATGGAGTGCAGAGTCCTAGTAATTTCCTTGTTCCAATTCCATTAACTTCCTGGTAGTATTGTCTAAAGCAACCAGACACTGATGTGTAATCCAACTGTTTCCCTAGTATATGGGAAGCAGTAAACTTTTTGTTTATCTTGTAAACAGTTCTGGTTGTATGCCTGCTGCTGTTTCTTTCCCATGGAATTTCTGGCCACATTAAGATTAAGATTAGCATAGACTCTATTCTCATTGGCACCATGTAATGCTTTTGAAAACAGGGATGAAAACATCCCAGACTATACTGTGAGCCTAGTTCACCGAAATAATGACCTATTGATTTGTTTTCTCTGAAAGTGTTATGCTACATGCACATATAATATAGGGGTGGGCAACCGTGGAGAACTTTGAATTCTGTAGTTGATTACAAAATTCAACAAATTTGTAGAATTTGACCTAAAAGCTCCTTCAATTATGGAATATTAAACAGTTAAAACTAGCAGAAAAGAGCTGAACAAAACATTCTGGGGAGACATTTCCTTAATTCTCACAAGCCATAATAGCTAATGCCAAGCATGAAATAACCACTTAATCATTTTAAATGATGCTGTTAAAAATTACAGCCAGGTTATGATAAGCATTTTTCACCCATTACACGTATTTACAGCCAGAGAAATAGTTCCCCATCTAAGGACTATACTCTCTTCGGATGTGGCAGAAATCGGCTCCAAATCAATAAAATATCATTTTGGTTTAAGGTCTAATGGTCTCTACCCTTGAATCATTTTCAAAGAAAGTGCCACTATGCTGAACGTTGGCTACATAAACTTAGAAAACTCATCTCTCTGGCTAGTCTCAAAGGGGCTGAAAGCTGGAATTATTTCTGATTCTTGGACTAATGCTATAAAGGATGAAAATATTACCCATGTATGATAGTTAGTCCATTGGTTGAACCCAGTGGCTCAATTTCCTTGATTCCCAACAAATACCAGGATCTGACAAGGGAAGAGTCAAAGCTTCAGGCAAAGCTATCAAAGCTTGATTTATTATTATTAATTATTATTATTACAATATTTGAAGCAGAGTTCTAGCAAAACCAAGTACCAGCACCTGTAGCCAGATATTGCAATAAGATCGAATTCCATTTTCTACATGTTGTAATGCCTACCTGATTAGAAAAAGGCAGTGCATGAATCCTGTATTGGAGATTGTTGAGTAGGGCCAGCATGTTCAGGGCCCAATAGTGGCAACTGTTTGCCTTATCCTCTTTGATACAGCCACTCTCTTTGAAATAGATGCCTGTGATATGTGTCTGGCATTGCAAGTAAGAGCCAGGTCAGTCCTCTGATCAGGCTCCCCAAACGCTATCTGAGTACAGAGCTCTTAAGTGGTTTGTTTTTCTGCTTGATATATTCAGGGGACAACTAAGACAAATAGATGTCATAATGTAATGATGGAGGTATTCAAAGGAAAAATGATAAGGGGATACACCAGCCACTCAAAGATATTTTTATCCTATAAGTAACTGTGATGCTACTTGCTCTACTGTTTTTCTGAGTGTTCAGATGAGTATATTTTAATCAATGTCCTAAAGCTTATTAACAAAAGGCAAGATATTAAAACAGCAGATATAATTTAAACAAAGTGCATTTTGTTAGGATATAGATATTCAGGCTTGTCTGTAAAGGCCTATACGCTAAGAATTTAGGTGTATTCTTATCACAGGCCTGAATATCTATATCCTAACACATTTTTCCCCTCATTAACATTAACCACTAAACAACATTAGCCTTTGAACCAAATAAAGGACTAACAAGAAGTCATACCCGCAGGGACATGGCCAGTTTGATAGCACAGCAGCAGTATATGGTAAAAGTTGGATTAAGAATAACTGAGAATCTCTTGCACTTTAGGCTGGTGACTGGTGAATACGGGAAAGTTGGCAATTAACAGACAGTTAATGGAGAAACTTTTGGAGAAATCATGGAGTACTATAGAGTGCAGTGGTGTGTCAACAGCTTTTGGAGGGGCGGGGGAGTGAGTGACTTGTATAGGAAGGCTGGATAGGGGAGTCACAGCGGTAGGTCTGGGGGGGAGGGGAGGGGAGGAGAAGCAAAAGTATAAGCCTGTGAGGATCCCTGCTGGCATAAAAATGAAAAAGGGAAATGGGAGACACACCAAAAGTGATCTTTATTAAGTTCTAAGTAATGACCTTTGTCACTATGGCTTTCAAAACAACTAGAAGAAACACTTTAAAAAATAAAGAAAAAGTCATTGTTGTTTGGCATGGAGGCAAATTTGGATTCTGAACTGAACACTGTAATGAGGGACAGATAATAGGTGTGAATTGAAACTAATTGGTGTTTCAGATCACTGAGCTGCTTCAAAAACCATTTGTGATGAGGACTGTAGAAGTTAAGTCTCTTTTCAATGCCTAATTAAACACAGTTCCATCCTGAATGAGATAAAAAAAATTTATTGTCACTTGCTGCTCAGTACTCAACCAAATGATTTAAGTGGACAGTCAGTGCAAAGATTTAGGTTTTGTGTAGTAAAGTCTCTTTCTGATTAGTCTAGTGTAGTGGCACTTCTGAATTACACACATATTGGAAAGGGCCCTAAGAAAATGTAATAAAAGTTGTCAGAAAGCATTGTACATGACAAAGGAAAGATGGGGGGAATAACAGATTTATATCTGAGTTGTTTACAAAACTGAATGATCAGTTTGGGTGCAAGTATTCTGCTTCTGGGTGCTTAAATTGGCATGTACCTTCACCATACTTCTATGCTGAAATAGTGCCGCAAGCAAAAACTAATTCAAGATTTCCTCCACCACCATACTTCCACCTCCTCCCTGTCCTTCTCCACCCCCTTTTTAATGTTGCTGCCGGAAAGGAGCAACTCAATACCAGCCCTGCACACCCCTGAGTGGGCAATTCTGGATGGCCCTTACATAGGCCACACTTGAGAGAAAATTTCTTCCTCAAAATTCACTTTCTCAAAATATTGCTGCTAGAATATTTATACAAAATTAACATAGAGGCATGACCATAGTTGAAATGATCTCATCTGAACATCTGAATGAATACTGGTGATAGTTTTGAAGTATTAGTACAGTTTTAGTGACAACTGAGACAGCACTCTAGAAGATTGGTGGGCTGAGACCTGAGGTGTTGGCTAGTGACCTGAGTGCAGGACGGGAAGCTAGGATTCCTTAGTCCTAATCCAGTTTTTAGATTGAGTCTGTCTGGGGCCTTCGGCCATTCACTTACTACCCATGACTCAGTTTCCGTGTCTGTTAATACTTAAAAAAAAAAAATCCAATGCAAGTTTTCTGTGCCAATCGTGAGAATTAATTAGTCAATGCTTATAAATCACCTAGAAGACAAAGTGCTGTTGCTGCTGATTATTCAATTGGATAGGCTAAGTAGAAAGTGGTTATATCTGGTCTCTACTTTTATTCAGTGAGGGAGGAAACACTGAGTTTGGTCCAGTTGTTGGCGATGTTATCCGTGACATGACAGGGGGAGGGATAGCTCAGTGGTTTGAGCATTGGCCTGTGAAACCCAGGGGGTGTGAGTTCGATCCCTGAGGAGGCCATTTAGGGCTCTAGGGCAAAAATTGGGGATTGGTTCTGCTTTGAGCAGGGGGTTGGACAAGATGACCTGAGGTCCCTTCCAACCCTGATGTTCTACGATTATCAACTTTGCTGGATTCCACTATATTCCCAGGCATGCCATGGCTGTCAAATCTAAAATATCTGGGCATCTGGATGATTTCTTCCCCACTGGGTTTGTAGGAATTTCAAGACAATTAGCAGATTTGGACCAAAATGTCACCAGTCTGAAAGGTTTCACAGTATTTTTTCCTCTTCCTCCCTCCACCATTTTAAATATTAGAAGACTTGCCTGCTTCAATCCTCAGGTGCTGCGGAAGATTAGTTTCCCCTTAGCTGGGTGGTGGGTGAAGACGAGTGCTTGGATGACTGCAGTCCCTGGTACCAAAAAGGATCAATGCTCTGCCATGCCAGCATTTGAAAGTAAACATTTGGAAGAAGGAATAAGATTTTATTTGTAAAATATCTGTTTTAAAATAATATGATGGATCTACATTTAAATATAATAATCCCCTTTCCTTCCTCCTCTTTTTAAATGAGGAGACAATATGACAGGACGTGTGTTTCAAATCTAGTATGGTATTTTCAAATGCAGACAATGTCGTTAGCCTTGCTTCTCTTTTTTTCTGCATAGACTATGATTTTCTAAGCACTAAATTGTCCGCATGTTACAAAGCACAGATTGGCATTTGTATATACTGTGGCACTACCTCCACCTGCTGCAGACAGTGTTTATTCTGAATGCAGTGGTGTTGTAGCTATGTTGGTCCCAGGATATTAGAGAGACAAGCCAGGTGAGTTAATATTGATCCAATAAAATATTACCTCACCCACCTTGTGTCTCTAGTGTTTATTCTGCACATTTTATCCTGTGTTGGTTCGCAGCCAATGAAGTCAGGAATTTGCTTGATAGTAAAAAATGGATCTCACGTGTCAAATTGTTCAATTTATTTCATAGGAGTTCTAGTCAATTGCCAATCTTTTTTTGGTGGGGGCGGTTCTCAGACTTTTGAATAGATATTTCTGTCAGGGAAAACTCATCCTCAAATCATCTTAATTCTTGTACTACTAATGCTGTCCACACATGGGGATGCTTACTGCAGGGCTGGTATTGAGTTGCTCCCTTCTGGCAGCAACATTAAAAAGGGGGTAGAGAAGGACAGGGAGGAGGTGGAAGTATGGTGGTGGAGGAAATCTTGAACTAGTTTTTGCTTGCTGCACTATTTTGAAATTCCACAAAGTGATCTTACCACTCCTAAGATGTGAATTATATCTGGAAATAAATCTTTAAACTAAAATGAGCATTTCTTAGCCGTCCTCCTTGGCCAACATATTTCTGAAAAGTGATCATCACTTGTGAGCGTAACAGCATGGGGCCTAATGGAATGTATTGCAATCTAATTTCCATCTTGCTTTAATGCTGGTTTAATAATCAAAAGAACTTTACTCTTTAAACATTTAGCATTTTGCTTAAATTCAAACATTAAATATTAGTGAGATTTTAATCTGAAAAAGTATAGCAGTAGCTGTACCTCTAATTCCACTCTAACCTTGCATTCACCTTGCAACTATCCTATAGAGAAGCTTGAAGTCATTTGTAACAGTCTGATTTCTAAAGAACACTACGTGCAAGTCCAAAGAATGTGACTTACTATTGTCCATAGGTGAAAGAGTCATAGCAATTTGTTTAGGTAGGGGACAGGGATGGCTCTTAAATGGCAATGTATTAAGGTTTTTTTAAAGTAACTAATTTTTTAATGCTTATGGAATTTGTTCAGGACTTTAAAATGGAGGGTGCAATTGAATCAATGGTGTGCTAATAAAAATTATAACTTTTCCTCTTCAAAAATGAGAAGTTTCTCTTTAATTATTGACTGAAATCTCCAACACCCATCACCTATGACACATGGTAGGTTATCGTCAAAAGATGACCAGAATGCAGTGCCACTAAATATGTCATCTTAATCATAATGTGTGCTGCAAAAGGTTTGAACTTTATATCAAGCTTTGAAATGGCCTTTGATAAACCATATACTGGGTTCTCTCTTGCTCTCTTTTTTTGTGTGGTACATTAGCTTTCACCAGGAGCCAGGGTCAAAACTCGCATTTAAACTCAGGCTTCTCTTTTTTGCCATTTGTTGTTGATAATAAGAAGGTACAGATCTTTTATAAATGAGAGCTGATTAGATGCAAACTCAGTTTAATTTAAGTTTTAAAAAAAACCCAGAGGCCTGGATGTTAAAAAATAAATAAATTGTGAGTTGATTACTTTAATGAAGTTTTTTTTACTTCTACTACCACTAACTTCAAGGGTACTTTCACCATGTTGCAGAGTAGCAGCAGTGTTAGTCTGTATCCTCAAAAAGAAAAGGAGGATCTATTGTCTACAGCCAAGCTCTACGATACAACCACATTTGCTCCAACCCCTCAGACAGAGACAAACACCTACAAGATCTCTATCAAGCATTTTTACAACCATAATGCCCATCTGCTGAAGTGAAGAAACAGATTGACAGAGCCAGAAGAGTACCCAGAAGTTACCTACTACAGGACAGGCCCAACAAAGAAAATAACAGAACGCCACTAGCCATCACCTTCAGCCCCCAACTAAAACCTCTCCAGCCCATCATCAAGAATCTACAACCTATCCTGAAGGATGACCCATCACTCTCACAGATCTTGGGAGACAGGCCAGTCCTTGCTTACAGACAGCCCCCCAACCTGAAGCAAATTCTCACCAGCAACCACACACCACACACCAAAAACACTAACCCAGGAACCTATCCTTGCAACAAAGCCCGTTGCCAACTGTGTCCACATATCTATTCAGGAGACACCATCATAGGGCCTAATCACATCAGCCACATCATCAGAGGCTCGTTCACCTGCACATCTACCAATGTGATATATGCCAACATGTGCCAGCAATGCCCCTCTGCCATGTACATTGGCCAAACTGGACAGTCTCTACGTAAAAGAATAAATGGACACAAATCAGATGTCAGGAATTATAACATTCAAAAACCAGTCGGAGAACACTTCAATCTCTCTGGTCACTCGATTACAGACCTAAAAGTTGCAATTCTTCAACAAAAAAACTTCAAAAACAGACTCCAATGAGAGACTGCTGAATTGGAATTAATTTGCAAATTGGACACCATTATATTAGGCTTGATAAAGACAGGGAGTGGATGTGTCATTACACAAAGTAAAACTATTTCCCCATGTTTCTTTCCCCCCTCCCCTACTGTTCCTCACACATTCTTGTCAACTGCTGGAAATGGCCCACCTTGATTATCACTACAAAAGGTTTTTTTTCTCTCCTGCTGGTAATAGCTCACCTTACCTGATCACTCTCATTACAGTGTGTATGGTAACACCCATTGTTTCATGTTCTCTGTGTATATAAAATCTCCCCACTGTATTTTCCACTGTATGCATCCAACGAAGTGAGCTGTAGCTCACGAAAGCTTATGCTCAAATGAATTTGTTAGTCTCTAAGGTGCCACAAGTCCTCCTTTACCATGTTGAGCACTCTGGAAAATGTCACCCTGCACATTTAGCAAGTGCACACCTGAAACAGCTGTAGTACCTGAGACAGTTACATTAGTTGGCAAAACTTGCATTAAGTACCACATACACAAGACTCCTGTAATGACCACTTTAAGCTATCCCTGTCTGATTCTTATTTAAACCCAGTCAATTTTTGCTAGGCATAGGGGTAGCGGCTCAACTGTATTTCCCCATCTGAAACACACATGAAGTTCTGAGTCTCTCACTGTACAGGTTTACTCAATCAGTTACATGGAACAACCAGACATTTCCTACATGCCTTTTTTTGTTTTGAGAAATCTTCATAGTTGACGAGGGAGCAGTGTTAGGTGTCTATATTCAAGTCTAAAGTGGACACCTTAAGTTCTCTCCCAAAAGCATTTTACAGCAAGTTGTATTTTCTACAATTGCCACCAAATGTGAGACAACAATCAGCACACATGTTTAAACAAACAAACCTCTCTCCCCCACAAACCTCCACATACTCTAAACAAGTTTAGCATATTTATTTTCCCCTCAGCCTTTGTAATATACTTGCTACCGTTGCATCTAAGCATTATAGTAAGTTCCGTATGCTATATAAATGTTTAAATGTTTTAATCTTATCTATCTTAAAAACTTCTGTTACTGTAACATAACAATAATAAGCCCACCCCCAAAATAGTCCTGACTCTCAGACCACTTACCACAAAAAGGGTATGATCCCTTTTAACCTTCCACAAGGCAGCTTTGCCCTCTTATAAGACTTCCTTTTTGGGCCTGACCCTTTAAATTTGGCACAGCTAAACAGTTGTATTTCTAAGTGACCATCTTGCCCCTAGTAGCTGCTGGTTGTATTTTTCTGTCTCCCAGCTGGTAAAGTACCTGTAACTTTTGTCTTCATGTTTATATTTCTTTCTGTTGGAGAGATATGTTGATAAGTAACAGATTTGAACCATATCATATAGAAATGTTGTTCAGAAACACAAAGCATGGCATTTCTAATTATATTTTTATACCTAGATAGACTATTAATTTGGGGGCTGGACCCCATCCCCCCAAATCTTCGAGGTTTTTGCTGTAGTGTCGATAGAAAATCATGTGCAGATGAATTTAAAAAACAAAACAAAAACTGTTAACACCTGGTTCAATGACCCAGTTGCTTGTGAAATCTTCTGAGGGAAATCTAAAATGCTCCAAAGGTATATGTATCTAATACATTTGCCTTTGCAAGTTCCAAATGGCAACAGTTACTATTTTCATCCAGCCTATGTTCAGTTGCCTCCTTGGGATGCTCACTTGTATGTTTTGTCTTGGAAAAATTACTCAGTGAAAATGGCACTTATTAGCAGATCTTCTCCTCATGTGTACTTAGTCATATGTGTTATTGCTGTGTTGGTTTTGCAAGGCTGGGCGTGAGCTCTCTTTTTGTGCATTATCAACAGAATTATTTACCAAGTTCCAGGCAATTACACCTGGGCAAGCTCACTGAAAGACACATTGACAAACAATTTGAGTTGGAGGCAAGGGTACTAAGCAACTCACAGGCCTGAGACCTAGATTTCTTAATGAATCAAAATTTGGTTTCTTAAAATCTTATATACTTTACAGCTGTGTTCTTTTGAGTAGGCTGGAGTTAGTTCATGGAGGTTTTTAAAACACAGTGGGCAACTGGAACTGGATCCTAAAATAGCTGGGGAACTAGTGGAGTTGTTTGACAATGAGCATGCGATTTGTGAGAAGGTAGGTAGCAGCATTTTGCACATGCTGAAATGTGGAGTGCTGGGATTATGAGGAAACCATCAAAGAAGAGGATAACAGAGACGAGCATTTCAACAAAAGTATAATTTAAGCAATGACGTATGCTAAGAATGGTGAGACTGTGGTAGTAGGTATACTGGCATATATATGCCCTGATCCTATTCCCATTGAAGTTAATGGAAAAACTCTTATTGACCTCAATTATGGTCTGTAGGAGTGTGCTCGGGGATGGGGTTGAAAGGACAGTTTGATGAGGACAGAATGATGCCAAGTTCATAGGCAAATGGGAAGTCTGAGCCATGGAGGGGGAGAAAAGCTAGAAAAACCCAAGGGAATTACAAAGTCTGTCTTTGACACACTTATCAAAGGAGATGAGAAGTCACGTATTTACTTGATCAAGGCAGGGGGGAAAAATGGTGGAGCGGATTTCAAAATGTATATGAGGATTAACTAATGTGTGTGCAGCTGCTGTAATCAGGCTCTGTAAACTTGTGTGCCTTTAAATTGTAAACATTTGAAGTTAGAAACTTTGTTTGTCCTGCACACTTTACTCATTGTACTGAGCTGTGAACATCTACTGCCCTAAGTAAACCATTTGAGTTTTCTCTATTTATCTTGGGGGGCTTCCCTGTTTGTCCCAGTTTCTCAAAGGAGGGCTGCTAGGCCAATCATTCTCCTGATACCAGGTCCACTGGAACTACTCTGTGTATACCCTGTCTCCGTCTATTCCCACCAGAACTGCTAGGAAAATCTTCCCTTTGCAGTATGGCCTACCACTTCCAGGATAAAGGGCAGCACTGCAGGGGGAAGTGTTGTGATGCTGGGAGTGATGCTGGGAGAAGGCAACTGGAGATTGGGAGAAAGTGGGCATGCTAGGGAGACCCAGAACAGACTGAAGAGGAAAAGGGGAAATCTGGGACGGATGGGATTCTAAGCAGGTCAGAGAGAAAAGTGGAGTCCTCACTCTACTGACAACAGCCTTCATGAAACTCATATGCCAGAGTTTCCAGGTGCACAGAAGAGTGTACAATTTCCTACATCTCTTTAAGGATTGGCGCTTACTCCCCCTCCACGGCTGGCTGACCAGCTCCATTCCACGGGAGTGTGTAGATTTGACCCGTGGCCTCACTTGCTCCCTCCTGGGTAGTATGGAGGGAACAGGCCCTGCTCTCCCCGTAGCTCAGGGGGTCGAAGTTCGGCACAGCCCTTACATGGGCCACAAAAGATGGGAGAAGATGTCCTACACCCTCTGCTTCCCTGCAATGCACTCTAAAGCCTCTTTAGAGGAGTGTACCTCTGTTTAAAGCGACCTCCACAGTATTTTTTAGGCACTGATCATATGCCCTTTTTTGCTTCTTAAGAAAGCTTGAAAGTTAGGTCAGTGCATCCACTTGAGGCCCAGACATAATCTGGGCTTGTAATAACATTAATCATACTGTATGAATTTGGTACCAGCTCATTAAAATGACTGTAAAGTATTATAATGCAGTGATGTTGTAGCTGTGTTGGTACCAGAATGAGAGAGACAAGGTGGGTGAGGTAATATCTTTTATTGAGATATTAACTTAAAATATTACCTCACCCATCTTTTCTCTCTATTTAAAATGTGAGCTAGTGAATAAGAATACAGTTAAAGTGTGTGTGTGTGTATTTTGGTGGGGGAAATTTTGCTCCAAAAGACTAAATCCCAATCTTGAAAACCTTACTCATGTGAGTAATTGTAACTCATGCCAGTAGCTCCATTGCCTTCTTTGGGGCTACTTGTGTGTGAAGAAGTAAAAAGATTAGGCCCTAAAGTAACACAATTAAAAACTAAAATGAAAACAGGGTGAGGGGGGAGCAACATATTTTCTTTTGTATATACAGAACACAGCACAGAAATCTTTCATGAGAACTTAAAGCAAGGAAATACACCATGTCTGTCACCACAAGAAAAAAAATGTCATCACTCCAATGGTATTGATTAAAACAATAAGGACTTCCTGGTGCCAACAGTCAGAACAAAGGTGTGAGAAGTGGTGAAGGGGTATTACCATATTGCCGAGGCTTTCACAGGAAAATTCCAAATAAGCTGAAGGAGTCCTGTCAATATTTGTATTAGGAAACATGCTGCTGCCTGATTCTAAGATACTTTACAAAAAAAAAAAAAAAAAAATTCTTGAGAAACTTTATAACAATAAAAAAGATATACTCAGAGTCTGGCGTGCTCATTCTCATGGTAATGTTACAGCACTGATCTTTCATTGTTAGCACTTGGTCTACATTTCTGTTAGCTCCAGTCAATGGAAGGCACAGCTGCTGGAGGCACACATTGTGTAGGCAGCATGCCTTTGTGTTGTGCAGCTGTGGAATTCTCAGGTCCACAATAGCAAGCCAGCACACACTAAATTAGGAAAGATTATTGTTTCATTTATTGACTATACAATTTTAAAACAGCAAGTATATTATTTGCTTCACGTTTTATTTGTCAAGGTCACTTTTAGCAAAAGCGGGGCACATGGACACAAATATAGGGCAGCTGTACCTCCAGCCATCCCAATAGGAAGAAAATTACAAACATTATTGAAATGAAATTGGACTGTGGGTTGCTTTCATGAAGCACAGTCTCCCACCTGCCTTCTCCCAGCCACTCATTTGTGAAGGTCTTGGTGCACTTTTCTTTCAGTCTTGCTAGGTCCAAGTTGCTTCCCCAGGAAAGCATTTACCCAGTTGTACAATTTGTTTTGAGAATGTCCACAAAGGATATTTCACAGTAAAAGTGAAAAAAAAGTGAGTTCAATTTTTGATCTCAGTTTTCTGAATGCTTCTTCACTAAGTGGCCTGTAGAAAAGGGAAGACAGCAGTTTCAGTTGGAAGCAAATATCACTTCTGTATACAAAAAGAGGAAAAGAAAAGGCAAGAATATCTAATTAACATTTTAGGGTATAGTGATATTTGAATAAAACTATTTTTCTGGCATTTATTCAGATGTGAAGGAACTCAGTGAATAACAATAGCTGCTGTCAAATATATTTATATTTAAGAAGGTCTTTACGTAAAATCATTTTTTTTTAATTGGGACTGATTTTTCTCCAAGAGAATTCTGCCATCTCCTAGCAACCAACATGGCTACCTTTTTGAACAGAGGCTGTATGAGTATCTAATCATTATGTGGAAGCATTTACAAATGTAACAGTCAGAACTCTCACAAATTCAAACCAAATTGTTAGTTGTTCCAAGAGCTACACTAGCTACCACTCTATAACTTACTAATCTATTGAGGTTTTTATAATGGCATCAATTATTGTAATATCTGAACACCTCCCAAGGAGTTAAAAACCAAATCTACAAATGATCCATGGCCTAATTTTTCTCCCTACTTTCCCAGGCAGTGAGAAGAATTATTTTGTTATTTTGTTTTAATTTCCTTCTCTCTTCCCCCATCTCCTTGCTTTGCCTTCATGTCTCCACATCTTCTTTCTCCTCTTCAATTTCTTCTCCTTTGCTGTTTTTAGTTGTATTAAACGAAGCCGAAGAAGTGTGTGTTTCCCTTCATTCTGAAGACCATGATGTTAGTGGTCCTCCTAGTCTTCAGGCAATGACTTTCGCAAGAAAGCACTATCTTCTCCTCTCCGGAGCTTTTCACTTGACGTTGATAACTTTATAGTTCATGAAGGAACATAGCTGCTAAAGGAGGTAGTTATATTTGAGGGCTAATTTCATGGAAGGCCTTATTTTGACCTTGACCCTTTAGTTTATGGCAAACATTGGGGTGATGTGCACTCACTGGCTGATGATAGTGAAGAGATAAACTGCTGTATTCTGGACTAAAATAGCATTTTATGGACTAAAATAGCATTTTACAAGGACCATATGCTCATACTTGGGTAGAGTGATTTGCAATAATTTGGCTTGGAGGTCATGAAGGCTTCAAATTACTGTAGCCAAACTATTACTTAATAAGAAAAGGGAACTGTTTTCTAGACATTTTCAAGTGGAAAATGTTTTTCTTGGCTGGAGCCACTTGGGATTCCAGCAGCAACAAGGAGTCCAAATGAACCTCAAGGCTGCTGATTGATTTGAAGATCTGACAGCAGACCCTCTCAATAGAGGGTGACATAATGGTGGGAACCTGGTCCTAAAACTTTCTCTCTTCCCATTTACACCACCATCATTTTGTCCAGTTTCCACTTCAGCCAACTGTCCTGCATATAAGTGGTGGATTTTGGAATAGCCGGGAGATGG
Organism: Natator depressus; assembly: GCF_965152275.1. NCBI lineage: Eukaryota > Metazoa > Chordata > Testudines > Cheloniidae > Natator > Natator depressus. Next base: position 104,135,024 of record NC_134234.1, read on the forward strand.
CGTGCTAGAGGCAAATGAAGTGTAAAGTTTGGGTATCATCAAAATGGGCAAAATAGGAAAAATGATGATTTCTTCACAGCTGTGTTTAGTCAATTTCTTCCCAGGACTCCCTCAAAATAGGTAAGAAAAGATGAACTTCTAAGAAAGAAGAAAATATAGAGAAAAAATGGAAATAAAACTTTCCTTCAAAAAGCTCTTACAGCAATTAAAGCATAGCTAAACGTTCAACTCTAGCAAGCCTTAGTGCAGTTCTATTGTTCTATTTATCGAATCCATAGGGAGAAAAAGGCATGATGACAAATAGTCCCTTAGTGAAGTTCCAATGTGTTCCTCTGATCCCCATTTATTCTCTTCCATTGTATTATTGATCCCGTACAAAAACGATGCTTCAGATTCATAGTCTGAAAATAAGTACATTTTTCATTTGCACTTGACCCAAAATTTAGTTGGAAACAACAAAGCTGCTTCTAGACTCTGCTTTTGTGATGCTTTTTTACAGGAAGAAGTGAACATTTCTTAGTCTGTGTCCCAAATTTGAGAACATGTAGATTCTATCCCCTTTAGAAGTGAACTTTCCTTTCCTTCTAGATATCATTAATAAAATTCTTCTCTCTCTCTCCCTACCTCCTCAATTTAATTTTTCACAATCACAGACTGCTTTGTACACTAGTTGCCTTTGGTCCAGTCTCTCAGCAGACTACATGCTGTTTCCATATACATACATTGGGACATCCTTTGCTAGTGTTTTCAAGAGCCATTTTTCAAGGAAAACAATTGTATCTTCTCTTTGGCAACAATATGTAGTTTATGGCTCCTTGTTTGTTTATGTGCTATCTCCAAGCAATTCCAAAATAGTTCATTTCCCTTTTAGTGTGATAGTTATTATTGTTGCATGATTTAGTGTTTTCCAGGCTGTCAGATTTTGATTCCATTTTTTCCCCTCAGCATCCATTGTTAAATATTAATTTCTTAAATTGTTTTTATTCAGATTTACTGGATCACATTTTTGATATTTCCCTGTGACTTTATCATTAATGTTTTGTAACAGGGCATCCAACTGAGGGATTGCTGCTTTGTTCATGGAATACCTTGAGAGTATGTGCCATTGAGTGTCCTGGTTTTGGGCACAGCTTAGCTCTAAAAACCATCTTGATATACTAATTTGGTTATGGATTTTATGTGTTGCTGCTTGATGGCAAGGGTGTCAGAAACCAAGATGTGGCAGGTCAGGCCTTGTGGTTGGTTCAGTGACAGCCAGAGCCAGAGGTCAAAGCCAGAGTCAGAAGTCAAGAGCAGGGTTGGCACAAGGCGAAGGTAGGGCTGGAAGCTAGGCTGGAGCAAGGGCAGGGCTGGAGCAGGCTAAGGCCTGTGGAGTCTGTTACCACTATGAGGCAGGGGAGAATGCCAAGCCATAAAGTGACATCTGGCAGCTTGAGCTGCTGTTTCTCCAGTCAGGCTTATATACCTGCCCTGAGCATCTCCTGGCACATGATTGGCTGGAGCCTAGCACAGGAATGACTTATCACAGCATATGGCTTAATCAGGTTCTAGTTCAGGGATGACTCATCACCTCACAATGGGCGTGTCCCCTAAAAAAAGAGGTGAAATCTTTACACCAAACAGTAAATTGTAGCAAATCTCTTGGAAAACTTGACTGATCACATTTAAGCATTGAACCTAATTTTGCCTTACTAGGATGATTCATTAATATTATCTGAGGCCCATTCACCATATGAATGATAGAATAATAAATCTGAAAGAATAATTTGCAGTGACTAATTTTACTTGAAAAATGTACTTGATAAATTAAACTTTTCTGCTTGTGGAATATCAGTGACAGATCTTTCAAACTTATTTGTCTTTTTAATTCACTCAGCTGATTTTTTTTTAATTCTATGGGTTGATAACCGTTTGAAATATTTAGTACTCAGCATTTAAACTTCAAGAAGTATTGGTTATTTCTAATTGGGCCTAAGTTACATGCTATTGATTCTGTTCCCTGATTAGTTCAAACCTATCATCTTTCAATTGACTGCAGTGGCCTTTGGATCAGATTCATAATCAGGACAATGGTTTGTGGTAGAAAATGGGGCTTTACTTCTTTCAGGAAAAGGTACAGTACAGAGAGAACTTGCAGATAAATAGGATTAGGCAATTTTAGACCATTTAAAGATTTCCCTTTATAGGTCACATAAGCCTTAAATGTAATTATAAATAAAATAAAAAGTAATTATCCTAGTAAAAACTGAAGTCATGATACTGTAAGACTTATGGGCTGAGTGAAGAAATTTAATTTCACCTGTTTACCCTTCTATCACCTATCTGACATATCTTCCTTTTGATTCTTCTGCAACATCCACTTATAAATTGCTAATGGATAAGGCAAAGGCCAGTAGGCATGACTGATTTGAATGATATCTCTCATTTGTTTATATATTAATTCTCCCTAGAAATGTTTGAAATCTCCTAGCTGTGCATAAAGCTAGGCTATATAACTGTGCATTCCTGTCACTGTTGCACTCATCTTCCTTCCCCAATTCCTCTATTTGTTTGTTACATCACTTGTTGCATCAAGTTAGACTGTAAGCTTTTTAGGACAAGGACTGTCTTTTACTACTCTGTGTTTTTACAATGTCCAGCACAATGGGACTGACTGGAACATCTGAGTTCTACAGAAATACAAATGATAAATATTTAGATATCACTGTCATATCTGAATATGATAATATCTGCTCAATGTGCATGAAAACATCCTACTCAATGTACAGCAGCAGTCAAAAAACCTAACAGAATATTAAGAACCATGAGAAAATGGCTAGGTAATAAGACAGAAAATATCACAATGCCACTATATGAATCCATGATATGCCCACACCTTGAATACTGAGTGCAGTTCTGGTCACCTCATCTCAAAAAAGATATGTTAGATTTGGAAAAGGTACTGAGAAGGGCAACAAAAATGATTAAGGGTATGGAAGGATTTCCATATGATGAGAGATTGAAGACTGGACTTAGCTTGGAAAAGAAACAACTAGAGGGGATATGATAAAGAGGTCTATAAAATCACGAGTGATGTGGAGAAAGTGAATAAGAAGTGTTATTTACTCCTTCACATCACACAAGAATCAGGGGGTCATTCAATGAAATTAATAGGCAGCAGATTTAAAACAAACAAAAGGAAGTACTTCACACAATGCACAGTCAACCTGTGGAACTCCTTGCTCGGGAATGTTGTGAAGGCCAGAAGTATAACTGGGTTCCAAAAAGAATGAGAAGTTCATGCCGAATAGTTCCATCTTTGGCTGTTAGCCACGATTGTCAGAGATGCAACCCCATGCTCCGGATGTCTCCGCCTCTGACTGCCAGAAGCTGGGAATGGATGGCAAGTGATGGATCACTTGATGATTGCCTTGTTCTGTTCATTCCCTTTGAATTACCTGGCATTGGCCACTGTTGGAAGACAGGACACTGGGCTAGATGGACCATTGGTCTGACCCAATATGTTCATTCGTATGTTCTTATATTTTCTCTCATAACATTTGCACAGAACAACTGCATGTGAATGATATGGTGCTAGTGGCAAAGAGTGCAGTGAGATTCTTGTCTAGCTCATTTAAGTTCCCTTTACCATGGCCCTGGTATGGGGTTTCGTGAATCCTGCCCCTCTTACGTCCAGCAGTGTCCCATCCTGTTTTTAAATGTAACATTTCCTGTATAAATACTTGAATATGCAAGCTTAATATTTACTTTCTACGAGTGCGTGTAAAAATTGATCGAATAACTGTGGGAAATGAACACAAAACCATGAGCAGAACTGAATTCTTCTCTAAATTCAAGCAAATTCCCACAGAAGTTTTGGGAGGCATTAATACTTTGCACAGTTATAGTACAGCTGCCTGAAATCCAAGGATCTCAAAGTACTTTACAAAACATTAATTAACTAATCCTTGTAACAAATCTGTAAGGTAGGGAAGTCTTATTATCATCCTTTTGTAGATGGGAGGCAGGGAGGGGGTAGTGAGGCATAGAGAGATCACGATCCTGGGCAAGGTCATATAGGAATTCACAGTAGAAGAACTGGGACTAGAAGCCAGATCTCTTTATTCCTGTCCAACATTATAATCTCTCTCACTCTCTCTTTACAAGCTCCTATTAAAATAAACCTCTCTTCTTTCACAACATTAGAAATGTTAAAATGTCAAATATTTCAAAGATTTAACATGCGGGCAAGAATCCACAAGTCCAACTTTAGGGGATGTGGCAATTATTTTATTTGACCTTGCTGTAAAGTATTTTTAGGAACTACTGAATGACCCTGCCCCCACCCCCTTGAACAATTCTTCCCTTGCCATTAGATGTGCATGTTTGAAAGAGTAAATATCCAAGAGCCTGTCTCTAAAGGAGCAGAATTCCCTTCTGAGAGAACTTCTCTTGTGGAAGGGAAGTTAACGTGCTTTTCCCCACATAACCCAACAAACAAGGTACAGTACATTACTGCTGGCCCTCTTATTGACTCAAAGGGCATTTTTAGAGGGATATCTTGCTTTCAAAACCCAGAGGTTAAGAGGTATCAGGAGAGAAAGGAAGCAGCTCCCCTTTCCTCTGCTAAAAGCAAAAGCAGAGCTCTCCCTGGCATGAGAAGGCAGTGTGCCCCTCCCTTACCTCCTGGGCTTCTATGGTGAGAGCTCCCCCTCCTGTTTCAATCGACTTTAACCATGCAAGCCCTCTATCCTTACATGCTGTAAATCTCCTAGCCAATGCATTTTATGTATGGCAAATATGCAAATTCCGTCAGAGAGAAAGAGATTCTTTGTACCAACAGACTAAATTCCCACACATTTAAGCCTCTGAGCTAATATTTAAGGTGAGAGGATGGATGGTGCAATAGTTTGGGCACTAGCCTAGGACTTGAGAGACCAGCATTCAATTCTCTGCTCTGTTATAGGCTTCCTGTGTGACCTTGGGCAATTCACTTAGACTAGTGGTGGGCAACCTACGGCCCGTGGGCTGTACATGGCCTGTCAGGGTAATCTGCTGCAAGACAGTCTGGGCTGCAAGACAGTTTGTTTACATTGACCGTCCACAGGCACGGCTGCCCGCAGTTCCCAGTGGCCGGGGTTCGCCATTCCTGGCCAATGGAAGCTGCAGGAAGCGACGGCCAGCATGTCCCTGCAGCCCATGGCTTCCTGCAGCTCCCATTGTTCCAGGAACTGGGAGCTGCGGGTGGCCGTGCCTGCGGATGGTCAATGTAAACAAACTGCCTGACGGCCCTCCAGTGGATTATGCTGGCGGCCGCAGGTTGCCCACCACTGACTTAGACTCTATGCCTCAGTTTAACATCTGTAAAGTGGAGCTAATATTACTGCTCTACCACACAGTGGTGTTGTGATGATAAATACACTAAAGATTGATGTGCTCGGATACAAGGGTAATGGGGGAACCTGTCATTAGTCAACTAGTTTTTCTAATCAAATGTATCAAAACATAGGAACTGTCTTCTAAGAAGAAACTGTCTTCTAATTTCCAGCCGAAATTTATTCATGGCTACAGTTTAAGTAGCTGTCAAATTAATGGATGCAACTTAAAGTAAGACAAAATAATTCCCAGTAAGGAAATAAATAAAAACACTGCCCTTCAGAAATTTTTTTTTCAAATGAGACAGGCATGTGGTTTAGGGCTGGGCCAAATACTACTGAATGACCTTAAGGAAAGACAATAGCATCAGTGTCCTGGTCTGTGAAATAGGGATACTTGCTTCCTACATCTCTCTCATGGGATGTTGAGGACTTAGTTTCTACAGTGCTTTGAAAATTAGAAAAGGAACCAAGGGTTATGCTATTCCAAAGTGCATCAATTTCATTGAATTTCAGAGATGTCGGAACACAGGTGTGATGGGGCCATACAATCAGGACTAGAGCCATTCTGCTAGTGCAGGGCAAGGTTGTTCAGTCAGGGTCACCAGGATATTATTCATATTATTGGATCCGGTTTTAAAAAAATACCCTTTTTTACCCAATTGGAGATTTTTAAAGTTTTTGGGGTTTTGTTTTTAAAATGTCTCAATTTTTTTTTTTAGAAAAACAAAAACAACCCCCTGAAAACAACATTTTTTTAATTTTTGTTTTCTGGCTTCCCCTCCCCCACACCTTTCCAGAAACAAACAATAAGAGGCGGGGAAAGAGAGACAATGAGAAAAACAAAATAAAAACTGAAAATGTTTTGGTTTCTGGTTTGTTTGTTTTTCCCCCCTCAAATAACTGAAGATCTCTCAAAGAAACAATTATTTTGTGAAAAATTCATTTTGGAAAATAAAAGGCCACTTTCTGTCAAAATGTTTTTTGATGGAAAGTTACTGCATTGTTTAGAGGCCACAACAGAGATCAATGTCCCATTGTTCTAGGCACTATATATGCACTTAGTAAGAGACAGTCCTTGCTCTAAAGAGCTTTCAGTCTAAAAGGATTCTAATAAAAAAGGCAGAAAATGGTGAGAGAAAGAAAGTGCAATCCCTATTACAGATGGGGAACTGAGGCATAAGAAAATTAAATCACTTGCCCAATGTCATAGGGAGTGTATGACAAAGCTGGGAATTGAATTCACTGTCTTCACCATAGGAGTCCCAGTCACCCAAATGCCTCCATTTGTAGCATGTTGCCCAATTTCCCCATTCAGTACTATATGGCAGGCAAATAGGAGTGGCGAACAGTGGAATTTTGGAGGGAAATGTATGGGACAGAGTGTGGGAGGTTCTCTTACTAGATGCAATTTTATACCCAGTACCACGCTGGCCAGCAATGGATCTATCAGTGGTTGTGACCTGCAGCAAATATACACATTTTAAAAATAGAAAATAGATTGCATCAAAGTAACTCAATATATTTTTTTAAGGTTACAGATTTGGTCCGTAAAGGTAATAGTGGCGATGTAATATACATAAACTTCTGGAAGGCATTTGACTTGGTACCGCATGGCATTTTGATTAAGAAATTAGAATGATACAAAATCAACATGGCACACATGAAATGGATTACAAACTGGATAACTGATAGGTCTCAAAATGTAATTGTAAACAGGGAATCATCAAGCAAATGGGTTTCTAGTGAGGTCCTGGAAGGATCTCTTCTTGGCCCTACACTATTTAACATTTTTATCAAGAAACTGGAAGAAAATAAAGTCATCATTGATAAAGTTTTTAGATGCCACAAAGACTGATGGAGTGGTAAATAGCAAAGAGAACAGGGCACTGATAAAGAACAGGGTAAGCCCCCTGGCGGGCCAGGTTGGTTTGTTTACCTGCTGTGTCCGCAGGTTTGGCTGATTGTGGCTCCACTGGCCGCGGTTTGCTGCTCCGGGCCAATGGGGGCTGTGGGAAGCGACGCGGGCCGAGGTAACAAACCAGCCCGGCCCCCCAGGGGGCTTACCCTGGCGGGCCGTGTGTCAAAGGTTGCCAATCCTTGACCTAAAAGATATGCTTTAGTTCAGGGAAGCACTATGATCTGTATTACACAGCAGGTCAGAGTAGATGATCACAGTGATCTCTTATGGCTTTAAAATGTCTGCATCTGCTGTGTACAGGTAAGATTTAAATAGGGAGGAACCAGGTTGCCAGTAAACCAGTCCATAATTTATTTATGGTTAGAACAGGGATATTCTCCTCCATTTGAAATGAATTGGCTTATATTCCTTTCCTATCTATCCCTCCTTACTCCTATGCTCTGTGTTTGAATTCTCCATTTTCCTTATCCTTTCTGTGGCTCTCCCATTTTTCCTTTTTTACCCGAACATTTTCCTTTACTGAGCTTAATCTCCACCCCCTCTTTTTTTTTTAATCTCCCATTTCTTTCCTTCTCCTTCCCCTTTCCTGTGGATTGTTCTGCTTAACCAATCTTTTCTGTTGTGTTTGCCACAGTAAAAATATTTATCCAAGGAAGATGGAATTGGGGTTGGAGGGAAGAGACCTTGTCTGCTATTAGTAAAACCTTGACTGTGTGTAAGACATTGGTGAACGTGTTTAAGGAGAGGATAGCCTGTGAAAAGAATTTCCCAAGTAATGCTGCCAGGATTAGTGACATCTAGGGTTATCTTTTGGGGGGGGTGGAGGGAGGGGGGGTCAATACAAATTTTTTAGCTGATGAAGTTCACCCTCTGACCTTCCACTGTATACATTCCCTCTTGTGCGCTGATTTAACAGAGCTGAAAATAATTTATAAAAAAAGGTGCACCTTGCATAATTTTTCCATGCCAGTTTGTGAAAATCAAGCATATGAAAGTCCTGTCATTCCTTACGGCTGAGAATTTTTGACACTTATGTACTTTCGAAAGAACCTTGCTCAAACAATGGTGCATCTCATCTGAAATCCGTAAACAAAGCTATTACACGTTTTATCTCTATTTAAGTGAATTATTGTGCAGCAAGGAAGGAGTCAGTTTTTTTGTTTTTTTTTTTAACAGCTTTGCCTTTCCTGTTTACTTCTGCGCTACTGTTCTTTAGTCTCACTGGCAAGTGATAGAGGGAGCCTTTGGAAAGTCCTTGGAGCATGGGGATTGCAAAACAAAGTTTTGGTGACATGAGAACTCTGCAAATGACAGTCTGAGAACTGAGATCAGGAGTCTGAGAAAACACTTGAGCCTGGAAGGAAACAGGGCCTCAGGAAGGATATAGCGAGGCTAGGTCTAGCAAAGTGCATTGTGTCTAAAACTGCACAGCCTATATGACTTAAGTCATGTCTTTGCTTTAAAATGGCTAAGTGTGGCAATGTTTTGTATGTTGCTTTTGTTTTCAGGAAGTGGGTTTTTTTGGATCTTTTCTGTTCATTTATTATCTATTCCTCCAAGGCTCAGACTTCATGTGAATTTCTGAGTTCCCTCATTTCCAGGGGAAGTAAATTGGGTTTGAGGATGCCAGCATCTCGCAGAAAGTGCTCAGCACCTTATGGATTCAGGACCAGGAAGATGAACTGACATGTTTTAAAAATAATTAAAACAAAAAAAGTTAAGGTGATAATTTTGCTAGTAAAATGCACAGGCAGAGTGCTTTCACATCTTCTGAATTATGCTGCTTCCAGGCATATGTCCCGACAAAAGCTGCAGAACAGTACAACTGTACACCTTCTCCCCCAGCTCCAGACACATCCACAAGCGCTGCAGGATACCTGTGCACATAAATGAATGTATCTGGCCTCCCTGGGCATGACTCAAAATTCCGTCTTTCACAGTGGTCCATGTAGCTTGTCCTGGGGGTACTTCTGCTTGAGTGCTGCTGCAGAGTACTCAGAAGGAATATGGCTCGATGCCAGCAGCAACCAGTGACTCACCTGCAGTTGGCTGGTCACTCCAACCGGCAAAATGAATTTTCCCTAATCCCTTCCATATTAAACAACTATGTGCTGTGTCTCATGTACTTATGCAGAGGTACCAACTCAAGGGCAGGAGAATGTGAGGGGAGAAGGTGGCCAAATGTGTGTGTCAGTTGACGGGAGTAGGGAGGTAGCTGGGAAGATGATAGAGAAGGAAAGAATGACAGCTCCGTCACCTCAGAGATGAGACGGTATGTAGAATCCTTCCTACCAGCCAGGAGGGAGAGTGGTAGGGAAAAATGACTGCATTTCTTGCATGTGCTTTTTAAGGTTCAGCCTGGAACATGTTTGGGACAAGTCGAAACCTAGAAGGCAGACTATAGCACAATGCCGTTTATTTGTTCAAATCTCATGATTTGTTTAAGCCAGATGACTAAAATGTTTGGTCCTGACTTTTGGCTGTTGAGGGTACAGTACTGGCTATGGTGCATGAAGTAGTCCAAAATTTACTTCCCTAAGTACCTGTAACAACAAACAGTGCAGTAATAGTACTCTTGATGCAACAGTACTGAACTGGGTCCTAAAATCCTAAATTGTTAACAGTGATTCCAACTAAGTCATTTCAAATACACTTCAAAGAGAGGTTCTGTTTTGTTTTTTAACCTGCCAAGTTTAAAAATTAAAAAAAAAAAATCACTTCACATTAAGGGCTCCCAAACATAATAGGGAAGTCTGTATTTGCTACAAAAGTTGAAACTGCTCACCTGTGTGAATAGGGGATGATAGTATTTAAGAAGTTTGCTTAATATATGACCACTGAGCATTTGCTTGTGTTGGTTTACCATAATTATCTTTGTCACACACTGCCATATATGTGCATAAAAGTGCACATAATGTAAAAAATAAAAACGTTTTTAAAACTGTCCAGCCAAGCATATAAAATGCAGTCTTGTCAATATCAGGTGATCCTTCTTTGGCACAATCTATTTCTCCCTTTCCACTACACCCCCGCCCCCATTTGAAGGGGAAAAGAATTGAACAGCTTTATTCATAAATGTCATGGAATTCCTGCATTACAGGAACAATATATTCTTAAGCACTCCATGCAGATTTGCCTCGATGTGGCCCATTTATTTTAATTTGGGTCTGTCAGCGGAAAAAAAAGAAGTAATTAAACTTGTGACTAGCATGGAGAAACATTTTACGTTCTAACTCTGTAGCTTGATACCCAGTAGTTTCTCTCTATTTCTTCTAGCTGTCAGATCAAAGTCTCTCAAGTACTATAACTCAGCCATGCTTTGATTAATTACTTCACACAATGAATTTGAAAATTATAGTTCTAATGTGATTTATGTAATTTCTAACTTCAATCAGGTCTTTTTTCCCTCCAAACTCTATCCACTAAGCCAGTCAGCTCACACCTTGGAAAAGCATTTTTTTGAAAAATAACTTAACTCTACTTTGTGCTGAGCAAAGTGGTATAAACAGGGATTTCCAGTAATAGTATCTTATGTGTACAGTGGAACAATAATCATTTCTATTGCATTCACAGCCCTTATAATGCAGTCAGGGTCTGGGCACCATTGTGGTAAGTGCTATACAAACTAGATAGATATGTTCCTTTCCCTGCAGATCTTCCAATCTAAGTCCTTGTCTAAACTGGGGGTTTGCACCAGTTACAGTCTTCAGTGTAGCTGTTCTGATGCAACCCTTGATGTTGACAGGCAAAGCTGATATTTGCACCTATAAAGCTTAGGCACTGGAGTAAACTCCACTGTTGCAAACAGTGAAGCCTGCCATCAGGAGCCTCTCTACACCAGGGACTGTAATTAGAGTAAATCCCTTCTGTGGTCAAAGCCTAATATATATGTAACATTGACAGACACCAGTCGTCGGCAGGCGGGATCAAACCTGGGACCTTTGGAGCTAAATGCATGAGCTAAAAGCCACATGGCTGTTAGCTAGGGCTGTAGCAGATTTAGTAATCTCTGTGGTGTTGGTGCCACTACATGGGACGGAGCACCACATCCAGGAGGTGTGTGGGTCACATATACATTTGTGATTCCACTGTACTCATGTGACATCTGTTTGTTCACAGTGTACTTGCAAGACGCATTAAGATCTAATATCTGATTAGAGATACTGTGTTCAGAGAAGCAACGATATAAAGTTAATTTCTCTCAGTACTAATGCCTGACTTCCTTGGCTCTGGCTGTTCAATTAGAGTAGCCACCATGGGTGGCAGGTGGAGCCCCCTTTGGGGAGACTAGCCCTGGCTCTGCCCCTGCCACCACTCCCCACCACAGCTGGAGCCCCAAGACAACCCCCTCCCGCCACGGCCGGAGCCCTGAGATCCCCTGAGATCCACACCACTGCGATGGGAGTACTGCAAGAAACTACTGTCTGTAGGAATTTGCTACATCCGATAGCAGGTTTTTTTGGGTTTTTTTTGTTTTTTTACAATCCCTTACATACAATTAACTGTGACAGGTAGCAAATTCTTACAGGTAGCAGTTTCTCACACTACATTATAGCCCCCAGACTAGGGTTGCCAATCCTCCAGGATTGGCCTGGAGTCTCCTGGAATCGGCATCGATTTCCTGGTGACTATTGAAAGCAATCCGGTAGATTTTAATAGGATATTTTAAGAAAATGAAATTGTCATGTTGGAAAATAAAATCTCCTGGAATAGCTTCAGTCAGAGTTGGCAACCCTTCCCCAGACCCTCCCTTGCACCCGAACTGGACTGACACTCCCCTTCCCTGCCTGGAGGAGCCCCGAGCCAGCCAAAGCTGCACTGTGCCGCGCCTCCCCTTCCCAGACCCCGAGCTGCTTGGAGAACACCATCTTTCTGCTCTCCTCTGGAAGAAGCTTTTGATATACCCCATGCAGTTTCTTGGGGGACTGAGGAGGCGGTATTTTCTACTCAGCTTCCTGGGTTCATCAGTAATTTCCCTGGAGTCCAAGGATGATGAACCCGGGAAGCTGAATAGAACATATCGCCTCCTCAGCTGCCCTGGAACCTGCATGGGGCATAATAAATCAAAAAGTTCCTCCCCAAACCTCACAACTGGGGGTCTGACGGCCATGGCAGTGCCAGGGGAGTATGAGCCTCCCCATGCCTATTATACCCACCGCCCATGGTAGCCACTCCCATCTTGAAAGTTCCTCGGGTCTGGCTGTTCCTTTGACTCTTATCCATTCACGTAGCTATCTTGATTGTGCTCTGTCTTTGGTCTTCAGCTCCAGTTTTAAATTGCCCCAATCGTTCTGATTCTGATACTGGAGAGTGGTAATTAGAGCTGTGTGAAAGATTTGTCAAGAAATGTTTGTCAAGGAAATTCGCCTGTTTTTTGAGTTCATGAAACTGCTGTGAAATTTCAGCATTGTTGCTAATTTTTCATGTGTGTAAAAACTTAGTTCCCATATGACATATTTTCCTTTGTATTTTTTTGTAATTGAAAAATGCTACTTTTACATAAAGTCTCACACAGAAATGTCTGAAGTGACAGGGATTTATAGCTGCTTCTTCCTTAAAGACTGCATTATATAGTCTGGTGAATTGACTGCAGGGCGGGAGCCATGATCCTATCAATGTGATGCCTGAGTTTAGTAATATAGTATTTTGCACGTATATAGCACTTGGAAAACATTATTTAGATTTTCAAAAGTATGCTATTCAGTGCTCTGACTCACAACGCCACTAAAAGGTAGATACATATCATGGCCTCTGTTTTTCTGACCCAGCTCTCATACATACAGTGTTACCAGTCAGAAAACAGGTCCACATGTTTGATGTGAAATGTCTTTCCTATGCACCTCATTAAGGACACCAACAAACTCCCATTGAAGTCATTGGATTGTTTCCCATTGGACCAGGCCCCAGGTCAACAAATGAGAATGCTGGTAAACCACATGCCAGCTTTGCATTAAGTAATAGAGTTAAGCAGTGGGGCCCCAATGAGGTGCAGGTGGGGTAACTGAAGTAGGAAGGGTTATTCTTAGATGGAGAATACTGGGGTCTATTGAATTTGGACTGGAACTTGAGAAAACCTGTGTTCTGACATAGCAATAAGGCACTACAGGGTGTGCATTATTAGGATATTGGAGCCCGTGAGGTATTGAGGCTGGGAACCCAAATGTGATGGCCTTCAGCCACCTAACAAGTGCATAATAGACTACCGCCATTGTAGGATACATCAAAATAAAGTGTACTGTCCATGGACAGGCTTATTGCTTTTTAAAGTGTGAGTCATTAATCTTACATTTCATTTTTTTAAAGCATTTTATGGAGGGCTTTCTCTACGAAAAGCATCCTTGTAAAATAACAGTAGATAAGATAATACCTTTTTCTAGACTATTTGGAATCTATTTCTTTGTTTCCCCTCTAACCCTATCTCACTCTTGTAACATTGCCTGCTCTCTCTGGACCTATTTTCCCTCTGTCTCATAGTCTCAGTAGCCTGGCTAACTTTTCAGCAGCAGGTTGAGGCCCAGCAGCCAATTTAATTCACTCCCCCCACGACTTCTTTTTATTCATCATTTATTAAGAAATGATGACCTTCCTTAAACAAAGACAAAATATTAAAGTAAAATATATAAAAATCAGAATAAAGAATGTATAGCAATGTTTGTTCTAGGAAGAGAAGATCTCTTAATCTTCTGGTGGAAAGAAAAAAATTGGCACAATTCTGTGTTCTAGTATTAACCACATGAAGGAATAATTGTGGCTCCAATTGGCATAGGAATAATGATTAATGGTTCTGAGAATGCTTATGCATATGCTTAATTTGATACATTGTGAATAGTCTGAAGTCAATAGGACTACTGACAATGCATAAAGTTAAGCATGCACATAGGTCTTTGCAGGATTGAGGCCTGTGAGTAGTCCCATGGACTACTTGAAGCACGTAAAGTTAGAGAGAGGCAGAAATGTTCTCAGGACTGCGGTCTAAGTAGATCCTAAATCAGAGTCAAATGTCTCAGAGATCTAATAAAGTATCCGCTGCATCAGTATCAGAGTGCTCCTCCAAGTTGACAAAGCTTTTGTGCTTTTAATTTGAGAAATAAGAGAAAATTCACCTTCTTTTATTTTAAATAAATCTGGAATGCTGATTGGCTAGCTCCTGGTTTCACTGTTAAACTCGAACCTGAGATAAAAGGGTAGGAACCATTATTTTCTTTCCATCTGGGGGCAGAGGACAGGCTAAAGCAGTCACTTTTTTTCCTTCAGCCTCTCACACTTTATGCTGCCCAAACAGCTTCTCATCACTCAAGTAAGATATGCCAGTTTACACCAGCTGAGGATCTGGCCCAGTGTATTTGTTTTGAAGCTGTAGTTATGTAGCATGTCGTTTTAACTGGAAAAAAAGCTATTTTAGAAGCGTGTGTTTGTGTTGCCAAGGATACATTTTCTGAATCAAATCCAAAAGTCCTGGTGAAATGTTTGGTGGCCTGACTCCGTCCTAAGGGCAGATTAGTATCAGCAGAAAGGACACAGGCATGACTGAGGAAGCAATGTGCAAGTGCGATCTCTTCTCTAAGGGCTGAGTTAAGGGCAGGGGGAACCCTCAAGACTGCAGGTTTCATTTTAGCCCCGAAGCCCAGAAAAATGGTCTTCCACTTTCTTTCATGGCTTGGGAAAATAGAAGCATATTTTTTAGAAATAGTTCCAAAGTCAGGCATGCTTCTGCCTCGTTTCTTTGTGTAGAAGATTGAACAGCACACAGTCTGCATCAAGCTGATTTGCAAAAAAAAAAGAAGAAAATGTCTAGGTTTTTTTGCAGAAGATTCACCAATCAAACAAGGTGCCTCTCCTTATTCCAATTCTTCCTTAAAGCACTTTCTGTATGAGGTGTTTTAAGATTTAACCCACCACGTGGAATGTATTAGAGATACATATTTCATATCTATTTTAAAGAATGTCCGCACTGACTGAACTTTGGGCTGTCTATGTATACATCTTATCTTTGCATGCAGTGAGGGAGAGAAGCCAAAGAAGCAACATCATCTCATTTCATCAGATCCCACAGAGAACTCTTGGCATGAACTGTGCAGCTGGGTTGAAGCTCAGTGGATTTTGGAGACTCATGGCTGAGTGTTGTTGGAATGGAACCAGGGAATGGCTCCTATTGAAATATCATTCCCCTCCTAGCTCATGGCAATTTTTCACTGAAATTAATACTATGCAGTGGAGCATTTTCTGCCTTTGCACTCTCCTACCCTTGGGAGTTGGGGAATCCACAGGCCCAACCAGGGCATTAATGGCAAAAAGGCTCCAGGGATCTGTAGTGTGGGGGAAATGGGTGGTATGAAACAGAATATAAAACAGAGGAGCATATACTTCATGCATATTCTCCAATATATATGCAAATCCTGAGACGACAGTGCAATTGGATGGCTACCCCCTGTTATCTACTCTGAGAGGAGATATATTGAGCACCATATGCTTGCATGTGTAGAGTTTACCATGGTAGGAAGGGGTAATCATGGCCTTATCATAGGTGCCGACTCCGGTGGTGCTCTGGGGCTGGAGAACTGATGGGGAAAATATGATGGGTGCTGAGCACCCACTGGCAGCCCCCCGTCAGCACTTCCCCTCCCCGCAGCACCTCCTGCTTCCTGGCAGGTTCCACCAACAGTGCCTCCCACCTCCCTCCCTGCGCCTCCTACCCTCTGCAATCAGCTGTTTTACAGTATGCAGGAGGCTGGTGGGTAGGAGCGAGGATGCGGTGCGCTCGGGGGAGCGGGTGGAATGGGGCAGGAAGAGGTGGGGGTGGGAAGAGATGTGGCCTTGAGGGAAGGGGTGGAGTGGGGGCGGGGCCTGAGGCAGAACCAGGGGTCGAGCGCCCACCAGCACAATGGAGAAGTTGGTGCCTGTGGGCCTTATAATATAAAATCAGATCAGATCCATGTTTGTACCACACTGAGCAAGCTGCGGTCACTACATAAACAATCACAATTATTTTTTTCCGTCTCTTTAGTTTCATACATAATATTTATTATTGCATTAAAAATGGCATGACTGAAATTACCTGGGCATGGTTACCAGACACCTGTATTGAGCCCATGAATTCAAATTCTGCCCTTTCCATAAATACTCCACATGCTATAGTGTTATGTTAAACCAATAAAGAGGAAAATGGTATTCCACACACGTGAGCTAATAACAACTGGCATGCATAACACAAACACCACGGTGGGTCGCAGTGAGGCAGACTGGCAAACTGCTGTGCAAGCTTAGTTTCCAAATGCCTGAAGATAATTGCCCCAGTATATCCACGCAAAACTGACAATGAAAAAAATAAGATTATCCTAAGCGTGAAACTAGCTGGAAAATTACTCAGCAGTGTTATTGAAAACTCATTTTACCTGCTGTGATATTTAGCTAATATGATTAGCAATATTAAGACTGGAACTACTGCTATAGGCTTTTGAAATAGACTTGACATACCTATCATTGTAGGAAATGAATCTTTGTTCTCTGATTATATCTGGATTTCCGGCACACATGCACCCTCCCCTCTCTCCCCCAGCACCTCAGTTCTCTCATACTAGTGGTGTCAAATTCCAGATGGAAGCGTATGTCTCTTGTATTACAGAATCCTATCATTCAATGATAGACATGAAAAGCCAGAGACATAATGACAATTATTAATGATACTAAGTGGAGGAGAAAATCCTTTCTAAATCAATTTTTTTATTGATTTGTGCTCACAAAATAAAATTTTAATAGAGCTGATTTTTTTTAGTTACTTGCACAGCTGCAGACTGTTCTATTAACAAGGAGCAAGCAGTACTATTTCAACTTTTCATATGAATGAAAGGTATTTTCTCCTCCCATCTAAACCCTCTTCTTTTTCTTTTGTGACTCCAATTTAACACCATTAATGATAATAAACTGACCAGACTCCCTCCCTTTCTAGTACTTCTCTCTCCAGAATGGAGTGCATAACCTCTGTGATGGCTGGAATCATGTGTCTATGAATTTAAGGCTCCAGGGTTAATAAAGTTCTCATGGAACTTGTTGGAAATGTATAATAGTGCAAGTCAAATATTGCACTATTATAGTGCAAGAGTGCAAGTCAAGAAGGTGTTAGATTTGGATCATGGGAGGGCAGAGGTGACCCATAACTGCTGATAGTGGGGGAGCACAATTTAAAGGTTCTGATAGTATGCAGCGGGGTTCAGGGCAGGTACCCAAAAGAAAAAGGAGTTTTGAAGTAGCTAGAGCTACTTTTGACGTCATGTTTTACAATACTATGCAATAGCAGATGGCGACTGTTCTAAAAGAGAGCTACACATGGAGAAAACTGGTTGTATGATCCATACGTGCATAAATATCTTAACAAGAAAGCTGCCTTAATATATGGTTAAGCAGTAAGGCCAATTCATAAGTGAATGACTCTGACGCTTGAGATTCTCTCTCTTTTTTTTTTTAAAAGCGCTCACAGAAGTTCTTACGCATTCTGTCATTTGCTTCTTTGGTGTGCTACTTCAGGATAAAGTGCCAGAATCAATCTTGTGAATAAATAGAACCTCAACTCCGAAACATACAGCTTTATTATTATATCCAAATCAAGAGCGGTTTTGATGGAAAAATAATCTTTTTTTATTTTAATAAAAACATTTTATTTGGCACTAAGTAATGGGGTTTGTAGAATTGCGTATCCTTCCCATACTTAAAAAAACCCAACATGTTTCATGTAGCGGTCAGCATGGGTACCCACTGGGTTTTAATTACCCAAATCTCTCAGGGATAAATGACTTTAGATAAAATATAACAAGTCAGTTGTTACCGAACATCACTGGCAAACGTAATTTGGACATTGTTAAAACAGTTTTAATATTAATATTGGTGCTTATTAACCCCTTCTCAAACTTTTACTTAAAAAAATAAAATAACAACAAAAAAAATACCCCTCACACCATGACAACTGCACGGCAGTATTGTTGAGATGACTAGCTGGTGTCCTTAATCAGAAAGAAAACAGAGCAACTACCTGTTTCAGGGTTGTCAGGTGCTAACTTTCCATTCTTAATAAATAGATGGCACCGATATGGAATACTTTAACAAAAATATGTCCTAATCCTATTATATCTTTATTTTTGTGAGTGGTGTATCCAAGAAAGGACTGAAATTTAAACCAAAAACAATGTGTTTTTTTTAAAAAAAATATTGCTACTAAACAGGACCCAAATCTGGGTACTTTTCACAGCTGATACCGTTCTCCTGATTTTCTGTCCATGCACGGTCATATTTTTGAGACAACTAACCATTAAGTAATAACAAATGTAAATGCTTTAAAAAGTACTGATCTTACCTTATCAAAAGCATTGTAGGCGTCGGTCCTTTCTGCTTGTGAACCTCGTAATAATGTCCTGTCTGTTAACGGCTTGCCCTCTTTTGATCTGTAGTATTGCCTGGTTGGAAACAACGAGCTTCGGTCACTGTAGTCCTCAGGTACATTTTCAATTGCTGCAAGGAAGAAAAGCTTCTCTCAGCTGATGTTGTAGTCACCGGTGTAGTTAAGTAAAACGCGTGGAGTTTTGACAGATTTGGAAGGGTGTCCCACGGTGCCCTTTCGTGAAAGAATTGCAGCCTTTTTTCAAGCTGGGTAGGTTCCTCTTCATTACTTGTGTCAGCGTTGCTATCTTTGAAATCTGGGGGAAAAAATTTGATTTCACAGTTCAGATTGCCTTGATCGATACTGTAAGTGGTGGAGATAGTGCCTACATTTTCATCTGATGGGCTCTCAGAAGAGAGAATGTCTGTAAGGGACTTGAAAATGAACAAGTCATTCTCAGAAAAGTAGTCTTCCTTAATAAGGGTATCCAGAGTTCTGTACGATATTTCATGCCTATATAGTCCTTGGGTTTCTCAACAGAGGACTTTTCCTTCCCGCACAGTTTTGTGGGAATAACCCCTTTCTGAGATGCACAAGAGCCAGGATAACTTTCTGGCACAGTTCATTAATGTCATTAAAGGTTGAGGATGCACCTCTCATTTCCTTTCGTACAGACTCTGACATGGATTTAGCCATCACTATTGCTGTCTAATATGTTAGTCTTTTCATTGAAGGAGATTGGAGAGGTGGTTTGTTTGCATGAGCACTGTCTGCATAAAAAACATGCAGTACAGAAAGTTCAAGTCTTGCACATTTCTGAGACATGCATAGGCTTCAGCTCTGGCTTTCGAACCCGTCGTGTTATTTCGTCCAGAGCATGAACCATTTCATCAAAAATTTCCAAAACAGCTCTGTTAGCCTCGACTTGACAGTCACTGAGCCCTGGTTTACACTAGGACTTTAGGTCACATTTAGCAGCATTAAATCGACGTAAACCTGCACCCGTCCACACGATGAAGCCCTTTTTTTCGACTTAAAGGGCTCTTAAAATCGATTTCCTTACTCCACCCCTGACAAGTGGCTTAGCGCTTAAATCGGCCTTGCCGGGTCGAATTTGGGGTAATGTGGACACAATTCGACGGTATTGGCCTCCGGGAGCTATCCCAGAGTGCTCCATTGTGACCGCTCTGGACAGCACTCTCAACTCAGATGCACTGGCCAGGTGGACAGGAAAAGAACCGCGAAGTTTTGAATCTTATTTCCTGTTTGGCCAACGTGGCAAGCTGCAGGTGACCATCCAGAGCTCATCAGCAGAGGTGACCATGCAGAGCTCATCAGCAGAGGTGACCATGATGGGGTCCCAGAATCGCAAAAGAGCTCCAGCATGGACTGAATGGGAGGTACAGGATCTGATCGCTGTATGGGGAGAGGAATCCGTGCTATCAGAACTCCGTTCCAGTTTTCGAAATGCCAAAACCTTTGTCAAAATCTCCCAGGGCATGAAGGACAGAGGCCATAACAGGGACCCGAAGCAGTGCCACGTGAAACTTAAGGAGCTGAGGCAAGCCTCCCAGAAAACCAGAGAGGCGAACGGCTGCTCCGGGTCAGAGCCCCAAAAATGCCGCTTCTATGATGAGCTGCATGTCATTTTAGGGGGTTCAGCCACCACTACCCCAGCCGTGTTTGACTCCTTCAATGGAGATGGAGGCAACACGGAAGCAGGTTTTGGGGACGAAGAAGATGATGATGATGATGAGGTTGTAGATCGCTCACAGCAAGCAAGTGGAGAAACCAGTTTTCCCTACAGCCAGGAACTGTTTCTCACCCTGGATCTGGAGCCAGTACCCCCCGAACCCACCCAAGGCTGCCTCCTGGACCTGGCAGGCGGAGAAGGGACCTCCTGTGAGTGTACCTTTTAAAATACTATACATGGTTTAAAAGCAAGCATGTGAAAGGATTAATATGCCCTGGCATTCGCAGCTCTCCTGGATGCACTCCCAAAGCCTTTGCAAAAGGTTTCTGGGGAGGGCAGCCTTATTGCATCCTCCATGGCAGGACACTTTACCACTCCAGGCCAGTAGCACGTACTCGGGAATCATTGTACAACAAAGCATTGCAGTGTATGTTTGCTGGCGTTCAAACAACATCCGTTCTTTATCTTTCTGTGTTATCCTCAGGAGAGTGAGATATCATTCATGGTCACCTGGTTGAAATAGGGTGCTTTTCTTCAGGGGACACTCAGAGGTGCCCGTTCCTGCTGGGCTGTTTGCCTGTGGCTGAACAGAAATGTTCCCCACTATTAGCCACGGGGAGGGGGGAGTGTTGAGGGGGTAGCCACGCGGTGGGGGGAGGCAAAATGTGACCTTGTAACGAAAGCACATATGCTATGTATGTAATGTTAACTGAAAGAGTGTAGCCATTGTTTTATAAAATGTGTCTTTTTAAATACCGCTGTCCCTTTTTTTTTCTCCACCAGCTGCATGTGTTTCAATGATCACAGGATCTTCTCCTTCCCAGAGGCTAGTGAAGATTAGAAAGAAAAAAAACACACTTGTGATGAAATGTTCTCTGAGCTCATGCTGTTCTCCCACACTGACAGAGCACAGATGAATGCGTGGAGGCAAATAATGTCAGAGTGCAGGAAAGCACAAAATGACCGGGAGGAGAGGTGGCGGGCTGAAGAGAGTAAGTGGTAGGCTGAAGACAGGGCTGAAGCTCAAATGGGGCGGCAGCGTGATGAGAGGAGGCAGGATTCAATGCTGAGGCTGCTGGAGGATCAAACCAATATGCTCCAGTGTATGGTTGAGCTGCAGCAAAGGCAGCTGGAGCACAGACTGCTGCTACAGCCCCTGTGTAACCGACCATCCTCCTCCCCAAGTTCCATAGCCTCCTCACCCAGACGCCCAAGAACGCGGTGGGTGAGCCTCCGGCCAACCAGCCACTCCACCACAGAGGATTGCCCAAAAAACAGAAGGCTGGCATTCAATAAATTTTAAAGTTTAAACTTTTAAAGTGCTATGTGGCATTTTCCTTCCCTCCTCCACCACCCCTCCTGGGCTACCTTGGTAGTTATCCCCCTATTTGTGTGATGAATGAATAAAGAATGCATGAATGTGAAGCAACAATGACTTTATTGCCTCTGCAAGCGGTGATTGAAGGGAGGAGGGGAGGGTGGTTAGCTTACAGGGAAGTAGAGTGAACCAAGGGGTGGGGCGTTTCATCAAGGAGAAACAAACAGAACTTTCACACCCTAGCCTGGCCAGTCATGAAACTGGTTTTCAAAGCTTCTTTGATGCGTACTGCGCCCTCCTGTGCTCTTCTAACCGCCCTGGTGTCTGGCTGTGCGTAACCAGCAGCCAGGTGATTTGCCTCAACCTCCCACCCTGCCATAAACGTCTCCCCCTTACTCTCACAGATATTGTGGAGCGCACAGCAAGCAGTAATAACAGTGGGAATATTGGTTTCGCTGAGGTCTAAGCGAGTCAGTAAACTGCGCCAGCGCGCCTTTAAACGTCCAAATGCACATTCTACCACCATTCTGCACTTGCTCAACCTGTAGTTGAACAGCTCCTGACTACTGTCCAGGCTGCCTGAGTATGGCTTCATGAGCCATGGCATTAAGGGGTAGACTGGGTCCCCAAGGATAGCTATAGGCATTTCAACATCCCCAACAGTTATTTTTTGGTCTGGGAATAAAGTCCCTTCCTGCAGCTTTTGAAACAGACCAGAGTTCCTGAAGATGCGAGTGTCATGTACCTTTCCTGGCCATCCCACGTTGGTGAAACGTCCCTTGTGATCCACCAGAGCTTGCAGCACTATTGAAAAATACCCCTGGTGGTTTATGTACTCGCCGGCTTGGTGCTCCGGTGCCAAGATAGGGATATGGGTTCCGTCTATGGCTCCACCACAGTTAGGGAATCCCATTGCAGCAAAGCCATCCACTATGACCTGCACATTTCCCAGGGTCACTACCCTTGATATCAGCAGATCTTTGATTGCGTGGGCTACCTGCATCACAGCAACCCCCACAGTAGATTTGCGCACTCCAAATTGATTCCCAACTGACTGGTAGCTGTCTGGCATTGCAAGCGTCCACAGGGCTATCGCCACTCGCTTCTCAGCTGTGAGGGCTGCTCTCATCTTGGTATTCATGCGCTTCAGGGAAGGGGAAAGCAAGTCACAAAGGTCCATGAAAGTGCCCTTATGCATGCGAAAGTTTCGCAGCCACTGGGAATCGTCCCAGACCTGCAACACTATGCAGTCCCACCAGTCTGTGCTTGTTTCCCGAGCCCTGAATCAGCGTTCCACCGCATGAACCTTCCCCATTAGCACCATGATGCATGCATTGGCAGGGCCCATGATTTCAGAGAAATCTGTGTCCATGTCATGATCACTCACGCGACCGCACTGACGTCGCCTCCTCGCCCAGTATCGCTCTGCCAGGTTCTGGTGCTGCATATACTGCTTGATAATGCGTGTGGTGTTTAATGTGCTCCTAATTGCCAAAGTGAGCTGAGCGGCCTCCATACTTGCCTTGGTATGGCGTCCGCACAGAAAAAAGGCGCGGAACAATTGTCTGCCGTTGCTCTGACGGAGGGAGGGGCGACTGACGACATGGCTTACAGGGTTGGCTTACAGGGAATTAAAATCAACAAAGTGGGTGGCTTTACATCAAGGAGTATTTCAGGCAGGACTTCATGGAGGGTTCCAATAAGAAATGGTGCACCTAAGTAATTGTTCTTATTGGAACAAGCAGGTTGGTCTGGCCTCTGATTGATACATGGCTAGATTTACCTTGCTGCACCTTCTCTGTGAGTGATTGCAGTGTGACTTAGAGGAATGAGTCCCCTAGACACGGTGGAGGGGGGGAAGCAAATGAGTAAAAAACAAATCTGGTCTATTTCTTGTTTTGATCCACTCCATCTATCTTTTACATCTTTGGCTCGCAGCAGATGGTGCAGAAGGACTGCAAGCCATCCACATCTCATGGCTGCTCGGCAGAAGATGGTACAATAGGATTGCTAGCCATCCTCATCTCTTGCCTGCCCGGCAGAAGATGGTACAATAGGACTGCTAGCAATCTGTATCGCCTGCCTGCTCACCATAAGATGGTTCAATACGACTGACTGTAGGACTAAAGAGAATGACCTGGTCAAGTCACTTCTAATGTAGTCCCTGCACCCATGTCTGCCCAGGCGCTCTTGGCCGACGTGGCCAGGAGCACCTCGGACATGATGATGACGGCTACCAGTCCTATTGTACCGTCTGCTGCCACAAGGCAATGGGTTGCTGCTGCTGTGTAGCAATGCAGTACCACATCTGCCAGCACCCAGGAGACCTACGGTGACGGTTACCTGAGCGGGCTCCATGCTTGCCGTGGTATGGCGTCTGCACAGGTAACTCAAGAAAAAAGGCGTGAAACAATTGTCTGCTGCTGCTTTCATGGAGGGAGGGAGGGAACGGGGGCCTGACGATATGTACCCAGAACCACCCGCGACAATGTTTGAGCCCCATCAGGCATTGGGATCTCAACCCAGAATTCCAATGGGCAGCAGAGACAGCAGGAACTGTGGGATAGCTACCCACAGTGCAACACTCCGGAAGTTGACACTTGCCTTGGTACTGTGGAAACACTCCGCCAAGTTAATGCACTTAATGTACTTAGAGCATGTTCTGTGGGGACACACACACTCGAATATATAAAAACGATTTCTAAAAACCGACTTCTATAAATTCGACCTAATTTCGTAGTGTAGACATACCCTGAGTGATTTAAAAGTTGTTGGCCCCCCAATTTTCTGACATTTTTTCAAAGACAGCATGTCTCTTTGAGCTTATTTCAATGAAAGTTCGTAGAGTGTGGAGAATTCCAAAAGCATTTTTGACAGCTGGAATGCAGGAAACCATGTCCACTATGCACAGATTTAATATATGAGCACAGCAGTGGACATAATAAGCTAGAGGATTTTCACTAAGAATCCATGTGGCCACACCTTTATAGGATCCTCTCATGCTGGCAGCTCCATCATAGTATTGACCTCTTAGAGAAATATCAAGCCCAAGGATGGTAATCAGTGTGGCAAGTGAAAGACCATCCAGCTGCAGTGTCTTGTAGAAGCCAATAAACTGTTCTTGCATTTCAAATGACTGGCTTATGTAATGCACTACGCGAGCAACTTGTTCATGTTTTGACAGATCTGTTCTTTCTTTTGCAAAACACTCCAGCTTCTTTGACTTTAGTTATGATTGAATCTAGCACTTGTGAAGCCATAATCTCCATTATTCCATTCTGATATGAGCTGCGTAGGTAGGTGAAGTACTTCTGTCTGTTAATCAGAAATTGTTGAATCAGTTCGTTGTCTGTATTACATAGTTTCATCAATTCCTGCAAATTGCCTTATTTTGTGGAATCCATTTCCTCACTGAGTTCCCTCAAAGGTATACTCTGGCAAGTGCAAAATAAAGTACCCTATTATAGTTTCTAAATATTCTCTGTTCTCCACGTTTTTTTTTTCTTTTGACTGTCAAGCTGGAACACAACATTCCCTGTTTTACAGGATTGCAGCCTACCCTTCTGTGATGTTCCCCTGGTGTTATCTGGACCGGTGATCTGCTAGGTCACTCCAATCCTTGACTCTGGGAGCCAGCCTTACCCTGCTTTGCTGTGAGAACCCCCACTCCTGGGCTGTTTGCGCACAGCTTCTGGCATGTAAGCACTCCCAGCTACGTGAGTGAGCACTTTTGGCCAGCTGCTCCTTGGATTGTGCAACTGAATGACACGAGCCAGTATCTCCAGTTCCAGACACAACCCTAGGAACCTCCATCTTGCAGTGTCGTTGCTGGACACTGCAAGCTTATATGAGTTTGTCAATTTAACAAAGAAATTGATATGTACCAGGCTTGTTATCCCAAGGGGAGTCTCTGACACATTTCATACCAAACACAGTGCTTCAGGTAGAATAAAGAAATTTATTAACTACAAAGATACATTTTAATTGATTATAAGTCAAAGCACAACAAGTTGGATTTGGTCAAATGAAATAAAAGAAAAACACATTCTAAGCTGATCTTAACCCTTTCAGTGCCCTTACAAACTTAGATGCTTCTCACCGCAGGCTGGCTGTTGCCCTTCAGCCAGGCTCTCCCGTTTTATCAGCGCTTCAGTCGCTTGGTGGTGATGTCTACAGGTCTGAAGGTGGAAGAGAGAGGAAGAGCACGGCAAACATCTCTCCCTTTTATCGTGTTCTTTTTTCCCTCTTGGCTTTGCCCCCCCCGGCCCAGAGTCAGGTGAGCATTACCTTATTGTAATCCCAACCTAACTAAAGGAAGGGACTCACTTGAGAGTCCAACAGATCCTTTGTTGTTGCCTAGGCCAGCGTCCTTTGTTCCTGTGAGGCCGGGCTGGGTTTGTCCCATACATGCCCTGATGAGGTGTGAACTGCCCCTCTGCTCTTGAAGAGTTTTCCTGGGCCTGTTTAAGCCATGAGGACACATTTTCTGCCTCATAACTATATACATGAAATTACAACCTATAACATTACTATAACATTATTGTAACAACAACTACTTTAACATCACTATAACAACAATGCTCAGTGCATCATGAGCCTTCTGAAGACACCCAACATGAGAAACTTTGCATTGGATACCACACAATCATTTTATAAGGATGAATATGGGGATGCGGGGGGTTCCCCTGAGGCACAGAGTGTCACACCTTCTATTTAGCAACAGTTTATAGATAGGAGTCACACTGTGAATGTTCAAAAATATTTCATTTGCTTTCTTCCATGTTTTAAAACCAGTAATTTGAAATGCCGGTTCACTGTTTGGCCCATTGCCAAATGCTTGACAATAAAAGCAGAAAGCTTTGTCATCACAGACACTGTATTCATGCCATTTATTCTCGTTATACTACACTTGCCTAAATTTTATGGTTTTGTTCCCAGAGGCACTGGCTGGAAAATGAATTACTGGCAGTTACGGGCCTTTTTAGATATATTCTAAAACTGCATCCAGTCCAAAGCAAGGGTCTTTTTTACAGGGGGTTCCCTGTATACATCGGGGTTGCATTCTTGAAAAGGGTGATGGGTACCAAAATGACATATACCAGGAAATTTTTCCCCATAAGAAATAGTGGAATAATGGGGGTGGGGGGATGCATTCACAACATCACCACACTCACCTGTGACAATGCTTTTTTTTGCCTAAACTGTGTACCTAAACTGTGTACCTTTTCACAATGAGAGGTTTTACAGTACACATTTTACACATAAAACATTGAATAAAATAATGTAGAACTTTACTAACACTGTTCAAACACATAGAATATTTTAATACAGTAAATATAGTACAGTAAAAGAGTGTCAATTACTATACGCTAAACTTAGGCAGGGGTGGTGACTGGGTTTTCTGTGGCTGGCTGTTTGGTTGTAGAAGTCTTTAAAAAGGATTTTATCGATGTCTCCTCTCCTGCATGAATCTTTGAATGACAGATCTCCCTGGAGAAAGCCACTGCATCATTGAGAGCCCTGGAAACTTTGGCAGATCATTCACGACAAGAATCACCAATCTGTATGATTTCCATCATCTCATCCATCAAACCAAAGAAACGGGACAGATTCTTTGTCATCAGACTCCTGGCTTCCTGCCCTATGTCATCATCATCATTGTCCTTGCTTTCTTCGGATATCCATTATTGGTCCAGTTCAATCAGTTCCTCATTTGTCAGTTGCTCAGTGTGAGACTCCCACAACTCCTGTACATCATCATCCGCCACCTCCTCGAACATCGTTCACCGACTTGACAATTTCTTGCTTGAGAGCAGAAATCCCATGAAGCTCTGGACAGCACATGGCCATGCACAGCACCAAATGCTGTTCATACATTGCGAAGGGACCTCTTCCCACGATGCATCAATGTTTCCACGCCGTTCAAGATGTAGGACTTTCAAAACTCCTTGGTGGACTTTCCTTCACCTGCCATCTCCTTAATCAGCATGGAGAACGTCCTCCATAGGTAATAAGCCTTGATTGTGGCCATTACACCCTGGTCCATTGGCTGCAGCAACGATCTGGTGTTGGGTAGAAAAATAGGAACTTGATGCTTGGCCAGAGGGCTTTGTAGTCCAGTTTGTAGACACTTGCATTATTCAGCAGAAGGAGAATCTTAAAGGCCAAATTTTCCTTGTGACAGTAAGCCTTAAATTCAGAGACAGCATGGTCTACAAACCAGTCATGGAAAATATTGTGTCATCCCGGCCTTTCTATTTGACTTCCAAATTACAGGGAGACGAGACTTGACGTAGCCCCTCACTGCTCTTGGGTTTTGACTATGGTAGACAAGCAAGGGCTTCAACTTGTAATTGCCTTCTGCATTTCCCCCAAGCAGAAGGGTTAAGCTGTCTTTTGAGGCTTTGAATCCAGGAGCAGTCTTCTCATCATGAGAAATATAAGTCCTCGTTGGCATCTTCTTCCAGTAAAGGCCCATCTCATCAATGTTAAAAACTTGTTTTGGAGGGTAGCCACCTTCCGGAACAATTGTGTTTAGCTGTGCAGGAAACATTTCAGCTGCTTCTTCATCCACACTAGCCGCTTCTTCTATGAGTTTTACATTATGTAGACTGGTACTCTTCTGAAATCTGTGGAACCACCCACGCCTAGCATTGAAGGTCTCCTTTTCTGTTGTTGAGCTCTCTCCCTCTTTCCTTTAAATTGTTACACAGGCTTCTGGCCTTCTCCTAAATCAAGCTTAAACTCACAGGCATTTTCTTTTCATAGAGGTCATCAATCCAATCAGCCAGCAAACATTCCATCTTCTTCATTTTACTGCTTCTGTTTCGTTATCTTCATTGATGACCATTTCGTAGCACTTCTAACGCTTTCATGAATTCCATCAATACTCTTAAAAACTGAGCATACTGTCGAAGCAGGCAAACTGAGAATACGAGCAACGTCGGCTGCAGGCTCACCTCTTTCACTATGCTTTATGACATCTAATTTCACTTCTAATTTTACATCCTTACGTTGCCTCTTAGACACAGGCCCACTCTTAACACTTCGAATGCGTTTTGCACTCATGCTGGGTATAGAACAGTACTGTACTCTTCCTGCCCCCCTCCCTCCGTGCCTCCTGAACGACGCCTAACAGCTGATCACAGCAGGCAGGAGGCCCTGGGAGAGAGGGGGAGGAGTTGATTGGCAGCCCCATGGGCCATTGGCGAATGCAAATACAGTACTGCCCATCAATAGGGGAATGTATTCCAATTCACATCTGTCCCAATCCATGCAAATGATGGATATGCAGATCAGGACCAAAGTGAATCAGAACACGTTCCCCTATTGATGAGTGACAGATATCCGAAACAATGGATAAGGGGGAGATGTATACTGGGGATACCCTGTGTTGAAAGATGCACTAACCTCTGTATGAGTGTTTGAATTGGAATCCAGAGTATCATTGTAACTTGAGTTGCTGTTAACATAATTTTGAACTTCAGAGGAGTCAGTTTCAGTTCTTGATGTACGTGGAGTTGACGATTTAGCTTTCTTCATATAGCAGAAGTCCAAACTTAATTGTGTCTTCATCATTGTACAAAGTTAATAACAGTCACATTACTGAATTAACTCAGTTTAAAGGTAGACTGTCCCTGAACTGCTTTTTAGAAAAATAAGTAACCAGCATAATAAAATTCCAAGGCCTAATGAACACACTTGCGAATGCCACACTGGCTAAAAAAGTGAAAGTCATGCGAGAACCATTATTAAGGTGAAGGGTCAAAGACACCTATCGGTTATGTTACAGTATTAAGGTTTGAAAATTTTGAAATAAACTTCCCACTCTCCCCACACCTCCCACACCCCCTCTAAACTCCCCACACCCCCTCACTTAGGGCCAGCCTTATGGAAAACAGCACCTTGGGTAAACACACAATTCCCTGGTGGCTCAGATCAAAGCCAGAGACACAGATGACGGGATCAATGTGGAACTCACCTTCTCCTTTGTGGAGGAGCTGCAGCAGCAGCCAGAGCTCTGAGCCATCAACAAGAAGACAGGTGAGATCGTGCTTGGGGGGACCTGTCTGAAGACCTGGGGCAGGTGTTCAAAGTCATCCTCACCATGACTGACAATGGCAGGCCTCCCCTCGCCACCACTGCCATGGTCAACTTCCTGGTGATTGCCATGGAATCCTCCAGCAACATCCTCTTGACCATGGCACCCCCATGACCACAGTGCCCTGGGCCGTTGCCCACCCTTAAGGTTGGCCCTGCCTCCACTCTCCTCACAGTTCCTTCCCCACTTACTTCACCCATTATCCCCCCCGCTGCAGGCATGGTGTGAGCCAGAGCAGATACCTACTGCCAAGCATTGTAACTCTGGCTGCAGGTGAGGAAGGGATGGAACTCAGCGGGCTTCCCCATGTCCCCCCTGGTGGAGGTGTGCTGCCAGTCCAGTCTCTTGTCCCTACTCCTGACACTTCCTACCAGGGCTCAGCATGAGGCTATGTGCTGGTGTCCCTCCCACTCCCCCTACACCTCTCACACCCAGGGCTGGCCTTAGGGAAAATGGTGCCCTGGGCAAACTTGTATTTTGGTGCCCCAGCACCTGTTGCCTCTCCAGACTCCCCACCTATCCCACCCTAGCCTCCCACTACCTCCCCTAGTCTGCCACCCACCCCCCCTTGCCTCTGGCCCCACTGCCCTCAGCTCCCTTGTGTGGCCTCGCACCCCAGGCGGGCTCCAGACACCTAACTGCAGCTGTGGGCGAAGAAGGGACGGGACTCAACAGGCTTCTGGTGCCCCTTCTGGTGGAGTTGTGCTGCCAGCCCAGTCTGTCTTCCCTGCTCTGGGTACCATCTAGTGGGGCTGAGTGGGAGCGCTAGGTGCCAGTGCTTTTCCCAGGCAGGTCCCCCTCAGCCGCACTTTGCCCAACTACCATTCTGGCAGAAACATGGGGGGTCATATGACCCTGCTTGCCCCCCCCCATGCATTGCCTATGTGGGAGGGAGAAATGTTTCTGAATACTGACATGTTTATACTTCATGGAGAGCCTGATTCTGGTAGGTGCTATGAATTGCCTTCTGTCATAAATATAAAGGGAAGTGTAACCACCTTTCTGAATACAGTGCTATAAAATCCCTCCAGACCAGAGGCAACATCCTGTTACCTGTAAAGGGTTAAGAAGCTCAGCTAACCTGGCTGGCACTGACCCAAAGGACCAATAAGGGAACAAGATACTTTCAAATCTTGTGCGGGGGGGGAGGGGGGGAAGGCTTTTGTTTGTGCTCTTTGTTTATGTGTTTGTTCTCTCTTGGGACTGAGAGAGGCCAGACAGAAATCCATCTTCTCCAACCCATCCTAATCCAAGTCTCCAATATTGCAACCAGTATAGGTAAGCCAGGCAAGGCGGATTAGTTTATCTTTTGTTTTATGTGAATTTTCCCTGTGTTAAGAGGAAGGTGTATTCCTGTTTTCTGTAACTGTAAGGTTTTGCCCAGAGAAGGAACCTCTGCGTTTTGAATCTGAATACCCTGTAAAGTATTTTCCATCCTGATTTTACAGAGGTGATTCTTTTACCTTTTCTTTAATTAAAATTCTTCTTTTAAGAACCTGATTGATTTTTCATTGTTCTTAAGATCCAAGCGTTTGGGTCTGTGTTCACCTGTACAAATTGGTGAGGATTTTTATCAAGCCTTCCCCAGGAAAGGGGGTGTAGGGCTTTGGGGGGATATTTTGGGGGAAGACGTCTCCAAGTCGGCTCTTTCCCTGTTCTTTGTTTAACACGCTTGGTGGTGGCAGCATAGGGTTCAAGGACAAGGAAAGTTTATACCTTCGGGGAAGTTTTTAACCTAAGCTGGTAAGAATAAGCTTAGGGGGTCTTTCATACAGGTCCCCACATCTGTACTCTAGAGTTCAGAGTGGGGAAGGAACCCTGACGCCTTCAAATCTCAGTGACTTCAGTGAAAATACAGGGGTCTCAATAGCTTGCAGGAGTTGCTCAGCACCTCACATGGTTGGCCAGGAAAGAGTATCCTAGCTTATTTTAGCCAAGACTATATCAATTTTATCAACTGAGTCTTAAAACAATGCAGTGTTACAATTACATATAATATAGCCTCTTATTAAGATAGAAATTCTATAGAAAAACACTGGGATACTTTACCTGGGACTGTAGTTGATTACTAACTGCCTTTTTCTTTAAATGTTTGGGGAGACTAAAAACAGGGTGGAAATTTTATTGTCCATCTGCTTCAACTACAGCAGGAAAACGCTTCAACAGTAAGTCACGTTTCTCTTGTTTGCTTGGATCAAGACTCTTCTGTTGCGTAGTTCTTTTGTTTTCCTTAGTGTAATCTCTGATGCACATGGAGTTTGGACAATGTAGATGACCCTGTGCTGGACTCATGGAGCTCTCTGTCAAGATATTGTTGTCCCTTTCTGGCTTGTATCCAATTTTAGTACTAAGTGAAAAAAAGAACAATGGAGACAAATTTAGACACTGTTGGGAAAAGGAATCAGCACACTGTCCATCCCAGCCCTTTGAAGCTACTCCCACAAGGAAGTTTCCTTTAACTTTCTCAGGGATCCCCAGCTACTCAGAGTAGCTTGTGTAACCGAAGGCAGACACCAGCTGATTAACATTTGGCTAACCTTTCTCATGTTCATTTCCAATGCAAACTATGCCTTGAGTGAAAACAAAGCTTAGTGTGATAATGTTCAGCATTCTTACCCTGCACTCACTGAAGTCAACTGGGGTTTTGACATTGGCTTCAATGTAAGCACAGTCAGACCCATGTGCTGTAAACTCTTTGAGTAGGGGATGACAGTGATTTCCAAACACAGACCCCAGGCCTGAATTCAGATGTACTAGCACAAGCTCCTGTGCTTGTGCAGAGCCCCCATGAAATCAATGGGCACTTGAGCAGGAATTCGTGCTAATGGATCTGATTTTAGGCTTGGGGCCTATGGTTATAAAACACTGTAAATCAGTGGGTTTATATACATGTTATTTTTAATACTAACTTAGCATAATTAACTTTTATAGACTTCATGGAGGCCTTATTAGCTAAACTGTACAGTAACCCCAGTTCAATATTACCAGTATTTGCAGATTGGCGCACGCACGCGTGTGTACACACACACACACACATACTTGTGTGTGTGTGTGTAATGTGTGTGATTTCTATATGTAGTGCAGACTAAATGCCCTGCTGCCTTGTTTGGTTAGATTTCTCCTGGCTGGTGCATGAGAAAGGACATTGATTCTCATCACATTTCACGCTTGATTTTTTTCCGTTGAATGAATTGCTGTTTTTCTCTTGTGGATTCTTCGTTTGCTTTCCCTGTATCTTGACAATGCAAATTCCCTCACTGATGTGAGGTTGCTTTTTTTGTTTGTTTTTTGAAAGCAACAAACAAAATGGATAACTACTTCAGGAAGGGCTGGAGCTATGTAATATTTATTTGAGATATATACGTCCACTTCTGTGGCAGGGGACATGGATCAGCATTCATGTCGTGCTGCCCATCAGTACCTAGCCTGGGCGGGGGAAGCTAATGATACAACCAGCTTACCAAATTTGGTGATGAATCCTGTACCACCTGAGGCACGTTGCACATACGCTAAGAAGACCTCTGTGGCTGGAGAGATAATAAAGGTGCCATATGTAATAACAATGTAAATCTCCTTTTTTACTGTGCTGTTAATGAGCAGCAAATCCAGACAAATGTAGCTATAAATACATGAAGGTGTACATAAAAATGTCAAGCATTTGACTCACGCTGATAAAAACAAAGAAGTGCAGATTTCAGATGCTGTCACTTAGATGCTCTATCATTATGCCAAGGAATTGCAGGGAGTCTTGGAACAGTGCATGATCACATGGCATATCCTAGATAATGGTATAGAGAGTACAGTGATAAAGTTTGTGGCCGATACCAAGCTGGGAGGGGTTGCAAGTGCTTTGAAGGATAGGATTAAAATTCAAAATGATTTGGACAAACTGGAGAAATGGTCTGAAGTAAATAGGATGAAATTCGATAGGGATACATGCAAAGTTCTCCTCTTACGAAGAAACAATCCATTGCACACATACAAAATGGGAAATGACTGCCTAGGAACAAGTACTGCAGAAAGGGATCTGGGGCTTATAGTGGATCACAAGCTAAATATGAGTCAACAGTGTAGCGCTGTTGGAAAAAAAAAAGCACACATCATTCTGGGATGTATTAGCAGGAGTGCTGTAAGCAAGACATGAGACGTAATTCTTCCGTTCTACTCCACGCTGATTAGTCCTCAGTTGGAGTATGGTGTCCAGTTCTGGGTGCCACATTTCGGGAAAGATGTGGACAAATTGAGAAAGTCAGGAGAAGAGCAACGAAAATGATTAAAGGTTCTCAATCAGGTACACATATTCATCTATATATTTGTCTAGTTTTACAACAGGCTACATAAAAAGCACTAGCAAAGTCAGTAAAAACTAAAATGTCATACAGACCATGACTTGTTTATACTGCTCAATATACTATACACTGAAATGTAAGTACAATATTTGCATTCCAAATGATTTATTTTACAATTATATGGTAAAAATGAGAAAGTGAGCAATTTGTCTTTAATAGTGTGGCTGTGACACTTTTGTATTTTTATGTCTGATTTTGTAAGCAAGTAGTTTGAGAGGTGAAGCTTGGGGGTACGCAAGACAAATCAGACTCCAGCAAGGGGTACAGTAGTCTGGAAATGTTGAGAGCCACTGGTCTAGAAAACATGACATATTAGGGAAATTTGAAAAAAATTGGGTTTGTTTACTCCAGAGAAGAGAAGACTGGGAGGGGACATAACAGTTTTCAAGTACATAAAATGTTGTTACTAGGAGGAGGGAGAAAAAATATTCTCCTTAACCTCTGAGGATAGGACAAGAAGCAATGGGCTTCAATTGCAGCAAGGGAGGTTTAGGATGGACATTAGGAAAAACTTCCTAACTGTCAGGGTGGTTAAGCACTGGAATAAATTGCCTAGGGAGGTTGTGGAATCTCCGTCATTGGAGATTTTTAAGAGGAGGTTAGACAAACACCTGTCAGGGATGGTCTAGATCAGGGCTCGGCAACCTTTGGCCCGTGGCCCATCAGGGAAAGCCGCTGGAGGGCCAGGACGGTTTATTTACCTGCAGCCTCCGCAGGTTCAGCCAATTGCAGCTCCCACTGGCCGCGGTTCACTGTTCCAGGCCAATGGGGGCTGCGGGAAGTGGCACGGTCCGGACCACCTCTTCCTGCAGCCCCCATTGGCCTGGAATGGCATTGCAATCTGTAGAACCTGCAAATGCTGCAGGTAAAGAAACCGTCCCGGCCGCCAGCAGCTTTCCCTGATGTGCTGTGTGCCAAAGCTTGCCGATCCCTGGTCTAGATAATACTTAGTCCTGCCATGAGTGCAGGGGACTGGACTAGAACACTTCTCAAGGTCCCTTCCAGTCCTATTGATTGTATGTGCTGCAGTAGCCCTCAGTATGAAGAATTCAGATACTGTCAAACTATCCACACTAACTCTATTTCTTTACTTTTAATAACAGCATTTTACATTTTTCTGACACTTTTCATCCCAAAGGATGTGAAAGTACTTTACAGTCTGTGTTTGTGTATATTATAGCAGTAGCACATACTGAGATTGAGTCCATCTTCCAATTTATCCCCACCTTTCCAATTGCTCAAAACTTTACTAAGCAAATCCCTTTTTGGGATGAAATTTCCATGCTCCAGTTCTGCCTACAGGTGACTTTGGGTGAAGGCAAATAAATAATATTTTTCAGTCTCTTAATCTAGTGTCCAGCTGCCTCAGGTAATGTAAGTGCCATCAAATCCTTATAATTCACTGTAAATATATTTGAAGGCTTATTTATGGTGGTAGAGGTGAAATAGATTAATTCAAACTTTTACGGTGAAAACCAAGCATTTTAATAACAGTTCTCCTGGTGAAAGGGAAGGGAGAACTCACATAACAACTGAATTTGGACTGATAAAAGGTTTCAGAGTAACAGCCGTGTTAGTCTGTATTCGCAAAAAGAAAAGGAGTACTTGTGGCACCTTAGAGAATAACCAATTTATTTGAGCATGAGCTTTCGTGAGCTACAGCTCACTTCATCGGCTGAAGTGAGCTGTAGCTCACAAAAGCTCATGCTCAAATAAATTGGTTAGTCTGTAAGGTGCCACAAGTACTCCTTTTCTTTTTGGACTGATAAAAGGTTTTCTTCAAAGCTTTAAGGACACCAGATTCAATGAGACTGCTATTAGAACTTTACTAGATACATAACTGAGTGAAATTTTATGGTTTGCAGTGTGCAGAAATCAGATTTTTATAATGATCCCTTCTGGCTTTCATCTGTGTGTGTTCATATATATATATTCAATCGCTATTTGTAAAATGTAATTATCTAGCCATTTAATAAAAAAAGCATTTTAAAAAATACCAAACTTTTAGTCCACTTACAGGCTTAACCATTTGTAAATATATTATGCAAATTGTTTTTTCCCCTACAAAACCTCACAACAAAAATCTAAAACTCAGAGAAATTTGTTTTTTTGCTCATCTCTGAACCACAAGAGGCCAAGCCAATTTAAATAGTGATCAGTGACCAAGAACAGTCTTTGCATGCCGAAGGGTTATTTTTTTTAAATTCTAATTATTGAATTCAAGCTCTGTTACATTAAAATTTTCAAGCTCTGCTGGACTCTGCACTTTGCATTCATTCTACCTTGTTTAACTTGCCTTTCTTCTGCCATTAGACTGTAAGACCTTCAGGGCAAGGACCTGCCACTAACCCATCACTACAGTAACATATACATTTATGGTTGCTGTAAAGGCAAAATCCTAGAGCAGGTGAGGTGGTCCAAAGCAGAGATTCTCAACCTTTTTTCTTTCAGGACCCCTCAACATGCTTTTAAAAACTCCGTGGCCCACCTGTGCCCCAATAACTGGTTTTCTGCTTATAAAAGCCAGGGCTGGCATTAGGGGGTAGCAAGCAGGGCAGTTGCCTGGGGCCCCATGCCACAGAGCCCCCCATTAATCTACGTCGCTCAGGCTTCAGCTTCAGCCCCAGGTGGCAGGGCTCAGGGACCTGGGCTTCAGCCCCATGTGGGGGGGCTTCGGCTTTCTGCCCTGGGCCCCAGTGAGTCTAATGGTAGCCCTGCTTGGAGGCCCCCCGAAACCTGCTTGAGGGGCCCCGGGCCTCTGATTGAGAACCACTAGTCTATAGGATATGGCAGTTGTGGTCTCAGGTATACTGAGGGAGATAATACTGAGGGAAATAGGGAAAGGGCCACCATTGTGTTCCAAGACACATTCAGCTCGTTTCAGAGAGAATTTGATCCTTATTGATATCCATTGTGCCATTGTCAGGCTGGGTCATTCTCGGAGTCTATGGTGCTGCTTATGTGAGTCTTACCCTGTGCAGTTTAACTGGCTTCCTAATCTGGCAGAAAGTGACCCAGAAAGAGGCAAAACAGAAAGCAAACAGAGCAGCAGGAAAACTAATGCTCAGGGAAAAGTTTTATGACCTATTGGGGGCTGTACATAAAAGTCACGGGAAAGATACTCATCCTATTTCTTTACACATTAAGTTTAGTCATCTAGACAGCAATTGTCCTCCTGTATTTAAACAATTGATTGCACTGTGTAAGCAATTTAATTAATAAACTTAATACCCCAGTGAGGCAGGAAAGTATCATTATCACCACTTTACAACTGGAGAAACTGAGGCATAGAGGTTTAGTGACATGCCCAGGATCACTTGGGAAGTCCATCAGAGCCAGAATAGAATCCATCTCCTACCTCCTCAGCCCTGTACTTTAACCACAAGGCTATTCACTCACCAACACTGACTCTTATGGCACTTAAGGCTTTTCCTGGAGGTCTGTTCTAGCAATTTTATTACCCATTCATCTGGAATTTGGGGTGTGGGTACCACAGACAGTGAGATAAAAGCAAGCGATGCTGTAAAGAGGCAGAATAATCTGGGAAAAATCCAGAATAATGAGTGTTTTAATTAACATGAGTCATGAAATATGGTTACAAACCTGAAAGTGTTCTCCCCTCCCCATATGCTGAATAACTTTGGGCAGCAGCGACACGCCAGGCATTACACATTGCAGGGAAAGGCATCAATTTCTTCATAACTGGGTTTTGGTCCTGCTTTGAGCAGGGGGCTGGACTAGATGACCTCCTGAGGTCCCTTCCAACCCTGAGATTCTATGATTCTAGGTGTTACTCTAAAATACATCCAATCATTTAGGGCTACTTCCGGCTCCCTTTAAAGCTAATGCCAAAATTATCATTGACATCAGTGGAAATAGGATTGAGCCCAAGGGCCAAATTTTTACTCTACTTAAGCCAATGGCAAGACAGAATAACTCTTAACAGTTATATAGCACCTTGTGCTCATAGATCTCAAAGCACTTTGTAAAGGTGGGTGAGCATTATTATCCCAGGATTATAGATCGGTAACTTTAAGCACTACAGCTCCAATTCAGAAAATTAGCAAACACATGATTAGTTATAAACTGGGAGTAAAACCTATGTGTTTTGACTCCAGTGGTTGTGGGGAAGAGCACTCATGGAATATATAACAAAACAACCCACTGAAATGTGATGTTTTCAGCATGTTTTACAAACAGGCTCCCAATGTCTGCCAAGTTGGACGAATAAGGTGAAATTGCCAAGATTTAAACCCCTAAAATAATGTGTATTGCTCTGGAAATGCTGACAGACATTTAGCTCTGGTATCATTTTTGCTACTACTTATATCTCCCTCAGTGAGAATCAGACTCGAAAGTCATTAAAAGGGTGGGGTTGGGAGTGCTACTGGGCAGCTTTTTATTCCTGTGTCACTCATGAGAAATGAGATACCGAGACTGTGAAACTACTGTAAATGTGAAGGCTGCACTCTTCATGGCATGGCAGCTCTTCTGCTGGCTTGAAGTGTCCTGATCTCATTACAGCTTTTGACTTGTTCCGGCCTTCCGATTAGAATGATTCAGGTTACATCATTTTAAACTGTTCACAGGGTCAAGAGACCATATCATTTCAATGAGGCCACAGTTCATTTGCTCTGTCTCAGAGAAGCCAGAGGATAAAATAAATATTAATAGTCAGTTTGAAAGGAGGTTTCTGTGGTTGGTATAATATCTAAGTGAAACATTTCATACACGTTCCAGCAAAAACTGGCTTTTTACCAGTTCAGAGAGAAAGACAAAAGGGAAAAGTAAGTCATTTTTGTACCTGCTAATGTTCTTTTGTAATTTTCCATTCTAGGAAGAATTTGCTTTTTGCTTAGTGGATTTGAAATCAGTCCATTCAGGGTGTGGAAGAAAAAAAATGAATAGGCAAATTCAGCTTTCTGGCTGCTTTGTACAGTTGATGTGCTTAATCTTACCTATGTGATCAGCTCTACTTACACTGGCAATGAGGAGATGTTGAGAGAGAGAGAGGTTAAATGTGTGGTGCCGTTAGAGGAATCAAATTAATGAAAATATGTTACAGTTCCCCCCCCTCCCCCCCCAAAATACTGTTCATTTCATTTTGTCCTTGAGACAATTTCATCCCTGGTGTAATTTCATTGATTTAATGGGGTCACACTAGCAATGAATTTGGCTCTTGTATTGGAAGTAAAGTTCTGAAACCATGTGCGCCATTTTCTTCTTTGCTTAGAATGCAGATGAGCTATGAAGACTATGACAGGGGAAGTTTTTAAGGATGACAGAGACCAGTGCTGGGCACGGGGAGGCAGAGTAGAATATTGAGCTTGTTTACTTCTGAAGGCCTATCTTATATCTTTGCTCAGGTCACAATTTAAAATTAATTTATTCATTTCCTCTTCTCTGTTTCATGCATCTCACAAAACACATAATTTATCTAAGGCCATGTCTACACTACTGCGGTAAGTTGACCTAAGTTACACTACTACAGCTGCGTGAATAACTTTAAGTCTGTGGGATGGTTTTATAAAATCCATATGGAAAAGTTTTCCATGGAATTTTATAGGAATTTTCCACATGGGACATAACCTCCTTGCATCCCCTTCTCACCCAGCAGACCTACAAAGGATTAGCCAGATTGCTGCTCTCAGTGTACACTCAGCAGCCCTTTCTTTTTATTTAAGAAATAATGTTATTTTCTGACAGTCTTAAAATATACAAGTCTTAAAATATACAATATACTTTTTTTTCTCTCAAAGCCTATCCCTGATTCTTCACGATAGCGATGCATTGTTCAAGATCTTAACTGTCTTCCAGTTTGGAAGCAATTTGTATTTTTCTACAAAAAATACAAAATGTAAAAACCCACATTTTTCTTCCCACTGATATGCTTTATAGCTTGCTAATACACGGTGTATTCTATGTATAATTTGTTTTTCTAATTATTTTGGACATTTTATCCAACACATTATAATTACACAATGATCTTTTTGGTTCCAGTCTGGTGGCCCTTTGCATTAGCTATTAAAGAGACCATGTTGCTATTCAGTCCCAGTCTCTTGTTCTCCTGTATTCTGATCCTGCAGAGTGTTGAACAGAGCTGGTGGAAATTCAGAATTTCCATTCAGTAGGAAATATCAACATTTCAAATTTTGTTTTCATTCCTAATTGGAACTAACAAAACATTTCTAAAATTTCCAGCAAAAAATAATTTTCAATAAAATTGCATTTTGAGTCAGTCAAAATGTTCCCTGGGCATAAAACTGAATGTTTCATTCTGATTCCAAATGATCTGAAAATATAATTTCTAATGGGATATAAAATAAATTTCAAAACAAAAAGTTGTTTTGAAATGAAAAATTGAAACATTCTGCTTTTACCTTATCAGAATGCTTTTTTCTATTTTTTCTAAACAAAACATCAAAGTAGACATATTCCAACAAAATTTTATTGTGATGAAATGGCATTTTCTGATGGAAAAATATTCCACTGAAATGTTTACAAACAGCCCTAGTGTTGAGAACCTCCTCTGAGGTGAAGGTTGTCCTGAACTCCCACTGAAGTCAATGAGAAGCCATTCTTCAACTTTCTGGATGGTACCCCAATCCAGCAGAATCTAGGAACACTATGAAGATATGGGGTACAGGATAAGGTGTGCCTCACATTGTTCATGTCACCAAATGATTGAATAAGGATCGGGTAGCACTGACTGTGATCTAATGTCAATCTAATTCACTCCTCCCTGGTGGTAGCAATATAC
This sequence comes from Natator depressus, assembly GCF_965152275.1. NCBI lineage: Eukaryota > Metazoa > Chordata > Testudines > Cheloniidae > Natator > Natator depressus. Next base: position 104,175,888 of record NC_134234.1, read on the forward strand.
AATTTGAGGTTCTGAAGTTAATAATTGGAGGTGGAAGGGGATTCTTGGGGCTCCATAAGTGATGAGAGGGATATTTTTGGGGGAAGGAGAATCACATTTTTTATCAAAAGTAAATTATACTGTCTTAGACCTGAGTGAATAATATGAATATCCAACAACAACAAAACAAACAAACAAAACAGAAAAGGCCATTAATGAAGACTCTGTGCAATGAGTGACTCTTCAAAAAGCACATTTTCCTTTTCCTTGTGACATGGTAGATGGCTAGGAGCATGGGAACATTTTACATTGTGCTCTTTAATTCTTTTGTAGCTCTTATTCAAATGGAACATCAATTATATTAAGAACTGTCCTAATAAAAATTCTACAAAACTCCCCATGTAATTAAATGTCCTCTCCTGTCATACTGAACATATCATCTTTATTTATTTTTGTCTGATAGTTAAAATTATTAACACCATCATTTTAAATTCAGCTTCATATCATTTATAGAAAGCACCAAAATTTAGGGTAACACAAATTGCGAATTCTATATGCAGTTGTGGGGAAATTGCTGTCATTCTCCCAGTGTGGCCATATATGTAAAGTAAACAGAAGACTGTGTTAAGAACTGTACAACAGTCTAATGATAACTAGACTCTTTAAACAACAAACCTTTCAAGTGCGTCATATATATTCTGTTCTGTTTTCCTCACTTTGTGCAGTTTTAAATCAAAGTCTGTGGTTCAGCTATTGCTAAGAGGTTGGACATGTTGTCTGCAAATGAATAGGCCCTCCGCCAAGTAACTAGATCTTACTCTTGGTAAAGGAACAACATTGTTCACTAAAATAGTTTGTCTTTTGATGCCAAAGGAAATCAAAGTGTAATCAAGGGCTGAGAATGAACTGAAGTCATAAAGGCTGGCTTGCCTCAGAGTTTGGCAACCTCACATGTTCCCAGGCATATTAAATATAATTTACATTTAGAAAGGGGAGAGGCTTTATTGCATTGGAAATTTGTTTTAAATAACATTGAAGTGAATCACTCATGAGGGCAGTCAAAGATGCTGGGCCAGATTCTGCAAATCCAGGATAATTCTAGGAGTTTTAACAGAATTATTCTGGATTTGCTCCAGCATAAGTATAAGTAAAAGGAGAATCAGGCCTATGGTCTCTGTGCTCCAGAGAAAATGGCTTGACTAAAAAGAAATCTACCTTTATATTAAACAACAAACTTACATAGGCACTTGTCACCCTCTGTAAATAAATTGTGCCAATTAGCAATAAAAGGTGGTTACAGAGCCACCCTTATTCAATTATAGGAAGAGTCCATATCTATTTTAGTCCATTTCATTATCCATGTTAAATCTATATAAATAGATTTCACTAGACTAAAATAATTGGGTTCATAGAAGCAATAGGGTAGTTTCAAAAGCTTGTGATTATCATCTCTCATCTTTGGTATTTGTTTATTTTAATTTAATTTAATGTAACAATCCAGCACATTTAGACTTATGAATAGCCAGGCCTTAAAGTGGGAGGAATCTTGTTAATGCTCTGTGGACTATAGACTAGAATATTTCTCTTCTAACCTGACATTATAATGAAGTTTTTATATACGAAGTTTGTTTTACATACTGGCCTTAAATCATGAGCGATGGAATCAGACAAATAAAAAACAAAACCTCTTGCATTAGCATTCCTTTGCCAAACCATCCTAACCTCTTTATGCGGCAGTTTTGTCCTATTATGGTCAGCATACTTTATAGAATGTAAAGGAAAAATTGACTCTTGGTAAAATCGTCCAGGATAATTAAATTGCCAAAGAAATTTTAGGGTAGGTAGTGGCTATGAACATTAAAACCACTTTTTTGATTCCTAATCCCAGTCTCGCTCTGGGAATGCAATAGAGACAACATGCTCTACCTCTGGGATGGATGTGTCAGTGATAGCTTACGCAGTTCAATACCTCACCTCTGGTCACTTACGGAGCAGCATTTTGAGGCTCTGAAGGAACATCTGCCCTGTTTGTCTCAGCATTGTGGTATACAGGACCTTAAATATACTTTGGTCTACAACTAGGCAAAACTAATTGTCAGCAAAGAGCTGTGGGGAAGACTCCTTCTCCTTGTTGGAGAGGAAAAATTAGAAATATTAGCTAGATTCTGCAGGTGGGTAGAATTAGTGGTATAGCTGAAGAAAAGTGCAAATTATGAAGGACAAAGGCTCTGGCAGAGATCAGGTGAAATAAAAGATTTTTATGGCCCAGTAATTATAGAGCTTCAGCAAAGTGTCCTGATTTGTGAGGGAAATGGACACTCTGAGGTGAAAATAAAGATGCAAAATATTCTGCAGTGACAACACACCAGAGAGGTGCTGAGAACCACTAAAGTAATTTAAAGTTGGCCTTCTCCTCCAACAGTAATGTATTCTGTGAAGACATTTGGCTGATACGGGGGGGAGGTAGAATACTGCTGAGCCCAAATGCACAGATAACAGGACCAGCAAGGAGGCAAGAGCAATGTTGCCCAGCCATGAACTATACAACCCAATACTTCCTGCCACTCAAAGGCACCCACAGGGATATGCCAAAGTGGTGGTAGTTTAAAATAGCCTATGCCAATGAGTAATATCACATGATTGCTGTAGCAGGAGGATCTGGGATGGATAAATGCAGTGCACCTTTAAAGTACAATGGGGCTAGGAGTATACTACAAATCATGCAAGAAGGATCTCTGAGCATGTGTTCCATTAATGCACATGCTCACAAAGTACAAGTGTACATTAACCTGCCCTATGAACTTTCATCTATGCTTCTGATGGAGAAAATCAGCCTATCAAGGAGAGAGAACTTAGATACTCACTAAATCCTAGGAAATGCTGCAATACATCCTCACTGCACAGACAGCCACATAAAGACCATTTCATTAAACAGCTCCATGATCCAAATCTGCCCACTTGCCCTCTTTACAACTGCACTTTTCAGCATCACAGTTCTCAACCATCCTCCACCTTTCTTTTTGCTTCCGCTTCCTCACCTTTCATGTCAAACAATGGTACACAGTATATTTAGATGTTAATAAGATCACCTGTGTATTGCTTGAAATAAGAACAAACACTCTAGTTTAGAAAGTTTTTAAATATCTTCATGTTTGCCTTCCACTTCTATTGTTTTGTAAACACATTATGGGCTTGATCTGCACTATTAAAAACTATAGAAGTTATGCTGTTGACTTTAGTGGGAGCAGGATCAAGCCGTATGTGAATTTTTCTTAGATTCATAGATTCCAAGGCCAGAAGGGACCACTCTGATCATCTAGTCTGACCTCCTGTATAACACATGCCATAGAACTTCCCCAAAATAATTCCAGAGTGTATCTTTTAGAAAAACACTGTCTTGATCTGAAAATTGTCAGTGATGGAGAATCCACCATGACCCTTGGTAAATTGTTCCAATGGTTAATTACTCTCATTGTTAAAAATTTGCACCTTATTTCCAGTCTGAATTTGTCTAGCTTTAACTTGCAGACATTGTATTGTGGTATAATTTCATCTGCATGTTTTGCATCTGTTCTGCAGGGTCTGATGCTGCTTTTAGTTGATGTGTCCTGATCTGTGGGGTGCTTGTTTCTCGTGATCAGCTTGGAGCGATTTGAAGGTCAGAAGATGGTTTCAGGACAGATTTATTTCAAGATGGGGTCCCATTGAGTATGGGTTGTAGTTGTTTGATGATACCCCATATGGGTTCAAGTGTGGGGTGGTAGGTGATAACTAGGAGTGTGTGATCAGAGGCGAGGTTTGTTTTTGTATTGATGAAGCAGGTTCTCTAAGGGTATTTGGGTGGCCTGTTCCAAGAAGTGAGTTACTTCTCTGGTGGAGTGTCCTTGTTTGAAGGCCGTTTTGAGTGTGTTAAGGTATATATCCCAGACTTTCAACTTGGAGCATATTCTGTGTGCCTAGCTGTAGATAACAGATTTCTTGGTGTGTTTGGGGTGGTTACTGCATCTATGAAGGCAGGTGTGGTGATCCATAGGTTTCTTGTGTATACAATTGTCTGTAGGGTTCTATTGCTGAAGCTGAATATGATGTCCAGGCAGTTGATGCTGGTGTTAGGAGTTCCAGAGAGAGTTTAATGGACTGGTAGTGGTTGTTGAAGTTGTGGTGGAAATCTGAGGGAATTTAAGCCGTCTGTCTCTCTAACATCCTGGGACCAACACGGCTACAACAACACTGCATACAACATAAGTTAATTTTATGTCTTTCTAGTTGTTTAATCAAAATGTCATGGGTACAAAGTATGTACATCAACTGTATTACCTTTATCAACCAAACTTATAATCTAATAAAAAAAGTTACGTTGACATAATCAGTTTTTCATAAACCCATGTTGATTGGCATACATTTGTATTACCCTCCTTTAATTCTCTATATTAATGGAGCGGCTGATGTTGCATTCCATTATCTTGCCTGGGATCAATGTCAGACTCTCAGGCCTATAATTACCCTAGTCATCCTATTTATTTTTTTAAAATATTGACATAACATTAACTTTCTTTTAGTCTTCTGGAACTTCCTCAGTGTTCCAAGACTTATTGTAAATCAACATTAATGGTCTAGTGAGCTCTGCAGACAGCTCTTCTAAAACTCTTGGATGCAAGTTAGACAGACCTGCTGATTTAAAAATGTCTAATTTTTAGTAGCTGCTATTTAACATCCTCCTAGTAGAAAGGAAAGAATGTTATAATATGATGTGACTATATCATTCCCCCCTGCAAACACAGAACTTCTGCCTTTTCTGCATTATTATAGAGCAGTGGTTCCCAAACTTGTTCCGCCACTTGGGCAGGGAAAGCCCCTGGCCGGGCCGGGCCGGTTTGTTTACCTGCCGCGTCCGCAGGTTCGGCCGATCGCAGCTCCCAGTGGCCGCGGTTCCCCGCTCCAGGCCAATGGGGGCTGCTGGAAGCGGCGGCCAGTCCCTGCACAAGCGGCGGAACAAGGGAACCACTGTTATAGATAATTCTACATTTCCATCTAGTAATGGACCAATACCATTGTTAGGATTCATTTTTTGTTCCTAATATACTTATAAACTCCTCCTTATTGTCCATAGCTCTGCTGGCCATCAATTTCTCATTGTGTCCTTTAGCTTCCATTATTAATTTTCTACAATCTTCTCCTTTCTTCCATTTGTTATATATATATAACCGCCATCACTTCCCCTCTAAATCAGGTTGTTTTTAATCAATACAGCCTCTTTCTTGATTGTGGCTTTTTGGGCATCTAGTAAAGTGTTCTTAAACAATTTCCAATTATCATTCACATTTTTCTGATTAAATTCTTCCTCCTGGCTGATTTGGTTCATAACTGTTTTCAGTTTTGTGAAATTGGCCATTTAAAGCACCAAGTTTATATATCATTTGTCTGGACGTTATTCTGTTTCCACATTATAAATGAAACCAAGTCATGATCATTGGTACCTAAGTTACATTTTTTTTTATTTCTGAGATCAATTTCTTTCATCTGTCAAGATAAGTCTAATGTTGAATTCCCCCATGTTGGCTGCAGCACTTTTTGAGTTAGGAAATTGTCACCTATAATATTTAGAAATTCCAAAGATATGATAGTACTGGCAGTATGAGTCCTCCAGCATATGTCACTTAAATTGAATTTCCCCATTGTCACATAGCTTTTCTTCCTACACATTATAGATCGGTGCATAAGGTATGGTCATCCTGTTCTCTAGTGTGATTTGGTGGACTGTAGCAGATGTCAACTTATACCCCATCTTGTGCTTTATCTGTTAGAACATTGATCCATAAACATTCAAGCTCATTTTCTTCCAAGTTATCAGTGACTCAGAAACAGGTAGTACCATTTTTGGCATAGAGTGACATTTTCCCTCCCCTTTTGTCCTCTTGATCCTTTATAATTAGGTTATAAGCATTGCTTTAACTTTCCAGTCATGGGAATCATTCCACTAGGTTTCAGTAACACCAACTAGATCAAGTTTATGCTTCTTTATGAGCCATTCCAAATCATCTTGTTTGTTATGCAGGCTTTTAGAATTGGTGTATCAGTAATTAAATTACTTTTTTTCATGTCCTTTGGTTCCTTGATTAATTTTGTTCTCAACATCTCAATTTTGTGCTGAGTGCTTGTAGCTTCTGTCTTATCTGCCCCTTTTGTTATTAGTTAAATGCCCTCCTGACTATTCTAGCTAGCGTGTCTGAAAGAAGATTGGTCTCCCTTCTACTGATGTGGAAGCCGTTCAAACAATACAGCCCCCATTCTCCATTGAAGATAGATAATGGTCCACAAAACCTAAACCCTCTACCCTACACTACTTACCTAGCCAGAGGTTCACTTCTAGAATCATCTGCCTTCTGGTATTTCTTTGCTTATGGTGCAGGAAGGATCTCAGAGAAGATCACTTGGAAATTCTTCCTCCTTTTCAGCATTCTTTATATTGGCCATCACAGGTGACTATTTACCTTTTTGAGGCTTTCTCGGAAAACAAAACTCATATTAAAAGAGAAATGGGAGTGGAAAGTCCATTAATGACTATTAGCCAGGATGGGTAAGGAATGGTGTCCCTAGCCTCTGTTTGTCAGAGGGTGGAGCTGGATGGCAGGAGAGAGATCACTTGATCATTACCTGTTAGCTTCACTCCCTCTGGGGCACCTGGCATTGGCCACTGTCGGCAGACAGGATACTGGGCTGGATGGACCTTTGGTCTGACCCAGTATGGCCGTTCTTATGTTCTTATGTAAGGAATAATGTTACAAAGCACAAAGCACCTCCTGATATCCCCACCCATCCACACCCCTGGACTGGAAGGAGCAAGAAGATGGATATTAGGAACTCCCTCTTTGAATGAAGGAAATATACACCACCACCAACTTCAGAAATGTGCTATGTGCAGGCATTAACATATTTGATACATGACGGGGTGCTGAACTGTTCACACTTTTCCTACACTGGAGTTAATACTAATGAGGATTGGACAGAGTTTTTCTGCCAGCTTTTCTTCTTCTTTTGTCCTTTTTTTGGTTCTTGGGTTAATTGACACCAATAAATTTAATGTTACTTGCTGTTCAAATGGCATCACCCTTTTAGAAGAGATCTGAAAATGAATCTCTGTACAGACATACTGGCATTTGGTTGAGATTAAGATGAGTCAAAAAAGTGTAACAGGGATAGTTTTCCTACCATGTCATCCTAACAAAGGGCTTTTGGAAATGTTGTCACACGTTGCATCCTCAGGAAAGAGATTCTGTTGCATGGGTATTTTTCCAAACAGCAAATATATTAATGGATATTCCAGGAACAGAAAAATACATCAAAAATGATATTTTCTCCTTTAAAAAATCTAACATTCAAATTAATCACTCAGCATTGCTTTATCATAGCTGTTAAGTATAAAAAAAGACAAATATTTACCAGTATCTAGGCAATAGGCTGTATTATAAGCAGAGCTAGCAGTGATGCCTGTAATTAAGGTTGTCTAACACTTGCTATTTTACAATTGTTTTAAATATACATAACTTGTTTTGGTCAGTATTTCTATAATACATAAGGAAAGAATAATGTGGGTGACCTAATTATAACCAGGTTTTTGTCACCAAGGTTGTCAGTGTCCACGTTAGAGATTACACCCATTGATTAAAGAGACTTCTTTTGGAACGATATGACACAAACATTCAGCGTTTGTCCCTACATATGTATGAATAGGGTGAGTAAAATTAGCTTCACTGAAATCAGTGTGTATAACATAGTGACATAAAACAGTCAATAAATATTGAAAATATCCTTATTTACTTTAACATGAATTTACTATTCCATTTTTTCTTAAATGAAATATTTTGCATAAATTCTAGAAGAAATATACCCCAAATGTAAACATCAGAGAGCCCTCTGTCTACGCTAGTTGGTTGCTTCGTCTACATTTGACTTGGTCATGGAAGACTGCGTTCATTTGATCTTTCCTCGGGTGACACTGACATCCCTAATGAGCTAGCAGTTTTTTCTCAGAAAGGCAAAATATTGGCCCAGGGAACATGAGAGAGGGAATATTTGTCAATAAGAAATCACCAAAAGCAGCAATATCTGTTGACTATGAAATATTCTGTAATACTGGCTATTCAGTATATGTCTCTGATTTGATGATTCCTAGCTGGAAATAATCCATCTGGAAAGAGAAATGAATAGGCTGCCCTGTCCATGTGGTTAAAAATATCCTTCCAAAAAGTATTTTTATTCAAATATTTCCCTCTGTACATTAAAATATATATATCTGTGGAGATACCAATAAATGGTCTTTATTTTTTTACACGATGGTCCCACTCCAGCTGCCTTAGCAGAGAAATACTGATAAAGTTGGAGGACCTCGTTAATTTGAATGTCTTTCATATCAAGACAGACACTGATTAAGATAGATTTGACTTTCATATTATCATATTATAATTCATTGATTTGATTAATATAATCTCTCTTGCTGTTTGTGGAAAGCTAACTAACAGAGTAAAGTTTTCTCAGATTAATTCATTATTCAAATTTTCATACATGTCATGTATCATATGACTTGTTATTTAAAATTCAGAAACCAAAATTTAAGCTATATTGTATACTTACTAAATTTCTTGCGTGAGCAGTTGTGCTAGTAAATACAGCTGATCAAGAAATGGGAAAACTTCTGTGAAAAAGTTGTTCCCTTTTTCAAAATTAGATTTTTTTTGACAATCTATAATTTCAGTGGTCCCCGTGTTCATAGAAATGAAACACTAAGACTGCTCATACAGCTGAAGTGAATATACTGAAACTTTTGAACAAATATTAATGGGGAATTTTTTCTGTATTCACCTAGCTTTACATTATGTATTTTTGGTTTAGTGGTGCAGTTTTATAATTTGTATGATTTTATAATTTGTATGATTCAGGTCATCCTGAGAGAAAGAAAGAAAATGGAAAGACAGAAAGAAGAGACAGTCAAAGCTTATAATCATATACCAGTAAAAAAGAAAAATATCTTTTTTTCTCTACTATCAGGAAGGGATGAGTCAGTGTTGCATGTGTAATACACAGAGACATTTTAGCATAACAAGATGATGCTTAACTCCTAGTGTCCTTGTCATTTAATCCATTTAGCTCTGTCCAGGGATCCCATGAATTTATGTGAACCCCCTGCTACCTTCTTTTGTTGACTTGCCCCCCTATGGAGAGATTCCCATCTGCTGGGAAGTGAAATTCTTTGCCAAACTTTATCTAATTTAACAAAATGTAACATGTAAATCCAACTTTTTCATTTATTACTTTGACAGGGCAGATGGCGATGAGTTTTTAAGAGACTGTAATGTTGGTAAAAGCTGTATTATTTGTAGCATTTAATGGTTTTGGCTGCTTGGGTTTTAGTGCTTGATTTTGGGAAAAGACTCTGACACAGGCAATTAAACCTTTGAGCCATCCGTACTTAGTGATGCATCATAATTCAGCTGTTTTCAGAAAATCATATTGTGACCAAATAATCATTCATTAGGACAGAAAATATGTTTTTAATGGAAATTTGAGAGACATGTTTGGTAGCTGATATGAATGACTAGTTTTCTAATAGCCCTAATTACTGGAGTATTTCTTTCTTGTTAATTTAAACCCATTAATGAAAACATATGATGTTAAGTTTAATATCTACTAACCCTTGATGACTGTTTTGACTTCCAACATTGTCCTATAAATAAGTATGAAAGATATGAACTTAAAATCGAAGGTATCTCTTCACTGTAATTAAAGAGAACAGGGTCACCCAGCATCTCCTTGGAATCCAGTAAGAACATAGAAAAAATCATCATTAGCTTGAGTTAAGTACAATCTGTACTGCAACATTTCTTGACTTTAAAGACATACCCTAAATCCATATTGCAAATTTCAAAATGGACTGACAATCTCAAGAGCAGGATTTGCATTTAAAGAGTACACAATGGGGCAGGGAGAAGATGAGACTGCAAGATGTTCTCGTACAAAGAAAAATACAGCACCCTAGATTTAATGAGAGCAGATGATATCATTGACCTGCCTTTGCAGACTCCTCAACTCCCCTCTTCCCGCTTTTTTGGATATCTGAAAGGCTTTTCTCGATACGCAGAAGGATTACAAATCTTGGAGCCCACCAATCATAGAATCATAGAATATCAGGGTTGGAAGGGACCTCAGGAGGTAATCTAGTCCAACCCCCTGCTCAAAGCAGGACCAATCCCCAACTAAATCATCCCAGCCAGGGCTTTGTCAAGCCTGACCTTAAAAACCTCAAAGGAAGGAGATTCCACCACCTCCCTAGGTAACACATTCCAGTGTTTCACCACCCTTCCAGTAAAAAACTTTTTCCTAATATCCAACCTAAACCTCCCTCACTGAAACTTGAGACCATTACTCCTCGTTCTGTCATCTGCTACCACTGAGAACAGTCTAGATCCAACCCCTATGGAACTCCCTTTCGGGTAGTTGAAAGCAGCTATCAAATCCCCCCTCATTCTTCTCTTCCGCAGACTAAACAATCCCAGTTCCCTCAGCCTCTCCTCATAAGTCATGTGTTCCAGTCCCCTAATCATTCTTGTTGCCCTCCACTGGATGCTCACCAATTTTTCCATATCTTTCTTGTAGTGTGGGGCCCAAAACTGGACACAGTACTCCAGATAAGGCCTCACCAATGTTGAATAGAGGGGAATGATCATGTCCCTCGATCTGCTAGCAATGCCCCTACTTATACAGCCAAAATGCCGTTAGCCATCTTGTCAACAAGGGCACACTGTTGACTCATATCCAGCTTCTCGTCAACTGTAACCCCTAGGTCCTTTTCTGCAGGACTGCTCCCTAGCCATTCGGTCCCTAGTCTGTAGCGGTGCATGGGATTCTTCCATCCTAAGTGCAGGACTCTGCACTTGTCCTTGTTGAACCTCATCAGATTTCTTTTGGCTCAATCCCCTAATTTGTCTAGGTCCCTCTGTATCCTATCCCTACCCTCCAGCATTTCTACCACTCCTCCCAGTTTAGTGTCATCTGCAAATTTGCTGAGGGTGCAGTCCACACCATCCTCCAGATCATTTATGAAGATATTGAACAAAACCGGCAGACCCTTGGGGCACTCCGCTTGATACCGGCTGCCAACTAGACGTGGAGCCATTGATCACACCCATTGAGCCTGGCGATCTAGCCAGCTTTCTATCCACCTTATAGTCCATTCATCCAGCCCAAACTTCTTTAACTTGCTGGCAAGAATACTGCAGGAGACTGTATCAAAATCTTTGCTAAAGTCAAGGAATAACACCTCCACTGCTTTCCCCTCATCAGCAGAGCCAGTTATCTTGCCATAGAAGGCAATTAGATTAGTCAGGCATGACTTGCCCTTGGTGAATCCATGCTGACTGTTCCTGATCACTTCCCTCTCCTCTAAGTGCTTCAGAATTGATTCCTTGAGGACCTGCTCCATGATTTTTCCAGGGACTGAGGTGAGGCTGACTGGCCTGCAGTTCCCCGGATCCTCTTCTTCCCTTTTTTAAAGATGGGCACTACATTAGCCTTTTTCCAGTCATCCAGGACCTTCCCCAGTCACCAGGAGTTGTCAAAGATAATGGCCAATGGCTCTGCAATCACATCTGCCAACTCCTTTAGCATTCTCAGATGCAGTGCATCTGGCCCCATGGATGTGTGCTCCAGCTTTTCTAAATAGTCCCAAACCACTTCTTTCTCCACAGAGGGTGGGTCACCTCCTCCCCATGCTGTGCTGCCCAGTGTAGTAGTCTGGGAGCTGACCTTGTTCATGAAGACAGAGGCAAAAAAAGCATTGAATACATTAGTTTTTTCCACATCCTCTGTCACTAGGTTGCTTCCCTCATTCAGTAAGGGATGAAAGTCACTTTCCTTGACTTTCTTCTTGTTGCTAACATACCTGAAGAAGCCCTTTTTGTTACTCTTAACATCTCTTGCTAGCTGCAACTTCAAGTATGATTTGGTCTTCCTGATTTCACTCCTGCACGCCTGAGAAATATTTTTATACTCTTCCCTGGTCATTTGTCCAATCTTCCACTTCTTGTAAGCTTCTTTTTTGTGTTTAAGATCAGCAAGGATTTCACTGGCAAGCTGATCGCCTGCCATATTTACTATTCTTTCTACACATTGGGATGGTTTGTTCCTGTAACCTCAGTAAGGATTCTTTAAAATACAGCCAGCTCTCCTGGACTCCTTTCCCCCTCATGTTATTCTCCCAGGGGATCTTGCCCATCAGTTCCCTGAGGGAGTCAAAGTCTGCTTTTCTGAAGTCCAGGGTCTGTATTCTGCTGCTCTCCTTTCTTCCTTGTGTCAGGATCCTGAACTCGACCATCTCATGGTCACTGCCTCTCAGGTTCCCATCCACTGTTGCTTCCCCTACTAATTGTTCCCGGTTTGTGAGCAGCAGGTCAAGAAGAGCTCTGCCCCTAGTTGGTTCCTCCAGCACTTGCACCAGGAAATTGTCCCCTACACTTTTCAAAAACTTCTTAGATTGTCTGTGCACTGCTGTGTTGCTCTCCCAGCAGATATCAGGGTGATTGAAGTCTCCCATGAGAACCAGGGCCTGCGATTAGTAACTTCCGTTAGTAGCCAGAAGAAAGCCTTGTCCACCTCATCCCCCTGGTCCGGTGGTCTATAGCAGACTCCCACCACCTTGTTGCTCACACTTCTAAACTTAATCATAGAATCATAGAATCATAGAATATCAGGGTTGGAAGGGACCCCAGAAGGTCATCTAGTCCAACCCCCTGCTCGAAGCAGGACCAATTCCCAGTTAAATCATCCCAGCCAGGGCTTTGTCAAGCCTGACCTTAAAAACCTCTAAGGAAGGAGATTCTACCACCTCCCTAGGTAACGCATTCCAGTGTTTCACCACCCTCTTAGTGAAAAAGTTTTTCCTAATATCCAATCTAAACCTCCCCCATTGCAACTTGAGACCATTACTCCTCGTTCTGTCATCTGCTACCATTGAGAACAGTCTAGAGCCATCCTCTTTGGAACCCCCTTTCAGGTAGTTGAAAGCAGCTATCAAATCCCCCCTCATTCTTCTCTTCTGCAGACTAAACAATCCCAGCTCCCTCAGCCTCTCCTCATAAGTCATGTGCTCTAGACCCCTAATCATTTTTGTTGCCCTTCGCTGGACTCTCTCCAATTTATCCACATCCTTCTTGTAGTGTGGGGCCCAAAACTGGACACAGTACTCCAGATGAGGCCTCACCAGTGTCGAATAGAGGGGAACGATCACATCCCTCGATCTGCTGGCTATGCCCCTACTTATACATCCCAAAATGCCATTGGCCTTCTTGGCAACAAGGGCACACTGTTGACTCATATCCAGCTTCTCGTCCACTGTCACCCCTAGGTCCTTTTCCGCAGAACTGCTGCCTAGCCATTCGGTCCCTAGTCTGTAGCGGTGCATTGGATTCTTCCATCCTAAGTGCAGGACCCTGCACTTATCCTTATTGAACCTCATCAGATTTCTTTTGGCCCAATCCTCCAATTTGTCTAGGTCCTTCTGTATCCTATCCCTCCCCTCCAGCGTATCTACCACTCCTCCCAGTTTAGTATCATCTGCAAATTTGCTGAGAGTGCAATCCACACCATCCTCCAGATCATTTATGAAGATATTGAACAAAACCGGCCCCAGGACCGACCCCTGGGGCACTCCACTTGACACCGGCTGCCAACTAGACATGGAGCCATTTATCACTACCCGTTGAGCCCGACAATCTAGCCAGCTTTCTACCCACCTTATAGTGCATTCATCCAGCCCATACTTCTTTAACTTGCTGACAAGAATACTGTGGGAGACCGTGTCAAAAGCTTTGCTAAAGTCAAGAAACAATACATCCACTGCTTTCCCTTCATCCACAGAACCAGTAATCTCATCATAAAAGGCGATTAGATTAGTCAGGCATGACCTTCCCTTGGTGAATCCATGCTGACTGTTCCTGATCACTTTCCTCTCATGTAAGTGCTTCAGGATTGATTCTTTGAGGACCTGCTCCATGATTTTTCCAGGGACTGAGGTGAGGCTGACCGGCCTGTAGTTCCCAGGATCCTCCTTCTTCCCTTTTTTAAAGATTGGCACTACATTAGCCTTTTTCCAGTCATCCGGGACTTCCCCCGTTCGCCACGAGTTTTCAAAGATAATGGCCAAGGGCTCTGCAATCACAGCCGCCAATTCCTTCAGCACTCTCGGATGTAACTCGTCCGGCCCCATGGACTTGTGCACGTCCAGCTTTTCTAAATAGTCCCTAACCACCTCTATCTCCACAGAGGGCTGGCCATCTCTTCCCCATTCTGTGATGCCCAGCGCAGCAGTCTGGGAGCTGACCTTGTTAGTGAAAACAGAGGCAAAAAAAGCATTGAGTACATTAGCTTTTTCCACATCCTCTGTCACTAGGTTGCCTCCCTCATTCAGTAAGGGGCCCACACTTTCCTTGGCTTTCTTCTTGTGGCCAACATACCTGAAGAAACCCTTCTTGTTACTCTTGACATCTCTTGCTAGCTGCAGCTCCAGGTGCGATTTGGCCCTCCTTATATCTTTCCTACATGCCCGAGCAATATTTTTATACTCTTCCCTGGTCATATGTCCAACCTTCCACTTCAATCCAATTAATCAATGTTTCCAGTGTCCTTTTAATTTAGAATATCAGATGATTTTATGCTCAGTAACATTTCAAAAGGATATGCTTAACTGATGAAAGCAGGGTAGGACAGTTATTCAACTTTAACATTAACACATCTGAACATGGCTTTGTATTGAGAGTAATATGGCCAAAGGACAGTGGGTGATATTGTATCCTGTGGGCCTAACTATGCAGTCAGGTTTTCTTGTGTAAAGACTCAGTCTCACGTCAGATGAGGTGAACAACCTATGTCTCGGGGAGAAAATTAAAGAAAGAACCTCGTCCTTTACTCTGAACTTTGTTGGTTAAAGTTAGACACTTCATGGTATTTCAGTCCTGTGTCTGAATATGCCATAAATACATACACTATATTTCATAGTAATTATTTTGTCCTGATGGTGAGTTATACTCTTCCCAGATGTGGGGAGGAATCTGCCTGGATGTGTTCTGAACTGCCAGGCACCTACTACAACTACATGGGTCAAAACTTTTTAGATATGATGCACCAAATTAATTAAACTTTTTAATTATGATGCCACCTTGGATGGCCTTGCACCTGGGAGAAATTCCATCCATCATCTTAAATTTATTTTAAATAAATTTAATTTGTATTTCAAATTTGTGTTTCATTAAACTTTCATCTCAGCTGCATTTCCTGGATTTTTTTCTTGTAGTTTGGACCACAGACACTGACTATTATTTTTCCTTGGGTGCTCCACTCAAGGCCCCACCCTTGCTCCACCTCTTCCTGCTCCCACTCTGCCCCCCTCCTGAGGTCCCCCACCTGTCACTCGCTGCTCTCTGCCCTCCCTTCTGCCAGCTGCTAAACAGCTGATTGGTGGCCCCATCGAAGAGCTGTGGCTGGTGGTTGCTGAGCACCTCCTATCTTTTTTTCTATGGGTGCTTGAGCCCCAGAGCATCCACTGAGTCGGCACCTATGGTTTGGACTACAAGAAAAAGGGTTAGATTTACCCCTCCCACATCAAAAGTTATGGGAAAGGATCTTACAAGGGTTAGTTCTTGGTCCTACTCTATTTAACATTTTTATCAGTGACCTGGAAAAAACATAAAATCATCATTGATAAAGTTTGCAGAGACACAAAAATTGCCAGAGTGGTAAATAATGTTCCCCATCTAGATACTTATAACATGCTCCTCAATTTAGCAGAGGAAGGTACACCATGATCCAATGTCTGGAAATTGAAGCTAGACCTATTCAGACTGGAAATAAGTTGTACATTTTAAACTGAGAGTAATTAGCCATTGGAACAATTTATCGAGGGTTGTGGTGGATTCTCCATCACTGACAATTTTGAAATCAAGATTGGATGCTTTTCTAAAAGATATGCTCTAGGAATTATTTAGGAGATGATCCATGGCTTGTGTGATACAGGAGGTCAGATTAGATGATCACAATGGTTCCGTCTGGCCTTGGAATCTATAAATTCTTGGTGACGAGTTCCTCACGGAGATTGTCCTACTGTATGACATTTGGAGAAGTATTTGGTCCCCAGCAACAAAAGCCACGGGGACTGCACCCTACTCTGGTGGATCTCCTTGGATCTTTGGGAGGCCAGGACCATTCTAGAGAAGCCCTCTCTTCTTTTGTGGCTTCAGCAGCCCACCTGGTTCCCTGTAAATGTACATCAAAAGGAGATGACTCCAAGGACCATCTCTTTCCACAGCTACCCCTTCTGGGCAGAGTGAGGATCAAAGGAGAAATTAAGAAAGTCTGGGGTTTATTAACTTTTCATGGTAAAAGCGTTGGGGATTGTGGGAGGAGAGGGGGAGACAATTTTGCGTCTACATAGTCTGGGGAGCTGCAGAGCATGCTGGTGTGGGGGAGTGGTTCTGTAGAGGGACCCCATAGTGCACAGATCTCCCGTGATGTAATTGGCCAAAGTTGTGTTTTTAATTCTTTGAAAATATAAAAGGACCCTATTCTACCATCCTTATTCCACAAACAGCCCTATGGATTAAAATAAAATGGAAGCAAGGTATTACTCACTGTGAGTAAGAGTAGCAGAATCAGACCCTTCATTTTTTTTTCTTCACTCTAAATTTCTGAGAATTGGAATTTCAGGTCATTTTAAAATTTCATTTTATAATAAAGAAAAGAAGAAAAAATACAGCAAATTGTACTTTTTCTAAAGCGGGAAATGTGATTTCCAATGAGAGTTAACACAACATGGGAGTTTAAAGCAAAAGGAGGAAAAAGATGATTTTTTAAAATCTCCACTATCTTAAGAAAATCAATTCTTTATTGTCAGTAGTTGTATGTAGGCAGTTTATGGTGTTTCGGTAATTCTGACCTTTGTTGGACTACATTGCTGTGTGTCAATAAAATGAGGAGTCTAAACAAGCAAAGCAATCATTCTATATGTGTAGCTAGTTAAAATTCATGGCCAGGAGTGAACAGATTGCCAGAGGAAAACTCTCAGCCTGCTACTCTACTGGTACCCTACCACCGGCAGAGCCCCTTTTATTCAAGCCTCTCCTGGTGGTTGCCTCCAATTCTTTTACAAATCTTTCCCTCCCCTCACAAATTTATGGCCCATTAACTAGTTTCTGTGGGTGGCTTGAAACATCTGGGCTGCAATCCCCCAGTGTATGTCGTGCACCCTCCTTTAAAACAATGGAACACAGACCAAGAACAGAGCAGCAGTGTCCAAATGCGAGCTGTTTAACATGTATATTCATTATTCACACTCAATTAAGGCCCAAGTGAAGGTAGAGGAGCTCAGGGCCTTACTCTGTCAGCCTCAAAAAAAGTTCTTGTGATTGTTACATCATGTTTCATTAGCCTAATTCAGTTTAGGTAACGCTAATTTTCCCCTGGATGTCAGGCCTATCACCAACAGCTGTCACTTTTACAGGAAGTTTCTGCTGTAGAAGCAGCCAAGTTAGTGCTGAGCTTGTAGAACTAGTATGGCTAAAGTTCTTCAGTCTGACAGAAGAAATGCTTTAAAAAAAGCACATAAAACTAACATATAAGGCAAAATCTAGGGAATTAAATAGAAAAAAAAAAAATGTTTCCTGAAGAATTTTTAAAACCTATAGCAGAGATAGGATTTTCTATTAAACTCTATAGGATACTTTAAAAAATGTAGAAAAGCTAAAATTCTCTATTAAATGCTATAGAATTTGAGATTAATTTTTATAAAAACTTTTTTAGGGTTACACTCTGTCTAGCCTTTACATAGGTGCACAATATGGGAGATAGGAGGGCTACAAGGAGCCTCTGCCTTCCTTATGTGATCTAAATAAGGACCGGGCAGAATGGTTAGTGCAGAGACAATCCCTTCTGGCCCCAGTCCCACTGTTTCCTAGCCCCCCAAAGTACAGCTGGACTTTTCAAGGGTTTATTGAAAAAATGGCTGTTCTGCATCAGGATGAAACTGACTCAGAACTTTTTGTGAAAGGCCCCTTAAGAGACAAAAGCCCAGTAGTTATGGCACTCACTTGGGATGCAGGAAATATGGGAGAACCGGCTTCAAGTCCCTGTTCTGCCTGGTTCAGGGTAGGGATTTAACCCCCGATCTCTCACATCCTGTGTGAACGCCTGGGTAGTCTGGCATGGGACTCTTTTAGTCTCTCCTGTTGCAGCTGTTGCACTTTATATAAATAATTAACTGTTAATTGGGACAGGACTTGATCCAGGGTGTCCCACAGTCCAGGCAAATGCCATAACTACTGGGCAACAGTCACTCTCTGGCTCAGTGAATATTTATACAAAGTGGAACAGCTCCAACAGGTGAGCTTGAAAGAGGCCCATCTCAGAATACCTGATAACTCAGTGATTAGACCACTGGGCTGGGATATGGGGAGCTGGCTTCAGGTCTCTGCTCTGAATCAGGCAGAGGAGAGACTTGAATCTGTCTCTCCTATGTCTCCTGTAACCCAGGTGAGTACCATGGCTATAATGGGGTGAGGGTCTCTCTGGCTTTGAACAGAAATTCCACTTTGGACCTGAGAATCCTGGCCAATGGGCATTTCATCCTTCTACAGGAAAATAACGTTGGCATTTTTCACCAGAAAAATTCCTGACCAGCTCCACCCCAAAGAGGGTAGGGTGGTACAGTGAAGGGGGTAGTAGTGTGCACGTTCCCCCTCTACTTTCCCCCACTTTCTCCTGCGTTAAAGGAGTTGGCGGATGTGATTGTAGAGCCATTGGCCAGTATCTTTGAAAACTCCTGGCGATTGGGGGAGGTCCCGGAAGACTGGAAAAAGGCTAATGTAGTGCCCATCATTTAAAAAGGGAAGAAGGAGGATCCGGGAAACTACAGGCCAGTCAGCCTCACCTCAGTCCCTGGAAAAATCATGGAGCAGGTCCTCAAGGAATCAATTCTGAAGCACTTAGAGGAGAGGAAAGTGATCAGGAACAGTCAGCATGGATTCACCAAGGGCAAGTCATGCCTGACTAATCTAATTGCCTTCAGTGATGAGATAACTGGCTCTGTTGATGAGGGGAAAGCAGTGGAGGTGTTATTCCTTGACTTTAGCAAAGATTTTGATACAGTCTCCCGCAGTATTCTTGCCAGCAAGTTAAAGAAGTTTGGGCTGGATGAATGGACTATAAGGTGGATAGAAAGCTGGCTAGATCGCCAGGCTCAATGGGTGTGATCAATGGCTCCACGTCTAGTTGGCAGCCGGTATCAAGCGGAGTGCCCCAAGGGTCTGTTCTGGGGCCGGTTTTGTTCAATATCTTCATAAATGATCTGGAGGATGGTGTGGACTGCACCCTCAGCAAATTTGCAGATGACACTAAACTGGGAGGAGTGGTAGATACGCTGGAGGGTAGGGATAGGATACAGGGGGACCTAGACAAATTAGAGGATTGAGCCAAAAGAAATCTGATGAGGTTCAACAAGGACAAGTGCAGAGTCCTGCACTTAGGATGGAAGAATCCCATGCACCGCTACAGACTAGGGACCAAATGGCTAGGGAGCAGTCCTGCAGAAAAGGACCTAGGGGTTACAGTTGACGAGAAGCTGGATATGAGTCAACAGTGTGCCCTTGTTGACAAGATGGCTAACGGCATTTTGGCTGTATAAGTAGGGGCATTGCCAGCAGATCAAGGGACATGATCATTCCCCTCTATTCAACATTGGTGAGGCCTCATCTGGAGTACTGTGTCCAGTTTTGGGCCCCACACTACAAGAAAGATGTGGAAAAATTGGTGAGCATCCAGCGGAGGGCAACAAGAATGATTAGGGGACTGGAACACATGACTTATGAGGAGAGGCTGAGGGAACTGGGATTGTTTAGTCTGCGGAAGAGAAGAATGAGGGGGGATTTGATAGCTGCTTTCAACTACCCGAAAGGGGGTTCCATAGGGGTTGGATCTAGACTGTTCTCAGTGGTAGCAGATGACAGGACGAGGAGTAATGGTCTCAAGTTGCAGTGAGGGAGGTTTAGGTTGGATATTAGGAAAAAGTTTTTTACTGGAAGGGTGGTGAAACACTGGAATGTGTTACCTAGGGAGGTGGTGGAATCTCCTTCCTTTGAGGTTTTTAAGGTCAGGCTTGACAAAGCCCTGGCTGGGATGATTTAGTTGGGGATTGGTCCTGCTTTGAGCAGGGGGTTGGACTAGATGACCTCCTGAGGTCCCTTCCAACCCTGATATTCTATGATTCTATGATTAGTGATCTTTAGGTGATGCACCCCCACTACAGGGCTGTGCTTGAATAGCATCATTTGGTGCTTAATTACTATACAGTCACTTTGGCTTTATCCTGATTAATTTTATAGTACATTTCTGCTAGGTCAGCTGGGTCATAAAGACACTGGGCCTTCTATTGGAAACTGAGCTTATGCTGTTATTTCTGTTCTGCTTTCTCATCGATGGAGGTACTTGCCCTCACAACCTAAAGTTCCCCTGTACCTAAGCCATGCTGCTTCTCACCTTGCTTCTTTCTGTGAGTACAGACTTGACTGTAGTTGTGCTTTGTTGTTTCTGAGAGATGAAATATGCACCTGTTTTGAGGTCAGTTCCATGCTTAAGTACCTGTTCGAATAGCACACAGCTTACAAAGGTGGGATCACAGGGGTCAGTGGGAAAATACTTCTACATCTACGGCCTTCGTTTCCCTGGTACTATGTACAATGATTTGCATGTTGCTTGTGTGGAACAGCAGAGACAACAACCTGGCGATTTCCTTCGCTTCTGTTACTCCCTGGGCCTCTTGTTCCAATAACTACCTCTCTTCTAACTTCTAACTTCATGTATATTGTGTTTGGACACTGATGAAGTGAGATGCTAGCAGTGCACTACGTGAGTTCTACGTTCCTGTGTGTGTTAGACGTATCCTCCAGAGGGCATTCCACAATCCTCCTCCATTTTACCCTAAGAATGAATAGGCTCTGTGGCAGCAGCAGCAGCAGCATCTCTCAGGATTAACCGAGAAATACATCATCCCCAGATGAAACTTCCCTTTCAAGTGACATCACACTAATATGGGCATCAGCCTGATGCTCCACACCATCTGCTCCACATCTGCTGGTCTGAAAAGGAGGTTTCTAGACCTAACTGCCCACTTGTCACAGTCAAAGTGAGCAAAACAGAGTGACAACTCTCTGTAACAACCTGCTGTGATCTACAGATAGCACAAATGCCAGGGTGTGGTGATAAAGCCCAATTGATGCTGATGTTATGACTAGTTACTTTAATCTGCCTGGGGCTTGAAATTGTCTGATGAGCAGACAAATATCTCTGATTTTTTGCTGACATGGCTTTCTCTTCATTGTATGTTGATGACCAATAATGGCAGTATATTTTATATGAGACACTGTTTATCACAGAAATGGGACAGGGTTCCATAATCCTCCCACAAGAATCCTGTTACAAAGAAAATTAATTAAATAATGACAACCTTCGCAGCTAAGACTGTGAATGCACATAAAATTGCTTAATGTCAAAGGCTGTCATTAAAACAAAAGATTGACCACTAAATACCCTGCAGTTAGTACATTTCATATCAGATAGGATGGGATGCTGCTTGAATTCTGAAAATCAAGTAGCCAATACTCACAGTAAATTGTTCCCAATCAGTCCATAGTGGAGGGGAAAAATTGCAAAAGACTTTCTCATAGAAGAAATAGACCTGTTTGCCGACATTCTTAGAGCAGAAAAACAAGCTAAATTTGTTGAGCAAATTATTTTCTTATCTCCTTTAAATAAGTATATAGACAAATGTTAACCCTGCATTGTTTATTGGAGAGAAGGATGGGGCTACTGTTTGAATAAAGTGCATTTAATTCATATTTAAGAACACAATAAAAATCCTTATTATTTTCTGAAAGATTCTATGAAGTAAACTTTCAAACCGCAACATTGTGGTTCTGTTGTCTAAGTAAAAAATCACCACAAATATTTAAATTGGACTACATCGTGACCATTTCCAGCCAAAATCTAGAAATCTCTTGCAAAAACACATGCAGTTTATTTTTATTGCTAACTGAACAATAAAAACATCAGAGATAACAAGATCCATTCACTTAGCAGCAGCTATGAATTACATTTGAATGACTTCAGTTTTG
This sequence comes from Natator depressus, assembly GCF_965152275.1. Taxonomy (NCBI): domain Eukaryota; kingdom Metazoa; phylum Chordata; order Testudines; family Cheloniidae; genus Natator; species Natator depressus. The sequence continues at coordinate 104,198,072 of NC_134234.1, forward strand.
AAAAGAAACTAATTCTCTTGAAAACCCCTGTAGGATTCATATGTCATCTGTAAGTTTTGCATATTATCTAAAAGATAGATTTTAGCATTTCCCTTGGCAAATCTCCAAAGGGCTTGGAAATGTACTTGTTTTATCTGGTGTGGCTTAAAAAAAACCCCAGCAAACTCAGGCAACTGCTCCTGAAGAAGTGTCTACTTCTGAAATGAGACCCACTTCACTCTTCCTGTCACATCCCAGCTCTCTGTGAAGAGAGGTCTTTTTAAAGAGGTTCTGCTTATCTTGTTTTACTTTGAAACCTGTTCAAAGGAAAGAAGAAAGTTCCCACTTAGCCTAGTTAGCCCTAGTCTAGATCACTTGGTTTGTTTTTGTAAAAGCCCTCTCTTTAAAGATAAGGGTCTTTACATTGTGTCAGGTAATTTGAGTTAAGCTTTTGTGTTATATGCTTTTCTATCTAGGTACTTAGATGGCTTTCATCACTGTAGTATCTGAGTGCCTCACCATTGTTGGGTTTTAGCCTCAGAACACCCCCTGTGAGGTACACAAATACTGTGTTAGTGTTATAGCTGAGGAACTGAAGTATAGGGAAGATTAAGTGATTTGCCTAAGGTCACACAGCAGGTCTGAGGTTTTGCCAGGAACTGAATCCTGATTTCTTGAGTCCTAGTTTAGTGCCCATATCCATGAGACCATCCTTCCTCTCCTTTTTTCGGTAACAATTAAATAAACACCTTCTGTTGAGAGGTTTCAGAGTGGTAGCCATGTTAGTCTGTATCAGCAGAAAGAACGAGGAGTACTTGTGGCACCTTAGAGACTAACAAATTTATTTGAGCATAAGCTTTCGTGGGCTAAAGCCCACTTCATCAGATGCATGCAGTGGAACATGCATCTGATGAAGTGGGCTTTAGCCCACGAAAGCTTATGCTCAAGTAAATTTGTTAGTCTCTAAGGTGCCACAAGTACTCCTCGTTCTTTCTTCTGTTGAGAGCACTATCAAAGCCACATGCATAACTCCAACATATTGTAAATGGAGCAGAACAATCATCTCAGGATAACAGCTAGGCAGTGCTACATAAGGGCTGGATTCTGTGAGATGCTGGGTGCTCAAAGCTTCTTGGGAAGTGTTCAGCATCTAGGAGGATGGAGTCCTAAATACTGAGCTGTATTTATAGACCATAAATGTCAAGATATTTATTTCAAGATGAATACAAAGCTCTAACACAATGCTGGCGCTGCTGAAGTGGAGCTGATTGGTTGGGTCCTCAGGAGCAGTGTCCCTTACTGCTATGGTGATTGTGTGAAGACAGGATCACTGGCAAACTAGGATCCGGATTGGTACCCTACTCTATCTAAAAAGGTGCAACAGCTCAATTTTGAGCTAAAATATTTTTCAGGCTACATATACAAGAGATGACAACTCTCTTAATGAGCTCAGACTGTTTATTGACCAAAAGGAGGACTTGTGGCACCTTATAGACTAACCAATTTATTTGAGCCTAAGCTTTTGTGAGCTACAGCTCACTTCATTGGATGCATTCAGTGGAAAATACAATGGGGAGATTTATATACACAGAGAACATGAAACAATGGGTGTTACCATACACACTGTAAGGAGAGTGATTAGGTAAGGTGAGCTATTACCGGCAGGAGAGCGGGGGAGGAGGGAGAAACCTTTTGTAGTGATAATCAAGGTGGGCCATTTCAAGCAGTTGACAAGAACGTCTGAGGAACAGTGGGGGTGGGGAAATAAGCACGGGGAAATCTCTATCAAGTGTTCTTACAACTACAATACCCACCTGCTGATGTGAAGAAACAGATTGACAGAGCCAGAAGAGTACCCAGAAGTTACCTACTACAGGACAGGCCCAACAAAGAAAATAACAGAACGTCACTAGCCATCACCTTCAGCCCCCAACTAAAACCTCTCCAACACATCATCAAGGATCTACAACTTATCCTGAGGGATGACCCATCGCTCTCACAGATCTTGGGAGACAGGCCAGTCCTTGTTTACAGACAGCCCCCCAACCTGAAGCAAATACTCACCAGCAACCACACACCACACAACAGAACTACTAACCCAGGAATCTATCCTTGCAACAAAGACCGTTGCCAACTGTGTCCACATATCTATTCAGGGGACACCATCATAGGGCCTAATCACATCAGCCACACTATCAGAGGCTCATTCACCTGCACAACTACCAATGTGATATATGCCATCATGTGCCAGCAATGCCCCTCTGCCATGTACATTGGCCAAACTGGACGGTCTCTACGTAAAAGAATAAATGGACACAAATCAGACGTCAAGAATTATAACATTCAAAAACCAGTCGGAGAACACTTCAATCTCTCTGGTCACTCGATTACAGACCTAAAAGTGGCAATTCTTCAACAAAAAAACTAATACAATTAATTTAGGCTTGAATAAAGACTGGGAGCAGATGGGTTATTACACAAAGTAAAACTATTTCCCCATGTTTATTCCCCTCTCCCCCCACTGTTCCTCAGAGGTTCTTGTTAACTGCTGGAAATGGCCCACCTTGATTATCACTACAAAGGTTCCCCACCCCCGCTCCGCCCTGCTCTCCTGCTGGTAATAGCTCACCTTACCTGATCACTCTCCTTACAGTGTGTATGGTAACACCCATTGTTTCATGTTCTCTGTGTATATAAATCTCCCCACTTTATTTTCCACTGAATGCATCCGATGACGTGAGCTGTATCTCACAAAAGCTTATGTTCAAATAAATTGGTTAGTCTCTAAGGTGCCACAAGTACTCCTTTTCTTTTGCGGATACAGACTAACACGGCTGCTACTCTGAAACCTGTTTATTGCCCGATTTTCAGGGATGCTGAGCAGCCGTAGCTTCTCGTGAGGTTAATGGGAGCTGTGGGTGCTCAACATCTCTGAATATCAAACCACCAGTGTCTGGACACAGGTTGGGAGAAACATTACAGTTTTTGCTTTCTTGTTGGTTTCACGCTGTCTATTAAAATAGATTGGGTGAGATCCTCAGTCAGTATACATTGGTGTAGCTCAATTGGAATCATCAGCTGAGGATCTGGTTCAGCAAATCAAGAAGAAATCAAAGCCCAACGGTAATTTTAAATACCATCTTGAAATGAGATCCTTTTGAATCTGTGTTCCTCTCCTCCTCCCTTCCTCCCACCATCTATAGCTCAGAGCAACTGAAAGATGAAGAGCTGTAAGTGTGACATAAGCAGCAAAACACCAGATTAGAGAGGGGTATGGGAATTCCTTGTGTTCAGCCATTAGACACCAGACTTTGCCATGCAAAAGAAAATGATTTATTGTGGGAAAGAAAGAAAGAGCACATAAATAAATCAATGTGGTAGCTGAGTTGTCTCTCAACTTCAGAGCTCTTTAATTTCCTTCCTTCCTTCCACTTTTTTGCACTTTCTAAAGCTTCTTAGCCCAGTGAGAACAGCCTTTGCCCTTTATATGTGTGTTACCCAAGGTCTGTCTTCCTGTTGGCACTTTGAGTACCATAGATTATAATGGGGACCCCCAACTGTTCCCTTTGACTTTTTACTTCAGATCTTCCATAGCTATCAAAGTCCTGTTAGAGGATGCTCTGCAGTGGGCTGAAAAGCACTGAAATGCTTTTAGAGTGCAAGCTTTTCATACTATGAAGGGTCATATGCTAGGGTAGCCATTTAAAAGTCAAAAAATACTTTTCAGAAAAGGGGGAAAAACACCATTTCTTCATTCAGTTTCAATACCTCAGGAACCACTGACCTTTCACTTTTGTTTTTTTTTAAATAGACTTGGGAGAATACCTGAAGCTTAATAACTAAAAAGTATCATTAAAAACATATCTACTGATAGGCGCCAACTTCTCCTGATGCCGGTGGGTGCTTGCACCCCCCTGCCCCTGACTCCACCCCTGCCCCGCCCCCATTCCAACCCCTTCCCCAAAGTCCCTGCCCCAACTCCGCCCTCTCCCTGCCCCATTGGACCCCTTCCCCAAATCCCCACCCCCACCCCGCCTCTTCCCCACCTCCACCCCTGAGTGTGCCACATTCCCGCTCCTCCCCCTCCCTCCCACAGCTTGTTACGCCACGAAACAGCTTTTTTGGGGCGGCAAATGCTGGGAGGAGAAGCGGGGACACGGTGTGCTCAGGGAGGAGGCGGAGGTGAGCTGGGGCGGGGAGCTACCGTGGGTGCAGAGCACCCACCAATTTTTCCCCATGGGTGCTCCAACCCTGGAGCACTCATGGAGTTGGTGCCTATGTATCTGCTCACCTTTCTTAATTTAAACAAGTCAACTACTCACATTAAACAGTTCACTTCCTACATACTTGTTTTTGAGTTTATTAGATTAACTATCCTGGTCCAGGCTGAATGTTGTGTTGTTATTTTGCGTGCATTTTTGAGTTAATAATAATACTTGACACATCTACATGTTCCATCTACCACCAACAGTATGTATTTATCGGGTGCCCAACACTGGAAATGCACCCTAAAGTTTTAAAAGTGGCCTCTGATTGTGGTTGCCTCTGCTTGTCTAAAGTTGGGTACCCACAAATAGAAGAAACTAACATAACTTTTGAAAATTTCGGTTTAAATAACTACTCTTTGCACAACGCTGTGAGGCGGTATGCTAAGTGTAAGCAACCTGTATCTCTAATTTGTTTGCTGCATACTTTGTCTTCACATGCAATGAAATCTTCTCCCTGCTGCAGAGGCAGCTGCCATTCACTCTGTGACAGAGGAGTGCAAGCAGTTCTCTGTCATGGACACCTTACTTTTTGTCATTCTTGTTTTGTTCCTCCCCTCCTGTCATACAGTAGAGATAATCCTGAAAGAGAGAATTGGCTTCTATTTGTATATGGAAAACCACAACGGTAATTATTAATTCTGATGAAGAAGAGGAAACTGAAGCATAGAGGTGAAGTGACTTGCCCAAAGCTATATGAAAAGGAGGTGATCAGAGCAAGAATTGAACTCAGAAGGTCCCTTTCAATGACATGTTTGTTTTTTATCACTATTTTAAAAATTTCCATTGAAGTGGAATTCTAATTAAAATTATTTTTAATAATTTCTGCTGTCCCAAACAGTTGTACGTGTCCCATTAGATCTGAGTGCCTCTAAATCTCATTGTATTATCTCTTGGCCCCCCCTTTTGAGAGTTAAATTCAACACCCAGTTTACTTCCTCATTCAGATTATTATTTAAGACCTTAAATAACATTGGGTGTAACAAAAATCCCTGTGGTAAACCCGTAGCTGAGACGCCACAAACGAACACATTACCATTTATCATTAGCCTTTGTTTACAATACTTGCCTGCCTCTCACCCCTACCCCCCAGATCTCATAATTCAGGAGTGCACTGTCAGTTGAATGAGTTATGAGATTTGGCCAGTTGCTGACCATCTGAGTACCATCATCCCCTTCCTGGAAACAGCTGCCAGAACAAGAGGTAAGAAGCACTCTGTATTAAGGTGATAAGACCTAGAAGGAGAACAGCAATACTGGGAGGTGAGAACAACCAGGGGAGCTGGGAGTGCTAAGATAGCAAAGGGTTGAAGAAGAGAATAGCATCAGAAAACAGAGGAGGAGAGTAGTGACTCAGACAGTAAAAGGGAATGGTTGTGAGGTGGGAAAGGCAGATGTGAGAGTTGGAGGGGAGAAGGCAGAACTGATGGAACTGGAAAGGGAGTGGGAAACTGTGAATGGCAAGAAACCAGGTCTCAGTCAGTGAAACCTGTATTAATTGCCCACTTAAGACATCAACAAAAAGTGATCTCTTAAAAGGTAAAATAAAATTGCACAATTTATTATACATAATGACTACCATTTGTTTTGTTATTAAAAATAGACAGATGAATGCAAAGTGCAGAGTTTCTTGTGCACAGAGTGTAGTATTGGTGCACGCCTTATGGGCTCTGAAATCAGGAGGTTCAGCTGATCTCTATGGGATGGGTGCTGGTTGTGACACACATGACAATTTCCTGCCATATCTTTAGGAGACCTTATTGAATGAAGTTTAAGTATCTTTGGGTCCATTGTATTAAATGAATGGCTTATGTATTATTGTGGGCCAGGACTGAATGTAGCCTCTTGAGGGGGGAGATGTAGCCCTGGGGGTTCAAAGGATTATACTGAACAATATGCCAGACAAAATGAACTTTTGGAACAAAATGTGTTAAATGGTTTTCCTGGGGAATATCTAGGGAAAGGTGAATGCAAAAAGCAAGCCTTTGGAAACTATGCCCTGAGGAGGGCCATTGTCAGCTGATCACCTCTCACATGAGGCCAGCTCAAAGGCCCAAAGGTGTATAAAGGAAAGACCTAGCTATTTGTGGTTGTTCACATTCTGAAAATGAGACAGTTATGGACTTGTAACCACAGGGAAAATATAGTTGTGTGTTTTGAAGAACTGACAACTAGAAGAGCCCAAAGTTGGAGTTGAGGTGATCTCTGGTAAATTTTTTAGCATGCATGTAGGTTCTTTTATTTTTTTTAATGTTTTCTCTCCAATGCTTTCACCTTAAGAATAAATGTGCTTGCTTAACTGTGGGCAATTACTGCTGTTCATAACCTTCAAAGAGACAGCAAAGTGCAGGCACAGGCCTGTTTAGGCAGTCTGGGAACATCAGAGGAAACTGTAAAGCCTGGAAAAAACCCAATCAGGAGGGAGAGAGTCACAGGTCTCTGTTCAAGAGAGGTGATGGCTGAGGAGTTGTGAGCCTAGAGTGGGTGCCCTCGAGGGACCACTGCAGGGAATACAGGTACAGATGCCCTGAACTGTGATGCTGTTGTCTGAGTTTTTGGAGACCTGGTAGCTTAATACAGGTAATTTTATACTGTGCAGATAATTTTATATTTTTAAGACTACTCTGGAGTAGCTGCTTAAGGCTGTTGTTTTGCTACTAAAATTTGTCTTTAACACAAGTTTCGCTGTATTCTGAAATATTAAAAACCAGACATTTTAAATTATGAAGAAATAGTTCCATCTTGCATACAAATCAATTGGAGTTGCAGTTCAAATAAATCTCCCTCAATTCAGTTGCTTATATGAATCTTCAAAACTTCTGAGGGCTTCTCACTCCTCCCTTTTTTTGCTCCATCTTTCTCCCTTACTCCTCCCAATTCAATCCCATTCTTCATTACTCACCAAAATCCAAGCTGATGCTTAACGTTCTTCTCCTCTTTTCCACTAAGTAAACAGTCAGTAAACAGTTTGTCCTGTTCTTTGTTGTCCTCTCACAATACTTCTTCCCCTTCCCTTTTTCCATGACCAATAACCTTCACTCACCTCCCATACCATCCAAGGTCTTTTCTACCTTCTGAAGCCCCCTGCCTCCGCATCCCCACCTGCTTTAATTTTAGTGACATTCTGACAAACTCCCACTGAGTCTTGGCTTGTGAATGGTGAATCTGGAGGTTCCATTTGGATGAACATTCAACAGTTCTGATGCTTTCCAGCGGTGTTTGGTCCAGCAATCCGCTTGGAACTGGAAACCTCCTGAGACAGGCTTTGTAGCAAGATTCCTTGTTCTTTTTTCACCACTGATCAATAGCTAGGAGAAACCTCAGGATTAGAGCTGGTAGAAAAATTTTAACTGTGTTTTTAATGAAAAAATGTTTTTAAATTTTTGAAAAATTGTTGAAAAATGTCATTTTGGGGGAAATGTTCACGTTTTTAAAAGAAAAAAGTTGAAAACCGAGAGAGAGAGAGAGAGATTGAGAAGCAAAAATGTTTGTGTTCAAATTTTCCCCCTCTTCCTGCTCTTTTTTCCTCTTTGGCACAGTAAACAGGCTCCAGGCACATGGGAAACTAGATTCTGTCAGGCTCAAGGCTCACTGAGCTAGTGACTACAGTGGGAATCATGCTGATGCAGCAAAGGGGGCTTGAAGGTCACCTGGTGACCAACCTCTTCTCAGACACCCCTGGCTGAAACTTCCTAATTTTCAAAATTTCAATTATTCGTTTTCATGAAAAATTTAGATTAAATTTCTCCGTTCTTCATTTTTTGACCAGTTCTATTCCCAGGGAGCAGACAGAAGGAGCTGCCTCTTACCACAAAGCATCCGAAAGCCAGCCAGTGCATAGGGACAGTAAAACCACTATTAAACCCCTTAAGGTGGGGTAATACGTAGTTGCTTCCCTGGGCAGCTTGGCTGGCTGCTGCCTGAGGGGGGAAGAGGAGCAGGACCCTCCCTTCTTCCCACAGACCTTCAGGGTAGCTTGATGGAATGGTGAATGCATTGACTGTGATTGTGCCCATCCTTATCACAGGATTGGAAAGGGGGAGGTTTCCTTGGCCTGCCTCTTCCCTTGCACACCTGGACACAGTCTTACCCTATGTTTTCATGTAGTTTTGCAGTGTGTAAGGGGCCCTTTCCCTCTGCGTCCCCCCACCCCAATCTCTTTGATTTAAAAAGCCATCAGAGGTTCAGAAATCATAGGAACTGTATCTTGGTGAGGGGCCTGGCCTCTTAGATGAAAAATGATTGAACATAAACAGGTGAAAATAATCAAAAGAGTCAAATCTGCTCTTAACATGGTAAATTCTGTGGGTCAAGTCTGCTTGGCGCTGAAATGGGCAGGCCTGGAATCTCACATTTCCCTGGGGTGTGACTAATGCAGCTCTAAAACAACACACGTAATCCCAGAGTATTAAGGCACTCATAAAAGAACACTTCTCTAAGTATAGATGTATCCCACGGAGTGTGTGCCAGCTATACAATGCTGATTCACAGTCAGACTGTCTCAGTTTCGAATATGCTGGTGCTAATGCAGATCTCTCTCTGTTTCACAGTGAAACACTAGTCACATTAGTGGAGTTTCCACTGCCATTTCTAGGTGTCTGGGGCCAGTATTTTATTCAGCTGTCCCTTCTTATGCAAGGGTGGAATAGGTCATCTAAAAGCTTACATTTGCTTACATTTCCCTGTTCAATACATGGTAGAAAAGTTTGTGACATGGACTTGCAGTTCTTTTTTGTGTCAGGATAAATAGGCATGTATACAGTGTTGTTGTAGCCATGTCCGTCCCAGGATATGCGAGAGGGTGGATGAGGTAATATCTTTTATTGGACCAAATTCTGTTGGTGAGAGAGACCAGCTTTCGAGCTACATAGAGCTCTGAGGTCTGAAAAGGTACATGGTGTCACAGTTAAATACAAATGTACCTTTCCCAGACCTCAGGAAGAGCTCCTTGTAGCTCAAAAGCTTGTCTTTCTCTTGTCTTGTAGGGGCAGTTCAGTTGCTGTGAGAGTTGATGTATATCTGGTACTTAGATTCACTGCTGAGTATTTATCAAGATTTCATACACAAAGAGGGCCGTATTTTCCTCTGTTACACTGATGCATCCCCATTGAACCAATCAATGTTGAGGCTATATGCATTAGATACGAACAGCAGCCTTTCTTTGATCTGGTAGAGAAATAGTTTTGCAGGGAATTTCACATATCAAAAAAATCGAAGCCTGGCCCTTTGTGAAATTCTGCAACAAGAAAGCAAACCCAGAAATAAAGCAGTTTGTTGCAATCAAAGCAGAATAATGGAGATGCTTGAACTTTTCATGGTTTTGTGTCTGATGTCTAGGTAAAGGCTAAGGGTCACATCCACGTAACCCCATGACAAACAGCCTTTGACTGGTCCATATATGAAAAATGATCCTTTGTGTCCAAAACCCTGATGAAAAGTTTGAGTAAAACTATTTATTGCACATAAATAACATTTTTATTTTATAGGTTTTTTCTGAATACCATTCCACAAGATTAACAACCCGAACCATTTGCTCACAAGCAACCGATCCACTTTTTCAGTTGCTTGAGTGCAAAAGGAGAATCTGAAGCCATGAAAACACTTGTCTGGTTTAAGCAAGAAGGGCCATATTACTCCACCTTCTGAGCTGGACTTTGGAGATGCTTGAGAGGGAAATCAGAGGAACCCTCCACCCCAGGCTGGGCAGCTCCTGTGGGGCTGCTCCATGGAGGTTACTTTAACATAATCACTGGAGGAGCCGATGCTGTTCCCTTACAGTGACCCCTCCCTGGGGGAAGGTTTAGAAGATTTGTGCAGTGGCATATTTCTAGCCCTGCCTCCATCCTTCTCCATGCTTAGCTCCCACCCTAACTGTTGCTATACATGGATCCCCACACCTAATCCAGCCTACCCCTTATACAGCAGACTGGCACTAGTTCTGTTGCCAAGGAGACCTCAGCAGCTGCAGATGAGGAGGCTAGGTTTGACTCGATGGACATGATTTTGAAAAGCAGCTTTCATTTTTGCAGGTGTAGGAACAAATTATCTTAATTTTGCTCCTTTGTGTGATTCTAGTGGCAGATGGGGCAGGAAAGCCACCTGATCTCTCTGAGGATTCCTCCAGCAGGGTGATGTCCCCAGCTAACACTGAGGTGGCTTCGTGCAGCCCCCAGCATAGAGGAAGAGACAAGGCCAGGCAATACTGTGGTCTGGCTATTCTCAGCTAGTATACTGCCTTCTAAAGTCAATAGCCTGGCAGCATGCTTTGGAGCATCCCTGAGGCGGATCTAAATTATGCTAAGGCCAGTATAACTCTCATGCCCAAGAATCAAGGAGCCACAACTAGCTTCTTTGAAGCCTCACCCTTCCCAGCTGCACTGAATACTAGGCAGAGTTAAGAATCTAGCAGTTTTTTGTTCACACATCATTGTGCTTACACTGTAGCAGTCATAATAAAGTGTGGGCAATAATGCTACCATTTAGATGTCTAAATACCTGATTTGCAGGCACTGTCAGGTACGTATATGCCTAAATGTCAGCATTTACAGCTGCAGTTTGCAGGTGCAATTATTTGCCTGGAAAAAATGGAGTCTCGGTTCAGGCCTTAAAGCACAGTGTAAGAATGACTAATCATGTTCTTACTAAAAAACAAACAAAAAACACCTAAAACTATTTTTTTCAGAAGTTGAGACCTATGATAAAATCTAGCTAAAGATTTTTTTTGTGGTTAACTTATAGACCACTGAAAATAAAAATACAGCTATAACTATAGAGGTGCCGGGAGCCTGACAGAATGATCACATGTGTAAAACGAGGAAGTTCATTTACACAGACATTTTATTCTGTGTAAGCCAGTTATTTTTTTCCCTTTTTGCCAAGACTGTTCCTGCACAGAGACCACAGAGGAAGGTGGCTTTTAATGAACAATAAGCATTTTGACTGTCTCCATTCATATCCAAAAACTGGATGTAGATATCTGTTAATGGTATATGGCAAATGGTATTAGGGTATTTAAATCACCTTTGCTGCCTGAACTTAAACACATTCTACTGATCTAGCACTCACCTGACCTCCCAACTGAAAATTCCACTGTACGTTTCAATACCTCTTATTCCCAATATTGTGAACAATTACTTAGCTGTTTCCTCCTGTGTTGCTTTCCCCATATTGCTCTACCTTGATTTCCTCCTGTTTTTCATCCTCACACACACACACACACACACACACACACACACACACACGACTGTTAATATCCTTTTTAGAAACTGACTCCTGGTTACTTTGCTCTTCAGGTAATAGTTTAGGGTAGGCAGGCATGGGACCATAAAAATACAATCTTTAATCTTAAGGACTTCCTGTGCAGGAAGGAGTAAGTGCAGACCAAATGGCACCAAATGAACAATATGACCTGCAATGACTTTGAACATGAATAACAAGCCCGATTAAGAGTTACATTCTGCGAGAGAGATTCTCAGCAATTCTGAAAGAAGAATAGTAGCTCTGCTGAAACTGAAATATCAGCTTGTTTCCACTGGAATCAAATAAACCCCGTTCACTGGAGAGCTCAGGAGAATGTTGTGTTTCCTTTCCTAGGTTAGAGAAACACAATAACATTGTCCTGTTGCTTCACACTTGCATCTCATGATCACACAATCAGACACATCCCCATGCTTTATTATTCTCTGGCAGTGCTATTCGATTTACCTGTTCCTCCAAGTGTACTGCAATGACTGCAGCAATTTTACCTTTTACAGTCTCCAAACCTTCTCTCCTTTGTTAAAATTGAAGAGTTCAAGTTGCAGGCTTTAAGTCAAATATTTATGAACTTTTGTACTTTGTCATGTTTTATATTATTCGGCTTGGAAATCGGCCATCTTAAAAACTCCTTCTGTCCATTTTTTCTACAGCTTTCCATTCACCTCCTTCTTTGGTCCATTGGAAAAAAATGCACTTTCCCTAGGAACATAGGCAGAAAATTGAGTGGGCTTATGACTTAGTTTTCATGTCCTTCCAAAATAGATTTTGAGATTTCCTAGCACTCAGTAGTTCAACCACCACATGTTCCTCCAATGTCAAAAATGAACATACAGGTCATGTTCGGGGCATGCATCACGCTGCAAATATCCCCACGCACCCTCACTCTTTAACCTTGTCTGTCATAACTTTACTGGGAGTAATTTTATATGAAGCACAATTATATTCATGCAAAAAGATCAAGCCCTCAATGGATCATCTGAAATATTATTCCATGATAGACCCTTTTGGACAGCATAGACTATTTTGGCCACATCTGAAGGATAGAAACTGTGCCAATAGATTGGGGAAAACAACCAAAAGTAGCATCAGAAATTTCATCAAAACATCCAATGGGAGGCATTTGTTTGTTTACAGATTATGAGCCTTTGAACTTGTTGGGTCTAGTAGCAGCATTTGCTTCATACTCTAGTAGCAACATTTGATAAGAATTTTTCTTTATTAAATGAATCATAGAATCATAGAATATCAGGGTTGAAAGGGACCTCAGGAGGTCATCTAGTCCAACCCCCTGCTCAAAGCAGGACCAATCCCCAACTAAATCATCCCAGCCAGGGCTTTGTCAAGCCTGACCTTAAAAACCTCAAAGGAAGGAGATTCCACCACCTCCCTAGGTAACGCATTCCAGTGTTTCACCACCCTTCCAGTAAAAAACTTTTTCCTAATATCCAACCTAAACCTCCCTCACTGAAACTTGAGACCATTACTCCTCGTTCTGTCATCTGCTACCACTGAGAACAGTCTAGATCCAACCCCTATGGAACTCCCTTTCACGTAGTTGAAAGCAGTTATCAAATCCCCCCTCATTCTTCTCTTCCGCAGAGTAAACAATCCCAGTTCCCTCAGCCTCTCCTCATAAGTCATGTGTTCCAGACCCCTAATCATTTTTGTTGCCCTTCGCTGGACTCTCTCCAATTTATCCACATCCTTCTTGTAGTGTGGGGCCCAAAACTGGACACAGTACTCCAGATGAGGCCTCACCAATGTCGAATAGAGGGGAACGATCACGTCCCTCGATCTGCTCGATATGCCCCTACTTATACATCCCAAAATGCCATTGGCCTTCTTGGCAACAAGGGCACACTGCTGACTCATATCCAGCTTCTCGTCCACTATCACCCCTAGGTCCTTTTCCGCAGCTTCTTGCACATGGCAAGAAGGCTTCAAGCTGCTCTTTTGACTGCAAATTTCACCACAGTTATCTGTCCCTTTGTCACATTCAGATTGGGTTACATGGGTCTACATTGGGCTATACCTTCAGCTAGAGGACAGCAATTTTGCTTTGTGGCAGCTTTCAAGGTTTCAACTCTGTTCTCATGCAGCATTGTCATGTAAACTTTGTAAACAGAACTGTTTGAAATTTTTGCAAAAATGGAAAGCTCAGGATTTAATGCAAAAAGACATTTTGACACCGTTGCAATTTGGACCCAGTGTCCTCATACATGTGTGCACTCTCTTTCTCATAAGAAGTGGCCAAAGAGTCCAAAATCCTTCCCAAGTGTTTGTTGAAACTGATACATCTCTGCAACATTTTTTGGCTTCCGCTAAAAAAGGTTCATCAAGAATGCTGGGACAAGCTCCGCCTCCAACATATACAGAAATTGCTACTAGTATACAATCAGATTTCCAGGTGAAGCTTTTGGCTACAAAGAAAGCCCCGGATGGTCTTGATTACTTGAGAAACTGCTTTCTTTGCTGTCGATTTCTTCTGCAGTTGTGGTGATCTGAAATGTTCAAGATAAAATTCCTTTTAGTTTAACTGGGAGGGGACTAGAAACAGGAAGTGAAGGGGGCCTTGGCTCAGGAATATGCTTCCTGTTTTAGCTCACCAAGTGCTAGATGTAGTGCTCTTCATGCATGACCGCAAGGTTCATCTAGTTTCCAGAATTTTCCTGATTGCAGAAAGTGAGTGAAGGACAAGAAGGGAAGTTCTGACAGAAGTTGTAATGTAGGTCGTGCTGATGGCAGGTGAGAATATGTATAAAAGAACGCACAAAAAGATATTAGTTCATGTCTACATGGAGATATTAACATGAATAGCTCTCGGTGTGGATGCTCTTATTCCAGCATAAGAGAGTCTTTTGTGGATTAAACTAAACCAGAAAAAAGCACTCTTATTCCGGAATAAGGACATGGAGAACTATTCTGGAAGAGTTATTGTGCTTTAAATTCACATCATACCTTATTCTGGAATAATTTCCCCATGTAGATAACCCTTATTGACTGTTCATCTCAGGAGGTGATTGCCACCTAAAATGCAAAATTATTCAATATTTGAAGAGATATGTTTATATCTGAAGCACATCATCATCCCTCATTTATACTTGTGGATATAATAAAATTCAAGACAGTTCTGGTTTCTAATGTTTCAGGGAGATGGGCACCAGATTTTACACTGAGGAAAAAACTCGTTCTGATAGTGAGAGGGAAAAACTACATTTTCTCTCTGAACGATTTACAATTTGCATTTACTTTTGAGCTCCTAAAAACATGAATTTTACCTATACTTCTTTTTCGTAATGACAGCAGTTTGCGATGTCAGACTTTTCAGTGAAGAAAGGAAGGAGAAGCTCCCTCTGTTTCAGTGTAACCCAGAAGTCTTGCCTCACTGTCAATGATTAACAGTGAGATTTGGATGCTGTGGTCAGAAAAAGCTAAATTTTTTCTTACAATTTTCCTCACAGAGCTGAGAATTTTTTCCAAAGCAATAGATAACTAGCATGCTGAATTAAATTGTAGCTATTCTATATCAAATCGCAATACTCAGATATCATAATTACCCCCATTTTCCGTGATGTGGGCTAAATAAAATGAGTTTCTCATCTTCTTAACTGATGAGTCTGTCCTGATAAGCTGCCAATATTATGAAAAAAATGTAAACGTAATGATTATTTCTGGAAACTGTAAAAAAGCAAATTCTTCACACAAAATCCCTTGTTTTCTCACTCACAATTAGAATAATTTTCCTCAGCATATGTTATGGTGTTTCACTCCTGAGAACTTTGGAACACATGATTTTTGGATGGTCTATGCCGGGTCTTGGCCTGCTTCATTGCTATTTCCTTGTCTGTCTTGTCCTGTCTCAAGCTGTAAAGT
The DNA here is from genome assembly GCF_965152275.1 of Natator depressus. NCBI lineage: Eukaryota > Metazoa > Chordata > Testudines > Cheloniidae > Natator > Natator depressus. The sequence goes on from NC_134234.1 coordinate 104,213,446, forward strand.
AAATAAGTAGGAAATACCATTGGTACTGGTCTTGCTGTCTGCATGGAGTCTTCTCCAAAAAAGATCATTAATTTTTATTTAAAACGAAAACAGTGAAGAAATCACAAAAATCGTAGTGCTAAAGAAAAACCCAAAGATACGCAATGAAAATGGTGTGAGACAGTGAACTTCCAAATGGACTCTTAAAAAGAGAGAGAAACCTTCAGGATTTTAGGGCCCAGTTCTGTACCCAATTCCACTGAGGCCAGTGACAGTTGGGAGTTTGAACTAGGCCCACAAAGCCAAGTGAATTCAAAGTGATGTTTTCTCACTGTAAGCCAAATTCTACTTTCAGTGATATGGGTACCTCTGCCATTGAAGAGAGTGGGGTTGCACCTTGTATAACCAACAGCAGACTTGAGCCCTTCACTTGCAATAAGGGGCCAGTTCAGCCCTAGTTTGAACAGATGCAACATCATGGACTTCAGTGGATTTTCACTGGCTTACACCACGGTTGAATTTGGTTCACTGTGTTTAGGTTTTGCAGAGTGCATGAGATGCTTTCAGATCACTTTCCTATCTAAGCAAGGTACAATGATGTTAGGGAAGACAAGAATGGAAGGGGCTTAACTTTACCTTTTAAAATATGGCTCTCAGCATTATTATTTAATCTATTTTTTTTAGTTTAATCTTAGACAAATTCAGCTTCCTACTAAAATAGACTGTCCTTGTTCAAATCTCCCGATATACTGAAAGCAGTTTCCTCTCAATTTGGGAAAGCCAACTGTGCACTTATCTGAAAGGACTTGAGCCGCCTGTTTTCCTGTTTTTACTTTATACAGATGGCATGCTGTAAACAAGAGATAGATGTGTAATGCTGGTGATTTTGGAGCTGGTATTCGTAGGGAGATAGGTTTCTCCAAATTTAACGCGATGACACACTAGCTGTAGCCTTTTGAAATTGACTCCATGGATGAGTTTTATTTCTTGTAACAAAGGAAATCTCTTTTTGCAAACTAGTGTCCTGATACTTTAGAAAAACAGGAAACAATTTTCACAGCTCATTCACATAACCAATGAAATGTGAAATAGGTTGCACAGTTAGGTAAGACTGCTGGAGGTTCTCTGTATCACGCTGCATAAGGCATTCCTATACACCCGGCATTGGCTTAGAGAGATAAACAGGAAGCAATAATATTTCTCATAATAAATTCTATTTATTTCATAGAGAAAATGAATGACTGGCCATTAGTCTATTTTCCTATTTATTTCCATCCAAGAAGTTCAAATTGTATTGTTGAACAGTTACAGAAACTAAGTGCTTTGCTTTGCTCAGGCTTGGGACAAGTAATTCTTATGTGTAATCTGTGAATACAGCAAAGCAGATTCTCACAGGTATCAATATATGCGTGTGTGTGGTTGCCAGAATATTGTAAATCTAAACTCACAATCAGATTGTTGCTTATGTTACTACAAAGTGCAAAAGCTGTACTATGATAACATTTTTTCAGTGTTGTTGACATGAATGCAATAAACGGAACCATGCAAACTAGAATGATCCCAAGAAGAAAGCTAATTCAATTTTTAAAATAGTTTTTCTTATCTCTTTGATTGACACTTAATAGTTAAGCCAGTCCCTTTGTTTATTGTGAGCCAAGTTCCCACAGCAAAAAGCCAAAACAAAGCCTAAACGCAAAAGTTTGTGCCTGGGGCATGTGGACGAGTGCAGTGAGCATGGAGAAGCTCTGATGAGTCTATTGAAAAAGCATCTGTTTCTGTCTTCACATCTGACCGGGTAGAGCACTCCTCCAGTATAGTTTGTGTTCAGACCCCTTTCACTCTTTACTCAGTGTTGCTTGCCAGTCCCTGGGATAAAAGCAACAGCTTTACATTGGTTTTTAACTAGTTCAAGATGCAGATGCTGCAATTACACTTAAAAGCAATAGCTAGATAGATCCTGAATGGTGGCCTGGTTTTATTATTGCTGTCCATCCAGGGAGCCCTTTTATTGATAGCAATCAGTGTTAGATCTTCAATAGCAGCCAATCATTTTTTATTTCAGGCTTTTGTGGGCACATATGGCGGTGTGTGTTGAATGCAAAGAAGAACACATTTTGTTACACGATTATGCATTCTCTTATGGGTTTTTAATTTTACATTCTTGTCCATTTTGTGAATACACAAAATGAGGAAGTGAAGTGATTAAATCATAAATGATAGCCAAACTGAAGGACTGTTTCAATCAGATACCATATCTATGGGCTCAGCAGACATTAACAAGGTAATTATGAAAGGACTGTAGAACTGTTGGCACATACGATGCTTCGGAAATATGTACTCAGAAAAGTGTTAAATGTTTCCAATAAAGTTACAGGGAAACTGGTGCAAATCTCCACAAATTACATGTTACACAACTATCAGATGAAGAGTCCCAATGAAAGGTTAGAAAAATGAAGACAGGTGTTGATAAATTCAATACCCCTTCCTTCTTGCGACCTAGCCATTACAGACTTTTAGGCTATAATGTACTCACTGAACATAGTGCATGCCCACCTTAACTGACAGCTTATATGTCATTTACTGTCATAGGTCACCTAGTGATCTAGCAAGGAATTCCAAATAATCATTTACAAGTCCCTCAGCCACTCTGACAGGTTTCAGAGTAGCAGCCGTGTTAGTCTGTATTGGCAAAAAGAAAAGGAGTACTTGTGGCACTTTAGAGACTAACCAATTTATTTGAGCATGAGCTTTCGTGAGCTACAGCTCACTTCATCGGATTCATGTGCATTTTTTATGTGATAACAAGCAATTCAAGACCGGAGTAAAGAAGTTAAGAATGACGAATGTTAAATAGACATCAAATTCTACACTGATTTTATACCAGTGTTTTATTGATTTAAGTAGAGTTGCATCAGGTAAAACCCGGTGCTGAGTGTGCCATGCTATAATTAATGCTGGAGGTCAATACATGTTGTGTGTTAACATTTCATATTTATGATATAAAAGTTACGTTGCTTGTAGGTAAAAAAAATCAGCTTTGAAGTGTTTTATGGTCTTTTAAATTGAAGGATGTGGTGTGGTTAAGCAATGGTTAGACTACTTTGGTTGAGTGATTTATTTTTAATTAGAACTGAGACAAATTTTTCATTTTTATATGTTACCAGGATGAAAAATGATTGTCCTTGCTATTGCTGCCAGTTAATTGATCTCAGAAATGGTGACTCATGAAATTACAGAAATATCCATCCTAAAGAACTAAATCCCATGCCCGTTTATATGGTCTTCCTTATTCTCAGTCCTTGAACCACAGCAAAACAGATAGTGTCCTACACTTAAACCTTAGCACCAACTGTATGGATTAGATATTGGTATCTAACAACACACCATTCGCGAGAGCTTTGAACAACAATGTGAAGTATACATTTGTGGAAGCATATTACGTTACAGATGTTCGAACAAGCCACAGACATAATTATTTTGACCTACCTGTGCGTGTGGATGGGAACAATGTCAGTAGATGCATTGCAGGGGTACACTGGGAGAACACCTTGTCAGTTCAGGAAATGCTACTTTCTGGAAGTGCTGCTTCTGGAGAATGACACAATGAGGCCTGGTTCAGGCTACCATGGCTATGTAATTATTTTGTTTGGTGGGGGGACAGGGAAAGTGTAGAGGCATTTTGATTCTGGCCTATACTTACTACCATCTTTTCAATACTAAAACTTTCAAAGTTAAGTTAAAAAATAAAATAAAAGTATAGGTATATAGAAACACAGAAAGGATCATGTGAGGGCCTCACTTACATAGACAGTACCATAGGCAGTCAAATGGCTTCATGCTTACGGATCAGTATCACCCAGATGTTGCTGAGTCCACAGATCCCCAAACACCCCTTATTTCTTTAGGGATTTCAACCCATTTCTAGTTATGTAAATTACTTTTTAAAGATTTTAGTACCAGGTTGTGACCTTCCCCCACTTCCTCATATTGGTGAGCAAATTACTCACAAGTGTGGTCAAATAGACCTGAATTGAGCTGCTTGTGTGAGCAAAGAGGGTGAAAATCTGGTCCTGGATGAATTTTAAAACCCCATAGTAAAAAAATCTAATAATAAAATAAAGTGGGGGAGCGGGGAGAGAAAATGTGTGTGGTGGTGTGATGATCTGGTGACTAATATACCCTTTAGGATGTCGCAGACTGTGGGTCACAGCTGGTACTTTGACATACCGCTGTTCGCTTCAATGGAGCAATGTTGATTAACACCAGCAAAGGATCTGGTTCATAATTATTTGTATTACATTAGTGTTCAGAGGCCCAAGCCACTGCAGGGCCTAACAATGCTACCACAGTTCAAACACATGCTTAGACACAGTCTCTGCCTTCAAGACCTTACATCCTGTATAGACAAGGCAGAGACAGGGAGATAAAGTGCAAGTGCCCTGATTTTTACAACTATTTGAATATTACATATCAGCCGTGCATTAACTGAGCAAATGAAGTTCCCAAAATAAGAGATTTTTGAAAGTAATAAAGCAGATTAGTTTTTTCTCTCAGGCTTTTTTCAATGGCACATTAATTTCTTCAAAATATGCACCTCTCAGAGATTGCAAGGGCAAGGGGACCCTTTCCCCTCCTGAGGAGTTTGATTGACAGTCCCCTGCCAAAGAGGGAACACTATTTTCAAAGTCAAACCCAAGAAAAACTGTTTTTCCTTCTCTCACTGGACTTTTGTTGCTTCAGGTGTTACAGGAAAAACAAATCTCTCAACTACTCAGGTTCTCAATAAGAGCAGTATTAAGATCCCCCAAGCACAGCTGATTCTATCCTTCCAAACAGACTGGGAAACTCCATTCATATATTGATGCACTCTCTGTGAAGGGATTATGTTTCACTTTGTTGGCAGGACCTGAGAACTCTTATTATTTTTGTTTGCTGAAACACTGTCATGCACATGAGAGAGAGAGAGAGAGAGAGAGAGAGAGAGAACCCTGGGTTTTCTAGTTGCTGACTGCTGATTGCCTTTTTTTTCATTTGAAAAAGCGTCTTGGATGATTGATTTCTGAATTAGATCACCATGTCCTCCCCCTTGTTCCTTGCTCTGTTTACTGAAGTTTTGTGGCTGCCTTGTTCAGCTGACATTCAGGATATTGATAAGGTTAAAGATAATGACTGGATTGTGTTTGAGGCCAGGTAGGCTTCAGGGACCAGCTTGTTTTTGTAAGATCTTTCCACCCTGATCTCAAGCTAAGATGAGGATCTGTGGAGAACTCCAAACAAACAATATCCATTTTAGATTCTCCTTTCTAAAAGCTGCCATAGGGGTATAATTTATATAATAGCTCTTTGAACATGAGTTTAAAACATTAGCAAAGAGTCTCCGTTTTCTCTGAGGGATACTCTGCATGGGGTACACTCCCACCTCCCTGTTCATAAACAGATAAAAGGCAGCCATCAGATTAGATTCTGCTAGCAAGTAAGCAAAAAAATTAGAGTGATAACCAACACTGATAAAGATATTTTGGCTTTGCAAGCTGGATGCCCATTCCATAGTGCCAATTCAGGTACACCACCTTCTAGGCAGCCACTTTGGCATTTGAAATACTGGGCATCTGAAATTCATGGAAGGCTCCCAAGACAGCAGGGAACCCATTGACTTCAGTGGGAGCTGAGGGTGCTCAGAAATCCTCAGGATAGGGCCCATTAGCTAGTGCTTCCAATGTGTCTAGCTGATTTGATATGACTGACTGATTTGATATGACTTTTGTTTGCTCCCTTAAAAGTGAAATGATTTTTAAGAGTTTCCAAATGAAACCCTGTTGCCCAAGTTATGGTTCTGTATCTGAAAGGTGTTATTTCTGTTGATTCATGAGAATTCAAGGACATAATTAAAACGGGACTATAAAAGCAAATTTTTTTTATTATAAAGAAAGAACATTTTCCATGAGGATATAAATTAAGTCCCTGGGTTTGATTCTACTGCCTTACACTGTTTTTTCACTGTTATAACTCCACTGATTTCAGTTAATTCCTGACTTACACCAGTGTAAATGAGATTCAGGTCAGGTTCCATATATTGGGCAGAGCCTCAACTGCAGCTGAGCAGCATTTAGTGCAGCTGGCGAGGCTGGGGGTGGAGGTTTGGGGGGAAAAAAAGGATCCCCTTTTCACCCATCTATCTCCTTGATGCTGGGACTATCCAAATGCCAGTCCTATATTTGATGCTAAGTAGAGCAGTCTTAAGGTTGCTCTACTTTACCCTGGATGCCAATGGCAGCCAGGAGCCATCTGCAGCTGGGGATTGATGAGGTGCATGGGCACCCTGGATATATTCTTTCTCCTATCCAGTCCCCTTCAAAGGCAGCCAGGAGAAAATACCACAGATTCTTCTGTGTAGTCTTCCAAGGCAGAAAAAGGCATCTTAGGCCTACTTTCTGTTGCCAGAACACGGTCCAAGTACTTGTGCATGCAAAACAGGTTGCAAACAAATATGAATGGAGATACACATATACAAGGTATTTGTGCTTATTCTTTGGGGAGTGACATTTAGACTGATTTTGTCAATTGTGTAAAGTCCTTTTTGGAAAAGACTGGTGGTTGGTGTAAAATTCAGGATCTCTATTAAATTATCTATAATACAAAAAACCAAAACAACAACAACAACAAAAAGATGGGGGGCTGGGGGGGGAGGAAGTGTTTTCTGATCTCTCAAGAGCTTTATTCTTACCTGGGATCTTCAAAACACCCACAACATTTTGAAATGTGCAGATAAAAGGCTTTTGACTGTTCATATACTGCTTTATTAATCATTCAGAAACAGATTCACTGAAAAAAAAAATCAGTACTTATGAATATGCTGGGCCTCATTCTTCTCTCATTTTCGCTGCTTTTATACAATGGTAACTTCCCTGGTTTTGCTCTAATTATCCCTGATTTGCAAGGATGTAATGGAGAGCAGGATCATGCCATTTACTGTAAGAAGCCTATTTTCACTTAGGGGAAGTCTTTAAAGACTTCCCCAAAGCTAAAACTTACAGGGAAAAAATGCAGTGGCTTCTGCTGAACTATGGCAAAGTGGAAGGAGGCTATTTTTAGGTTCTGAACTATAGGCCTGCTTCCTGTGTCATGATTGCCTTTGCTCAGTCCCTGATGTTTTGGTCCCTCCAGAGAACTTGTTTTTATTCCTGTTGCCTCAGTTTTTGGAACTTTCTCCTAGTGAGATCCTTTTTTCAAATGCACTCGAAATAAATTAATTAATTAAAAATCAGTGAAGAACTGCAGCATGAAATCCCAAGTGGTCACTTTTATAAAGGTGTGCACGTGTAATTCACAGTGCTTGTTATATCAAACCCCGGGTATCTGCTGCCACCCCCAGCTTGATAGGGATAGAGACCGTTTCATTGTTACTAGCAGGTAATTAAAGAAAGTTTCGTATTAATCGGAGGACAAGGCCTCCGCATTCCAGTTCTGATCCTGGGATGTGCGGAACGTCTCTTGTAAGATGCTGAATGTCTCCAATTCCTACTGACTTTCAGTGAAGTGGAGGATACTCAGCCCTTGGTCAGGGACAGTCCCCTTAAACCTGTAGGGACAGTTGTGGAGTGCTCAGTCATAGACAGTAGTAAGCAGGCGTGGATAGTTTGCTCATTATTACACCCTATGCCAGTAGTTCTCAAACTTTTGTACTGGTGACCCCTTTCACATAGCAAGCCTCTGAGTGCGACCCCCCTTATAAATGAAAAACACTTTTTAATATATTTAACACCATTCTAAATGCTGGAGGCAAAGCGGGGTTTGGGGTGGAGGCTGACAGCTAGCGACACCCCAAGTAATAACCTTGCGACCCCATGAGGGGTCCCAACCCCCCGTTTGAGAACCCCTATCCTATATTCTTTATACTTTTCTTGGTTTTGTTTGAGATCATTCTTTTCTGCTGTTCCTAAAAAGTTGGTCCAAAAAAATTCAATTTTTTGAGAGACTTTTCATTAAAAAGTTCGATTTTTCAGCCAGCTCTGGAGAACCAGGTCACCAGCTGGTGTACATGAGCCAATCTCCACTCATTTCAAAAGAATGATGCTGATTTACACCAGCTGTTAATCTGTCCTGAGATCTTAAAAATGTAATGTTGAGAATACAGATTATTTTTTGTCATCCCCTCATACAACCATGTCAAGTACCACGTTGCTTAAAGACTGGACCCTCTGTATATATCCGAATCTGACCTTTGATGCCTTAACATGTAGTGCAAATTATTTTCCATCCTGGTTAGAGCTGGCCAAAACTCTGGATTTGAGTAGTTCTGAGATTTTAGACATTTGGTTTTGGTCTGTCCAATAGAAACTGCAAACATTTTTTTTAAACTCCTAATGAACCAGAAATCCCACAAATAATTTGTTTCAGAAACACTGACACGTGGTGTTTGCAAAATGAAATAGACTGACAACTGCTCATTCAAATTGACATTCTTGTCAGTTTCAGGACTGCAGCTACCTGCTGTGAAACTGACAGAAATGTCAGTTTGATTCAGTGGTTGCCTAGGCTCCCAGGGTCTGTGGTTCTGGGGCAGTCCTGCCATGTGGATTGTCCTGAGGTTGGAGACCCCAGGGCTTCCAGGTTCCAGGGACAGCTGCATCTCCAGAGTGCTTGGCTCTGGCAGACTGGTGAGTCAACTGCCTTGAGAGTGGGGCAGCCCAGGGAGACAGTTGGGCCAGGAGTCTGGAAGCCCTGGGATCCCCACCCTGGGGCAGTCCATATAGTGGGGCTACCCCAGAGTTGCAGATTTGGTTTCCCTGTCCCAGGAACTCCAGGCCCCTGAATCTGTGTCAGGGGAGGTCCAAGATACAGTTCTCATGGCTTTCAGGATCCCTTCAGTAGAGCAGGGAGCCTAAACTCTGGGAGCTCTGGCATGATGGAGCTGCCCTGGAGCTGCAGATTCTGGAAACCTGGGGTCCCCAGGTGGGGCTACCCCAAGACAGTAGACTGGAAACCTGTGGTCTTAAGCCCCAGGGAAGTCCACATGATAGGACTGTTCCAGGCTCACTGGAAGCCTGACTCCCAGCAGCCCACACCAGGCAAGCTGGTAAGGAATCCTGCAGCTCTAATTTGATCAACTTTAATCCTGAAGGGTTCCCCAGGAAACTGCAAAATAGAAACACATAATGAAACTAATAAATTAACAGATTTAAGGCCAAAAGGAATTCTTACAATCATTTAGGTTTCCTTCCTATATAACACAGGCCATAACTCCTGGTTGAACTAGAGCAAATATTTTAAATAAGCAGAAGCGCCTTGACCACTGCTGCAGTCATTTAGAAATAGATTGGTATTGCAAAGAATTATCCTACATTACAGTAAATGTACCAGGCACATGATCCTCTGAGGTGCTAACACCTTTGGCTCCCATTGAAGTTGGGGCACTCAGTACTTCGCCTTAGATGATCATTGATCTTTTCTCTATCTATGGTTCCATGAACAAGATCCAATCCAATTGGCTAATGACCTAATTATGACACTTCGCACTGCTCATGGAAGCAACTATTTATCATCAACATTCTTTTTCACAGTAATTAGTAACCAGTTTCATATAAGTAAAGCCTCTGCTAAAGGGCCACAGAATACCTAAACATATTTAGAACAATCCCAAAGAGCCACATTTATAGTAATAATTCATCATAATTCTTTTTCATATGAACCCTGTGGTAAGGCAGGAGCAGGAGAGACCCAAGTTCAAGAATAAACTCAGGGTCTCAGGCTTTAGGTCATGTTATAACATTTGCTGATTTTGTGCCAAGTGCCCCACTTCAGATTGTTGCCAGCCAGAACATTGGAGCTTCATGGAGGGATGTTTTGATCTCTTTAGAACAGGCCAGTTGCAGAAAAGCCAAATTGTATATGCAAAGAGAAAAAAGTCCAGTAACCTTTGACTCCTTACTTAGGACCAGACTGTGTTTTTAAGACATCACCCTGTACTGGTTGGAAGCTGCACTGCTTAAGAGGGAGTATGGGGATGAGCCTCATTCCTTTCTTGTGCTTGCATGTGCTCAGGGGGACTGCCAGGTGGTGCAGTCTGCTTCCCTTAATGCACCATGCATGTTCCATAGGCCAGTGAAGAAGGGTTGGGGCCATGATGCCACTTTTGTTCCCATACCCTTTGGGGCAATGTTTGCCCTTTGTGCTTGAAGAAAGCAGTCCTTGTGCTTCCTCAGTTAGAAGGAATGCAACTGCTACAGGCCTTTGCACAGGGCATGGCATACGCCAGCCTCTAACTGATGGATGGGAGTTATGAAGAAACTTTCCCTATAGACAGGTTATGCCATAACTGCCTACAGCAAGATTTCTTGTATTTGCAGCTATCAATGGTGTCTGTCAGAGATGGAGCATTGGATTAGATGGACTACTGCTTTGATCCAGAATGGCAATTTATTCTGGCGCTTAAACAGTGACTTTGTCACATTGCTTCGGTAAATACACACATGAATCACAGTGCATAGAGGTTTCATGTCCCTGCAGATTATTGCAATTATCACAATTCATCCAAAAAGACTAAAAATTAACTAGCCTCATTCATAACAGAGTAATCAGTTATGTGGCTATGAAATATTTTCCAAGTAAAATGCCTTGACCCAAATATTTTGTAGTCCCAGTGCTTCTGTGGGGAGCAGGAAACCTGGCAGATACAAGGTAGAGTTCCATGATGAGGGCTTCTGAGATATACTGCTGGGGGAGCATGACTGCTGCTCTTGAAAGGATCAGTCTGAAATCACATACTCACCAGCCCTTTGGTGCATGAGGTGGTGTGGGAGATAGCCTTCTATTCAGGCACTCTTCAGTGCTAGAGGAGATCCTATAAGCTCAATAAATTAGATGGATTTTTATGAATATTTTTGTGAAAAATTTGTCCCTTGCATAAAAAATGAAGTCAAATAGAAATCTGATTTTTTTTCACCATCTCTACTGCCTTGTTCTTTAAGTTCTTGTTTCCTTCTTCCTCCTTTCAGTAGGGAACCTAGTCCTCTGTAGGTGCAGGAGATTTGCAGTGTAACTAAATGTTTAAGAGTTATCATTAATACATTTAGGTGAAACTTTTGCCTGCAAACGTTAGTGAAGTTTTTTAATTTGTCCCTGTGAGTTTGTTTTGGTGGTGGTGCTGGGAATCTGGCTAACTGTGGACAGTAGTACTCCAATCATTCAGACTGACGGCATATCAGGAAGGAGAGAACAGGACTCTGGTTATAAAAGTTTGAATGTACACCTCGCTCCCATATCCCAAAAGATACAGCTTTGGTGGGAGGTGCTAAATGGTGCCAGCTTCATCCCTGTATAACCTGCATTTACCGGCCAACACGTGCACAGTGCCCCTCTGTTACCCTCCAGGGTAATACAAATGTGCTCTGGTAAAAACCTTAAGGGGAAAATATTGGTGGAGGAAAAAATACCAGCAAAATCCTCTGAAATAAATTGGGTTGGCTGGAACCACAGAAGTGGATGACCCTCTTTAAAGGGGTAAGTATATCTGTTCATTTGCTCATCTCTTCTAAGTGTGCTGTAATTAGCGTTAGTCCTCTTCAAGCCCTTGTGCTAATGAGGCTTTGCTCACTTCTATTAGCAGCAGCACATTGTATTTTAATAAGGATCCCTTGGCTTGGCACGGCAGGGCCTGCTGATAAGGGGAAGGAGAACAAAAGGAAATATAAAGAGGTAAGACCAACAGGGGGTCCCTTCTCAGCACTAGGCTCTACAGGATGGCATTGGCTAACTTTTGTCTTAGAACTGTCACTTTCATTAACTTCTAACCCATTACACCTCCGAGTAGGCTAGCTTTATGCAGTGAAGCAGGATATATCCTTTGCTTGGCCCCTCTATCCTCTATTTCAGCAAATTGAATGCAACACAAAAAGTTCACAGGGGAAGCAGTTGGGGAGATGGTGTTAGAGGATAGGGTCAGCAAGAGCTTTTAACTCATCTTAACATTACTGTCCTTTCCCATTCTGACTCTTATCTACCCATCAGGGCTTTCTGTTTGCTCACTCAACCATCAATAAAAATAAAAACAGGTCACATGATGTGCAAGAGAATTGTATGAGTGCTGAGGTACCCGCCGCAATGCTGCATCTTGCCCCACACATGCACACTTGCTCTTTTCCATCGGTATGAGATTTTGTTTTGTTTGTTCATTGTTTATTTAATTCATGGTTGTGCTAGAACCTTTGAACTTGTTTCTGCACTCACTTACACTGGTGTAAATCAGGAGTAAATCCACTGCAGTAAATTGAGTTCCACTAAGATAAGGAATTAGGCTTTTAGTCTCTCCTATCAAATAGCACCACATCTCATCCGTAGAGTGCTTTGATAATGAAGTCTTTTAGAGATAAATAACCCACTATATGGGAGAATGTCTACAAAGGTTATTCTTTTTGTGTAGTTCCCGTTAATGATTCCCTAACAACACTAAGCAAAACATTTTTTATTAATACATTAAAGGATTTGTTTTTTCCGGTCCTATAGGAGCCTGATTCTCCACTGCCATGCATCTTGTGTAACCATTGACATTTGTACAAAGTGGGTGTAAAATGTTACCATTCTGATCCAGGAGTGTTTGACACCCACTTTACACTGGTGTAAGTAAGTAAACAAAGAGATAAGGTAGTGACATGATCCATGGCTTCATGTCTAGTTGGCAGCCGGTATCAAGTGGAGCGCCCCAAGGGTCGGTCCTGGGGCTGGTTTTGTTCAATATCTTCATTAATGATCTGGAGGAGGGCGTGTATTGCACCCTCAGCAAGTTTGCTGATGACACTAAACTGGGAGGAGTGATAGATACGCTGGAGGGTAGGGATAGGATACAGAGGAACCTAGACAAATTAGAGGATTGGGCCAAAAGAAATCTGATGAGGTTAATCAAGGACAAGTGCAAAGTCCTACACTTAGGACGGAAGAATCCCATGCACTCCTACAGACTAGGGACTGAGTGGCTAGGCAGCAGTTCTTCAGAAAAGGACCTAGGGTTTACAGTGGACGAGAAGCTGGATATGAGTCAACAGTGTGCCCTTGTTGCCAAGAAGGCTAATAGCATTTTGGGCTGTATAAGTAGGAACATTGCCAGCAGATCGAGGGATGTGATCATTCCCCTCTAGTTGACATTGGTGAGGCCTCATATGGAGTATTGTGTCCAGTTTTGGGCCCCACATCACAAGAAGGATGTGGAAAAATTGGAAAGCGTCCAGCGGAGGGCAACAAAAATTATTTGGGGACTGGAACACATGAGTTATGAGGAGAGGCTGAGGGAACTGGGATTGTTTAATCTGCGGAAGAGAAGAATGAGGGGGGATTTGATAGCTGCTTTCAACTACCCAAAAGGGGGTTCTATAGGGGATGGATCTAGACTATTCTCAGTGGTAGTAGATGACAGAACAAGGAGTAATGGTCTCAAGTTGCAGTGGGGGAGGTTTAGGTTGGATATTAGGAAAAACTTTTTCACTAGAAGGGTGGTGAAACACTGGAATGGGTGGAATCTCCTTCCTTTGAGGTTTTTAAGGTCAGGCTTGACGAAGCCCTGGCTGGGATGATTTAGTTGGGGATTGGTACTTCTTTGAGCAGGGGTGGTGGTCTAGATGACCTCCTGAGGTCCCTTCCAACCCTGATATTCTATGATTCTAGTGGAGAATCAGAGCCCAGGTCCCTGCCTTTAGGAGCTTACAATCTGTGGACTAGAGGCAGTTTGTGGTGAAGCAGGCAATTGAACTGGATTTTCCCAAGTCTCAGGCTAGTACCCTCACTGTGGAAGCTCCCTTCCTCTCAATCTCATATTGTCAGAATAACCAGTTTAAGACAATGCATTTGTTTAATAAAGTACAATTCATCCACTTTTAATAGAAAAAAGAAAAGGAGTACTTGTGGCACCTTAGAGACTAACCAGTTTATTTGAGCATGAGCTTTCGTGAGCTACAGCTCACTTCATCGGATGCATAGCATATCGTGGAAACTGCAGAAGACATTATATACACACAGAGACCATGAAACAAAACTTCCTCCCACCCCACTCTCCTGCTGGTAACAGCTTATCTAAAGTGATTATCAAGTAGGGCCATTTCCAGCACAAATCCAGGTTTTTTAACCTTTCCCCCCCACACACACACACACATACAAACTCACTCTCCTGCTGGTAATAGCCCATCCCTCTTTGAAACCTCTCTTTATAATGCGCATGATAATCAAGGTGGGTCATTTCCAGCACTAATCCAGGTTTTCTCACCCCCCCCCCACACACACCCCCCTCCGAAAACCACACACACAAACTCACTCTCCTGCTGGCAATAGCTCATCTTACAATGTGCACAGCAATAATCCAAGTTTAACCAGAACGTCTTTAGATAAGCTGTTACCAGCAGGAGAGTGGGGTGGGAGGAAGTTTTGTTTCATGGTCTCTGTGTGTATATAATGTCTTCTGCAGTTTCCACGATATGCTATGCATCCGATGAAGTGAGCTGTAGCTCACGAAAGCTCATGCTCAAATAAACTGGTTAGTCTCTAAGGTGCCACAAGTACTCCTTTTCTTTTTTCTTTTTACGAATACAGACTAACACGGCTGTTACTCTGAAACTTTTAATAGAAAGTACCTATATTTTAAAAAAGCTTCTTGTTTATCACAGAATTATCTTTGTGGGGTACAATTTAGTAGAGACCAATTGCTTTAGAAAAACTAATACTCCCACACTCACAAATATTTGCTTCTTTCTAGGACTGAACTCAAAACATTTTAAGGTTGGAATACATTCAGATAGCTTGTTTTTTTAATTTAAATTTCACGTGCGATTGAAGTTGTAAATTCTTGCTAGGACCAGAGGCTGGAAGTCTCATCAGAAAGAAATGTTTTGCAGGCTGAACATCCACACTTTGGTATGATGTTCCACACAGAATCTGAACACGGGACATTCAGAAGTTTGCCTGTTGCTAGGCATAGTGCAAAGAAGATTGATACAAGGTCATGGGAAATTGTATTTCCAGAGAAAATGTGTAGTACTTGACATGACAGGGAGAATACAATTAAATAGAAGCACCAAAATTATTATCGCTGTCTGTTATTTAGATTGCTCGGCACAGATCAGCTTATTAACTGTGTAGTAAGGATCCATGTTCTTTTCTGTTGTCTCAGTCCCTGCGGTGAAAGTTCAGTACAGGCAACTTATTCTGCAGGGCTTGGGCTGAGGGAGAAAAATCATCTCTCATTCTGGCCAATATGGAGCATCACTGGAGCCTTCACCATTTCCTGCCTGCAGCAAGGTGACAAAGGGAACAGAGTTCATTATTCGGGGAGGGGAAATATGTCCATCACAGAAGTCAATCAAAATATAGACTGCAGGGACTTGATTGTGTGTCGCCCTAAAATGGTCATGTGGAGGAATAGGAAGGAGGACTCCGGCCTGTGCTTGTGCCGCTATGTTAGGGATATGCATTTTATGGTTCTTGGGCTTGAGATTGTGTGACAGATGGCCCTCACACAGGAGGAGGCTGGGAGGAGAGATGGAACTATGGCTTTTCCTTTCCCATGCCAGCCATTGGAGAAGGCTGCACTCCATAAAGGAAATGTAATTGATGAGTGTCCCCTCACCCCCACCTTCTCTGAAGCATAATAGCTCCCACTTAGGGCTACCTGAGAGGGCAAAATCCAGCCCTGAGTTTACCTGTTTGACTCGCCTTTCAGTACATATTTCAATGCTGGTATTTTCATAGAGACTGGCAACCCATGCTCAGATCCATTCACAGTCTTGATGCTCTTATTGTTTAATTTAAATAATTTTGGAACTAAATAATTTTGGAACCAGCATTTTCCTTAGATCTTCAGTTCCTTTTAATCTTGTTTCCTTTTTACTCTCTCTACCCCAGAAGGAAAGACCACAGTACATTCAATGTAGTGTCGTCCCATATTTGCCTGTGCCAAAAGCTGGCCAGGTATGAACATTGCAGGTTACACAATAATATCTTAAAAATTAGCATTATTTATGGCCCTTAGTTTTTATCCCGCTGTGAAAAAATGAGAAACAATAGTCTCTTCTTGTCCCATTGAAAACCACAGCTGTGAACATCTGACAAAGCTTTATAAGTTGGGGAGAAAGGAAATGTTTCTCTAAAACTACTTTCTATTCACCCAGTGATTTCACTCTAACTACATCGTACATGACCGGGAACAAAACAAAACTAGATTTTACAGATACCAAACATGCATGAAAAATTCAAATTGGATGTCACACACACAACAAGTATTTATATACTCAATGACTATGGCCCAATCTCTACAAATTCCTTACAACTAAGGCAAAACTTGTTACAGAAATACTGACATTTAAGTGCGTTCTGAAGGACTAAACTCTAAGAAATGTAATCTTAATATAATATACCACTTTCTTTTTTGCAGCCATTTCCCTCTTTTCCACCTTTCATTTAAAAATCTGAGCTCTGTCTCAAAATGTTTGTTTTGAGATTTAGTGCAATATAAGAAATCTCAGCTCTTTCCTTTTATTAGTTATGTAAATTTAAAGAATGGAAGGTAGCTGGGGGAAAAGGAAATTGTAACTAAAACCAGACACACAGAAATGGGAAAAGATTATACCTTATGTAAAGGGCCTTTTAAATTTTATGCATATACGTATTATAAATTTATTTGAATTTAAAAAGTCACAATTTTTTTACTGTACTACTGTCTCAGTAATCAGTAGTAATCAGATATTACCATATATTCTGACAATGAGGTTTGTGTTGGTATAAAGTATGGTATGGCCTGCATTTGTATGGTATAATCTCATCTCTAGGCAATGAGGATTTATGTTTATTCAGATGATGAAATACATACCACTGAGTTCAAAGTATCATTAGTATAGTTGAGCCTAAAATAACATTTCAGGTGAATTTTAACTTTCTCTCTCTCTCTCTTTTTTTTTTTTTTTTTTTAATTTTTAGCCTTCATTTTATAATTTACTCTCTACAGTAGTCAAAGCACTTTGTAATCTAACATACTTGTTTAATGTATTGGCACTTTTTTGAGTGAGACAGTAAAATTGAAAAACTTTTAAGTGACTAGTCTTCATATGGAAAATTATGATTTTTTTAAATTATCCTTCTCTGGTGGTAAAAATGACTAGAAAATATTTACTGTTCTTGAAAGTACAATTTTACAGACTGAGTATTCTACAACCTCTGGCATCAAAGACTTTGTGCCGTTAGGTCAAAGTTGTGTGGTTTCTTAAGTACCTTTTTTTGTAACGCTGTCTCTTTTTAAAAAGAGGGTAAAAAAAGGATGACAATGAAGATTTTTGAAAACCATTTATCAAGCTACAACAAGGCCCCTGGTGTGTCAAACAAGAGAGAAATCATGGAGGTAACTTCTGCCCCACTAGTCCCAAATCCAAAATCTTCTTTGCAAACAGAGCCTTTCATTAGGTGCAACTGGATCATAAAGTAACAAGTTTTGTCCTAGAATTTAGCCTGAAGCCTATTTTGGCCAGCTTAACTCTGTTGTATTCAGTGACGGGCTTGGATTAACCCCTAAGAAACTCTGTATTGTTTCTCTTCATTACATTTATCCCTGTCTCTCCTATTATCTCCTCTTTTCATCAGACAAAATGGTACAAAGTTTAATCCATGATAAGCTTTTTCAGTTTGAGGTATCTGTTTGGGCTTTATTATTGACAGTTGTTTCCCCTTTTAATGCAAACAGCCCATCTAAATAACCAAGTCAATTTGTTAACCTGAAGCATGGAGCAAGCAATGAGCAATACCACAGCAGTCTTATTAGTTTTATACTAACTAGAGACAAAGATGTCAGAGAAAGGACTGAATTAATTGCCTCTTTATTATAACTATGAGCAAATTGAAAACAGGTATTAATATATGGGCCTTCTAACAAATCCACAGATTTGGAGAAAATCTGTCCATTGTATCAGTACTGCCCAATATTTAATATACTGTAATCTTGCAGAATGGGATATAAACATACTATGAGTATAAAATCAAGTGGTATCACAGCTGATTGCATCAATAACATGACTGTATTCTCTGCTGGGTTACAGTTTCTTTTCAGACAGCTATGTCAGACACATGGTCCCTGATGTAACTGGGTGTTGACTAGACAACATTCTAAATACAGTGAACCTAAAAATGCATGATGTTGAAAGGGAGGAGGGATTTTTAAAAAAAAAAAAATATTTTTTTTTAGAAAAATGATGGAGAAAGAAATGAGTCCTATCTTTAGCCAGTGTGGCATAGCACCACTGAAATGAAACTATTATGCATTAATCAATGCTAATTAATCAGTGTAGATATGCTGATTGACAGCAGCTGGGGATCTGGCCCAATATTTCTGCCATTGTGTGATGTCGTGATTTGATTTACTAGCTGAACCAACACTCATTCATTGACCAGCAAAGATCCAAAGAAGCTTCCTTGGCCTCATTACATAAGTCCTGCTGAGGTCCCTACAAAACAGGAGTGTGTTCTTCATGGGATGGGGTCAACACTGAACACAGATAATCCTGTCAAGACTTTGTTAAGATGTTTTCAAAAACTAAAACTAGGCATGGTAACTCAGCAGATTAGCCCCTGGCCTTTCACCTCTGAGGCAAGCAAGCATGGTCTTGAGGGATAAGACATAGTTTTTATAGTGCAAGTATTAGCAGATCCTAAACTGTTTGATAATAGCTGTTTCCAGCTGTCTAATTCTTGCATCATATGCATACTATACGTGAACGTATTACCAGGCCTTGCTTGGATGTATTCACTCTTCCTTCTCCTTCTCACCACCTTTCATGATCACTGAAAGTTATCACAGGGGTCTCTAACATAGCTGGTTGGGAAACTTTATTTCCTGCCACAAATACTGATTTTTTTTTCTGTTTTTGTCTAATTTTTTTCTATGAAAACTTTTCAAGTTTTCACCAAAAAAATTGGAATTCTGAAAAATGATTATTTTTATGTTTAGCTTTTCGATTTTTTTTCAATAAAATCCCAAAATGTTCAATGAAAACAGAACTTTGAGTGAAAAATATGCATTTGATCCAAAAGCCATGTTCCATAAAAATATTTTGACAAACTTTTTGACTAGCCCTAGTCATCATTTTGAAGATATTTAAATAAATACAATTATATTTTTGTCGTCTAATACAGCAATATAATTTATTTCTTTTATGTTTCTTTGTGGAAGAAACAAAGCCTTACAATCAGTTTAATAGCAGAATGTGTCTTCTAGTTATGGGCTAAGGGCTAGATTCACAAAAGGACTTAGGCACCTAACTGCCACTTCAAGCACCTAAACCCAAGAATCAGGCCCCACTGGGATTCATAAAGCTCCATGCTCAGCTGCTGCCAACCCCTGTAGGTGCCTAAACCAAGCGCCTACATTATTTTCAGTGAAAGTTCTGGAAGCACCTGTTTCTGCCCGTGAGCATGTGCACTGCAGCTGGACACCTCAGCCCCAGAGATGCATAAATGGAGATAGGTGTCCCTCCACCTCATTTGGGTGGGGCCTGATCTAGTAAGCATGCCTACTGATGAGCTTGAACAAAATGGCTGGGGTGGTGGGGAAACACCATCTCCCTCTTAACTAATTTTAGCCCAGTGGTTAGGGTACTCACCTGGTATGTAGGAGACCTTTGGTTCAAGTCCCTTCTCCACATGAAGGAGAGAAGGGATTTGAACAGGGCTCTTCCACCTCTTAGGTGAATGCTTTGGCCATTAGCTATGGAATATTCTGATGAGGGGCTCCCTCAGTCTCTCTTGTTGCTCTTACACTGGGGATAACTAATTTTTAAAAGGCCATTGGAACAGGGGGACTGGATACTGGGTCTCCCACCTGAGTGCTCTAACCACGAGATTAGGGTCATTCTCATACTCATTCCCTTTCTCTGGCCCAATGATTCTTTTGTTATTTATCCACAACAGAGCAGGTTCAATGGGAGAGCCTGAGGGAGCACCCAATGGTTAGAGCACTTACCTAAGATGTGGTAGATCCCTGTTCTAGGGGTGGGGGACTTGAACTAGTGGTTTCCCACATCCCAGGTGAGTACCCTAACCACTGGGCTGAAAGTTATGAGTGTTCCCTTTGTCCTCCCACCCCCAGCTAAAATGGTGTATACGCCTAATGCCAGAGAGGGTTTGCAGCTGATAAGCCCAAACAGAGGGAGGTGCCTCCCATGTAGACAGGTTTTAGGCACGTATCTCTGAGTGGTTTTGCATCTCCCATTGGCTATTTTAGGTGAGAATGTGCCTAACATGATGGCTTTTGTGAATCCCATTCTGAGGTGCCTATCTCATCCCATTCAATGTACGGGGAGCCTAGGGGCCTCACCCAGGCTTTGTGAATCTCACAGATTTTCTAGGCACCTAGAATTTAGATGTGGCAGTTCTCAGTGTCATCGTGCCCAAATTTCTTTGTGAATCTAGCCCTATCTCCACAGCTCTCTAGGAGATGGACTACATTAATTAATGGGTCTTTTTTTCTGAGTAACTTCAATTATTTCCAGTCTTCTCCACAAAGTGCTAGTTCTCTCCAACCTGGTATTATTCCTGCTCCCAGGTATCTGACAACCTAAATGCAAACAGAGCATAGAATGAAGATTGTGCATTATAGGTACACTTATGTTAACACACATGCATTAAATGTATGTTCTCTTTATATATGTTAGTCCTCCAGGTATAAGGTCAGTCAGCAAGTTTCTCATACACATCATGACATAGGTGGGTTTTCAAGAAGAACTTAGATGATGATGATGATGATGATGGTGATAGTGGCCTTGCAGATGATCTCAGGAAGGATATTTGTGGGAAGCATAGACAGAGGTGCAAGGTGTTTGTTTGCTAAGCAGACAAATGGGCAGATGAGGCTGGCATCATTGGCAGAGGGACATGGAAAGTGATAAAGATGGATCAGTAGGTGTTCAGGGCACACACAGAGAAAAGTTGGATAAAAACATAAAGTACTTGCTCAATGGTTCCAATACTACATTACTTTATTTCTTAGAATTCAGAAGGATAACCCACAAGAACCCAAAAAACAGAGCGAGACAAAGCAGGCTGCTCTCTAAAACAGAGAGGCACAACTGATCCCGTCTTACTGTAGGCTGGCTGACTCTAAAACTCTGGCTGCTAGGCTCAGAACACACACTTCCCTATAGAGCTTCCTAGCCTGCAAGCAGGCCAGGAAACCCCCCTGAAATGTCAAGTGATAGCTTATAGTTTTAACAGAGTTTTTAATACACCACAATAGGGAGAAGTACAGTTGTGCAGAGCTTTGAAAGTGAAATCAAGACACTTGAATTTGATGTGGTGGATGAGGAAAAGTCATCCTGGAGATTCAAAAAACGGGGTACATGGTCCAAGTGACGGGCAATGAGGGCGATCTTAGAAACAGCAATTCTGTATGGACTGGATTTTATAGGTGTCAGGGAGGACAGAGAAGAGGATGTGACAGTAGTCAAGGTGGGAGATGAGGGCCTGGATGAGATTGTTCATGGTGGGGATAGAGGATGGCTACCCATTCTCCTGTCTCTTTTGATGTTAGCTACAAAGGAATACACCAAACATGCAACCTTAAGAAGTCATCTCAAAGCAATGTATTTGCTTAAATGATATGTAACTCTGAACTTGCAGTAACATAAACATTGCACTACTGCTGTGGTCTGGAGTTTTTCAGGGTTATACTAATCAGCTTGATACTATAGCTTTTCTGGACCAGTCCAACTTCTGATTTTATTGAAAAATCTGTTTTTTAAACACCTGTGACCAATATTTCAAATCATAATCCCAATCATCAGCTCAGAAAAATATTGATTGATTAATTTTATTTTTGGTAGCAGAGTCTTTCCAAAGCCATTGTTCCAATGGTAATGGTAACTTTATTAGGCATTCAGGGCTGTATCCTCCAAGGTGCTGCTAAGCACTCTGACCCTGACCTGGCAAAGCATTTACACATGTGCTTAACTATAAGTATTCAAATAGCTACGCTGACTTCAGTAGGTCTATGCAATGGCTTGAAATTAAGCACAGGCTTAAGGGCTTTGCTGGCCTGGGGCCAGAGTTCTCCAGAAATCACAGGATCAAGCCCTCAGACATATGATGAAAAACATGGTATAAAAGGTTAGATACACAGATATGAGACTTCTTTCTCTACAGCCACTGCCTAAGAGGCCCATCACCTTGCTGTCCATTCCAGGTGTTCTGCTGGCACGCTTGGAGCCCCTGCTATATCGGAAGCGTCACCCCCAACAGTCAGGCTTTACGAGGAACAGGTCCATGTTAGATGCCATTTTGGCCCTCTGGTTGTTGTTGGAAATACACTATGAGTTCAGGAAGCCCCTGCACATAGTGTACATCGATATTAAGGCTGTGTTTGATTCAGTTGACCATGTCGTGCTATGGAAGGCCTCAAAGCGCATAGGCATCCCTACCCCTCTGCCGGACTTGATTAGATAACTGCATAATGGAACCCCTGCCCATGTACATCTGGGGAATCGGATGTCAGCATCTCTTAAATCAGTATGAGGTGTCAGGCAGGGCTGCATCTTGGCCTGTGCACTCTTTTGTAGGGCAATGGATTTCATAATGCAGCATTCTGTCAGGTCCATAGGCATTAAGATTGGTGATCTCTTGACGATGCCGTTGTTCTAGTACAAAGCCCTAACAGGTTTCAAGAGGCACTCCAGCAAATGGAGGAGGAGTTGGCTAAGATTGGCCTCCATGTTTCGTGGTCAAAGACAAAGCTGCAAAATCAAGGACCAGGTCCACCCGCGACTCCAATCTCAGACTGGGTAAAGTTGAAGGCTTTCCACACAAAATGTCAATGCCATATATTGGGCATGAAGTGGAATGACTGCATCTGTAATTCAAATGTTTACAGTTACTCCGGTCTACAGACTACTGGGGTCATTGTCTGCAGACAGTGCCTTACGCTTTTCAGACTTGTCACGAGAATGCCACAAGAAATTCCAGAGAACGCCATTCTTTGGGTGGCTTATAACGTCCAGGATAAAATCCCACCAACCGAGGGGTGGAGGCGGACCCCCTATTACATGGGTTCATCAAGTCTGCTCTGATGTTGGACTCTTGGCTGTCAAGCCCTTGAAGCTGCGCAGGAACAGACCAAATGGTGAACGATCGCTACAGCCGACTGTTCGGCTAAGCGTTGAAGAAGACTGCCTAACATCACCAAATACTCACACCCTTCTGAATTTAAACTTTGGTGTTTACATCTGGAAAAAACACTCATAAATATCCCAAAAGACTAAACTCATCATTTCTGTGTGTGGAACTTTCCGGTCAGTGGGGAGTTCTGCTAAAAACTGCTGACACTCTGTGGCATGTATGTAGGATTTGGCAGAAGGGTGACAAAATTTTTGGAAACTTATGTTCAGCCTCCCCCAGAAATTAGGGGTCTAAGAAGCTGAATACTTCCTCTGAGGGTGCTGAGTGTCCTCAACTCCCATTGAAGTTAGTTGCTTAAGAAAGATTAACTTTAACTAAATGATTAATGAAATCATATCCGTAAGATATTTATTTAAAATATCTGAAGGGGAAACATTGGGAGACTTAAAGAGGGTTAAAATCAATTTTAAAAGTTGCTAAAATAAAGATTAATATTGCCTAATGGAGATGGTGATTAGTGCATTTTTTAAAATTAATTTTACTAATATTTTCAGAAACTCTTCATCATCTTGACACCTATACCTTCATCAGACTATAAAATGGTACAACTAAATAGGTAAGGGAGTATGTCACCAACTTGCTCATACAGATGAGTACCACCAAAAGCTGTGCTTTTACAACAAAAGGATGACTATTATTTAATGACAGTTGAATCCATGCAATTTCCAGCTGGTGCACCTGTGGTCAGTGCGTCATTCATCTATAAAAAGAAATTTTCTCCCCATGCTGACTGATTTTTGCTTTCAACTGTATTCTTACCTATATATACCGGCTCCAGCCCCTGTGTAAGTTTTCCCAATTATTTACATGTGGTAAAGTAGCAGAAACAATACAACCCAGCCTTATCTATCATTCACTTCCCCCTCCATCAAGAAAACTGACTCAAAGAGCAGGTCTGCAGTTGATTTTTTTTATAAACTGTACCTACAATCAGAATGAAAAATAATGCCCTCTGATAAGAACTGCAGTTATTTCCACATGAAAAACATATCACTGTCTTGCTCCTGTTAAAATTGAAAAGTATATTTGTTTTGCAGCTCATCATTCAACAGTTTTACAGACATTATTAGTGAGATGCTCATGATGGACTTATATCTTGATAGCTGGATTTGATGCAGACAGAATCCTGTAGGGCATGTTGCTACTTTTGTAGTGAGATAGTGGGTACTTATCTCTAGCATGCAGTTCTGACCTTTATTTTAGATAGAGTTTTAGATTTACAATAAGTATAAATAACAGACCATCCAGTAGCAACTTCATGCTTATTAAACATCAGTGATGTTTCATACAGTCCAGTGATGGGCATAGGGATAAAAGAGTTTGTTCTCCATTTGACTTGTAACAAAAGCAGAGAAATGCCAGGATCAGTGAGAGAGCAGTAAATTGTTTGAATTGTAGCTTTATTAAAAGATTTGCAGCCTGTGGCAATCTCAGGATTACTATTCTTTTTAAATAATTTGGGCTCATATATGTTGGAAAACGTCTTATGATATATGAACAGAAATAACCCACACAGTGAAGATTGCTTATTGAGAAAGTTATTACAGAAACAACTCCAATGTCATAAAGCCTGCAGAGAAGTGTGACACCCTATGAGCACAGGACTATCCTGCTATTAGTTTAATACAGCATATAAACCAACCACATATTTACAACGGAGTAGTCCTAGGATATTTACACCATTATGAGCTAGATTGTGTTTTGGCTTATGCAAGCCAAGCAGGTCAGGGAAGGGGGTAAGGAAGCTCTCATGTCTTGCATGGCCCACATGAAGAGACCCAGAATCACATTGTCTGTGCCTTGTATATATTGCTGCAGTTACATATTTTAAATTTATGCATACAATACATAGCTTTAAAAATTACATATATATGTATACACATACACAATTTGATTTGACACAAATCATGATCTGATTATTCAGGTAAAACTAATTGCTATGATTTTGCAATTCTTTCCTAGTTATATTTCCTTAGCATGCAAGCCTGAGATGAAAATTGCTTTAATGACATTAAGGCCTGGTTTATACACAGATTATTCATGTGAGTGTTGATTTGTTCGTGCTTAAGCATAAATCCTGGAAGCACATTTATTTTACTCTGTGGATATCAGTAGTTAAAGGGAATAACCACAGATTGGAGCTATTTGACCACTGACCAACGTAAAATAGTGTAGATTCTTGTACAGGGAAAGCTTCTTATATCTAGCATTGCCAAAACCTCCACCTGACATCGGAATGTCCCCCAATTAGTACTTTTCTTGTATTCTTACACTCAACTTCCACTTGTCTTTCAGCTACCTCAGCCCAACCCCACTGGCCCATGGGGAACCCCTATTCAGATGGGTCAAAATTCACATCTGTTCAAAGGGTATTACAAGGCCTAACTACAACGTAAACCTTATTTTGACTGTCAGGATTAGGCCATGCCATCCTGTTCCTGTCTATTCCCGTTCTCACTCCCTTGTGAAACAATTTGGCCAAAATGAGAGCTGAGCACTAATCATGGAAGCTTTCCTTGCTCCATTTAACACATGACTGTTCCCCTGATAGAGGCTCACATCCCCATATGCTTCAGGCTCTGACCATATGTTTCAGAGGAAGCAGAGAGTGCTGATGACTGGATGGAATGATAGAGGTGAACTGTCAGCTTACAAGTGTGGAGCACTCAGACTCTACAAACAGGACTGTAGAGGAGTCAGAGATGTGGGAGGGAGGAATTAACCTGTTCAGAGAAGACAAGGAAGAAAGCGGGGGAAGGTGATGTAAATTGGGAAAAGGAAAAAGAAAGCCAACCTATCTTTACCCAATCTGAACAATCTCCTTCCAGCACTGTGCAAATCTGCCTGAAGCCTCTGGATGGAATTTGACAGCTCTGTATATCTGCCAAGACAGATGGAAAGCATCTGATGCAGAATTCTAAAGACTTTAGCAAGCTGATTATTACTTATTAAAATTTATAAATAAAATGTAAGAACAAGCCCAGCTAATTATGAGTGCTACTAATTTAGGCTCTGATCCTGCCAGAGGTGGTGGACAGCCCGGTGAATCCATACTCCCATCACCAGGAAGCAGTTAAACATTGATCACTCTAATATTTCAGTAGATAAGAGCCCTCAGACTCAGGACTGTTTGTTTCTGTGGGAACAGCTCTGTCTGGAGGGAACAAGCACCAAGTAATCTTTGGCTAAGTTTTGGACAGTTTCTCTCATTGAGATCCTGATGGATAGGGGAAGCACAGGGCAGCTACCTGTGAGCTACACCCACACCACTCTTGGTTAGTAAAGTCAAGTGGAGAAGTATTGGGTCCATTATTAACAAAGGTACCTTGAAGGTAGGGTACCAGCTTTTCTCGGATTAATGCTCATAAAGCCAGTTCTCAGGCAAGCATATTGCCCTAAATTACTTGGGTGAGATTTAATAAGAAGATTGTAGCGAGGCAAATCTAGCAGTACGAGGAGTACTCAGCTTTCTTAGCACCCTATCAGTCAGGGCTGGGAATGATAGGGAGACGGTGATGGTAAAAAGGCCAGGTATCCCTGCTGCTTATTTTAGATTTATTGGCTGCCTTTGGTGCCATTGACCACAAGATTTTGTTCTTGACAGCCGAACCTGGGAGATGTGGATGGGATCACTCCAGTCGCTCTAATCCTTCCTTTCAGAGAGATCTCAGAGGAGAGTTGATGCTTACTTGTCCTAGGTGAGTCTATCTTATAACAAATATATCAAAATATTAATTTTGGAATGTCTTTGTGCACCTTTGCCCTTTAATAAACTGAAAAGTTAATTAAAAAGAACAATGACTTTACCTTTTGTTTAAAAAGCCTACTTTGTCTTAATAGAGATCCCAAATTGTCTCAAATCCCAAATGATTGTCCAGAGATTTCCTTTTATCGTTAGCACATACGACATGAACAATGGCTTCCATGTCCAGAAAAGTAACGCCTATTTTGTTTAGATTATATTTGATGTATTTTTATAATGCAACATCTCTCTTCTCATTATTCTTTAGGGACTACAATCTGGAGCTGCCCCCGTACAAGCCAGGCACTGTAGCTGCAAGCTGCTCTGCAACTCTTGAATGGGGACAGCCCCTCCAGCACAGACACGTGGGCCACGTTTTTCAAATGTGGGTGCACAATTTAGGTAACTAAATCCACATTTAGTCATTGAAATAATTGGTGTGGTTTTCAGAGGTGCTGAGTGTCTGCAACCCCCAGTGAACTCTTTGGCAGTTGTGGGTTCTCAATCCAAGTCCCACTGAAGTCGGTGGGAGGCTTTCCATTGACTTCAATGGGATCTGGATCAGGCCCTAAATGAGCCCTGAACTGTATGTGTACTGCAGACTGAAGAGGCTATTTACTATATGAACTTACTTAGGGCATGTTTACACTGTCCAACAGTTCGGACTAAGGGGGCATGAATAGCAGTGTGCACCACAGTGCTGCGCTGTAATTCCCCTGTGCAGACGTTGTGGACCTTTAAATTGGCACCCACACCCAGGAGTTATAGCGAAGCATTTTTGTGCACACTGCTCACCATACCCCCTTAGTCTGAACGGTGAGGCAGTGTAGATATTATGTGATGGGGGGTGCACCCCACACTAGCCATGATAGGGCTAACGAGGTTACCTGGAATCACCCAAGAGACTGAGGGCCAGGGTTAACTGACAATGAAACCCATCTGGGGAAGGTTTCAGAGTAGCAGCCGTGTTAGTCTGTATTTGCAAAAAGAAAAGGAGGACTTGTGGTACCTTAGAGACTAACAAATTTATTTGAGCATAAGCTTTCGTGAGCTACAGCTCACTTCATCTGGGGAAGGGGTTGGTCCAGCAATATAAAGCCATGAGGTTGAAAGCAGACAGTAGTCCTGTTGGACATTGTAAGCCCAGAAAGGGTGGACTAATTGGTGACCTGGCTGGAGGGCCAAGTTACCAGAAGGAAGATTATTGCAGTTAGAGCAATGAGCAGTAAAGGGGCACCCAAGGCAAAGAGCACTAATTCCCAGCCCTAAGGGGAGACATGAGCGGTGAGTGGCAACCCCGTTACACATACCCTTAGATTTTAATTTGAAGAGCTGCTAGAATGAGGATCAAGATTTGCAAAAAGTGACTAGTGACATTGGTTGCCTCATTTTCAAGTGCCTATCTTGAGATAACTGAAAAGAGCCTGATTTAGGTAAAGCACTGAGCTCCAACTCTCTGGCCAAGATGGGGTTTTGGAATTTGTACACAGTACAGAAACCTTCTCTCTCTCTTAGCCTCCTGAGTGAATTTTTTACTTCCTGTCTTTTAAGCCATATTTTCTTAGTTTTTACTTTTTTTCTTTATAGGACTTTTATCTGTTTTGCATATTAATATTATTTCTTCCTTGTATGCCCATCTGTCCACCCATCTGTTTATTTTAGCTACATTTCCTTTCACCCTGTTGGCACTTGTATATCCTCACCCCACCCCAAGCATGAATCCTTCAAAAAGATTTATAAGATGGACCATAATAAATATCTTCCAAACAGTCTTAGAAAAGGTTTAGATTCCTGTATTTTTGTGATTCACTTGATATAAAAATATTTGGAATTTTTAAAAGTATAATGCCAACTCTATAACTCTTTTTAGGCTTATGGGTGAGAGTTTCAAAAGGAGATTCAGTTAGACTTGTACTCTTAAATAACATAGGCACTTATAAGAATTCCACCCTGATATCCTATGGGGGAAAATCATAACTTTTTATTTAAAGGTCTGCCTTACTTTTTTTCATTAGATTCTTGGTAAATAAGAAATTAAGTCCTACCTAAAGTGCTACCGACGTATATAATTCAGACACTTGCATTGCCAGGGCAACAGCTTCTGTGACATCAAGATGTGGTGTCAACATGTATGTAATGTATAGATTCCCAACTTTAGTAAGGTTCTTCATAAAGTGAGGACCCAATGCTTAACTCCATAATCTGGCAAAACTCCAAGTGAAGTCAATCGGAATTTTGATTTGGTAAAGAATACAGAATTCAGCACACTATTTTTGTACAGTAGTTGACAATGACTAAAAGGTTAATCAGCAATCAACAGTTGCTACCACTATCCAGCCCTTCAAGTTAGTCTGATGATTAAATGCTTCTATTTCATATTTCACTGGGGAAGCGTGTAGTCACAACTCAACAGACTATTGATTTTGGTGTTTGAGAAGCTTAGAGGCAGACTGTATTTTGATTGGGTCGCTCAATCTCTCGTTAACAGGCCAAATTCTGCTCTCATTTACCGTGAACTGAGTGGGTTTCCCTGAGTGCCACACAACAGAATTTGGCTCAATAATTGTTGTTCTTCTGATTTACCTCTACACTCCTGACTACTGTAAATTCAAATGTTAACATTTTGCTAGTACATGGACCACAGTTAAAGCTGTGATGGAAAAAAGTTTCTTATGTAAAGTAAAACAGGCACATTTTGACTTTTTCACTAAAAGTTGGACAAAAGTGATACTTGGCTCAATGTATAGCTTTTCTGTAAATATAAAGGGACAAAATTTCCCTTTAATGCATGGGGATAACTGAGGGCAGAATTTGTCCTCAGAAAAGCTATTTATAAAACTTCCACGTAAGCAACGTAAATAATGTTTTCAAAAGGAACTTTTTCCCCCGTAAGAGAGCATATAGCTTTTGCATTACAGTGAAAGGAGGCATAAAAATTAAAGAAGTTGGTGTATGGAGTGTAATTTCTTTGCTCCCATTTCAGTAAGTTAATTTTGTCTTTTCTTTTGATAATTATTAGAATAATGGAGTGCAACGGCTACCTTCCTAATTCTTGCCTCTTGCTCAGAGTGAAGAGTTGTTATAAACATGGTTGAATTATGCTTCTCCATTTACAACAGTGCTTAGGTTTCTCTAGTTATATTACTTGCCTCAATTTATACTTTTATATTTAAATGAGATTATATTATTTATTAAGAGATGGGACAGAGCCTCAAAATTTGGATCCAGATTTTGAACGTTCTGAAATCTAATTTGGATTCAGAGTTTTGGTGTAAGATGATGAAGGAAACCATGCAATGTAGGTAAGAATCCAAAATTTTAAGATTTGTTTGTTCAGACCCACTAAAAGTGAAAAAATATCTACATATTTTCTTGAGGATGGATTCATTATTAAAGCTTCACTATTAAACAAAATATTGCACTGGGGAATGTTTGTGAAATTTCATAGCATTTTTTGGTTTTACCAGTCAATAAAAAGTTTGAAGTAAAATAAGTACTTTTGCTCAACTGTATATATTTTAATCTGAAATATTCCCAGCACATATAAAAATGGATACAGATTTGCGCTATGAATTACTGTGAGTGATTATTTCATTAACTTTTGTATGTCTCATTATTTTGGCAAGTTTTCTAAGCATGGTTACAAATTTTTACCAAAGAAGCTCAATCTATTAAACTCAACAAAGAGAAGGTTAAGCAGTGACTTAATTACACTTTATAAGTACCTACACAGGAAACAAATATTTAATAATGGGCTCTTCAGTCTAGCAAAGAAAGGTATAACATGATCCAATGTCTGGAAGTTGAAGCTAGAAAAATTCAGACTGGAAATAAGACATACATTTTTAATGGTGACATTAATTAATCATTGGAACAATTTACCAAGGGTCATAGTAGATTCTCCATCACTGAAAATTTTTAAATCAAGATTAGCTATTTTTCTAAAATATGTGCTTTAGGAATTCTTTTGGGGGGAGTTCTATGGCCTGTGTGATACAGGAGGCCACACTAGATGATCACAGTGGTCCCTTATGGCCTTAGAATCTATGGATCTACTACACTATGTATACCCAAGTCAGATCTTTTGCTTCTGGGGACATATCCTAGCATATCCCAGGATTCCTAGCACCCTCACTGGCAGTAGTCACTCTAAACCTTTGTTCAAGGTGTATTGTGAGAAAACTTGACAACAATCAAAGTTGTCTTAGCCCATAAACACATGCAGCTGGGACGTTTCTGGGGCACATGCTCCCAGCAACTGGACCCAGCAACATGGATACAGCACCAATGGAACAACTTGTACAGCTCACACTTTCAGTCCTATTTCAGGAGACAGACTGAGCATCCCTGAGGTGCTGGTGGGAGTTATCAGTGGTTTTTATCCTACTGAAGGCGCCTCTTGGAGGGTGATATAGACTTGGCAGATGCCACCCAGTTGATGTGGCTTGTACCTGTTGCCATAAACACAGATTATCCAGATGTAGACTGGTGCTTGTGGATCAGGGCCATGAGCACAGACCGGAGGGTCACATCATCATGCAGACCTGGAACGAGCAGCAGTTGCTCTAGAAATTTTTCACGAAGAAGCCAACGTCCCTGGAGCTTTGTGAGCAGCTTGCCTTGACCCTCCAGTGTCAAGACACATAAGTAAGATGGTCATGCCGGTCCAGATGTGGGTGCTACCACCATCTGGAAGCTGGCTACCCTGGACTGCTACAGGTCAGTGGCTAACCAATTTGGTGTTGGCAAGCCCACTGTTGGTCTGCAGTGGTGGTGGTTTGTGAGGTGATCTGGACTGTGATTTACCCAAAGGTGGTGGGCATAAACAGTGTCCCTGAAATAATTGCTGGTTATGAGAAAATTGGCTTCCCAAACTGTGCTGAGGCCATTGATGGGACTTAGGTTCCCATAGTTTGCCCACTGCAAGGAGTACATGAGTACATAAACAACAAAGGGTACCACTCCATTGTTATGCAGGCCGTACAACAGGAGCAGATTCAAAATAATGTGGGATGCCAGGTTTTCTGGAGATCAGGACTTTATCTTCAGGTATGAGCAGGGACATTATTTCCACCAAATTGCGGTGTTATAAATGGAGTCACTCTCCCTACTGTTGTTCTAAGGGACCCCGCATACTCTCTGTTGCCAGGGCTTATGAAACTGTACCATTATGTCAGAGGGCCTGACAAAAGAATGCTCAACTGCACACTCCGTAGTGGTAGGTTGGCAGTAGAATATTCATTTGGCAGATTGAAATCCCGATGGTGTAAAGAGCCGTTTGGATGCCAGTGTCATTGATGCCATCTGCATTATTTGTGCTGTGCACAGCAGACATGTCTGCAAGAACAATTTTGCCATTTTGACTCAAGACACTGCTGGACTTCTAGACAGATACACAGCCAGAAAGTGTACTGGGGGAAGGATCCACACTTGCAACAAAAATCAGAGCTACTTTGTGTGCCCATATGAGTTTCCATGGACATATGGGTGAGGGGGAATAAAATAAGGTATATGTATGTGCATAGAAATATGAACGAATCAGGAATGAAATATTATTTATATTATGCACTTTGTATATTCCGGTCCTGTACCTCATGAAACAATTTATCATTCACTACAATGGTATGTTGGAACATTTTTATTCAGTTTGTAATAACTGGACATGTACTTAAGCTATGTGTTTAAGTGTCTGATGTTTTTAAGTGAATGGACCTTTTTATGTATGTTATTTAAACCTGTTACGTACTTCAAAGCCCAGTTTATGGATTACTGTGATGAAGTTCCTCAAAAGTAAATGTAAGAAACAGTGGTAATGACAACTTGTGTTCATGTGGAATGCTTTATTTACAAACAATCATGCAATGTTAAAAATCTGAGAGGCCGATGAGCTGCCAGCAAAACTTACAACACAACAAACAAAAACAGTGCAAAACTCAGGGAACAATGAATATGAGGAAATGAAATGCACAAGGGTGAAAAACACTGAAACTCTGTGCCATGCAATAACTAACTCTTTCTGGGTGTCCGCTGTATCTGCATTCTCCTTGGCCCTTCCAACTCATTTTGTGCACAGGCTGCTGCTTCTGTGGAATGGAGGACTGCAGGGGGTACATATGGTGATTTCAATCACTGTTCATTCCTTCAGACATAGACCACCCTACTCCAATTTTGCCCAAAGAGTGCATGGTAGCCAGAGCTGGCTCCTGCAGTTTTGTTGCAGTGAGTGCAAGCATCCTCTTAAACAATTCTTTCTGCTGCACTCTATTTTCCTCTTTCAACTTGCATTCCTGCTCCAAAAAGTGCACTGCCGATCTCTTCATGCTGTCCAGCCTCTCTCTCTCTCTCGCCATCTATCTTGCATTTTTCTCTCCTGTATTCCAGCTGCTGGTTGGTCTTCTGTAGGATCTCACCCATTAATTCATCTTGGCCTCACTTCCCCCTTGACCACTGCATCACAGTTTATCCCCCCTGGCTTCTGGTTGCCTTTGTGTGCCCAGCGGAGGTGAAGGGCCTGCCAAGGCATAAGAAAGAACACATTGTCTGAGCATGAGAAAGCCATTACATTGCAGCTGCTGCACAGGAAGGGGCTGCAGCAACTCAAGGCCAACAGATGCCACCTTTTATCATTGGGTTTTATTTTTCTCCGCACCACAGACATTTCTTGCCACAGACAGTCCTGTGAACTCTAGTCATCAGTCGTCATGATAAAATGCACTTTCCAAATTCAATTTAAATTATGGATAAATCCCCACCATTTCCCCCTGGGCTTGTGTGGAGTGGGTTCCACTCACTATGTTCTAGTACCTACGGGTTGACTGTCATTTTAGTCAGGACAATTACTGGAGAACGTTATAGTTTTGGAGATTCTGACTGACAGCGGGACCTTCTGTTCCAAGCCACTGGAAGCCATCCATTATTCTATGCTAAAGAGCTTGTTAGGCATTTGATAACAACCAGCACATCTTTGAATGGAGGGGGGCTTGTGAGCTACAGAGGCGGACCTAATAAGTATGCCCTGCCCTGAAATTTAACCAACCTCCTGAATGCCCTTCTTCGTGAGAAGTACACAAGTAGAACTAGCCAGGTGTAAATTAAAATCTGTGGGAAAATCAACATGGTGCTGCTTTGGGTTGGAGACCTATTTCAGCCTTCTTGAAAGCATTTTGCCTTCATTCATTCCCATGGACTGCATACAAACCCTGGGACACTTTGTGCTCATAACATGGGACCTGTGGACAACATATACCCACATCCCCTTGTTTGGAGTACTCTAACAGGAGGCTTGGGATGGTCCAGCAGGACCTGTTCATACAGTGTGGCATGCTAGCAGGGAAGGCAATGTAAGGCTCTGTTTTTATTGCTTCAATGATCTTTGTAATATTCTAGTCAAAATTTCATGGAAACTGCTTGTTTAACTTCCCTGTATCCATTTTGAATTCTATGTGGTGGGGGTGGGGAAAAGGGTGGCAGAGCACTGATGTTAGTTCTGCCATTAATGGAAATACACTATAACTGCTGGGTTATAATAACAATTTCATTGGGTCATAAGCGGGAAATCGCTCCCATTCATATATTAACAACAAATGAGGATGCAGAAACATAGTGGGCCATGGATCAGGCTCTGGTGCTACTTTTGCCTCATCTGCTTCTGCTGACAATTCTTCTGTGGGATGCTCCCCAGTGCCACTCTCAAATAGCTCTTCTGAGTAGGGTCGCAGGATGTGCTGTAGCCTCCTCAGGGACCATCATAGGTGTCGGGACTAGGGTGTGGGCAGTTGGGAAGAATGGTTAGAAACAGGAGCCTGAAACCAGAGTTGGGTCAGAGTCAGGTGCCAAACCAAGGGTTGGAGACCGGGGTAGGACATAGACATGGGGACCTGGAGCGAGGCTGGAAACCAGGCACTGGGAACAGTCAGGGGTCTGGGATAAGTAGGATAGGAACAGACGTGAAGACAAGGCTCAGGAGTCAGGCAATTAAGCAGGGTCTATAGAAGCAGCCAGCCAAGGATTCCTCTAATTGCTCAGACCACTTCCTGTGCCTCTTTCTGTTTAAGTACAGCTTCCCAGCCAGCCGGTGGGGCTGGACATCTCCCACAATCAGGAGCTTCTTGGGTGGGCCCATTTGTGAGCTAGAGCTTTACTGGCTCCCTTCTCCAGTTATTCAGGTGAGCTGCTGGGTAGTGGCTGTAGTCTGAGCACAGCCTGAGGACCTATGGGCTTAGGTGCAAGGCCCATGAGCCTTCACAATGAGAACCATTTCCTCCAGTGGCTGCTGACTATCCTCTGGAGCTTCTTGTGACTCAGGCTTTATAAGGGATACCATCTTTCCTTAGCAAGTTCTCATGCACCTCTACAGGCTCAGAACTTGGTCAAATTGCTCATAGAAGAGGCAGATAAAAGGTAAGTTTCCCATGGGTGCCATTACTATCCCTGACCTTGCGGTGATTCATTTTAGGTCACTTGACTTGCTCTCTGCTCTCTGTGGTGGAGCCTCAAGCTTCATTGTGATTTGTTTGTACACGTTATCATTTCTTGCCCTCTTACTGAAGTCCAATGTTTTGTCTGCCTTGCACCAGAGATTTAGCAGAATTTGGTTGTGTTCCTCTGGCCAGGTAGCAGTGGCTTGGCATAGGGCTTCTTCCTATCAGTGGGCATGGCTTACGAAGGAGACTGCTAAATGTGTTTCCAAGTGAGAGGTCTGCTGGAGTTCAGCAGTGTTGTTTTATGGGCAGACTGCTTGCATGAGTCTAAGCCATCTTCATTCAGCTGTGCAGCTGCATTTGAATCATGAGGGCTTACTTCCATGTCTTGGGAATTGAGTGGGAAGTTTTGGGGTAGAAGGACCAAGAAACACAAAGCTGAGGGATTGTGGGATAATGTTGGTGGACTCTCTGGATATGAGTCTGGAGACGCAGGTTTAAGCTACATACACACTGCAAAACGACAGGGTCTGGACCAGAGTCTCATTGGGACTCCAGCTCAGACCCACAGCATCCCCCAGCCTCAGTTGTGTTCTAGGATCTGGGTCCTGAGGGCTTGCTGACCTGAGTCAGAAAGATTTGTGAGAGGATGACAGGGGATTTGGGCTCAAACCTGAGCCCGGGTTTACAATGCAGTGTTGACATACCCTGAGTGGGCACTTTCTACCCTAAATGGTGCTTTTCCCCATGTGCATAGGTGGCGAGTTATATGGGCCCGTGGTACCTGTGCTCCACCAATATTTAGGAACATGTGACCGGCTCCAGCAATGTTTGGGCTTAGTGCACTTTGTGGGGCCCTGCACTTCAGCGGGATGCTGGCTCCAGGGCGGCCTGGAGGGTAAGCGGGAGGCCTGGTGCTGGCAGCAGCAAGAGACATGACCCAGCCCAAGCCTGCTCCACCCATCCCCCAGCATCGCTTGGGGGAGGGGGCGGAAGCCAGAAAGAGGTGGGGCGGGGTCTTGGGGGAAGGGGTGGAATGGGGATGGGGAAGGGGCAGAGCAGGGTCTGGGTCACTTACTGCTGCGGGCGCCAGGCTGCCCTGGACTAACCCACTAACTCCCCAGGCTGTCCTGGACCCAGAGCCATCCCGTTCATAGGATGGACAGGGGAACTGCCCCAGGCCCTGTGCTTTCGTGGGTGGGGAGGCTGTGCTTCAGCGGGATGCAGGGTCCAGAGCTGCCTCAGAGGTTAGTGAGGGGCCTGGTGCCGGCAGCAGCAAGTGACCCAGCCCCAGCCCGGCCCCGCTCCGCCCCCTCCCCGCCCCCATTTCACCCTTTCCCCCAAGCCCCTGCCCACCCCCTCTTTCTGGCTTCCACCCCATTCTCCCGACCGGGTAGAATTAGTGGGGGAAGCAAAAGTGGATGGGAATCTGGGAGGCAGTGACCATGAGTTGGTTGAGTTCAGGATCCTGACGCAGGGAAGAAAGGTAAGCAGCAGGATACGGACCCTGGACTTCAGGAAAGCAGACTTCGACTCCCTCAGGGAACGGATGGGTAGGATCCCCTGGGGGACTATCATGAAGGGGAAGGGAGTCCAGGAGAGCTGGCTGTATTTCAAGGAATCCCTGTTGAGGTTACAGGGACAAACCATCCCGATGAGTCGAAAGAATAGTAAACATGGCAAGCGACCAGCTTGGCTTAATGGTGAAATCCTAGCGGATCTTAAACATAAAAAAGAAGCTTACAAGAAGTGGAAGGTTGGACATATGACCAGGGAAGAGTATAAAAATATTGCTCGGGCATGTAGGAAAGATATAAGGAGGGCCAAATCGCACCTGGAGCTGCAGCTAGCAAGAGATGTCAAGAGTAACAAGAAGGGTTTCTTCGGGTATGTTGGCAACAAGAAGAAAGCCAAGGAAAGTGTGGGCCCCTTACTGAATGAGGGAGGCAACCTAGTGACAGAGGATGTGGAAAAAGCTAATGTACTCAATGCTTTTTTTGCCTCTGTTTTCACTAACAAGGTCAGCTCCCAGACTGCTGCGCTGGGCATCACAGAATGGGGAAGAGATGGCCAGCCCTCTGTGGAGATAGAGGTGGTTAGGGACTATTTAGAAAAGCTGGACGTGCACAAGTCCATGGGGCCGGACGAGTTACATCCGAGAGTGCTGAAGGAATTGGCGGCTGTGATTGCAGAGCCCTTGGCCATTATCTTTGAAAACTCGTGGCGAACGGGGGAAGTCCCGGATGACTGGAAAAAGGCTAATGTAGTACCAATCTTTAAAAAAGGGAAGAAGGAGGATCCTGGGAACTACAGGCCAGTCAGCCTCACCTCAGTCCCTGGAAAAATCATGGAGCAGGTCCTCAAAGAATCAATCCTGAAGCACTTACATGAGAGGAAAGTGATCAGGAACAGTCAGCATGGATTCACCAAGGGAAGGTCATGCCTGACTAATCTAATCGCCTTTTATGATGAGATTACTGGTTCTGTGGATGAAGGGAAAGCAGTGGATGTATTGTTTCTTGACTTTAGCAAAGCTTTTGACACGGTCTCACACAGTATTCTTGTCAGCAAGTTAAGGAAGTATGGGCTAGATGAATGCACTATAAGGTGGGTAGAAAGCTGGCTAGATTGTCGGGCTCAACGGGTAGTGATAAATGGCTCCATGTCTAGTTGGCAGCCGGTGTCAAGTGGAGTGCCCCAGGGGTCGGTCCTGGGGCCGGTTTTGTTCAATATCTTCATAAATGATCTGGAGGATGGTGTGGATTGCACTCTCAGCAAATTTGCAGATGATACTAAACTGGGAGGAGTGGTAGATACGCTGGAGGGGAGGGATAGGATACAGAAGGACCTAGACAAATTGGAGGATTGGGCCAAAAGAAATCTGATGAGGTTCAATAAGGATAAGTGCAGGGTCCTGCACTTAGGATGGAAGAATCCAATGCACCGCTACAGACTAGGGACCGAATGGCTAGGCAGCAGTTCTGCGGAAAAGGACCTAGGGGTGACAGTGGACGAGAAGCTGGATATGAGTCAACAGTGTGCCCTTGTTGCCAAGAAGGCCAATGGCATTTTGGGATGTATAAGTAGGGGCATAGCGAGCAGATCGAGGGGTGTGATCGTTCCCCTCTATTCGACACTGGTGAGGCCTCATCTGGAGTACTGTGTCCAGTTTTGGGCCCCACACTACAAGAAGGATGTGGATAAATTGGAGAGAGTCCAGCGAAGGGCAACAAAAATGATTAGGGGTCTAGAGCACATGACTTATGAGGAGAGGCTGAGGGAGCTGGGATTGTTTAGTCTGCAGAAGAGAAGAATGAGGGGGGATTTGATAGCTGCTTTCAACTACCTGAAAGGGGGTTCCAAAGAGGATGGCTCTAGACTGTTCTCAATGGTAGCAGATGACAGAACGAGGAGTAATGGTCTCAAGTTGCAATGGGGGAGGTTTAGATTGGATATTAGGAAAAACTTTTTCACTAAGAGGGTGGTGAAACACTGGAATGCGTTACCTAGGGAGGTGGTAGAATCTCCTTCCTTAGAGGTTTTTAAGGTCAGGCTTGACAAAGCCCTGGCTGGGATGATTTAACTGGGAATTGGTCCTGCTTCGAGCAGGGGGTTGGACTAGATGACCTTCTGGGGTCCCTTCCAACCCTGATATTCTATGATTCTATGATTCTATGATGCTGGGGGCTGGGTGGAGCAGGCTTGGGCCAGGTCACGTCGCTTGTTGCTGCCAGCACCAGGCCTCCCACTAATCCTCCAGGACACCCTGGACCCTGTGCCCCTTGAAGTGTGGGGCCCCCCAAAGCGCGGGGCCCAGGGCGATTGTCCCAGTCCGTCCTATGGACAGGATGGCTCTGCTTGGATCCATTCTGGGCACCACCAAAAATTATATAAACCTGGCACCCATGCCCATGTGTGAGAGTATTGAGAAGCCCTCACAAAACCAGTACAGTTCAGACAAGCTCCATGAGAAGAGTGTACAGATTAAATTCAACATGATACCAGAAATGAGGGGCATATGAAAAAGAGAAGCTGGACAGGGAGAGAAGGGACATAAATGACAAGATCACACATCTACTAAGCTTAATAAGGCATGTGGTCGGCCCTTAAGAGGCCATGTATTGGGAGGGAGAGCTAGAATAACAGTCCCTTCACTTGGGAGAGTGAGAGCAGGGTGGGATGGGGAGCAGGCAGATATATGGCTCTGCTGCTCACTCGTGCACGGCTGGCCAGCTACACAATGGGGAGTATGTAACACTCTTCAATGGGGTGTAGTGGATTGTGAAAGAATCTTAGGAAGTGTTCTGCCTTTCTGGGCAGAATGTCTCTAGCATTCCCTTGGGGGCAGTATGGCTACACTTCATCCCCAATGCAGGGCTGTGTCTAAATGCCACAATTTAGACCTTTCTGTTTGTTGAGTATTATATGCCAGTGAATATTTACAGCAAGGTCTAGTAGTGATGGAAAATAAAATATATAAGTTGTTACATAGTGTAGAGAGATGTGCATTTTTCAATCTAGCCAAGGGAACAGATTTATCTTTTTTTGGGTCAGTTGTGGACAGATGTAAGTCTTTCATGTACACTTTGTTTCTCCAAAATTTTCAATAGACTTTGAATTGTATATATTCAGTAGTAAGCAAATACCATTTTCTTAGATATCAGTCAGTAGAAGTGAGAAGTGATTTCCCCTCCTCCTCCTTTTTTTAAACTGGAGTTCAACAGTTTTTGTTTTATGGGCAGACTGCTTGCATGGATCTAAAACTTCATTCAGTTTCTAAAATTGAAAGGCATGATCCAGAAAACATGAAAGACAGCACATTGTGAAGGACAAAGTGGAAAATTAATCTGAAACAATTGAAATCTCTCCTCATGAGAGAGACCCTTGAGGACTCCGACAACACCCGTAGATTGGTGTGTATCAGCATGTTGTGTCATTGGCCTCTAGTTTAATAACTATAGTCACATTCACAAAGATGATTCTGTTTCCTCTTTTCAGTTAGAAACTCTGGTATTTAAATTTTATTGGCATCACTCATGTTAAATTTTCTACAATCCCTCTGGCCTAAATCATAGTCTCATTTAATAACTGTTAATTGTGGAGTTCTGTTTTTACACAACTAAAAGTGCATAAAATCTATTTTGGAATGGGCGTCAGTCCAGAAATATGCTTTACTTTGTTATTTTCTGTTCCCTCGGGGCATGTCTTCACAAAATGGCAAAGCCCAAAGACTTCCTGAAGGCTAATCCTTTTCTGGGTCATATGATTCTTTTCAGATTCCATCTCAAGAGAGTTTTCTGATAACAATAGGTTCTGCTGTCTGTGAACTGGAGAAAATCCTGTTGCTTCAGTGTTAACAATGAGTGGAATTTTAGTGCAGTAGGGCTGTTTGCTTAATACAATGGAAGTTGGTACAGACTGGACTTACAAGTGTCAAGTAAACAGTGTGGGAAAATCTGTGTCATTGCAACTGAGTCAATAAGGTTCTGAATGCATGAATGCTGACTTAACTGTAACTACAATAACTATCTGGTCAACTTCAATAATGCATCAAAGAGAATCGCCTTGAAAAATATCTTACTGAGAAAGGGTTAAACATAGAAAACAGGCCTCTGACAACTCAGGGATGAACAAAGTAGGCATTCAATGACACATTAGAAATCCCACACAATGTGCAATCAGAACTGCTTTGTTGCAAACTCAAATACAAGTCTGTTACACAGTAATTGAATAGTGAGCTAATGATCAAAGATGACATTTTAGTCCTTAAAGTAATTACTTAAATTAATCATGAAGTGTAAAACAAACAGTGATTAGAGATGCCTGGTTTATCTTCATTTATGTATATATTTTTTACATTTGAGTACATTGGGCTAACAGTCCCCAAATCAATATTTTAGTTTAGTTGAATCAAACAAGTTTGAGTCTACTAACAAGACATAGGACCTTCAGCTTCCTATTCAGGATTGGACTGAGGAAATAAATGTGATCTAACCCTTACAGGTGGCAGGACTGTCAGTGTACATAAAATGAGTATTTGTCTTTCATCCAGTGAGTACATAAATGTCAATGAAATTATAGATGATAAAAAACACTTATTACATCATCCAGTCACCTCACATCCAGTGCAGGAGTATTCCCTGCAGTACGTTTGCTAGTGCTTTATCTAGTTTAGGTTTTAAAGTTTCCTAAATGTTGGGGCGTTCACTACTTCCCTGGGGAGACTGTTCAGAATAATTATATATCTCATTATCAGGAAGTTTTCCTAATATTCAGCCCATACAGTCCTTTTCTTAAAGAAAAGATTTCTCTTTAATCCTAGTTGAACTGTAAGGTAGGGTTGCCAGGTATCCGGTTTTCAACTGCAACACGCAGTTGAAAAGGGACCCTGGCGGCTTCAGGCAGTACCACTGACCAGGCCATTAAAAGTCCGGTCGGCGGTGCAGCGGGGCTAAGGCAGGCTCCCTGACTGCCGCAGCTCCATGTGGCTCCCAGAAACAATGGCATGTCCCCCTTCCGGCTTCTAGGTGTAGGGGCAGCTAGGGGCCTCTGCACTCTGGCACTGCCCTAAGCACCAGCTCTGCAGCTCCCATTGGCTGTGGAGGTGGTGCCTGCATACAGGGAAGCGTGTAGAGCCTCCTGGCTGCACCTCTGCATAGGAGCCTGTGGGTGAACATGCTGCTGGTTCTGGGAGCTGCCTGAGGTAAGTGCTGCCTGGAGCCTGCCCCTCTGACTCACTCCCACACCCCAACCTCCTGCCCTCCTGACTCCCTCCCATGCCCCAACCTCCTGCCCCAGTCCTGATTGCCCTCCAAACCCCTCGGTCCCAGCCCAGAGCACCCTCCTACACCCCAAACCCCTCATTCCCAGTCCCACCCCAGAGTCTGCACCCCCAGCCAGAGCCTTCACACCCCTGCAGCCTAATCACCTGCCCTAGCCTGGAGGCGCTTCCACCCCCACTCTGCACTCTGAACCCCTCATCCCCAGCCTGGAGCCTCCTCCTGCACCCCAAATCCCTCATGCCCACACCCCCAGCCAGAGCCCACAATCCCAGGCAGAGCCCTCACCCCCCTGCACCTCAGCCCGGAGCCCCTCCCCCACCTTGAACCACTCATTTATGGCCACACCCAAGAACCC
This sequence comes from Natator depressus, assembly GCF_965152275.1. Lineage (NCBI taxonomy): Eukaryota > Metazoa > Chordata > Testudines > Cheloniidae > Natator > Natator depressus. The sequence goes on from NC_134234.1 coordinate 104,255,908, forward strand.
GCACCCCCAGCCCAGAGTCTGTACTCTCTCCCACCCTCCAATCCCCTGCCTCAGCCCGGAGCCCCCGGCATACTCTGAACCCCTCAGCTCCACCCCCCAGCCTGGAGCCCCCTCCTGCACCTCAAACCCCTCATCCCTAGCCCCACCTCAGAGCCTGCACCCCCAGCTGGAGCCTTGACCCCCTCCCGCATCCCAACCCACTGCCTCAGCCCGGAGCCCCCTCCCCCCCTCCCCCCCAAACTCCTCATTTCTGACCCCACCCCCAGAGCCCGCACCCGCACCCCCAGCCGGAGCCCTCACCCCATCCCAGCCCTGTGAAAATGAATGAGTGAGGGTTGGGAGAGCGAATGACAGAGGGAGGGGGCCTCAGAGAAGGGGCAGGGCTTCGGAGGGGTGGGACAGGGGGCCAGGCAAGGATGTTCAGTTTTGTGTGAGTAGAAAGTTGGAAACCCTACTTTAAGGGTAAGTTTGTACTGCACTAAAAGACTGGGGCCACAGCTGTGGCTGGCCTGGGTCAGCTGACTCAGGCTCATAGTGCTTGGGCTGTGCGGCTATAAAGCTGCAGTGTAGATGTTCAGGCTGCAGCCTGGGCTCTGAGATTCCACAAGAGGGGAGGGTCTCAAAGCCTGGGGCTCCAGCCCTAGCCCAAATGTCTATACAGCTACTTTCAGCACCATAGCCTGAGCCCTGCATGCCCAAGTCAGCTGACCCAGGCTCTGAGACTCAGTGCTACAGGTGTTTTTTTTGCAGTGTAGACAAACCCTTATTTTTTTTCTTTCTTTTCTTGCATAGACAGGTACCAGCTGGGATTGGGGTCCTGTTGGGCTAGGCGCTGTGTAGGATAGTCCTTGTCCCAAAGTGTTTACAATCTAAAAATATGAGACTGATAGGAATTATTACCCCAGTTTACAGAAGATGAACTGAGTCATAGAAAGACTAAGTAGCATTGGTCCTAGCTACCTGAGATCACCTTTCTCTCCACCCCCATTGTCCCTCCGCTGGAGCCACCACACTGTTGATCCAAGTGGGGAAGCTCATGCGTGCAGGAAACAGAACATTTACAGGAGCTGGACGTAGAGTGTGGAATGACCACGGACCTCACTACTTTTGTAACTGAATGAAAAAACTCATGTTTTTGACTGAGCTTTCTCTCAATCATTTATTCACACACATATACAGACAGACACCCAATACACTGTCTCTAACTCTCACACACACACATCAACCAACCAAAAACTTTTAAACTACTCAAACCATTTTTCCTATCAGCTAGGATGGAGGAAAGAGAGTGTATTATTTCTTTTTTCTGTTTCAAAATACTTGTGAGGTGCTCAGGTATTATGGTGATTAGGGGCATATAAGTACTGAGGTAGAAAGAGAGAAATAGCACTTTGTAGCACTGGGGGAAGGTGGAATGATTTTGTAGGGTGATGATTTTTGTGTGTATTTGTAGGTCAGACTAGGTAGACTCAGAATTCTTTTACCTCTTGGTGTATTGTTTGCTGTGTCTAACTCATAGATTTTTGTGTCTTTATCAAATAAAGTCAATATGTATGGGCCAGATTGTGCCTTTGAGGCACAGACTTGTCCTGGAGCAGTGTGGTGTTTCATCACCCCATAGGGATTTCTGAGAAGCATCGTACCTCAGAAAGCACTATCCCTCTTCAAGCTCCTGGTGTGCAGGGCAGTGTGCAAGCTGTTCTCCTCCCCTGTTCTCCTCTCTGTAGCCAGCTAGCTATGTGGGTGCTAAGGCCATGGCCCAGTTTACTCCTTGCTGCTTTTTGCCCTTTTTGAGGTGATATTCATGGCATAGAGGGAGCCATCCCTGAGTTCCCCCAAGTTTGTAAAGAGTGCAAATGAGAAGGCTGTTCGTATCCTGCCTTGTTGTTTGTCCCTCATTACTCATCACCATCTCCTCAGTCACCCAGGGAAGAGACAGGGATGAAATGGCCCCCGGTAAATTAAGGACCACTATAGGATTGTTTTTTAAAATATATAATAGGATTTTGCAGCAAGTCTCATTGTGCATGGCATCATGGGCTGTCCCTTGCCCTTCCTGCTTAGCTTGTGTTGCAAGCAATTGACTAGCCCTATATTTGGCAGAACATGAAACTGGGTAAAAGCCTGAGGTGTTTTTTTTTGTTTGTTTGTTTTTTACACTCACCCTAGAGTTCCAATAGCCAGGAATGGAATCAGATTCCTAATAACACCACTGACTTCTGATGATAAAAGTTAAAAGTAGTTTGGTTACCAACTAAGCCAGCAGCTGCTGTAAGTATTTTAAAGTGTTATTGCAGCGCCAGAGTTGAGTCCAAGGTATTCACTACATGAGACGTATCAACATTTCAGCACCTTTACTATGATATATTAAGTCTTCACTTATCCCTCCTGACAAAGATGAAATATATTGTTGTTGAACTAAGCTGGATAGAAGAATCTTAAGAAGAGCTGTCTGAGGCAAACCTGTTCTCTTTTCAGTTTATGGTAAGATGAATAGCATCCAGAGAAAGAGAGAGCCTCTGATGTTAAGGATTATGCTTTGTGTGTATAGTGCATGCACATATAAATATATTAAAAGCAACCTCTTTATACCTCAGAGAGGGGAAGGCAGCAATCAGCAATTCAGGGAAGATTAAAGTAAACAACAGATAACCCTCAGGAGAACCTGACAAACATATATTTTCCTGCTCAGCTGCCTTCTGCCCAACTCCCCCAGAATTGGCCAGGAGAGCATATTTTATTAAAAACATTTTTGTTTGTCTGTTTACTACTGAATCTGCCAGCCAACCAATTGAGAATTAAAAAGCTAATCATATTTTCTGTGCATGCCAAAGACACAAGGCAGACATGGAGAAAGAAATCAAGCTTCTGTGGGCCTGATTTTCCATTCTGTGACAGACACGGGCATAAGTGAATGAAGAATTTAGCCCAATAGGCTTTTCCGGTTTCCCTTTTTTCCATTAGAGGAAATAAAATTGTGTTTGCCCTTTCTGTGGAATATTTGTTTGGAATACCCATTTCTACTCACAAAAAGTAACAAAGAGCTCCTACTTCAGAATGTTTAAGAATGTTTATTTAAAATTATTAGTATTATTATTAATCCTGTAAACTGCTCAGTCTCTTTAGATCTGTGATACAGTATTAAATACATCTCATTTTCACTAGGTTCTACAGGGGCACATCATACTACATAACACAGTTCAATCTCACTGACCCATTGATGTACACACTACAGCTAGTATAATGAATTATATGGAGTTGCCATAATGGCATGACATACCTTTCCTTTTTGGTCGCAATTGGGTCTAAAATTCGTTTGCCCTGAAGTACAGAATAGCACATTTGAATTTCTGTACCCTTGAGGGGGTTACATTTGTGTTTTGGCTCAATAAAGTGTTCAAAGGTAAAAGTGAAAGCTTGCCCATAGGCCCTCACTCTCCTTAGCTGAAAAACAGACAGGTCAAAACATAGATCATGTAGGCCAATGCTCCTCCAAAAAACATATGATGAGGCCTTATATCAGCATTCCTCCCCTCCCCCACTCCAAGCCCTTAGGGTTGATTGGAGCCTAAATTGTTCTCTTGATCTAAAGCAAAGTAACATTCCACCAGTCCTATCTCGTTTTTAGAAGATGCACAAAGTTCCCTAGTGTGACCTGCTGTATGATCTGTATGACTCGTATTTATTTTCAGGGCTGTACTTCAGACCCATAAAGACTCCCTGTGGAAGAAGAGTTTGGATTTTTGTGTGACAGGGAAGGTAGTCTAAAATATCCCTTGTCAGACAGAACTTCAGGAAGTTTTCATATCTAGAAGGCCTGCTGCACCTTGCATAGTTTTTTGACTTGGTAGAGGAGAATAAAATTCCTTTTTCACTCCGTGTTCTGCTTATACAGTTGTTGCTAAGCCCTTGTCCGAACCCCTCTACATAGCAATGATGTTCATGCCAAGAGAGCAGTGTTTAAAGGCACATAAATACTTGACTAAATGGAAGAAATATGAGTAAAGAATCTGATTTTGTGCTTGCATGTGTGTATGTTTGCGTGTGCTCCTCAGAGCTTTTAAAACAATATTTATACATCCATTTTATCTCAGTTTTTTCATATTATACTTTATTGGTCTATTAGGGAAAGATTTTCTTCTAAGCTTTTGGCCCATACAGATCCCATTTCTAAATATTAAACACACTTTTTCAAATATCAGAAAAAGACTCAGGTGCAGCTCAAATATTTATATATATTTCAGATTATTTTCCTTTTTCAAGCATCTTTGCATTTCCAAGCTATGGTTAGGAAAGGAAACAAAAGTATTGAAATGCCCCACAAGAGGTTGTTTTTTTCAGGTTTTCTGGACTGACCTGAAGCAGAAAATAGAAGAAGCCTGTTCCTGTGCCATTTTTATTCAACAAACTCATGTTCAGATATGTATCCATAGTGTTGGGTATTCATCCAAACGGAATCTTTCCAGTGTTATTATTTATTACTTACATTACTCTTGAACCCAGAGATCCTAATCAGGATTCAGACCCCATTGGGGAAAGCTTACTACAAAGACAAAAATTTATGCAGGACTTCCCCAAGATTTACCTACTGCAAAAATAGATGTGCTTTTACATAGCGATAGCTAACTTGAGGTAGCTCTCTTAATAGAAAATCCTGGTGGAGACCAAATACAGGTAATATAATGAATGCCAATCAACATAGGTTTACAGAAAATAGATTCTGTCAAACTAAATTGATCTGTTTTAGAAGTTACAAGTTTGGTTGATAAAGGTAATTGTTGATGTAATATACTTAGACTTCTGGAAGGCATTTGACTTGGTACTGCAGACATTTTGATTAAAAAATAAACCCGCACAAAGATATAAAGTTAACATGGCACATATTAAATGGATTAAAAGCTAGCTGATAAATCTCAAAATGTAGTCGTAAAAGAGTTTATCATCAAAAAGATGTGTTTAGTGGTGTCATGCAGGGATCGGTTCTTGGCTCTGTTGTTTACCATTTTTATTAATGATCTGGAAGAAAACATAAAATAATCACTGATAAAGTTTACAGATGGTAAAAAAATTGGGGACGAGTTAAATAATTAAAAGGACAGTTTACTGCTACAGAGCAATTTGGATCTCTTGGTAAACTGGCTGCAAGCAAACAATATGTGCTTTAATAAGTCTAAATGTAAATGTATATATCTAGGAATAAAGAACATAGAGGCCATAATACAGGATAAATACAGAAATACAGAATAAAGGGCATAATACAGGATGAGGGAATCTATCCTGGGAAGCAGTAATTCTTAAAAAGATGTGGGGGTCATGGTGGATAATCAGCTGAACAGAAGTTCCCAGTGTGACGCTGTGGCCAAAAAAGCTAATGCTATCCTTGGATACATAAACAGGGGAATCTTGAGTAAGGGTAGAGAGGTTATTTTACCTTTGTATATGGCACTGTTATGACTGCTGCTGGAATATTGTGGCCAGTTCTGGTGTCCACAATTCAGGAAGGATGCTGATAAATTGGAGACGGTTCAGAGAAGAGCCATGAGAATGATTACCGGATTAAAAACATGCCTTACAGTGATACTCAAGGAGCTGAATCTATTTAACTTTACAAAAAGAAAGGTAAGGGATTAATGGATTACAGCCTAAAAGCATCTACATGGGGAACAAATATTTAATAATACTCTCCTCAATCTAGTAGAGAAAGGTATAACATGATCCAAAGTCTAGTTGGGAGTTGAAGCTAGACAAATGCATATTGGAAATAAAGCATCTATTTTTAACAGTGAGTGTAATTAACTACTGTAACAGCCTACCAAGGGTTGTGATGAATTCTCCATCACTGACAATTTTTAAATCAAGATTAGATGTTTTTTCTAAAAGGTATGCTCTAGCAATTATTTTTGGGAAGTTCTCTGGCTTGTGTTATACATGATGATCACAATGATTCCTTCTAGCCTTGGAATACATGAATCTATGAAGGCTGTCTTTATCTGAACGTAGATAGTTGAGATCAGTTCAATTGCCCCCACCTATGGTCTACTTCAACCAGTTTCATTGAGGTAAAACTACAGTTTCTTTTCTCCACTAGGAATTTACATTGAGAAGATAGCTATCTTGAGTTAGCTATCTTGATTCAAAAATGCACTTTTTTTTTTGCAATGAAAACATTGCCTCAAAAACTGTATCTGTTCCATTGTAAAAAAAAAAAAAAAAAAAAAACCTTGAAAATTTGGTTTCCTTTCAACTGTGGAAATGTTTTTGCTTCTAAATGTAGGCAAAATGGAACAGAAATATTCATAGAACGATCATATTTCTTTTCTCTGGAGTGTTATTATTTAAGCTTGGAAGGATGCAATATGATTATTCTAAAAGAATACCCTTTGAGATTTTTAATTTTAAATTTCCCAGCATTATGAAAACTATACTTTCAGATATCTTCCTTTAGTTACACATGGATTCATTCAAGGGAAAAAACATTTTATTAACTGAATGGAAGAATAACTCTTTTTGTTGGGGGAAAAGTGTGTGCTTGCACATGATTACAGTGCAGAGAAATTTTCTTTTGTAATTAAACATATAAATGATGAGCAGCATAAATAGCTAAGAATGGAGACAAATATGACATATACAGTCAGCCTGTCAGGAGAGCCCTGTTCTGCTTAATCACTTGTTTTCTCATGAGTTGATGGGAATGTGTTCAGTAATGCTAGAAGTGTGTTCAGGAATGCTAGAAGCACATTCAATATGTTATGAAAAAGGTTAGCAGATGATGAAACACAAAAGACATTTAGAAATATGTTTGAGCTCTTAAAAGTACAAAAAGTGCATGGTAAAAATGCATATAGGGTTTCGTAATAACCTTGGAAATTGCAATCTCTTTGGGGCAGAGATTGTCATTTACTATTTGCAGTGCCTAACACAAAAGGCACCCAACTTCCTTGAGGTCACTAAGTGCAACCACACTATAAATGGTTAATAATAAATAATAAGCTAAGTTATCGTCTTAGTTACATGTGTGTACCCACCTGTAATTATGGGCAAAATTTGGCTCTATTGAGATGTTATATATTTGTTTTTTTAACTAGTAAATGTTTGCAGTATTTTAAAAAGCTTTCCTTAAGAAAATAAATAAATAAAGTAAATTAAATTTAACACAATGTGAGATGTTGTAGAGAAAAATCTTGCAGGAATTTTCAAAACGTCCCACAAGAATTTACACCAAGCTGTATTTTAGAGAGCAAAATATAATTTCAGCCTTACAGTTGTGCAGAGATTAACACTTCATTACAGAGTTCTGCAGATCTTTAGGCCAAGGAAAGTTCAGTTTGATCTTTTGTGACATCCAACAAAATGGGGTCATATTCCTGAAGGCTTGTAGCGGCAGCTACCCTCAGACAGAGTGAGAAAAGACACAAAAAAGCAAGTTAAATTGCAGATCACCATTTGCTTTGAGAATAGAACAATTACCTCATAGTCCCTCTATCTTCTCAAGTTGTTTTTGTTCTGCTTGCACAATATGGGAGTAAGTACCAGGCAGTTAGTGTTTTGTTTTGTTTTCCTTTCCTAGGGTTTGTCTAAAAGAGATGATGAAGGCTCCCCCTAGTTTTTACTTCCTTATTTTATCTCCTCCATCACCACCTCACCAGGTTGGTGTCATGCGTCTTGTAAAAGAAGACAGATCTCATAAATGCAGGTTTCAGAGTAGCAGCTGTGTTAGTCTGTATTCGCAAAAAGAAAAGGAGGACTTGTGGCACCTTAGAGACTAACCAATTTATTTGAGCATAAGCTTTTGTGAGCTACAGCTCACTTCATCGGATGCATAAAGTGGAAAATGCAGTGAGCTGCAGTAACCTTTTCTCTTTGACATAAACTGGGGTTCTCTCCTGTTAATGTATCAAGTAGATAATAGATAACCTGTACAAACACCCCCTTTTCCCCCCTCAGATACAGTCCACACTTTAACTTTGGAGATCTGTAAAGAGAAACACTGTAGCCGCTATATAACTTTGGCCTTCATCATGACTTCTTATAGCATATTTGGCTTTGCAGCCTTTGATTAAGTGGCTGTGTTATTACTCTGAAGGAAAGAACTCCTCAGTTACAATTACAGATAACAGGGTTGTTTTCCAAAACTCAGTGTGATGTGAACATCAAAGTGGTTTGGATATAATAATCCAAACACATATCCTTTTGTAGATCCATTGGTAAGGAAAGACTAGATGTTTTCATTAACGGGGAAGACAACTCATTCAGTCTTCTGTCTGTTGTCTGTTTCTATGTTGTGAAAAATCTGAAAATTTGCATAAGAAAATAACCACCAAAGAAATGTAAATGATTGAACTAGGATCTCATTACCACAGACCTCTCTTGCTACCTGAAGGGCCTAAATCTGTATACAGTGAATTGAATTTCAAGTACTTTCTTACCTTTGTAAAAACAATTACCTCAGGCATTCCTGTCACTTTAGGGGTGATGGGTGGGGGAACACTGCCTGTTTCTTGGCAACAGCTCTTGTATTTTAACTAACCAGTTCTGCACAGTAACAAGTATTTGAATGACTTCTCTTAGCTGTTTAATATACAAATATCCATCTGTAAAACCCTCATGTGTTTTACACTGTGGAAAGGGGTAGGGTGGGAATTTGTTTTGCTGAGAAGCATTTCAAAAATTGCCACTGAAAACAAAGTTTCTAATCAGGAAAGACCTCTGTATACAATTGTGAGTTTTGAAATCACTGTAAGGGAAAATTTGAATTTGCCTAGACAGGAGAAAAGAAACTGGATGCTAATTAGTGTAAACTGCAGGGAGGGAATGTCTGATCCACCATGAGAGTGGTGACAGAGTTTAGGTCTCCTGATGTATAGTAAAAACAAAACAAACCAGGTCACGATCTTGGTGTAAATTAATGGTGTTCCAGCAGAATCCATGGAGCCATATGCCAATCTACCCCAGCTGAAGATGTGGACCACAGTATCCTCTCTCAGCATAGCACATTCAGGCTGTGTCTTACAAATATGCATCCTCTAGGAGTCGGAATATGCAGAGGATAACCATGTTAACATTTCACCCCCTGGAGTCCTGCTCAGTTTACAAACAGTACAAGTTTAGCTCAGCCAGGTTGATTTCCCCTCCGCCCCTGAAAAGTAAGAAGACAACAAAATAAAAGACAAAAGAACAAAAAAAGGAAAGTAAGGCGGGTATGTGTATGGGTGGGAGTGGGGGGGGGAGGTGAAAGAAGACCAACATTTCAGTTTTAATCTGCTAGAGATTAATCATAGGTCCCTCTTCTTGGAAACATTACCTGCTCTTTAGCTGCTCTGTCAGCGTGGTTGCTAAGCCAAACTTCTGTCCCCAGCCTGCTCTTCCATCGAACCAATACGAATCATTTGGCTGCAAGCACTAATAGAGATTTTTGATTTGTAAAATAGTCTACATTTGAATTTCAGCTGGCCCTTACACCGAAATAAACCAACTCAAACAGGCCAGGTGTGTTTAAGGAGAGGCTTGCAGAAGAGGCTGGATATGAGGTACACTGAGCCAGAGAGAGGATTTCTGTCATGCAAGGGCAGGGTACATGCTAAATGCATGAGTGACTGTTGCTGGATATTTCACAGGGTGAGAGAAGGAGCTACTTGGGCCTAGGTACACACCCTGATGGGCCAGAGATAACCTAGTCTTAAATTATGTGAGCCACATTGTGATTGTAAACTTGGTCTGGATTCAATATTTTTTTAAAAAAATCACATTATATTAATGGATGAGAAGTCCTTCTGCCTGTATGAGCTTTCCTATAGCTGGGCTAAGCAAAAGGGACACTAGTTTCTCCTGTACTCAGTTGAACTGACAGAAATAAGCATCAATTTAACCATATCTATCTCTAAACTGATGTATTTAAATGGTTAGAAAAACAAGCTCTTGATGAAAAAAGCCAGGCATCAGCAGAAAGACTGCACAGCTGCCAGCTAGAAGGGGGCTCTGCAACTATGTCAGAAGGAAGTCTGTGAACATTTAACACTGGCTGGGAGGCTTCATTGCTGTAAATGTACTTATACAGTAGGGTCTTTTTATGAATCATTATGAACATGCTAGGAGCAAAGTAGAACCTCTGTTACACTCTGTTAATTTTACTCTGTGTTTAGTTTCATGTCAACCACAAATGTCCAATCAGACAATTTGCCCATCTGCCTCAACTTTTTTGCTTCTCACTGACACTCTGTTCATCTTGGCTTTGCACCCCACAGATCTCATCTGAGTGGAATTCCGGTGAAGGGACTGTGGAGTTGCATGGAGATTAGCTGCAAAATTTTGCCGCAGGGATTTGCCTCGCAGGAATAATATCAGAGCTCTATATAATCAACTGCTTGGGAGATACCAAGTTAGACTGGGTATTTTATTGTTGGCCCAGCTCCATCTATAATTCCCCATCCTTCACCAAAGTTCTTAGCTGCTGCAGAAACTAGAAATGGGACATGGGAAGATAAAAAGTTATTTTTAAAGTTTTATCTTTGTGAAGGAAAGATCACAATATGACAGGTCACAAATAATGTAACTGACAATGGGTTTAACCTGGAACCTTGGACAAAAGCCAGAGGATATTTAAAAGCAACAAGTACCCTGTTTTGCGGTATTTGTATTAAGTACACTGATACCTATCTAACTATTTACAAAAATGTCGGATTCTCTGAAAAGAATTTCTGGCCACACACGATTAGTGTTATGTTGTTTATGCCACTGAGGAGGAGAGAGGAAATTATTCATCTAGGCAAAAAAGAAAAAAAAAAAGGAAAAGACAAGGCAGAAGGCAACGGGCTGCGAAGAAGAGTGCATCAAACTTTGCATTTATAGGTGGGGGTTGCCCAGCCACTGGCCACATCCCAGTGGTTGGTGAGTGTTGAGGGTGGGGGATGGAGATGGCAATAGACCAGAGAGGGACCTACAAAATTAGGATCTTGAAGCAACAGTGAGGAGATGGACATTTTGCACGCCTCACTCAGTAACTGGCCATAAGGTGACATTAATACACTTTGTTTTACTGCTACAATATCATGTAGGACTGGGTTTGCAGAAAGTGGACAGGTGGGTTGGGAGGATGTCTTGGTGAGGGAGACAAGGCACAGTGCATGCCAAGAGTAGAGGCCATATTTTTAAAATTTCAGGACTGCCCATATTAGGCTTTGAAAATTCCTCTTCTATACAGAGGGTATAAAATGGAGTGTTCAAATTCCCTGCAGAGTGCTCAAATCTCCCCTTTAAAAATTCCTCTGCCAGATGCTTGGGAGTCTTTGGAAGAGCCAGGAACTGAGTCTAGGTTTCCTATGTGCCTTAACTAGAGCACCACACTCTCTTCTCCGCACACTCTCTTCTCCCAACATGTTTATCAAGCTTAAAAACTGATGGGACCTCTTTCTGTCCTTTGAGAGTTTATTCTCCATTTGAAAAAGATTGCCTTTTGCGTCCTCATTCTAGCCACTCTGAGTTCATCCTTCATCTGTTTAATAGATTCTTAAGAAGTTCACGTAGCAAATTTATACCTATTTAGGAATGGCTATTAGTTTTAATTTACTTTAAATTTCCTCCTTGTAAATCTAGTCTGGAAAAACAAAAACATAACTTCACCATGCCTTAAATCCTGTCCAGCTGAAAAAATACAGTTAACCAGCATGGGGTTAATGGGTTGATGTGCAAACTGATGATCCACATCAGTTTTCTCATCCCTAAAAAAATTGTGTATGGCCTGTACACACAGCAACTGATTTCACCACATATGTTCTCTTTTTCTGCATTTCTGTTCTCTTACTATAAACCCTCATTTTGATTCTGCCACTATCAGTTTGTCACCTAATAATACAGGATCAAATTCCCTTGTCTGTGGGTCAAGTTTTTCTTTCTATGTGGCCAATCCTGCTCACACTGACTTCGTTATAAATTTCAGTTATTTTTCAAATTATAGATTGTTTTTCCTTACTAGTGTGTTTCTCCATGCACATCATTAAAACTAGACAAATAATCATATGGTGGATAATTTTGTGTGTGTGTGTGTAGACCCATGAAACAAAACCATAGACCTTCCGTTCCAAATACATTTGGAGTTTCCTAGCTTTTATTATTGTAAAGTCTTTACACTAGAAATGTTGATCAGAATCAGTTTATAGACAGTTATTTTTACGATAGAAATTAATCTGACATGGTCAAATCTTCCTTTGCTATTGTTCCTTTATGTACTTTTGTTTGTTTTGTTTTTGTTTTTGTTTTTTTCCCCTCTATTGTTTCTCATATTTGGATCTCAGGAAGTTTGGTTAAAAAGAAAAATAAATGTTTTGAAAGCCGTAGAAATACTGAAGTTTTTTCAGCTTGCTTTTGTGACAATGATAAGATGTCGCCATATTTTCAAAGAGGGAGGGGCTGAGGAGAGTACATAAAAAAACAAAGGTTTCAGGGTAGCAGCCGTGTTAGTCTGTATTCGCAAAAAGAAAAGGAGGACTTGTGGCACCTTAGAGACTAACAAATTTATTTGAGCATAAGCTTTCGTGAGCTACAGCTCACTTCATCGGATGCATTCAGTGGAAAATATTTGTTAGTCTCTAAGGTGCCACAAGTACTCCTTTTCTTTTTTTAAAAAAACAAAGGCATTCCTGGGAATTTAAATACAGTTTTAAGACGAAGTAAATTAATGTTGAAATGGACAGACCATCAATTCTGTGCACATCTTAGGGTGCTGAACATGGAGGATCAGATAATAAACCTGTTTCATAACAGTTAACATGATGAATTTCGCTTCCCCCATAAAAAGTGGGGGGAGGGGATTTTTTTTTAAATGCTACACTCACCCCAGAATAGCCAATAGCTTGGTGGTTAGGGCACTCATCTGGGATGTAGGAAAGCCACATTCAAACCCCTGTTCTGTTATTCTCCTACATTCTAGAGGAGTGCACTAAACACCTGGCTGTTCTGTGCTCTTTCTACTTTTGTCATGAAAAACTTTGAAAAGTTTCAATTTTGTCCCAGTGCAGAAGAGGGATATTTTTTAAATATCCAAAAGTTTCACAGAATGGGAAAATCATTTCTCACCCAGCTCTAGAGAAAAATCAACCATTTTGAAAAGTATAGGCTTTTAAATTATGTTTACAAAATGTGTCAGGTTAAAATTTCACTGATCAACTTTTTGGTAGACAGACAATGCTGCTGTGAATATTTCAATATGTTATAGTTGTCAGTCAGATGCTAATATATTCACAAGTAGTGGAATTTAAGAATTCTGCATATCTCTGTTCCATCTGTTATTTCCAGCTCCCTATGTTTAAATGCTGTGTAGCCAGTGCTAGCATTGTTATTAAGAATGAACCCATTTGTGGCATATGTTGAACTGGTAGTGTCCAATGAATATTTTAATTAGGGCTGGTAGGAACTTTTTAACATAGCATTTTTATAAGAAAATACCAGTTCATCGAAACCAGATCCTCACATAAATTTATCAGTTTTGACTCAGGTCCAGGATGGAATTTTGATTTTCTGGTTAGCAATCTGAGTATAGTCAGTAGCCCAGTGATTAGGTACTGAGAGAGCCAGGTTCAAGACCCTGCTCTGCTTGATTCAGAACAGAGCCCAGAATCTGGGTCCAAGATGAGTGACTATTGGGATTTTGGCTATTCTGGGGCAGGTGTCTCATGTTTTGTCATGCAAAATTTAAAAAGGTTTCAGTTTCATTCTGATGTGGAACAAAATGCTGATATCTTGACATTTTTCATGATATAGAATTCTTGATTTCCAGACAACCCTAATTTTAAAGTTTTTTGTAGAGCTACTGCAACCATGTGTTTTCCTCAGAAAATATTTATTGATATTAGTTATTGTTTATTATACAGCACTTCAAAACTCTTATTTGTCTTAGATGTCTTTGTGTTTTTTTCCTGACGGTAGAAAAGTCCAAAAGTTTTGAGTACCCCCCAAGACCTTCATAAAATTGGGGTTCACTTGTACATGAAATCCAGAAACTGTGCTGTGAATACCTTTATTGATGAGTATGAAAACGTGTTTCCTTCTCTAAATTTTTTTTAGTCTAAATTGCCAATGTACAGATTAAGGACAGGGGAAGAGTAGCCAGCAGAATAAAGTAGTCTGAACACACAAAACATTTTGTCTGTTCCATGACTTTTGTTGCTGGTTGCTTTCTTTTTCCCTTAATTGACTATTTGGTTTCGATGTCTTTCTCTCTTTCAGTGAATATAAGAAGTGTTCTTTCCCTCACGACAGATACATGCAGTAATTGGAAATTACAATTGGAAATGTGATGCTAATTTTTGAAAAAATTGGGACTCTCTCTAATCGTTTATGTGAAAGGTTGTTGAAAAGGTGGATGCAGGGAACACCATAGATCTGTAGACATTTACTGTGGATGTTTGTTTGGGTTTCTTTTCTTTCTCTCTCTACCAAGACTATCCATATGTTGTCTGTGCTGACTACGTGCAGCAGGGTTATTGCTGTATTTACTTGTTACTGTTGAACCTGTATGTGGCATTTGACTCTTTTGACCATAAGCTGTAATTGCACTCTTTTCTTATTTTATACAATTTATTGCTTTGAGTTTTTGTGACTCCCATGTCATCAGGTGTCCCTCAGGGACATATTCTGAGGCCTATACTGTTTCTCTGTTAGATGTAGGTATGTTAGAATTACTTGTGTTCATCATCTAAACTGTCAGACAAATGGCACCGGGCTATATTTATCACTCCATGTAGCCCTTGCAATGGCTTCTACTGCGCTGCATGTTTCTTTCCATTATCCAGGTTTAGATTATGCTAATTTTCTTACATACAATGCTGAAAGGGTGGTGTGCTATTGGAACAGTCTCAGTCAGGAATGAGGTCTCTTAAGTCTCTTCCACCCGCTCTGGTTTCAAGATTTTTTTCTGTTTTCAGACTTTTGTAAACTTGTATTCATGAGACACACTCAGCTTCGGGTCAGATTCTCAGCCCTGCTCTGACTGTCTTGCACTGTTCTAGCAGCACAAGGGAGGTGAAGAGCTTGCTTAATAGCCATCTGGGAAATTCCTCTTTTTAGGGGACCCAGTAGTAGTGTAAAACTGTCTTAGCCAACGCTGCACCATTCACTCCTGTACACCAAACGCCTTTCCATTGTGGGGGCACATCGACAGTGTTCTGGGGCTACAGAGCCAGAGGAACAGCACCTGGAGGGTCATTACCATGCAACGAAACTCAGAGCAACCCTAGATTTGGGGAGTAAGGAGGCAGAAAGATCACATAATGCCACATTTGCACCCTTCCTTTGGGTTCAGTGTCAAGTGTAGCTTGACTACACACAAGGGTCTGTCCCTTTGTTTTGACACATATTAACTACACTGTGAACCTTTCATGCTATCTTCTTAGGAACCTCCCCGGATTATGGAGCCCTGACTATGTCACTCATGTGGTGACTGATGAATGGACTAGCTTTGTCATTACTGGCAGTTCCCTTCTCTTTTTAATTGGGACCCCAATACTTGCTTTTAAAGTATGTAAGCCGAAATTCTTCCCCATTTCACAGTCTGCCTGAGCAGCTGTACTGTGCTCTGGAGAGTTTCTCAGGGATTGAGGAGCAAGGAATCCAGCCCATCCATGATGGGAAATGGAGCTGTTCCATAGTAGTTAGTTCAGTGTCAGGATATGAGGTGCCTCTGTGTCACCTGTGCCACTCTCCGTATAGTGGTGGTTCCACATGCTCACCCTGACCTTTCCCTGGCATGTCCCTACCTGAGTCCCAAATTCCTTCTGCGTGGAGGTATGCCAGACCTTCCACAGACTTGAGCTCTAAAGCAAGGGGGTGTGCACGCCCGTGAAGGCATCTTGTGAGTTTTCACACACATGCAGCAGAAGATCCCTGCTTCTGTTGGAGGCAGGGTTCTGTGCCACCAAGGAGAAGAAGGCTGGGTTTGCTTCTGTTTTGTGTAGAAGATGTCTAGTAACATTCTGTTTTCAAATGGGCTTTTTTCCCAGTATTTATCAATGGATAATATATGGCACGTCCTTGTTTTAAATTTGGCTATAGGCACTATCTTGTGTCCATCATCTTGAATTCCCTCTTCAAGGAGCAAGTATCTGCAGCTGCTTTTGAAATGGGGAAATACTCATATATGTTTTTGCCAGGGAAATTTGAAGTTTCAATGTGCCTGGAGCCTCAGTCCTCAGAAGAAAGAAAAATTCAAGATGGTGGCTATGAGCCATTGAGTTGAAACTATTAAAAGTTACAGTTCTGAATATTTTACATGTGGCTGCTAATTAAGTTCATAAATATGCAAAGGTCTGATCAGTCAGTGCAGTATAACTAGGCTCTACTTAAGTGTAATTGATTGATACCATAACTATTTGGTACAGTACTACCATATAGATTCCTAGCTGTGCCACTTGGTAAATGCATTTCTGTAGTAAAATTTGGTGTTCACCCTTTTCATTTATTTTCGATATATCCAGATACAATGATGATAGAGGAAAGACAGAAACCTAAACAGAATAAAGTCAGTATTCTTATGTACCAGAGCCAGCAATAGTTCCTTCTATAACTCTCTTCTTTCAGTCATCTCTACAGCAGATTGAAATTCTTATTATCATCATTTTCCTTACAGGGAAGCAGTGTGGTCTAGAGAATAGGAGGAGAAGAGAGCTGGTTTCTAATCATGGAGCCTGTTACGAACCTGCTGTGTGACTGGACTAATCGCTGGACATGTCTGATTTCTCTTCCAGTCTTTGTCTATTTAGGACTGCCTATCCTTAAAACACTACAGCAAAGGATTAAAACACTATCCTTAAAACACAGCTGCAACTCTGTAGCATTTCAGTGTAGACACTACTTATGCCAACAGGAGCTAGTCTCCTGTCAGTGTAGGTAATCCGCCTCCTGGAGAGGTGGTAGCTAGATTGATGGAAGAATTGTTCCTTCATCCTAGTACTGTCTACACAGAGACTTAGATTGGTTTAACGATGCCACTCAGGGGTGTGGATTTTTCGTACCCCTGACTGATGTGGTTAAACTAACCTAATTTTCTAGTGTAGACTGGACGTTAGATTGCAAGCTGTTCAGGGCAGGGATTGTGTTTTATTATGGGCTTGTACCATGATCTCATCTTGGTTGGAGTCTCAAATAATATTACTCTGTCTGCTCATTCCAATGGTATTTAAACAGCCAAATTCACAGAAGCAAACAGGCTGAGACTGGAGCCTTCTCCTTTCCTCATGTAGCCCTAAGAAAAATGTGCCTGTGAAAGCACTGTCTTTGTGGGGACTATGTGATTGCACATGCATGTCTGTAACGGGATCTAATGTAACAAAAAGATCACTTAGCATTTATGCCATGCTTTGCACCCCCTTCAAAGGACTGCAGAGGCTTTTTTTTTTTTGTCCCCCCCAGGAAAGTCCACGCCTAACGTCTTGGTGATTTTATGGAGAAAGAAAAAAAGGAAAAGAAAAATTTTGTAAAGATGGAAAAGTAAGAGACCTGAACTGCTAGACAGACGGAGTGCGATGAGACGGGTTGAAGGCCATGGGACAATAGATTTGAAATCTCAGCACTAGTGAGAATATGAACTCTACGCTATCTTAAAACAAAAGAAGGGAGAGAATCAGACCTGGCTAGGGAAAGGCTAAAACAGAAGAGGAGACAGCAAGAGTAGGCAACCACAGCAGGTAGGATCCTAGTCCAGCTCAAGGAGAAGCTTTCCAGCTCTAATATCTTTAGTCTCCGAACAGATTTGAAGAAATAGAAGAAGCAAAGCAGAGAGGATGAAATAGCAACACATCCCTTCACCTGTGAAACGAGATTTTCATTCAATCCCTGTTCATCTGCTTTTCTGCTCCAGTAAATCCAAGTTCAGATATTGACACATGGAGCCTAGGAGATGGGATGGAAGGAGGAAGTGAGGGGATAGGATGTGCACCAGTTTCCAGCGCAAATATAAGTTGTGAAACCAGGTGAGGTCACCTTGTGAAAGAACCTGGGGTCAGGTAGCCATTAGAGAGGCTAGGGATTCTCTTTGAGGAAGGGCAGGTAACAACTTCCTGTGGTTTCATATATTGTGATGCATCACAGGTAACAAATCTACATGCACTTAAACTTGAAGACCCCCTAAACTCTTGCACGTTATTTTCTGGAAAAAGTTGTTCCAGAGCTTGTGCTGGTATACGCTGCCCTCTTCTGATCAATTTTACAGCTGCAGTGGTAGCCTTAAAAACCTTTCCAGTTTTGCTTTTGCAATTACAGTACATGGTGTTGGTATGGTGATTCCTGTACTTAATATAGGAAATATTTAGGGATATATAGGAATACTGTGAACACTGAGATAGTATGGCAAAAGGGCGACCACAGAACTAGAAACATATTTCTTCTATCACAAAGGTATGTTTATAGATATTCAAGGACAGGAGTTGATTAGGCTAAATGGAAACATTTCTCAGAACTGTGCAAACCAATTAAAACACATAAAGTTACTGCCTTTCCAAATAAGAAAAAACTACAAAAGAATTTGATTTAATTTAAAATGCAATTGCACTTGAGGAAGTTAGAAAGTACGGATCAAGTCATCCAGTCCATCCTCCTGGTAGTGCAGAACAACTCCCTAAAATACTTTACTAGTGTTTTGTCTAGTCTAATTCTAAATGTGCCAAATGACTGGGATTCTATCCCTTCCCTTAGGAAACTATTCCATCAGCTCATGGATCTTGCCGTGAGAAAGTTTGCAGGAATTTTCTCTTTACTCCCTTTTTGTTGTGTTAAGTAAGTTCTCTCCTTCTTTGGTATTCAAATATTTAGAGGCTTTTATCATGTTACCCACCCTCTGTTGTTGCTTATCCAACCTTATACATATTTAAATCCCCTTATCCTATTTTTGTAAGTCAGTCCCTGCAGCTTCTTAACGGTTTGTATCGCTTATTTGGAACTCCCTGCAGTTTGTCAGTATTTTTCTGGCAGTGAGATGCCTGGAGCTGAACACAACATTTAAAGAGAGGTAGCAAAGTCACAAAGAGAGTGCTGTTATTTTCCTTTTCCATTGCATGAAGCCTCTGTGTATTCAGGCTAACATTTCTTTGTCCTTTTTTGCTGTCATATGTATTGCAACCTCACATCTGATTTGCTCTCTGAGATCATCCTAAATCTTTTTCAGCCTAACAGGTTTCACTTAATTGATAACAGTATGTCTGATTATTTTCTCTGCCATGCATCAGCCTCTGTTTTCCAAGCTGAGCCTTTTTCCACTGTTTTCTACCATGGTACTAATATCCCTGGGTCCCTTTATATGATTTCAGTGTCCATGGGCGGCAGGTGAAGCTTCCCCTTGGAGGCTAACCCTCTACTCACCTCTTCCATCTGAGGCCTGGCCCCTACCCTCTGCTCTCAACCCTCTGTGGTCCTCACTGGGGGGAGGGGCTCAAAGCTCGGCTTCTCCTGCCCATGGCTCTGGCTGGGACGGGCAGGCTGAGAGCTCGATCAGGGCCACAGAGCGGGGCTGAGAGCATTTGGCCCTGGCTCAGGGCCCCTCTCCCCTTCTGCCCTTTCTGCCCTTGGTCCTGCCCCTGTTCCAGCTCCACTCCACCTCTTCCCCCTGAGGCTCCTCCTTCCCCTGCCGTCCTGAGATCTGAAAAGCTCCATGTCCCCATCGCAGTCATGGAACCACGGTGGGGAGCAAGAGCTCCTTCAGCCCTGGAGCTGTGGTGGGGGGAGATTTTTCAGAGACCCCAAATCTGCCACTGCTCCCCTACGGTTTTGTTCAATATCTTCATAAATGATCTGGAGGATGGTGTGGATTGCACTCTCAGCAAATTTGCGGATGATACTAAACTGGGAGGAGTGGTAGATACACTGGAGGGGAGGGATAGGATACAGAAGGACCTAGACAAATTGGAGGATTGGGCCAAAAGAAATCTGATGAGGTTCAATAAGGATAAGTGCAGGGTCCTACACTTAGGATGGAAGAATCCAATGCACCGCTACAGACTAGGGACCAAATGGCTAGGCAGCAGTTCTGCGGAAAAGGACCTAGGGGTGACAGTGGACGAGAAGCTGGATATGAGTCAGCAGTGTGCCCTTGTTGCCAAGAAGGCCAATGGCATTTTGGGATGTATAAGTAGGGGCATAGTGAGCAGATCGAGGGACGTGATCGTTCCCCTCTATTCGACACTGGTGAGGCCTCATCTGGAGTACTGTGTCCAGTTTTGGGCCCCACACTACAAGAAGGATGTGGATAAATTGGAGAGAGTCCAGCGAAGGGCAACAAAAATGATTAGGGGTCTAGAGCACATGACTTATGAGGAGAGGCTGAGGGAGCTGGGATTGTTTAGTCTGCAGAAGAGAAGAATGAGGGGGGATTTGATAGCTGCTTTCAACTACCTGAAAGGGGGTTCCAAAGAGGATGGCTCTAGACTGTTCTCAATGGTAGCAGATGACAGAACGAGGAGTAATGGTCTCAAGTTGCAATGGGGGAGGTTTAGATTGGATATTAGGAAAAACTTTTTCACTAAGAGGGTGGTGAAACACTGGAATGCGTTACCTAGGGAGGTGGTAGAATCTCCTTCCTTAGAGGTTTTTAAGGTCAGGCTTGACAAAGCCCTGGCTGGGATGATTTAACTGGGAATTGGTCCTGCTTCGAGCAGGGGTTGGACTAGATGACCTTCTGGGGTCCCTTCCAACCCTGATATTCTATGATTCTATGATTCTATACCTCCCCAGCAGCACGGGGTTTTGGGAGGTTTACCTGTACACGCTGCCTATGTCAGTGTCTGTAATTTAATCTCTTCTGAACTTCGACATGTTACTCCCTCTTCCAAATCATCAGTGAAGATGGATGTAACATTGATGCTAGGAGTAGCCCACCAGACACTTCCCCACAGCTCAGCACAGTGCCATTTATCATTACTTGTTGTTTACAGTTCTTTAGGCAGTTTCCAGTCCACATGACTGTGTTCCTAGCCAAGCCAATTTGAATTAATTTTTTATGTACGACTTTGAGACACAGCATCAAATACAGTATTCAAATCCAAATATATCACATCTGCTGCATTCACTTCAGCCTCTAATTCTGAATTTCCAGCAGGAAAGCAGTCCATTTTGACTGGCAACAAATATTCTTTATAAATATATGTTGCATATGGCTCACGATTCCACTATCCTCTAGGATAAAAATCTTAGACTCCATCCTTCAGGCTTTAGAATAGTGTGTCCGGCCCTCATTCCATTTGAGTAGAGAGAAAAATCCAGTTTTGAATGAGAGCCATTGTGATGTTGGTTCCCCTCCCTCCGAGTCTGCAGATGCCTCTCCATGCCCATGGAACCCAAGTATGGGCCTCATTGGAGGAATGTCAGGCAGCAGGAGGGTGGAACCTTTGAGGAGTTATTGAACCCAGCCCATGTTATGGTGTTTTTAGAAGAAATTCAAGTGGGAAATAAATTACGCTGCTTCTCAGAAATGAATGCCAATAGAGCCTTTGTGGCACACAACATTATGCATTCTCTACAAACCACATGTTTAATAAATTATTTTTATAGATTAGATTTATTGAGATTAAGATGCACACAAATGGTATGTTCTATAAATGGTGCTATCTTTCTTCTGTGATGTGTGTGTGTGTGTATGTATATATGCATATAAAGTTCATGGAGATATAGCTTGTGGATATTCATGAACAGTGAAACATGTCTAATGTCACTAACCCAAAAGACTAGCAAAGAAAACCAGTCGCATAGGAGTGTTGATCACAAATTGAAGGTTGAGTGAAATTAAACTGCAAAGATAAGGATCTGCTGAAACTTGAATAAAAAATAATGTATTGTAATATTTTACTATTAAAAATGCAGCAAAACCAGTTTGGACTTTTTTTTAACACAGTTTTCCAAAATGTAAAGTTTAACAATTATGTATAAAGTAGAACTCCAGAGTTATGAACACCAGCTTTATGAACACCTCATTTGGAACCAGAAGTATTCAATCAGGCAGCAGCAGAGACAAAAAGAAAAGAAAAAAAAAGAAAAAAGAAGAAGCAAATACAGTACAGTAGTGTGTTAAATGTAAACTACTAAAAATAAGGGAAAGTTTAAAAGAAAGTTTTCAGAAGGTAAAGAAACTGTTTCTGTACTTGTTTCATTTAAATTAAGATGGTTAAAAGCAGCATTTTTCTTCTGCATTGTAAAGTTTCAAAGCTGCATTAAGTCAATGTTCAGTTGTAAACTTTTGAAAGAACAACCATAACATCCTCATAACTCTGAGTTTCTACTATATAAAAAGCTCTTTATGCATCTAAAATTGAATGTATATTAAATTAGTTCAGGATTTTGGAGAGATTCCACTGCATTGTTTTTCGGCACAACTGCATTAAAATCAATAATTGATTATAATATTTCAGTATACAGGGTCTGCTTCTGAGCCTATTCAAATCAGTAGCAAAACTCCCATGGGCCCTTCACTGCTGAAGAGAAAACTTCTCCATCATGGGCCAAATCTTGCTTATCTAACTCATATAGGTATTCCCAGGTTTGAGAGCTCAGTCCTACAAGGTGCTGCATTCTGGCTGTGATCCAGGAAGCACTTAAATTGTGCTTCAGAAGGACTACTCACCCAGCTCAGAGTTAAGCATGTTCTTATGTGCTTTGCTGGGTTGAGCTAGATAGCAAAGTTACTGAGGCAGGCTTAGTGCTTTCAAATCCCTCCATGCTGCAAGGTGCTAACCATCTTCTGTGAAGCTGAGTGCTCTCAAACTCCCACTGATTTCATCACAGTGTTTGTGCCTTTGAATTTGATGACACTGCGCCTGTGCATAAAGTGAGTGCTATTTGACCATTAGAGTATTTAATTGCATCTTGGAAGAGCAAGTGATTGCTGCTAGCAGGTTTCTGTAACCAAAACCAAAACAGCAAAACAGACTAGTTTGAGAGCCTCCACTCCTGTTCAAGATATGACCAGTTCTTATCCACTGAATAGCAATCATGGATGCACAATGCAATGGATTGCTGAAGGTGAGTGTTCACAGATAGTGAAATCTGAACATACTGCAAGCAATATAGGTTGAGATTTACAAAGCCAAGTAAGAGATTTAGGCCTTGTCTGCACTGCCATTTAATTTTTGTCATATGTCATATGTCAAACACACCCGCGTGACAAGTTTTTCTGGAATAAGCGCTTGTGTGCACAGCGCTATGTCGGCAGGAGAGCTTCTCCTGCTGACATAGCTACTGCTGCTCATTTAGGTGGTTTTATTATGTTGAGAGGAGAGCTCTCTCCCGTTGGCATAGAGCTGCTACACGAGCCCTCTTACAGTGGTGCAGCTGCCTTGGCACAGCTGTGTGGCTGTAATTTCGCTAGTAGAGACGTGGCCTTAGACATGGGAATCGCATCCTTTAAAATCACCTATTCAGCTTTGAAAATCTCAATCTTAGCCATTTAGTGCATCTGATGTTTCTATTTTGCACACATTTAGTTAACAGGAGCATTAATTTCAGACTGAAAAGGAGCCTTTCAGTGTAGATAAAATAACCTATTCTTTTAAAAGCCAAGTGGTTTTTGTTTTATTTATTCATTTATCAATGCTGTGAATGCTTCATGAGCTCCAGCCATTGATTTCAGGAGCCCATGCAATTTTTCCTGTTTATCATAATTTATTGTCTCATTGTTGCCTGCAGTTTGCACTTGCTCAGATTTCCCACACAATACACAGGAAACAGCTCTATGGCATCAGGCTTCCTTAGATTGATTCTCACAGGGGCCGGGAGGGTTCAACCCACTCCTGTGTGCTTTGTGATGTGACTGCATGAGAGTCATGGTAAATCGACCATTTGGAGACTTCCTTCCTAGCACCTACTGCGACACAGACAGTACCCAAATCACGTCTGCTCCCACTACACACTCTCCCACGTAACCCCTGGGAAAATCTTACCTTATCAGTGTTTGGAGATGTGTCACTCTCTTTGCATTCATTTACTGTATTTACTCCTGTCTCTGCTGAGGAAGTACTTCCCCAATGGCAGCTATTAGTAACCACAGAACAAAAATTCAGCAATTGTGCAGTTAGGGTGTTCCATTCTTTTCAATGTTTCCTCACAATTTTGGGGGACGCTGCGAGAGGGGGAAATGATTAAATGACCTGAAATGTTCCTGAAGTACTCAGTGATCTTATTAACACCTTGCAGGATAACTGAAGCTATTTTAGCAACCGCACCGACAGATTTAAAACTAAACTGGAGAAAGCAATGGGAAGTGTACAGCACTACACTACAGGATAAATAATCTTGACTGATAGGTCACACCTGTACCATTCCCCTGCCTGGGTGTCTTTATTTCTAGTGCACCAATCATTGTGGCATATAGGTACTAACAGAACAGGTATGTTCCATCTCGAACTTCTATGATCCTAGTTCTAGCTTGGATTGAAACATCAGTTGGCTTTTTGCTGGCCCGGCAGGATGAACACTTCAGTGGTGTTCAAGCTGTGGCTTTCGAGGGTGGCTGTGTTAAGGAGAAAATGTGTATCTGATTAGGAAATGAATGTGTGCTCCCTGAGCCATGTCCTGTGATTCTTAAACTGAAGTGTGTAAATCAGACATGTCATTGTAGTGAGGAGGGGGCACTGCTTCCTCTGCTGCCCTCCACACCTTCCCTAGCAGCCCAGGGGGCCGGTCTGTGTGAGCCGGGAGCACTGAGCAATTGTTTCCCTGCTGCATTGCTGGGGAGGGAGAAACGTAGCTCAAGTCCTCCACTGCCTGCATCTCTATGGGTGCTGCAGGGAGAGCAACACAGGAACTTGGATGGCTCTGCCTGAGAGTAGAAGAGCTGCTAGCAAAAAGTTCCACATAACCAGCGAAAGGGGACAGTAGCCAGGAAACAACCACTATGACTCTGATTCTCTGTGCCAGCCTGGGGGCTGCTCTGATTCGCTCCCTATGGTCTCCAAGAAACCATGCACCCGCTACCTGGGGATAGTCAGAGTGCAGTGCACTCTATCCCAGGGATGGGAAAACTTTTTGGCCCAAGGGCCACATCAGGGTTGCAAAACAATATGGAGGGCCGGGTAGGGAAGGCTGTGCTTCTGCAAATAGCCTGGCCCCTGCCCCCTATCCGCCCCCTCCCACTTCCTGCCCCCTGACTGCCCCCCTCAGAACCCCCGATCCATCCAACCCTTCCCCCCCCCGCACCTTGTTCCCTGACCGCCCTGACCCCTATCGACACCCCCGCCCCCTGACAGGCCCCCCGGAACCTCCGACCCATCCAACCCTCCCCCACTCCTTGTTCCCTGCCCGCCCATTCCTGGAACCCCACCCCCTATCCAGCCCCCCCTGCTCCCTGTCCCCCCCTCCCAGGACCCCCCAACCCCCTCTGGACTCCACCCCCCCATCCAACAGCCCCCTGCTCCCTGTCCGCCCCCCCGAACCTCTGCCCCATCCAACCTCCCCCTGTCCCCTGACTGCCCCCCAGGACCTCCTGCCCCTTATCCAACCCCCACCCCCATCCCCTTACCATGCCGGCGGCAGGACAGGCTTATTGGAAAGCCTGGGAGGTGGGCAGGCTCAAGCTGTGGGGGAGGAGGGACAGCGGGGGCGGGGCCAGGGACTAGCTTCCCCAGCTGGGAGCTCATGGGCCGAGCAGGACGGTCCCACAGGCTGGATGTGGCCTGCGGGCCATAGTTTGCCCACCTCTGCTCTATCCGCTCTCTCTTCGCATCCTTCATATACCCCCTGTGCCAGGAGGGGCTGCAGATTGGGAGGCATAGGATGGAGCTGGCTGAGCTTGTTCTATGCTTTCTAGGGACTCGCAGCTGACACTGTAGGAATCTGCAAAAGGAGACTTGTGGGATGTTTCTTCTACTTTCATGTTGCCTGAATGACACACAGGGAATGGAACAGGACAGGAAAAACTTGCCAAAGTAATGATTGTGGCCTGTCCATCTTTTCTGAAACACCTTCAGCCATAAGGCTGAAAAGGCTGGACTTCACTGCCTTATTCATTTCAGGTACAATTTTCAAGAGTGATTTTCAATAAGACTTAGTCTCCTAAATCACAGAGGTGCTTTTGAATATTTCATTGTTCAGACTTAATCATGCATTCATTGAAGTCAATGGGAAGTTTTATCACTTTAATTGGAACAGGATAGGGCCTTTTTAACATCCAGAAAGACTTTGTATATATTAGCACAGTGTGTCTTGAACTCTGCCAAACTACAACTCTGTGACAGGGTGCTCTACTCACTCCAGGATTGCACCTCCTCCTGGCTGTTTTGGGGATTAGCTCTGTGCGGCCAATGCCCCTTCCTGCACTTGCATGCCATTTCTTTCTTCTCCTGTGGCCCCTCTCTCGTTCCCGGAACTGAAGCCTCTTCTTCATTACTTGGCCCTCCAGTCAGGTCACTACACAGGTGTGAATCAAAGTCCCTCTCAGCAGTGATCTCAGGCAGTCTTCCCTTTCACTGCCCCAGGGTGCCCTATATCCCACCTCTCAGTGGCTGGTAGGGGAATCTGTACCCTGCATTCTACTCCGGGTTCCAGCTCGGGACCCTCTAATCAGCTGTGCAGTTCTGTTCCCCCCTGAACACTGCTGTCTTTCCCCGAGCCCTCTCCTACCTTCTTCTGGGTCAGCCAGCCCAAACTCTCTCCTCGCAGCGAGTGATTGTAGGCTACCTCAGCTCTGTAGTCCCCAAACCCTCCTCCCAGGAAATGACTGAAGACTACCTCCCTGCAGCCCCCAGTTGCTCTCAGCTACCAGACTTTATACAGGCCCCTCCTGTTCCTTCACAGGTGAGCTTCCTCCCAATTAGCTCCCTCCACACACAGCTTATATCTCCCTCATTTGCTGCTTAATTGGCTGATTGAGCCCACATGGCCTAATTCAGCCCTCTCAGAACCAGCCCTCACCATCACAAGCCCCCTTTTCCATATTGGCCCCTTTAGGACCCTTCTCTCATCTTGCCAGGATCTCTCTGGGGTCCCCTTCCTAATAAGCAATATTGTCAAGGCAGGTGGTCACAACCCACCTAGTCATTGTGATACCCAAGCTGAATGAGAACCCATGCTTTAGCACTGCTGAAATGTCTTCTCATCCATAGAAGAATGGTTCCTTGGGATCTCAATGAAGGGTCTGAAGTGATAATTATAAAATAACAAACATTTATTCCATTTGAATCAAGAAATCGCCAAAGGAAAATCCAACAAGGTGACCCCTTTTTAAAGCATCCAGCAAACGTGAATGTTTTGAGACCTACAGCACTAAAGTGTCTGACACAGGTACTGAAAGAGTTAATTGAAATGGCTAGAAGAGATCAGATGGGGACCATTAACTTAGAAGCTTATAGTTGTTCAATATAAATTCTTTCTAAACTAGTATTATCTAGATTCTCGAATTGTGATAATAGAACCCAAGCTGTGAAGAAGTACACACATAAATCTCCATCTTATTTGTGTTTCCTTAGGAATTGGGCGTCTTTTGCCATAGCTATGACTTTCATGACAAAAATACCATGATACTTCGGGCTTCCTCAACACGAGGTTGTGGCTTTTGTTAGCCCCTGTTGGGTCTATGCTACTGAGCCTCACTTGAAAGCACAGAGAAATGCCATCTGGCTTCAAACTTGCCAGTGAGCTGCATAGTGCCAGAATTAATTTACTGTAATTAATTAACAAAACATATCGGAGAAAGAAAACTGGTTGGCAAGCAATTTTTTTACCTGAGCTTTTAAAAAATCAAACCTGAATCATTCATTACTTTTCTGCCAGTCCTTAGGATGGATGTATTTCTGCCTCTGTTGGGAGCCTCAGCGAAAACACTTATCATGGAGAAGACTACCCACCCAACAAACAATAACCTGGAGGAGTTTCTTTCCTCTGGGGCATTTGTGCAAGTTTATAAATACACCTACCAACATGTAACTCCATCATCTCTCCATCTCTCGCTCTCTCTCTCCATCCATCCAAATTGCTCTGCTTAGCCTGATTTTCAGAGGTGCTGCTAAGCACCTTTGAAAATAAAGACACTTCCTCTTTCCTGTCCTCTTTTTATGTCTTCCTCTGCTCCTCTTTCTTTGTCACCTTTTTCTTTTCTTTTTTGTGCTCACTCCTTGTACCTTTTGATACCCAACAGTTGAGTGGATGGGGCACTGGACTGGAAGTCAGGAGACCTGTGTTCTATTCCTGGCTCAGCCACTGACCTGCTATAGTGACCATCTCTTTGCTTCTGTTTTCTCCCCCACCTTTTACCTTCCTTATATATTTAGGGTATGTCTATACTTTGAACTGGAGTTGTAAATTGCAGTTTGAGAAGAAATACCTGCCCTGGTTCTGATCAAGCTAATGTACTATAAATAGAGTGTAGCTGTGTCAGTGCAAATGGTGGGTGGGGTTAGCTGTCCCACGTAAATACCCCTCCGAAATGCGAGGCATGTACTCAGAATGGCTAGTCCCTTCCGCTGCTCATGCTGCTGGTACTACACTCTATTTTTAGTGTGCTAGCTCAGTCAGAGCTAGTACATGTGTGTCTCCTTGAGTGCGGAGTGACACCTCCAACTCCAAGCTTAGACATAGATTATAAGCTTCTTGGCATAGTTACTGTCTGTGACTATGTGGACAGTGCCTATCACAGTTGGACAATGATCTGAACTGGGGTCTTTATGCACTGCTGTAATACAGCTAATAATAATAATTAGTCCAACAACGACAGTAATGTACTCCTAGATTTCAGTGTTTCATCCAAATTTTTTTCTATTAATTCATTTTATAGAGTTTAGATTCACATAGTTTAAGGCCAAAAGAGACCATTAGATCATCTAGTCTGACCTCTTGTATACCACAGGCCATTAAATTTCACCTTTCACTCAGTTATTGAGTTAATGCCAGTAATCTCTTGCTTTTGTACATGGCAGTCTTTATGCTGAGTTCATTATTTTATCCAATATATTCAAAGTATGGTGTCTGCTTTCAATCTTCTCTTGTTGTTGTACCTGTTTTAATTTCTTCTAGCTGCCTGCCCTGAAGAATATACAATCTTCGACTTTGACTGCACTAGGGATTTGTACTGGTTACAGCCACTGATGTAGCTGCACGAGGGCAGCCCTGTAATGTAGACAGTTTCAAGAAGAGGGAAGCTCCATCATCAGTGCAAATGGAGGCTGTTCCTGTCTACAAGAGGAATTTGCACTAGTGGCCAGCCACTGATGGCCAAAATCCTTACTGTAGAAAGGTGTAAAACCTGACAATATACAAAGGAGAAGATAAAGGAAGTGACTTTTTTTTTTACAGCCCCCTCCCTTTAAAATTCTTAACCTTTTGCTTTGTTTTTTATTTATCATCATCTCTTCTCTAAAAGAAAAGGAGTACTTGTGGCACCTTAGAGACTAACCAATTTATTTGAGCATGAGCTTTCGTGAGCTACAGCTCACTTCATCGGATGCATACTGTGGAAACTGCAGAAGACATTATATACACAGAGACCATGAAACAATACCTCCTCCCACCCCACTCTCCTGCTGGTAATAGCTTATCTAAAGTGATCATCAAGTTGGGCCATTTCCAGCACAAATCCAGGTTTTCTCACCCACCTTTCTTACAACAAAAAAACTTCAAATCCAGACTCCAGAGAGAAACTGCTGAATTGGAATTCATTTGCAAATTGGATACTATTAATTTAGACTTAAATAGAGACTGGGAGTGGCTAAGTCATTATGCAGGGTAGCCTATTTCCCCTTGTTTTTTCCTACCCCCCCCCAGACGTTCTGGTTAAACTTGGATTTATGCTGGAAATGGCCCACCTTGATTGTCATGCACATTGTGGGGAGAGTGGTCACTTTGGATGAGCTATTGCCAGCAGGAGAGTGAGTTTGTGTGTGGGGGGGGCGGAGGGTGAGAAAACCTGGATTTGTGCTGGAAATGGCCCAACTTGATGATCACTTTAGATAAGCTATTACCAGCAGGAGAGTGGGGTGGGAGGAGGTATTGTTTCATGGTCTCTGTGTATATAATGTCTTCTGCAGTTTCCACAGTATGCATCCGATGAAGTGAGCTGTAGCTCACGAAAGCTCATGCTCAAATAAATTGGTTAGTCTCTAAGGTGCCACAAGTAAAGTCAAGTTTCTTGACTTTAGCAAAGCTTTTGACACGGTCTCCCACAGTATTCTTGTCAGCAAGTTAAAGAAGTATGGGCTGGATGAATGCACTATAAGGTGGGTAGAAAGCTGGCTAGATTGTCGGGCTCAACGGGTAGTGATAAATGGCTCCATGTCTAGTTGGCAGCCGGTGTCAAGTGGAGTGCCCCAGGGGTCGGTCCTGGGGCCGGTTTTGTTCAATATCTTCATAAATGATCTGGAGGATGGTGTGGATTGCACTCTCAGCAAATTTGCAGATGATACTAAACTGGGAGGAGTGGTAGATACGCTGGAGGGGAGGGATAGGATACAGAAGGACCTAGACAAATTGGAGGATTGGGCCAAAAGAAATCTGATGAGGTTCAATAAGGATAAGTGCAGGGTCCTGCACTTAGGATGGAAGAATCCAATGCACCGCTACAGACTAGGGACCGAATGGCTAGGCAGCAGTTCTGCGGAAAAGGACCTAGGGGTGACAGTGGACGAGAAGCTGGATATGAGTCAACAGTGTGCCCTTGTTGCCAAGAAGGCCAATGGCATTTTGGGATGTATAAGTAGGGGCATAGCCAGCAGATCGAGGGATGTGATCGTTCCCCTCTATTCGACACTGGTGAGGCCTCATCTGGAGTACTGTGTCCAGTTTTGGGCCCCACACTACAAGAAGGATGTGGATAAATTGGAGAGAGTCCAGCGAAGGGCAACAAAAATGATTAGGGGTCTAGAGCACATGACTTATGAGGAGAGGCTGAGGGAGCTGGGATTGTTTAGTCTGCAGAAGAGAAGAATGAGGGGGGATTTGATAGCTGCTTTCAACTACCTGAAAGGGGGTTCCAAAGAGGATGGCTCTAGACTGTTCTCAATGGTAGCAGATGACAGAACGAGGAGTAATGGTCTCAAGTTGCAATGGGGGAGGTTTAGACTGGATATTAGGAAAAACTTTTTCACTAAGAGGGTGGTGAAACACTGGAATGCGTTACCTAGGGAGGTGGTAGAATCTCCTTCCTTAGAGGTTTTTAAGGTCAGGCTTGACAAAGCCCTGGCTGGGATGATTTAACTGGGAATTGGTCCTGCTTCGAGCAGGGGGTTGGACTAGATGACCTTCTGGGGTCCCTTCCAACCCTGATATTCTATGATTCTATGAAGTACTCCTTTTCGCGAATACAGACTAACACGGCTGTTACTCTGAAACCCATCTCTTCTCTATCTGTCATTACTCACTGTTTTGGCCCTACTGACAATCATTTTTTATTTTATTTTATTTTTTTTGCAGCTTACTCTTTCCCCCCTCCATTCTCGCTGCACCCCATTCTTCTCACTACATCCCATCCTGCCTTTTAAAACAGTAAGCCCTGCCTCCTTCCCAGCTTATTTTCCTATGCCTCCCATCTACCAGATCTCCCCCTTCCAATGCAGCAAAAGAAAGTTGAATAGTGTTCAGAATACTGGATCTGCTAACCTTTGGACCTCAGCTATGAAGATACTCAACCCACTTTTCCCCCTCCCCCCGCGGCACTGCTTTGCCTTGTGTTACTTTACACTATCCTTTGGTTAGTCCTACCCCTCAAGCATCCTGAGAGGAAAGAATAGAGGGGAGACAGGAGGAAAAGATTTCTGCTGCTAGAGAAACAGCAGTGGGTCATGGTTGAGGGTAAACTAAACTGGGAGCTCTGGGACACCAGTGTGAGTAGATCCATCTTTAAAAAGGGGAAAAAGGAGGAGCCGGGGAACTATAGACCAGTCAGCCTGACTGAAATACCTGTGAACCTATGAGATAAATATATAAAACATTCAATTTGCGAATACCCAGAGGATGAAAGGGTGATCACTAGCAGTCAGCATGGATTTACTAAGAACAAATCATGCCAAACCAGCTTGATTTCCTTCTTTGAGACGGTAACTGGTTTGGTGGAAAGGGGGAATGAGGTGTACATAATATGCCTGAACTTTAACAAGGCTTTTGACACAGTTCCACATGACATTCTGACAAGCAAGCTGGAGAAATGCGGGCTTGCAGGAACTACCATTAAGCGGATACATAATTGGCTAAACAACCGCAAACAAAGAGTAACAATTAAGGAATGATGTCAGATTGGAGGGAGGTTTCAAGTTGGGTTCCACAGGGTCCTGTTCTGTGTCTGGTGTTTAACATCTTTATTAATGACCTGGATGTAAGAATATAAACATACTGATCAAGTTTGGAGATGACACTAAGCTATGGGGGGTTGTCAATACTTTGGAGGATAAAGCTAAAATTCAGAGGGATCTTGATAAATTGAGAACTGGGAAGAAAAACCAAATGCACAAATACAGAATGGGGGAAAACTGGCTTGGCAGCAGCACTGCTGAAAAGGGTCTGGGAATTGTGGTGGATCACCACCTCAACATAAGTCAGCAATGCGATGCTGTTGCAAAAAAAGCAAATGTAATTTTAGGTTGCATTAACAGAGGCATAGCGTGCAAGTCATGGGAGGTGATAGTACCACTCTACTCAGAACTGTTTAGGCCTCAGCTGGAGTACTGAGTCCTATTTTGGTCACCAATGTATGGAAAGGACGTGGAGAAACTGGAAAGGATCCAGAGGCAAGTGACAAAGATGATGATCAAAGGGATGGACTGCAAGCCATATGAGCAAAGGCTGAAGAAACTGGGTATATTTAGTTTGGAAAAGATGAGATTAAAGGGGGACATGACAACGGTCTTCAAATATTTGAAAGGCTGCCGTAAAAAAAAATAAAGAAATGTTGTTCTCTCTTGCCAGGAGTTTTCAACCTTTTTCTCTCTGAGCCCCCCCACCCTCCCAATATACTGTAAAATCTCCATGACCCACCTGTGCTACAACAACTGTTTTTCTGCATATAAAAGCCAGGGCCAGCATCGGGGATAGCAAGTGGGTCAATTGCCTGCGGCTCCACGCCACACAGGGCCCAGTGAAACTAAGTTGTTCAGGCTTTAGCTTCAGCCCCAGGTGGTGGGGCTTGGGGCGGTGGGGCTTTGGCTTTCTGCCCTGGACCCCAGTGACTCTAATGCTCGCCCTGCTTGGTGGATCCCCTGAAATCTGCTCACGGCCCCTCAGAGGGCCTTGGACCCCTGGTTGAGAACCACTGCCATAGAGGACAGGACAAGAGGCTATAGGTTCAAACTACAACATAGCAGGTTTAGATTAAAACTCAAGAAGAAACTTCCTAACTGTAAGAACAGTAGGAACAGGCTGTCTAGGGAGGTCATGGAAGCTCTTTCACTGGAGGTTTTCAAAAGGAGGCTGGATAGCCATCTGTCTTGGATGGTTTAGACCTAACACATCCTGCATCTTGGTAGGGGGTTAGACTAGGTGACCCTTGTGGTCCAGTCTGATCCTATGGTTCTAGGCTCCCTAGGACTGAAGGTCCCAGTGACTTGGAAGTGTGTGAACAGGAGTCCCAGGGAGCCATAGGGTCTGGGATTCTCCCCTCTCTACCTCCAAGTGCGATTATGTAGGGGTTATGCAGGTTAGCCCTCTCCACTGTTGTCCCTACTATACTTGTTGTGTGCTCTGTTTAATCTTGTTCTCTCAGGAAAACTTCCTAAAATAAAGCTTTAAACAAAAAGGCAGAGCAAATACATGAGGTTTGCATTATAAATCACAGCCAGGCTTTCAAATCAATAAACTAAATTTAAAGCATCTAGACACAACATTTCCTAAGAGGGCTGGCTCAGGAATAGCTTAGAGTGAGGTTTAAAAGAAATGTCGCAAGCTTTCATTTGGAATAAATATAAATCATCAACCAGCTCCCTTGGCCAGGGTAGGGCAGCATTGCATATTTATTGATATATATGTAAAACTCCAGCACTTGTAGAATTTTGGTGACACCCCGTTAACTCTGTTGCTCTGGGAATGCAGTGACATAGTAAACTATAAATACAAGCGCACACGCACTCACACACACACACACACACACACTTAAATGGTGCAGGACAAACTGAGGCAGAGAGACACCATTGGAACATCCCTTTGTGACAATCCCCATTGAAACAAAGTGCTGATTGCATTATGGGTCTGAGCAAAAACCCATGAAGAATCATTGGAAAGAAGGTAATTGATTTCAGTGGGCTTTGGATATGGTCTTAAAATTTTTCCGTGAATTTAATATTATTCAAAGCAGTTTGAGGGATGCATGTTCAGTGTATTTCCATTGGAAATATAAGGTAACCTTTTTGCATATTAAATAATGTTCAGCTACTTAAGTTTTCCCATTCCATGATCCACCTGATGACCCAGACATAGGTTCCATGAGGAAAGATGCTGGATGGAACCTGGAAATATATCAGCAAGAAAGAAGAATAATGGGGAAAAAGATAATCATATTAATCTGAGTATCTGAAAAGTTTGGCTGAAGTTTTGAAGTGAAGACTCAGGTTGGTTCTTGTCTTACCAAACTAGCTTACCTGTTCCTAATCTGAACATATAAGTGAGAACAGTTTCACTATAGCAGTCTGTGCCTAATTGTATTTGTGGAGGTAGTGTGATTAAAGCTGACTGTACAAATATGCATATT
Organism: Natator depressus; assembly: GCF_965152275.1. Taxonomy (NCBI): domain Eukaryota; kingdom Metazoa; phylum Chordata; order Testudines; family Cheloniidae; genus Natator; species Natator depressus. Next base: position 104,290,532 of record NC_134234.1, read on the forward strand.
ATACCAAGCTCCTTGTCTTTTGAATTAGGTGTTTTGTTATATGTGAATCTATGAAGAGCTACTGAGCCTCTAGACCCAATCATTTTCTGGAGGAGATTCTTTTAAGAATTAAAATAGTTTAAGCAGGTGTTTCAAATGCTTAACCTAAATAATTACTTTCTGGAATATGAAAAATATTAATAAAGATGGTCTTTATTTATAAACCATCTTAGCTTAATTATCTCTGCAGTGCTACACCCATCCGCTTGATGTCACACTAATATACTGCAGTACTTCTTTAGGGCCCAACCCCATGACTTGCTGACACCCCGGCAGGTTCTGAATACCCTCAGTTCCCTTTGACTTCCCTTTGCTCAGCACCTCCCAGACTGGGGCCCTTATTTTGCATAGAACCCGTATGCAAACTATCCCCAAATACATTAAAGAATTTAATGTATTTACAAAGATAAAACAAGAAACACATGCAGGATGGAGAAATAAACAGATACTCGAAGGCAAGAGAGACCTTTTTTTTTTGAGGTCTGGAGAAGGAAATTTGAGTCAATGAAGTAGAGGGACACAGAAATTCTATACTGCACCAGCTATAATGGCCTGATTCTTCAAGGTGGTAATTGTGTATTGGGTGTGTACCTGCAGCAACTTGAAGACAGTGGGAGTTGGAGGTGGTCACCAGCTCACAGGACTGAGCCCTACAGTTGCATGGCAGTATAGTGTTACATCAAACACATGGGTATAAGCACTGAAATAAGATTTAAATAACGATGAGGTAACTATTTAAAGTTACTGAAGTGTGTAAGAAAATATTGCCTCTGTGTGTGCGTGTGTATGTGTGTAAAATGCTTAAAAAAAATAAATCCTGTTATGTCTTCGTCAATATGTGTACATTTGAGAGAGACCATGGGAAAGGTTAGGATGAATAACTCTGAAATCTGTTTACTGCTACTTGTTTCCTCAATAAAAACATAGGCTACGCCTACACTGAGTGCTAGGGGTGTGATTCCTCTGCTCGGGTAAACATAAGCTAGCTCTCACTGAGCTAGCATGAGTATAAACAGCTGTGTAGCCATGGACACCTGGTTAGTGGCAGTAGGGGCAGGCTTAACCTCCAGGGACTACAGTTCCATGCACACAGCACAGCCATCGTTGTAGTTCTGGCTGAAAGATGCATGAGATGTACCAGATAATTCATCAAGATTGATGTGAAATATTTGAAACATACCAGCTACCTGTTGAAAACTCAGCTCCATGAGGAGCAGATGGTGGTATGACAGAATTTGTATTAGTGCCAGCAGAATCGTTGCAAACTCCCACATCGTGAAGGTCACTAACTGAAGAATTAGCACAGAACCCGCATCATGAATGCTGCCAAGTCCAAGTTGCACCTGGCTGAAGCTGAAACATAATCATCTTGGAGTGAGTCATGTTTAGTGCCTGTATCCTGAGGAAACCAGCTGGATACTCATAAGACTGAAATAAAATATAACTGACCAATTAAGTGACTTTGAAAAGTAAATCAACATCTCTTGACCAATAGCTCAACAAAAGAATATATATCAAGTCACTGGTATGGGAGTGTGTGTGCCAATAAGCTGTCACAATGTGAATATGGGAGTGACCGTACTAATAACCATGTTAAGCCTCTGAACACGTCCAGTGTGAAGTAGAAGTTTCAAGAAAAACGTTGTGCCTTCTCTCCAACCTACCTTCCACCTATGTGCTTGCTGGGAAGTTCATTGGAATGCCCCTTTCACCTTCGAAGAATGATAACTTAACCTTATTATTTTGCTATAAGAAGAGACTCTTTTGCCTTCTGGGGAAAAGAACTAATATTTAATATATATCTGTCTAGCTTCAGTCTACTGCAAAAGGGGACAACTAGGGAAGGGGTTCTGGGCCAAAAAGCTTATATTCCCTGCCCCAAAGAGCTTGCGATCTAAAAGGGAACCGGCCACCACAGTATCAACTGTAGCTCTGACTGTAGTATCTTGCTGAGTAAATTGCTGTAGTTCGTCCCTTGCAAAACTCTCTGGCAGCAGCCTTGATCCGTCTCTTCATCAGCAGTGCTTACTGGGCTTTTTTCACCTGCTGCTTCTCAGTCTCCTCTCCCCTCCTGATTATTCCCATCACAGCTCTAGAAATACACCCTGCAGTCCCCCAGTCTGCTCTCACTGGCTCCCAGTATTCCCCTCTTACTCCATACCTGTTCCTCACCAACCCCATTACTTTTTTTCTCCCCATTCCCAGACTACGCCCCTACTTACCAGTTTCCCTTGTTCTCATTCCTCACTCCATGCTTCTGTTCCTACTTGCCCCTGCTCCAATTCCCAGCCAATTCAGCTTTTCCCATCCTACTTGTACCATCAAGTGCAGTTCTCTTACAGGTGTGTGTTGAACCTTGTTTCCTGGCATTGCCAAAATCGTCTAAGTGGGAGGCAGCCTACAGAGACAACTCTCCACCTCCTGTCCAAAGGGGGTTCTCTTCTGGACCAGTGGAGCATTTAGTCCTTAATTTAAAGCTAATTCAGAAAATGTTGGGCCCATCTCCATGTCCTACTGGAAATGTTATTTTTTTTCTTCTGAATGAGACCAACTGTCGCTAACTGATTAACAGCCTGAAAAAAGGGCAGTTAGCTACCTTGTAACCCAGAAAGGAGGTTTGCTCCTTTATTAAATTGCTAGCTATTAGTAAACAGCCAGAGAGAATCTGAAGTATCTGTGGTAAGTGGACTAGAAATCATGGCTCCCAAATCCCAGGAATCTGGTGTCCCCTATTTAGGAAGCCATTAAAGAAATACAGAAGGAAACTCAGGTTTAGAGAGTTCCTGAAAGTCCTGGCCTCCATAGTCCTCAACGGTAGTAGGAGATATCTATTTTCTAGCATTCTTTCGCACAGCCATTCTGATTCACAGGGCCTTCAGCATGCTGTCCTTATAACTTTGGTTTCATTTTTCCCTTCTCTGCTAAAGGATGGCCTGATCCTGCATGGTGCTCAGACCCTCCTGGGTGATGCTGAGTATCCCCAACTCCCATTTGAAGACAATGGGAGATGAGGGTGCTCAGTGGGCAACATTCGTGAGCCAAATGAACCAGGTTAAATCTTTTCCTGTGTTAGAGCAGCCAAAGGTCCGCAATATTGGTCTTTCAGAAGATTGAATGCCATCCTCATAAAATTGCAATTCAGGCTTTCTTGACCTTGGTCTGATGTTGTTGACCTCATTTAACATCTTAACTTTTAAAAAAAGTCAACGCTGACTCTTCAGAGTATCATGTCAACCTAAAATAGAGTAAACTGGGGTATGTGAATATACTTGTGCTTCATTTAGCCACATCAAATGTCTTCCCTTCAGTGATCATTTTGGAGAGGATTCTAATACATTATCTTTTGCTCAGCTCTCTGAATTGCCAGAGTTAGTTATTTTCTATTTGAGTGAAAGCCTCAGGCAAGGAAATCCTTGGGGATATGAGGTATGATTGCTACTATTATACTGGGTCTCAACCCTTCCCCTTGTTTCTTTGAAACTCTTCCATTTATCACAAGGCAGCCTCAATAAAGTTTTTAAAGGCCAGTCTTGAGCTAAAGTGAAGAGTAAGGTTTTAAGGTGAAATGTAAAAAGAAAGGACTGCAATGGTTCAATAAAATGGGGAAGAGAGTTTCAGGGACATAGGGCAGCACAGAGAAAAAATAAATACCCAGAGGTTCCGTTAGTCACAAGGAAAAAACAGTGAGGTGGAGAAATGGACTGAGTGGGTGAGGAGGTAAGTGTTAAAGAGCCAGTAAAAGAAAGGTGTAGTCTCTCCACGGGGAAACTTAAAAGTTAAGAGGACAATTTGAACTGTGTTGGAGTTGGAGAGGAAGGCAAGGAATGTTACAGAGGTGGATAGAAATATGGTTTCATTTCCTGGAGTGAGATAATCTGGGTTCAGCATTCTGCAGCCCCATACGAGATGGAGAGTATTGAATTGGGAAGACTATGAACAAGGGAATGTCAGTAGATAAAGTGGGCGGTAGCTAAGACCTGAATAGAAATCTCAAGAGTACCAGAATTACAGTAAAGACAAATCATTGGAGGGGTTTACAGGTTGTACTAAACGGCAGACCTGCAGACAAGGACAATTTGGGGTGGAAGGAAGAGTCTGTGATCAAAGATGACTCCCAGATTTGGGGCCATAGCAAAACCACAGATGAGAGGAGTGATAGTCTGGGATTTAGAGAGGCACTTTACCCAGAAGGAAGATTTCAAATCTTGAAATATTTAGTATCCAGTTTGGCTGAAGCCAACATCTAACAGCATCAAGAAAAGGCAGGCAGATAGTTGGGGGTTGAGGGAACTTGCTGAGGAATGGGAGAATGCAGATGGGACAGTAGCTGCAAATGAGGGTTTTTCTCAAGAGAGGAGATTAGATTTTGACAGTGAAACCTCCAGTGGAGAGGGATGTGGCCAAAGGCAACAGCCAAGCATTCAGTGAGGAGGTGCTTTTGTTTTGGGCAATAATTAATATTCAAGATACAGTATAGAACTGAAGTTAGAAACAAAAAATTAATTTCAGAAAGAATAGTTTTAAAACTTGAAATAACAGATCCAGAATGGTGACTGACTAATTGCAGTACTGAGATGCCAAGCTATGAATATTTTTATTTTTATTTGGCAGAGAAATGTGGCTGTTTGGCTGACTCCAAAGACAGCTGTGCTGGCAAAATCAGAGATGCTTCTGGGTCAGTCACATGGGTGTATGTATAGCTTATTTCAGTTTAAACATTCTCTCAACTCCGTATTCATCTCCTACAGTTTTTTCCCCCATGACTATTCTTTGATTCTGATGGATATAACAACTTAATATATTTAATGAAACTTCCACATGAATACTTCATGAGAACATTTTGCAAGCCATTTTTGTGGTTAAAATACAGTCTACCTTAATCCTACGTGTGTTTCATGTAAAAATGGATTCTGATTTTTGAGGTAGACATTCCCTTTGTCGATTTAATTCACTTGTAGCTAAATTTTGGGGAGGCTTTGCCTAGGAAATGCACCAGAAGAAACATTTCTTTTTTATTATTATTTTATGTATTCTTTTCTGTGTTATATGAGCACACCAATATGGTTCAGAAATTATTCTACCGAAGAACTCTGTATTATCTTTAGGGTGACCATATGTCCAGTTTTGGCCAGGACAGTCCCTTTTTTAAGCCTTGTCCTAGCTATCCTGACATTTTTGGCAAAAGTGGGCATTTGTCTCATTTGCTCTTGCCAACTGATGATCAGTTGCCAAGAACGAACAGGACAAATGCCCACTTTTTCCAAAAATGTGGGGCCTGTACCCCTAGCAGGGCACAGAGGAACATGAGGGGGGGAAACGGCAAGACCAGCCCTGTGGCGCGGGGGGGGGAGAGATGGGCTCCGATGAGCAGCAACAGTCAGCCGCATCGGGGGTGGAGGGGGGGGGCAGGCAGAGCTCAGCATCAGCAGTGACACCAGACCCATGCAGGGAGCAGGCTGGGCTTGGATGGTCCAGCCCTGTGAAGTGTCCTGTTTTCCCTTTGGGAAATATGGTCACCCTAGTTATCTTGAATTATATTATACTATTTCAGAAAAATGGAGAATGGTAAGGGAGGTTAATTGTACTTTAATGGTTAATTGTACTGCTGTCCAAAATGAATGATATCTGCTAAAGCAATATGTTGGATTTATCTGTCTATGAATTTTAATTTTCCAAACTGTATTCACCAAGGACTCAGAGAACTCTTTGGGGAAAACATTCATTGAGGGCCTGTACTCGTGTGTGAAGATGTAAGGAGTCTCCACATAAGGGATAGAGCTGTGCATATAATAATATTTGTTGGTTCACTGGCTGTACCAGTAAGTAAAAAGCAAAACAAAAAACTTGTTTGGGTCATTTAATTTTTGAGCTTTTAAAACTTTTTTTTGCTTTTAAATAAAATTGAAGTAAATTTCGAAATGAAAAGTTGTTTCAAATCAGAAATCAAAGTGTTTCATTTAGAAAATGTTGAAATGATTTTTTTTTTCTGATTTCATTCAGGTTTTTCTTTTTAATTGAAATAATTTAGCAAATTTGACATGAATTCATGAAAATTTTTGTTAACCTGACTCTGCTTTTTTTGGCGAAAAAAGTTGCAGATGAAAAATTTTGCTTACCCTACTATTAATTATTATTTGTACTACTATAGCTTCTAGGGCCCGTAGTCATAGACCAGGACCCCATTGTGTTAGGTGCTGAACAAAAAGATTTAGATGCCTAACTGTAGAAAATTGTTAAGGGTCCAATTCAGTTGCAGCCATTAGCAGTTTATAAGATTAGGCCCTTAAATGAGCACTCAAATAAAAGCCTTTTAGTTTATCAGGACCGACAACCATACTCACTGGCACGTAGATGGAAGAGTAAAACTTGTAGTACTAAAAAATATTGTCTGTATAATTGCCAACATATCTTTGCATTTTTTGCAATTTTCTTGGTAGAGTTAATGCATCTAACGGGTAATAAGTGTATTTTAATTTAAGAGTCTTTAATTAATGTTATAATTATTGACACTATTTTTCATGTACTGCCATCTGCGTGATTTTAAACTCCAGCTAAAAGTTAAAAAGAAACATAACTAATTCTGTATTCATCTACAGCAAAACTCTGAGAACTGAATATCTGACACAACTTGAACTGCATGTGACCTGGCAGTGCCAATCTGTAGACAGTGTTTAGTTATATAATTTAACGGCCTTCACATTTTTCTATATAGGTGTCTGAGACAGGTTTCCTCTTTCATACAAATCTTGTGGTAACCTTTGCTCCCTAATGGTTTGAATCACATTCTTAAAGGATTAAACTGTTATGACAAAAGAGGAATGTTTAGATATTATGCTTTGCAGCTAAAAATTTGTCAGATTAGAAATTGTGTATTTTATAATCTTAAGATCAAAGAAGCTTTCCATCAAAGCTTTATGTCCGCTATAATATTTTCCCAACCTTTGTTGAACCAGAATTGTTTTGGATTATCTCACATTGGGTTCACTGAGTAAGCCCAGCCAAATGTGGGAAAAAGCTTCCTGCCAAACATTTTAAACATTTCACATGTTTAGGGCACAGGAGGTAAGCCACAGGTATTGGTTGAGTTGACTGGTGGAGCTTGCCTTCAACAATCTTTTCAACTCTAGTTTTATATGAGATACTTTTTGAGATTTGTATGACAGATAAAACCCTACAGGGCAACCATTTATCTTCCATTAAGAATAGTATTCACTTTCTTTAACCTGGTGACCTAAGTGCTCCTGTAAGGAGTCCTTTTTATAAAGATTTTACATTACAGTGGATTAAGTATCATTTCTCCGCTGGGGGGGAAAAAAGATTCAATTTGCTCAGAAGAATGGTTTGTCAGAGTAGAATAGTTTTTTTTCTTTATCCATCTTTAAATTGAGCAATCATGTTCCCTAAACAGTCACAAATCAGTGATCATTCAAAGTTCAAATTGCCAGTTAATTTAAAATCTGCTTAGTGAGTTCTTTTATTATAGTATCACTGTGAATTCAGCAAAGCCAATAGGATACCAAGAGGATGGTGGAATCTATTCTCTTATCTTCTAAAGTTCCTTAGTAGTGGAAGATTGTTTTCTTTGTATATGCTGGTATACTTTTCCCAAAAATGTATATACAGTTTTGCCGTACATATATTTATCTGCTAAAAATATAGGATAACCATAAGAACTAATGAGGGGCATATACACAGAAAATCAAAGGCACTCATGAAATGACTTTTTGTAAAGTAAAAAATGACACCATTTTTGAAGTGTTGTTATAGCCATGTTGGTCTCAGGGCATGAGGGACACAAGGTGAGTGAGGTAATATCTTTCACTTTCTGTCGGTGAGAGAGAGAAGCTGTTAAGCTTGACAGAGCTTTTCTTCAAGTGTGTGGTACGCCAAAGCTTGTCTCTTCTGTAACCATTTCTGAAGTGAATTCAGAAAAGTAAATTGGAATATATAGTATATTGATAATGACTTAGAATTTGGCTTTGAACCAGTATATATTTGTTAATGGTTGGTAGGTTGATTTTCACTATTCATGTCTGAAAATAATACTCCTGAACATAATAAGCTAATTTTCAATAGTGCTGGTACACTTTTTGCTGTGTTTGATTTATAAATAAGTGCACCCTGGGTTTGATCCTACAAGCTGTTCAGTGCACTCAGCTACTGTTGCATTGAATAGGAGTTAAAGGCATTGAGCACTTTGCAAGAAGTGCTCCACATGTTCAAAGATCAAGCCTCATGTGTTCATACACCATACTTGGAATGTTTTACAATGACTTTCAGGAACTTTTTTTTTTAGGCACTCACATGAAATTAACCCTTTCTCCCCACCCTCCACCTCATGTTAAAATCCTTGGTTTACATTATTTTCCATTGATTGCATCAGCACGATTCTTATCTACCTACTGCACAGAGTAAAATAGTTTTCTTGATGTTCTTCAGTATGAAGTTCTTTGCTTACAGTGATCTGTTTTTTTGCTTGAGGGTTCCCTTTCTGAGGGAGGTTAGAAATTGTTTTAAATTTACTCCTCCTCCCACCCCATCTTAGGCCCCGTTCTTCAAGTTACTTCCCTGTGCAGAGCCCCAATGGCTTCACTGGGTGCACATTATAACGTGAAGGATTGGGCCCTAAATCTCTATTCTACCCTTGTTAAGAGTGTGCATCTTCTATTGACTGGATTGGGAGTTCCATAAAAATACGGAGTATAGCTTATATCCCAAACCAAAGTCTGCAGCTTTTTAACTGTTTTTAATATTAAATAGTTTTCTGTAAGACATCATATGACATAAATTATATAGGGTGCTACTGTATGTTACTCGTGAGGGAATTCTGTGCCAAAAAAAAAAATTATGAACACAAAATTCAAAATTCTGCAAATTTTATTTGTCAATATATAAATGTGGCTGCAGCATGGCAGTGGGGAGCACAGGCCACTGGCTTCATTGAGGTGGGAGATCACCCTGAAGCCCCCACCTCCCCGCAGTACAGGGACTCGGTAGTGAGGCTGCACCTGACCCTGACACAGTGCAAGGGCCGGGCCTGCCCCAGAAACACCCCTCAGCCCTGCCCCTCTGTGCCAGGTGCACCAGGTGTGGGTGGACAGGCTCAGCTCAGCAGGATTCAAGTGTGGAGGGGCTTAGTGTGGGGGGATCCATGTGTGGGGTGAGAGGTTTCTGTGTGGCACAATCTGGGTGTGGGCAGCTCAGTGGGAGATCTGGATGCACAGGGGCTCATTGGGGGGTTCCCGGTGAAGGGACAAGGGGGCACTGCAGGGGATCCAGATGAAAGTGGTTGGGACTCACAGGGGGAGTCTGGGTGTGGGGAGATGGGCTCAGTGGGGGGTATGGGTGCTTAACGGGGGAGTCCCAGCTGCTGCTGAGGGGATGCCCCATGCTGGGCTCCCACTTCCCTCTGCGATTCCTCTCTCCCCTTTTCTTCCCCATCTCTGCCCCCCCACTTCCACATTCCTCTCCCCGTGCCCTATTCCACTCCCCCATCATTCCTCACTGCCTCTTCCCTCCACATCCACACTCCCATCCCTCATTTTCCCCCACCGCCCCTTACCCAGACCCACCACGGGCACTCCCTGTTGCACAGAACACAGGAAGGCTCCCAGCACACACATCGTTAGCAGAACTGACACTAGGACCCAGGAGGCGGCGTTCAGCTGCAGAATCAGTGGAGGCGAGATGCAGCCTCCTTCAGCTGGGCAGCTCTGTGCTTGCAGAAATGAGGGGGAGGCAATGGCAGTAACCCCATTCCTCACCTCTGTTTGGGGGTGCAACCCCCCCCCAACCTGTGCCCATGGTCATTCCCTCCACCCCCCACATGTGGAGAAAACATTAGTGAAACTACAGTACTTAGGTAAATGAATTTGTTTTTCAAACTATACAGTGGCACCATTTTTTTTAAAGTAATATCAACTGTCCGATGCTATTTGAGTTTACAGTGATACTTCCTAAGTATAAAAGTTATTGCATATTCTGTGTTAAAGGCAAGGAGCATAAGTTTCTCCTTTTTTATTTATATTAAATGATGTTTGAAAAGGAAGGTTCTATTCAAATAGGCATAGTTTTTTGAAGAAAACACTTAATTTTATCACAGTGTAGCAGAATCTCACATTTCCTTTTTTAAAATATCCAAATTCTTCCCCCCATTCCCTCAGGATGCTGATTTCCCCTCCTTGTCTGCAGTTCTAATATTAGATGAGGGTTAAGCTCCTGGAAGTTTGAGGCCCAAATCCTGGGAGGGGGAAGTCAGGGGACAAGGAGCAGGGGGGGTTGGATGGGTCGGGGGTTCTGAGGGGGGCAGTCAGGGGATGGGAAGTGGGAGGGGGCGGATAGGGAGCCGGGGCCAGGCTGTTTGGGGAGGCACAGTCTTCCCTACCTGGCCCTTCATACAGTTATGCAACCCCGATGTGGCCCTCAGGCCAAAAAGTTTGCCCACCTCCGCCGTATAGCATAGAACACATACACTACAGAGTGATTTGAAACCACATGATACATATGAACACAACCTTCCACCTGACTCTGCTATTCTTTGCTCCCCTGCTTGCAGATTCAGAGTGAAGTATTTGGCCCTTTAACAATACCATTTTAGTGTGTGCCTACTCTTCTTACAGGAACACTCTTAATTATGTGACAGAATGGTAACGTTACCCAGCTAATTGATTTCAAAGTGCCTGTACCTAGTGATTTTTGTGATAAATGAGTGAACTGGCAAAGCTTTTGATGGTAGCTGGGAAGAGTACAGTAAGAGGCTCAACAAGTGCTTATCACTCTGCAGAAGCATTGGCATTGGTCCGAGAAAGGTACCTTATGCCAAAACACTTCCATTATCATTGCAGGGTTTTATTATGTGTGTTTAACCACAGTAGTTCTGGACATTTTGGTCTGCTTTATGCAGTTGTGGTTTGCACAGAATTAAAGCAGGCATTTTAAGATGTAAGTAATTACATGAATGAATGTCTTGTTGAACTGCTATAATATTAATGGATTTGTGATTTGGTACACAGATGGAAAATATGAAATCTTGCAGACATGAAAAAAATTACTTTGCAGAGGCAAACAAAACTTCTGCCTTCTGGGATACTTCATCAAACTGTGTTTTTAGGGGACTGAGAAATGAGATTATAGTCGTCCGTGATCAGGGGATTTCTGAGACAGAACAGTAGAGGTTAGTTAGAATTAGGTTTCAAACAATGCTGGGCATTTCATGCTTGAACGACACAAAGACAATTATTTGCTGTGTCTTTGCTGCCTGTGGGCATGATTAAATTATGGAGCTGTATTCCTCAAAAAGATGTGGATTATTACTTTTAACAGCTTTCAAACTGAAGTCTTTATAAACAAAGAGAGATGTAATTTAAAAAGGTAAAAACCGTGTGCCATATCATTCTCCCCAACAGAAAAACCTGTAGGAGAGGAAAAGTTATGCAGAATCTCTGCAAGCTTTCACTTGTGAGTTTCCCAAGGTACATACTCTCTAGGGAAGGGACTCGGGAACATGCAGAAGGGACCACTGATTCTGACCATATGTTCTTCCATTAATTAATACTTCTAGCAGCTTTTATTAGAACACACCTTTGAGATTAGACCCACATAAATATTTCCTGGATTTCTATGGGCGGTAGAGGTGAACCAACCATTTGTAAATAAATAAAAATAAAAGCAATTTAATAAGTAATTTAACACATCTTTGTGTTGAATTCTCCACCAACAAACCACAATTTTCTCAAATGTATTCATTATTCAGCACTATTTACACACTAATTTCTATGAATAATGCTCGGTCTCATAGGCACCAGCTTCCTCATTTCTCCGGTGGTGCTTGATCCCTGCTCTGCGTCTTCCCGCCCTGTTCTGCCCCCTCCCCCAGAGCACCTCCTGCAAGTCTCAGAGCAGCTGATTGCAGCGGTCAGGAGGGGCTGGGAAGGAGGGGGAGGAACTGATCGGCAGGGCCGCTGGGGATGGGAGGCGCTGGGGGGGGAGGGGGCGGAGGTGATCTGCTGGGCTTCTGGTGGGTGCTGAGCACCCTCTATTTTTTTTCCGCGGGTGCTCCAGCCCCGGAACTCCAACCCATGGAGTCGGCACCTATGCTTGATCTCCAGGTTGCTTGAAAGCAATTCATTGTGAGTATTTCAGAGTAGCAGCCGTGTTAGTCTGTAGTCACAAAAAGAAAAGGAGTACTAGTGGCACCTTATAGTACTCCTTTTCTCATTGTGAATATTGAAATTCAAGCTTTTCTGATTGCATAGACAGGTCATATGATGTTTCTGTTCCCTGACTGTGAAAGCCTAACGTAGAATAAAATTTCCAGTGTGAAAACATGCAGCTACACTTCCAAAATTATTTTTTTGTGAATCCTCTATAATATTTGCTAAAAATTCTTACCTCAGTAAACATTCCTGTTGGTAAACTCATCTGCTATAGTATTCACCAAAAGCAGACCAAAAAAAAAAATGTGAGAAAAAAACTGAAGCAAATTTGTTAAATTCAAAAGACTGTTTGTGATTTTGTTGTTTTTTATGATAACCTTCACCCAGCTATTACCTGGGCTTAGATAGCCATTTATTTGGAGACCTATACACCATTGGAACTCACTTCTCATCATTTTAGAAAGACCTTTTAGACTACCAGGAAGAGAAGTTTGCTCAAATAATTTAAAACAACTTAATTTTGAATTAATTTAGCTACAGATTTTTTTGTTTCTGTAAATGTGACACATTTTACCGCTTCTTCCTATTTTAATGAGGTGATGGAGTTCCCTAGTCAAAAAGCATCTTATATACTATTATACCATTATAGCTGCTGGGTTGTAGGTGTATTCAGAACATCAGATGACTTCTGCTGATGGAAATTACTATAGATTATTTCTTTTATCCTGCACTCACAAGGGGCTGTAAGTACCTGTTAGCCGATGGCCAGGGATGTTTGGTGAGGTGCCAGCTATGCCCGTTTATACCATCCGTGACTTTAACCGCTAGGACGCACTGTCCCTTCGCGGCGGGCAGCCCGGGTTAGCTGACGGATGCCCCAAGGTCCTAACCACCCGTGACTTTAACTGCTAGAGCTCAGAGCTCCTTCGCAGCGGGCAGTCAACACTGACTGACAGGTGCCCCAATGGCAGCACTAAGAGCCTCTCCACACCCGTGACTTTAACTGCTAGAGCTCAGAGCTCCTTCGCAGCGGGCAGTCAGGATTGACTGACAGGTGCCCCAAGAGTTTGCCCCGTGGAGGCGGCACAACTCAACGCTAGGCTCTTAGTACTCTCACCTAATGGCCAGGCTTTATAGCCAAAACGGCTGAGGTTCTTTTAATTGTGTTGGCTGCTTTACAGTAAACCAGAGAAACAAGTCAGGCTTATGCATAAATGGTTACCAAAATTTATTAAACTAGATTCTAATCATGTGGTTACAAAATTGCTAGTGCCTATTTATTTAAGTGTAGAGATGTTACACACACAAACAAGTTACAAAACTGAAGCTACAATCCCAAAGAAAGAAAACAAAGTATAGAGCTCTATTTCAAAATATGTGTACACTAAAGATAGGAGATCAGGTGTGGGTGCTTCTTACCCTCCTTGCATCTCTCGATTCCAGCGGTGCCAAGCCAGGATCGGTCACTCAATTCCGCAGAAAGACGAATAAGGGACAAGGCTTAGGGACCCTCTTAGCTGCAGAAGCCTTGGGAGGCTGTCACTTATCTGACCAGCAGATAGATAGTGAAAAGCACTCAAAAATCATGGTGCTGTAGGTCCCCTACTTATACCTCTGTACTCCTTTATTCTCTTTCTCCTTTCTATGCCAAATTGGGGCTGGTCTGTCGGGGTGACGCCAGCTCTCGCAAGAGTAGTTCACACTTGCAAGGGAGAAACAATAAGTTTCGACTACTGGACACTTCTTTTATCAGGGTAAATATTTTCCCACCTAGGATGTTGGTGTGTGTGCATCATGCTGTTTTAGTAGGGGCTAAGAGCCATGTCTGTCACAGCGCCTCTGCCTGCTGTGAGCCCAATTGTTGTATACGTTCCCAGAGGCACATTGTCGCAGCACACGTGTGCTTCTCTCAGCTTCAAAGGCTGTGCTGGAGTGCCCTGGTGTTTTGGCTCCCGTGTGTTTCCAGCAATGCTGGTCTGAGGGGGGGGGCTGGCTGTCTGGCTACATTCCACCCCCTGATGCACCACACTACATCCCAGATTGCAAGGTGGCGGTGATGCCAGCACCTCTTGCCCTCCTTGGGGAAATCTAGAAATACCCAACAACCAAATTAGAGGATGAGGGTTCGCGGAATTGGTTAGGATCCCTTTTTAGCTCTAGGTATCTGATTTGTGTGGAGGAAAGAGCAGTTTGAATCAAACGCTTCATAATACATAAAGTTACACAAAAAACAATTACAATAATTAAAATGGTTAAAACAGTATTTACAACCGAATGTAAAAACGGGGAGAGGGAAAATCCCAAGTGTATCCCGTTACATATTCCACAGGCCGTCCCCAAACAGTGCGATGCCATTGTCCCACCCCCCCCGAGTCAGTGCGAGGGTTGTTGGTGTACCATGCCGGTCCCCACTAAAAGATGTCGCTTTTGTTCCACCAATCATTTGGCTGAGTGGTACAAATTCAATTCCCAGTCCATTGGTTGAATCTAGCAAGGTGCACATCCAGCAATTTGTAGCACCAGCAGCTGAGGCGATGGTTTGGATTGCTCCCCGAAGAGGATGTTCTGGTATTGCCAAGGTGACTGGAGCCAACAGAAGGATCATGAGGGCTTGCAGGAACATATCTCTGGTGGGTCGTGGTCTAGCTAAAAAACTTATTTTAAAACCAAAAGCAAAAATTACACCTGCTATTATAAGTAATGGCAAATATATCAACAGTCCATAGTAGTCTCTAGTGATCAAACAGGTCTGCTGCATGGTCCATTTTGCTGACAGGTTAGCTGGCAGGTTGCTCAGAACCATGGGACCATTCCTGCAATAAATCACATGGTCAGCCGGTCTTGGATGCGATCCAAGCCTCTGTAATGGTTATTAGCCTTTTATCAGCATTTAAGGCACTCCATACACCTTTCTCTTTATAGGCGTGCAAAACGCAGGTAAAGGTTCCCAGGGCTGGGTGTTTAATCACCACAGTGTCTCCGGGAGCATACTTGGAACTGTGCAGTGGTGTTCTGGCAGGGGAGATAGCTTTCCCTGTAGGGAAGAATCCCCTGCTGATTGGACTTCCTGTAGGAGTCTGTCTGTTGTTTAATCTCTGCACCATTTCGTCCAGTCTGTCTCCCCATGTGCCATCAGTAGGCTTCAAGTGATTCTTTAGCAACCCATTCCAGCGCTCGACCATGCCATTAGATTGAGGTCGATATGGGAGGTGGAAGGTCCATTGGACTCCATGGTTAAGGGTCCATTCCCTTACAAGTTTATTCTTAAAATGCGAACCATTATCTGATTGGATTTCTTGAGGCATTGGGACAATTGCTGTTAAGCGGTTTAGTCCCATAATTGTGGACAACCCTGTTGCCAATCGGGTTGGATATGCAAAACCAATCCCTGAAACAATTTCTACCCCAGTCAAGATGTATTTCCACCTCTGCCTTGTAGTGGGCAGTGGTCCGACATAGTCGACCTGCCAGGTTGCCCATAGTGTTTTTCCATCTCTTAGCCTGGCAAACCTTTGTCCTTCTGCTATATGTTTTCTAGTCTCAGCACAAATAGCGCAGGCTTGCACCAGGTCTCTAGCCTGTCTGTGGGTGATAGGCCACCCCCTGATATGTGCTTGCCGCACTAACTCATCACTTCCTGTGTGTCCTAAATTATCAGGTAACCATGAATATAAGCGTTCCCATTCTACTTGTGTGGTAAAGAGCTGGGCAGCTGCATCTGCTAAATTGTTTAACTGTGCAGCTGGGGTATTATTCCTCTGATGAGCTGAGACATGTCCTATAGACAGGGGTTGTTGCAGGGCATGCTGATATAACCACTTCCAGTATTCCAGTCCCCATACTGGTTTACCTCCTATTTCCCAGTGGTTATTTTTCCAGTTAGTGATCCACTGAGTGGCACCTGCCCATACCGCATAGGAATCCGTATATACTGCGGTGGCTCCTGCTTCACAAGCCAGTTTAATTGCAGCCAATTCTGCAAGTTGTGCTGACCCATCAATTTCAGCAGTTAGGGGTGCTGCAGAGGTGTCTGCAGGCACTGCTGCAGCTTTTCCCTTCCATTTTCCTTTAACCAGCCTGGCACTGCCATCAGTGAACCATACTCCCTCAGGCTTAGAAGGATCAAATGGGGCAGCATCCTTAATAGGAGACTGCTGTGGAGGTAGGCGGTATTCATCAGGCATTCCCACTTTCCATAGGGATTCCTGAATCATAGTGGGGTTTTGTGCAGTGTCTGCACTACCTACCCTGTGGTGTATGTAAAGTGCCCATCTTTGGATAGTCATTTTTTTGTGCTACACCAGGTGGTAACTCTTTCCCTTCCAATATAGGTTTAATGATTGGAAGAGGAGTGTGAATTGTGATGTCCTTATCCTGAGTTAATTCCTCAGTTTCTCTCAAGGCTGTGTAAGCTGCCAGGAGCACCTTCTCATAAGGCGTGTAGTTAGCCTGTGACCCTTGCCATGACTTGGAACCAAACTGAATTGGTCGTCTGGGAGCAGTGTCACTTTCTTGCCAGAGAGCATAAGACATTCCAGTGGCTCCCACAGTTAGGTACAAATGGAATGGGGCTTCAGGATGTATGGGACCCAGAGCCTGATAGGTGTGTATCTCCCCTATCAGTTGCCTGAGGGCTTCCTCATGGGCAGGAGCCCATTCCCAGGCAGCACTTTTCTTTAACAAATTGTACAATGGTCTGGCTATAATGGCAAAGCCAGGTACATGTTTTCTCCAAAACCCCAGGGTTCCCAAAATCTGTCTCAATTGATCTTTACTTTCAGGGGAGGGTGCCTGATTTAGCTCTTGCACAGTGTCATTAGGCACAGACCTCCTACCTCCCATCCATACAGTACCTAAGAATTTTATCTCTTGGGAGGGACCTTGGCATTTCTCAGCTGGTAACTCTAAATTAAGGGCTTCTAGTGCTCCTTTGATTTGATTCATAGCCTCCTGTACCTCTTCTGAGGTTTTCCCACCTATTAAGATGTCATCAATGTATTGCACAGTTTGTACATTGGCTGGCAGTATAAGGTCATCTAGGACCTTTGCCAGTGCCCCATGGCAAATAGTGGGTGAGTGTTTAAACCCTTGTGGCATTCGGGTAAAAGTGTATTGTACACCTCTCCAAGTAAAAGCAAATCTTTCCTGGTCAGCTGGTTGCAAAGGGACCATGAAGAACATGTCCTTTACATCTAATACTGCTAGCCAAGGTTTATCCCAGGTTTGTATGGTGTTTACAATATCTGTTATGCTAGGGACTGCTGCAGTTAATGGTCCAGTGTTACTGTTTAGCTTCCTATAGTCTATAGTGAGTCTCCATTTGCCATTTGGCTTCTTGATGGGCCACACAGGAGAATTAAAGCGAGAGTGGGTACAAATTAAAATTCCTCGCTGTTCCAAATCTTTGATCAGGTCAGTAACAGGGCTTATGGCCTCAGCTGGGACATTATACTGCTTTATGTTTGTTACTGTTGAGGGCGGGAGAGCAGGCGCGCTGCTAAGTAAGTTTACAGAATAGTGGGGAGGGCTTTCCTCTTCCAGGTGGGTGGCATGAGGAACAGAACTGACTCCAAAAGCCCATCTTTCCCCATTAATCCTTCCCTTCTTTCCTCTTAAAACGTCCATGCCCAGTATGTTGGCATTGCCCAAAATCACCTCATATTTTCGGGGCTGATGCTGGGGTTGCAATGGGATATCCAGTTTTATCTTAACTAATGGGTAAGTTATGGTACTGCCATTTACTCCTGTAACAAGTACCTGCTTTCGGCCAGTAAGTGGCAAGCCCTGAAAACTTTCTCGCTTAATCATGGACATTTGAGCCCCTGTGTCCATTAAGAAAGGAATAATGTGTTTGTCATTTACAGTTACATGTATCCGGGGGTCTTTTGCTGCTGTTTTCTCCTCTTTGGATTTAAGCTGGTTTATTAGGAGAGGAGATTGACCACTGCAAGCTAGTTTCCCTGCTCTGGTAACTCTTGCAGTTGCTGGAGCAATGGAGTATACAGAGTGTCTGTAGGAGGGGGAGGAGGAGAGAGCTGCAGAGGTGCACTGGGACTAGCATTAGTTGTCTCCCAGTCAGCTCTTTTGAAGGTGGTGAATAATTTTAGCCGCTCTGTGGGCAGTCCATTTATCACCTCTCTGGGATAACCTAAAGCCAGACATTGTCTCCACAACTTGGCTCTAAGCTCCTTTTCCTCCTGGGTTGGCTCTCGCTTGTTTTTATGTCCTTTAGATGGTGCCCCCTTGTTTCCCTGAAGGGAACGCATCTTAGCTTTGCCTGTCAGTGCTCTGATGTCTCCGAATTCTCTAAAGTATGACACCAGAAGGTTTAGCAGTGCCCGAAAGGTACTGTTATGTGCTGCAGCTTCTGTTCTAAGGGACAGTGCCATAGCCCTATGGTTACTCGGAGCTCCCTTAAGCAGGGGTCTGAGATCATCTACATTTACCTGACCCTCCCATGGACTTTCATAGTTTAACTCTTGAGGGTTTTGGCCAAGCATGCTAATGACAGCCACAGTTAATAGAGCTGCTTTTACCTCATCTATGTTGGTCCAGTGCATTACTGTGGGTTCATCTCGGTCTGCTGGGTAAATTCCTCTTGCCCATCGACAAGCCAAAGTGTTTTAGGGGTGTTCCCCTCTGAATGTTCCAGGAATATTCCTGCACCTAAGTTAAGGCGCTCAGTTTCTTGGGCTGTCAGGCGTATATATCCACCCCCAGTGTCCCAGAGGCGGACCAGCCACTCTATTATACCTTCCTCAGGCTTTTTAGCAAAATCTCCCTGGATTGTTTTTAACTCCATGGGAGTATATTGGCGGGTGGTAATTTTGGTAAAGTGTGTTGGAGCTTTATTCCCTTTTCCCTTTTTACCTCCCCTCTTTGTTTTTGAAGAGGTGGATGGATCATTGTCATCCCCTTCTTCATCCTGCTCTGCCCCACTCAAATTTCCCTCATGTTCTTCTGATTTGTGCTGTGTGATAGCTGGTCTTAATTTTACAGAGGGACCTTCCTCCTCAGAGGAGGGGGACTCATCTGCTGAATCCCAAATATCTCCATCCCATTCCTCAGGGTCTAGCCAGAGAGCAGTCTCAACTTTAGCCCGGTTGATTCTGCGTGTTTTAATCTCCAGCTTTTCCCTTCGTTCTATCCCTTCTTTCTCAATTAAGGGAAGTAATCTTTTCTGAAGATGTTCCATATCCCTATTCAGTGTTCTTACTCTGGTATCTAAATTCTGGCATTCCTTGCGCAGTGTGTCCCTTTCCTGTTGTAGCCTATTAAATTCTATTGCCAGACTATGATAATCTTTACAGGCAGCTTGCCAAATGTTAGTAAGCAGCCATATACAAGCACCTTTTCCTTTCCCTTTCTTCATCTTGCAGGCAGTTCTCCAGTTACAGAAATGCTGCCAGATCTCTGCTGGTTTTCCCCAATATTTCTCCAGCAGTTCTTTGCTCCACAGAGGATTTCCCCATCCCTCTTGGGTCAAACTTTTCTCTAGCTCAGGGAATTCTGTGGTGTTTATCATGACTGGTTTCATTGTGTTACTGTAGTGCAGCCTATATCACAATCCTGTTCGTGACGCCAAATCTGTTAGCCGATGGCCAGGGATGTTTGGTGAGGTGCCAGCTATGCCCGTTTATACCATCCGTGACTTTAACCGCTAGGACGCACTGTCCCTTCGCGGCGGGCAGCCCGGGCTAGGCTGACGGATGCCCCAAGGTCCTAACCACCCGTGACTTTAACTGCTAGAGCTCAGAGCTCCTTCGCAGCGGGCAGTCAACACTGACTGACAGGTGCCCCAATGGCAGCACTAAGAGCCTCTCCACACCCGTGACTTTAACTGCTAGAGCTCAGAGCTCCTTCGCAGCGGCAGTCAGGATTGACTGACAGGTGCCCCAAGAGTTTGCCCCGTGGAGGCGGCACAACTCAACGCTAGGCTCTTAGTACTCTCACCTAATGGCCAGGCTTTATAGCCAAAACGGCTGAGGTTCTTTTAATTGTGTTGGCTGCTTTACAGTAAACCAGAGAAACAAGTCAGGCTTATGCATAAATGGTTACCAAAATTTATTAAACTAGATTCTAATCATGTGGTTACAAAATTGCTAGTGTCTACTTATTTAAGTGTAGAGATGTTACACACACAAACAAGTTACAAAACTGAAGCTACAATCCCAAAGAAAGAAAACAAAGTATAGAGCTCTATTTCAAAATATGTGTACACTAAAGATAGGAGATCAGGTGTGGGTGCTTCTTACCCTCCTTGCATCTCTCGATTCCAGCGGTGCCAAGCCAGGATCGGTCACTCAATTCCGCAGAAAGACGAATAAGGGACAAGGCTTAGGGACCCTCTTAGCTGCAGAAGCCTTGGGAGGCTGTCACTTATCTGACCAGCAGATAGATAGTGAAAAGCACTCAAAAATCATGGTGCTGTAGGTCCCCTACTTATACCTCTGTACTCCTTTATTCTCTTTCTCCTTTCTATGCCAAATTGGGGCTGGTCTGTCGGGGTGACGCCAGCTCTCGCAAGAGTAGTTCACACTTGCAAGGGAGAAACAATAAGTTTCGACTACTGGACACTTCTTTTATCAGGGTAAATATTTTCCCACCTAGGATGTTGGTGTGTGTGCATCATGCTGTTTTAGTAGGGGCTAAGAGCCATGTCTGTCACAGCGCCTCTGCCTGCTGTGAGCCCAATTGTTGTATACGTTCCCAGAGGCACGTTGTCGCAGCACACCTGTGCTTCTCTCAGCTTCAAAGGCTGTGCTGGAGTGCCCTGGTGTTTTGGCTCCCGTGTGTTTCCAGCAATGCTGGTCTGAGGGGGGGGGGCTGGCTGTCTGGCTACAGTACCACAGCAGAGGGCAGATCAGATATTAAACTGTTTCTCCATTAGATCATAGTCAAAACATGAAGAAGTAATATGATTCAATTTGGTATTATATTATGGTCTCTTAAGGAGTTTATTGTGTTTTATTTTTCTCCTACTCTCTCCTTGAAGGTTTCATATCTTCATCACCGGGTCATAACCTCTAATTCAAAGAACATTAACTCTCATTCCATTAGGCAACAGAAAGCTTTATGACAGCAGTTCCAAAAGTAATACTTCTGGGTCTACTCTACATATTCATCAGGGCAGTCTTAATCACTATCCTGTGATGTGTCAAAGCCTTCTTATTTGTATCACTTTGCAGAATTGTCCCATTTGTAAAACTATCCAAAGTAAATAAATAATCCTGACAATACGAGGTGCAAATGCAATTGAATTGTTTCACCTCACATGACGGAGAAAAACATGTCAAAGAACTTGTCCAACAAAACCAAGGTGCCAGAATCCCAAGATCTAGCTCTGGCATATGGTATTGAATAGAAGTACTGGATATGAAAAATCACAGCTGCCAGCCAAGTTGATAGCTACCTAAGAATGAGTCAGTGAAATGCTAATTTGCTATTGCTAGGATAGATAAGATCTATGTGGTGTGTCTGTCAGTTACTAAATCTCTGTTTACGCTAGGATGATAAGAGTGGATACCATCCAGAGTGTCTCAGGAAGGATGTATGCATTTGTAACTGCAGTCTCCATGGCAGCTAATTATTTAAAATTCACTTTACAGTTTGTGTACCAGAAACTTCAATATATAAAAGCAGCATAAGTGGTGACTTCCAAAATTCACTGCATTGTTTTTCCTAGCATAATATTCTCCAGAAATTGAGCTGGGTAAGTGACTTTTAAAGTGGGTTAAACCTCTCAGTGTTAAGGGACCTCTTGCTGTAAATGAAAATCAGGCTCATTGTGTTTAGACGTAGTAAGGCAAATTCATCTCTGATGTACCTCTATTGACTAAATACTTTCCTCATTTACTCACACGCTTCTTTCAATGAGGTTTCAATTGAAGGTAGAATTTGTCCCATTTACCAAACTACATAAAATATTGTCCCTATATTGAAATGATGCCAGCTGACATACATTTCATTGTGGCCAAAGAATATTCTTCCTGCTTGCACCTTCAAATTAGATTAGTGCTGGCTGAATAGTTGCAAACAATATCAAATCTGCCAACCTTCAAACCTTACAGTTTGGGTTCAGCAGGGCGGATTTTTCCTCGGTGGCCCTGCTGTAGGCACTTATAAGGTTTCCATTTCCCCCTTGCGTATACTGCGTATAAATAAAGCAGTATTTCCCAGCTGACTTGGAGAGAGGTAGACAAAGTTAGTCTGTCAAATCCACTGCTTCTTTTTAAAAGATATGTTCTCTCTAAAATGTGCATTAATTAAATAAATGCACTTTTAATTGAAACACATGAAGCTTTAAAGTCAAACTGAGTTCATGTCCGCAGGCTTCCTATTAATGGGATTTCAGAGTGACAGTGTGTACCAGCCAGCTGGGTCAGTGTCGTGTTAATGCATCATCAAAAGTTTTTGCTCTGATGGCACAGACCATCCGGGTTTCATTCTGGGATGTAAAACTCTCAGAGAAAACCCTTCATAGCTCTCAGAAAAATAATATCTGACAAGAAGTCTGGAGCAGATTCTGCATGCAGCCGATAGGATCTGTGAGCCTTTTCAATGTTTTTTTTATTTGAAAGGCAGCCAAATTTCTACAGCAGTTAATAGCACACACTGATCATCTTTTTTTTCCTCACCAAAGGCAAAGGATAAACTCTGATCCCTGAGCACCTCTCTTACATTACAAAAGAGACATCCCAGCCACCCATGAAGTCTACGTGCAGCAACTTCTGGATCTCCTGATGCTATTTTCAGAAGGACTGATGGTTCCCTATTTTTACTCAGGAGAACGAAGAGGGTGCAAGCATATTTCTCCTATGGCCTTGAACAGGCATAAGGTAAAAGTGCAGTTACAGCTGGATAAGTGCAGAGACTTAACAAAGCTAGAACCATTATCAGCCTTAGGCACTCCAAAAGGTTGGCCATGACCCTGAATCCTTCTGCTCCAGCCAAGCTACAAGGGGACCTGCACTTCCTCTGTGTGCCAGGTCAGTCTTGGATCATTAATCCCCTTCGAAGGGGCACAATAGATTCCAGGCTACTCTCTGGGATGGCACAGCTCTGCACAGCCACAATTCTGCCCTTAATCAGCTACCATAGATGTCATTGTTAGAGAGTGAAATAGAGTAATACTTCAGGGAAAAGGCCTCAATTCACAAAGATACTTAGGTGTGGTGATGCAGAGCATTGCAATGCCTAACTTTTAGGTGTCTAGAACATCACAGGAACACACTGTGATTCACAAAGCCCGAGTTAGGTGCATAGGCTCCTCTACAATGAATGGGGAGAGACAGGTACCTTAGAATGCAATTCACAAATGCCAGAACTCTCTGCAGGGAGCCACCTAAGCTACCCAATGGGAGATGCCAATGAGAGGTGTGTGTCCTAAGCACCACCCCCTCAGGGAGACAGACACCCAAGTCTAGGCTTCAGGGAGGTGCTATCTCTGCTAATGATTCATAAATGAGACCCCTCTTCAGGAATCAGGGGCCTAAGCTGGTGCATGTGAAAATGACTTAGGCAGGTGCCTAGCTCCACACGTGACTGGCTGAGGAAGAGAAGATGGTGTCCACCTTATAATTTTTAGCCCAGTGGTTAGAGTACTCATCTGGGATATGGGAAATCCAGGTTCAATTCCACCTACTTCTTGATGGGGAGCATGGGCAGTGGATATTATAGGTCAGGAGAGGCTGTGTGTGTGTCGTACTTCCCACTCTTCCCTAGCCCAGGCTGGCTGGGGTTGGGGTGGGCCGGTGTGCTGCCAGGACTCAGAATGGCTGGCTCTGGGGCTGCGCCACCCACCCAGTGCTTGGGGTGCTGCGGTTGGGGCTCACCCAGAGCTCTGGGGCAGGGGGGGCCTGCCTGGAACTCTGGGGCAGGGGGATCAGGGACCACGGAGTGTGTGTACTCTGAGCTGGGCTCCTGTGGGGGATGGGAGGCAGAAGGGGAGGGGCCAGGGACTAACCTTCCCCCAGTGGCTGGTTCACCAGCTGCCCATGATGGGGGGAAAGGATTTGAACAGGGGCCTTCCACCTCTCAGGTGAGTGCTCTAACAACCACTGGGCTAAAATGTACAAGGTGGGCACCACTACCACCTCCTTCTCCTCTGGTGGCCAGACTTTAGATGGGACCCAATCTGATCGCTGCAGTCTGAGCACACCTCCTGGATCAGGCCTGCTATGCAAGTTAGGCAGATGAACACGTATTTTCCCTGATTCATGAATCACTATGGGGCTTAAGCAGGAGATAGGCATCCAGACGCCTAAAGGGAGGCAACTGTGCATGTGCCCAAAGGCAGAAACTTAAGTGCTTAGGGAAATTATACCAAGAAAATGTAAGCAGTGAGTGAGTTTAGGTGCCTACAGGATTTGGCAGGAGTTTGAGAATTGCAGTAAAGCCTAAAACTGAGATTTAGGTGCTTAAACACAGACTTTGTGAATTGGGGCCAAAGTGCCTATCCCACAGTGCTGCAGACCCTTCTAGCCTGGAAATTAAGGAATCAGGCTCAAGAACCCAACCTCTATTGCTAATATATTGCGCAGCCTAGTTATATGTAAGCAGGGGAATAGCCCCGCTCTTATGGGGAACTTTCCTGGCTTCTGCACTACCCCGGTGAAGTGGGCTAGCGAAAGGATCTGAGTCCTCGCTCCCACTTCGGTAACCCAGTGGCCTCCCTGCCCTTGAGGACTCCCCTTCCACTCTCCTGTCTGGTAGAGTCCTCGAAACCCCAACAAGGCTGGGCCCAGGATTCCTGGGGGGCTCGACCCCCAACCCTGCTGTGGTCACCTAGGACAGGGTCCCCACTCCGGGATACTCTCTCTGCACTGGGCACTTCTCTGGCCCACTGACCATTACATACAAGTTAAAGCAAATGCAAGTTATTTAATCAACAATTAATTTTAAAAAGAATAAGGAATAATGGGAAAGGTTAAAGGAAACACATCACCCCGCTCTGTGGCAGGGAACATTACAAACAGTGTTTCTGGAATGTCAGGGCAGTTCACAGTCTGTTCCTTGTAAGTCCCAGTCCTTCTTCTCAGGCCCTGGTGTGCTGCAGGGATGCTGTGGGTTGGACACTTACTCTGGTGGTGGCCACACGCTCTCAGGCTCTGAGGCTCTGATACTTCTTCCCAGTATTGCCCCCGCCCTGTCGGGGTTACGATCCAAGCCTGGCCTGCAGAGCCTCTTGGCTGAGGCGTCTCCCTGTGCTGGGCCTGCTGCCCAGGGTCCCCCTTGCTGTCCCCAGCTGCTCACCGCACCCAGCTCCGGACTGCTCCAGCCCCAGCTCCACCACTCTGTCTCTGCTGCTCTGCCTCCAGCTCCCTGGGCTGCTTTTCTGGCCCCTCTGGCTCTGGTTGCTACAGCCCTGCTCCCAGGACAGGTCTGCTCTGCAGGCTGCTTCTGTGACTCTGCTCCAAGCACTGACCTGCTTCGTGGGCTGCTTTTCTGGCCCCTCTGGCTCTGGTTGCTGCAGCTTTCTTCCCAGGGCAAGTCTGCTCTCTCTGGGCTGTGCCTCTAGCTTTGGGGCTGCAGCTCTGCTCCCAGGACAGGGTCTGCTCTCTCTGGATCTGACATGGTTCTGTTCCCCAGCTCAGCTCGGGCCCCTGCTTTCTCCTTAGCTTGGCCCCACTTTGTCTGATCCAGGCAAATCCAGCTCACCCGGAGGTCGGGACCTCCCTGGCCTCCCGACTCCCTGATTAGCCTGCCCGCCCTATCATTCAGGCTGACCTGGAGCATCGGCCTCTCCCCATTGTTCATGGGGGCTGTCAGTCTCAGGGTCCTGATTCCCCATCGACCCTTCCCCCTTTTTAGTACTGGGAGGTAGCCAGCCAAAACACCCTCACTGAATGTTAGTAAGGGGGCAACAATCCCCTTACATATATACATAAAATTGTCAGAAACAATGTATATAAAGAACGTTGTGTTCTACAGACAAAGAACCTCTCTATCTTCTCATGGTTTGTTTTCTGCTGTAAGAGGATCCGAGCCCAGACCTGAGACATGGAGACAGGCAAGTTTACCTTGTTTAGCATAGACCGCTGCAAGCAACAGTGGCCCAACTGGGAACAGAGCAGCTGCCAGCATCCCTGAGGTAAGTGTCCAGTTAGAGCTTTGAGTCTAGCAATCCTGACTGGAGATAAGTCCTTCCTGTATTTGGTGGGGATGGGTTCCTATGGAAAAGTTCTTGACTAGCTATGGGTGGTAGGGTCTGAGGGAGTTAGGAGCTCACAGAATGGGGAAGTTATTATCCAGGGAAGGGTGTAATGTGTCCTCCCCAGAAGAAGGTTGCATCCAGATGGGTGACTAGAGGAGATCAGCTCCTATCTTCTTTACTCTTGTCCATCCTAAAGTGTTGCTCATTCTCTCCTTTCGTGTGATGTAGGTGCCTGGCACAGGTGTGGGAGTTTGAGAATGCACATGTAGATGTGTCAGTATTCTCCTCTGCGTGTGTAGGGGAAATCATGTGACGGACTCAGAGTTCCCATACTGGGGATAGAAGATCAAATGACCTGTGATTACTGACCCAATTACTTTAGATGATTTGATCGAGATCTGAGGGAAGAGGTAGGGTGGGATGTCCTACACCGACTATGACCTTGACGGTGACTAGTTGTTCGTCGGTTATTACTTGTGCTTGAAGAAGAGTCCTCCAGGCCACTGCAGGAACTCAAGTGCCTCAGGAGTCCCAGTTTGTCAAAAAATCTGAAGGAACATATGGACATGAGTACTTATAGAGTCCTGCTTGGAGACAACACTGAAGGAGCAGCAGCTTTCCAGAGGGGTCATCCTCTTCTCCCAGACTGAATGTGAAGGAGGGAGACCTGCTTGAAATTAGAGATTTTCTTCCTCCCCGTCTGTCCTTCCACATCACTGGGTGTGAGTCACTGTTCACCATACTGTTGTTGTTTGCATTGGTTTGTATTGGTAAGTACCTTTCAAAAGTGCTTAAGTCCCATGATCAAAAAATTACATAGGCACTTAGTAGCCTAAATCCCATTGACTGTCAATGAGACTTAGGCTCCAAATTGCATGAGTCACTTTTGAAAATTGGACTTGGGCTCTTAAGTGCCCAAGAAAATTTTACCCCTTTTACCTCTATCCTATATGAAGTTATAAGGCAAAATATTAGGATAGCATGCTGATTTTAAAAATAATCTCCCAACTCTACAGAGAACATGAAAAATGTTTAACAGGTGGCACAATTTGAAAATATCTCTCCTGCAGGCTAATAAAATGAAGAGTAGCTGACATTTGAAAGTTAGCATTTCCCTCCTCCTCTGAGTAAAAGTTTGTTATCCAGTCAGGGAGCAGAAACAATACCAGGTGACTTAGGTGAGCAACCTCTCTTCACAAAGCAGAAATAACAAAAAACAGTTGAAAATTTTCAATTTCACATAACTAAGTAATTCATTATTAAAAAGTTTGTTTTCAAATAATTTGCTATTACATTTGTCCATTTCTGGTTATCCATGCTATTAAAATAGATCACCAATACACAATACTTTACTATGTGGTTCTGGAAAAGTCTGTATGTGATTTTTAGCCTTTGCACCATGACTAACCAGCATCTTTTCCTGGAAGTTACCGAGACAAACTCACAATTAGCAGTCCTAGTCACAATGAATCACTGGGTTTTTACATCCAAAACACATTTATAAAATGAAGTCTCTTAGAAGTGTGCAGAGGCCCTTAACTTAGGTTAACTTTGGTTCCAAATACAGAGGCCTTTACTATACTACTAATTTAAAAATCTCTTGAGAGTAAAAATGGCTTTCAGAAGTCGGCTTGCTTGTTGAGACATCAGCATATGCTGGTCAGAATGAGTTTTCCTGGCTGTTTCTCTCTGTGGGCTCAATAAAGGGGTCTGGGGAGGAACATTACAAAAAGCTGCATCCCATACTCCCTGTGCACCAGGCTTGGATCACTCATTTCATATATTTTTCACAGCTTGATGCAGTGAGTGATTCCACAGTCACCTAACCTTATCCAAACCTAACCTTCACATTAACACATCATTTAAATGAAGGGTTTGTACACTAAGAACTTTGCTGTCTGGGAAGCTGTTGTTCCCTGTGTTGGGCTCAATCTCTATCTGTTATAGGTGAGGATTAGTCGACTATATCCCCCGCTCCTCCTCCCGCTGACCTCTTGCTTTGTACGACAGCTGTGGGGAATCAAATCATCCTGCAAACCTGGCTGCTTCTGGCCAGCTGGCAACATAAAGCTGGACCAAGTGTACAAGAGACATACAGCTGTATGTGTATCATTGCCTAGCCATCTGTAGCATATGCCATATGTATGTTGAGAGGGGGAACCATTTTAAATGAAACTTCTCCAGCAGACTTTAAAAGTTTTTATTTGTGGTGTCCTACAGCACTTGTATGATCTCCTCTTTTCTTACATCACACTTTTACCCCTTGTTCCATGCTATAGCAGGGATCCAGAGTGTTGATGGGGTGAAATACTTGGTCAATCCAAAGAATCATTTGCAGGTAATTAGTTCAAATGCTTGCCCTTGCCTAGTTTGGTTAGATGATCCATAGGTAATTCTGAAGGAAGTATAGGAAGTGTTTAACGTACAGCTTCTCGCACTAGTAAATATTGCAGAGGTAGAATTTACTGCTCAGCCAGTTCAGACAAGTTTGTTCAAGCAGTTCACAGCTGATTTGATTTGCCTTGCCTAAGAGGTCAGTGCAGGCCATAAGAGTTGAATATATGGAACACAAGGTTAATTTAACCAGCTCAAAGATGCAGTACAATTTGTTTGATTAAAATCAGTATAGCCTTTTAAGTATATATACATTTTACAGTCTAAATTGTTTAAATAGTCACTCTGATTTTTTTTTCCCTTAAAAAGAAGAGGCAGCTATTTCCCCAGTCCCCAGTGCATGTGTACAGCTTAAAATAGAGATGGCAAAATGCCAGCAGGCACGGGAACGTGCAGTGGTATTCAGAAGACAAATATGAAAATAGAAAATATACTTTGCCTGATTGGGCTGGTCACATATCTGATTGGAATGTGGGGTATATTATTGGCTGAGGCCCAAATCCTCAAAGGTATTTCAGCATTTAAGTCCCATTGAAATCCATGGGAGGTAGGTGGTGAAATACCTT
Organism: Natator depressus; assembly: GCF_965152275.1. NCBI lineage: Eukaryota > Metazoa > Chordata > Testudines > Cheloniidae > Natator > Natator depressus. The sequence goes on from NC_134234.1 coordinate 104,319,841, forward strand.
TGAGGAACTGGGCCTAAACAATGATTCATCTGTCATTCCACATGCACAGCTCTCATCACAGTCAGCAGGAGTTTGTGGACAAAAGGACTGCAGGACAGATGTTGTACTAAATGTTTCCCTTTTTATTTATTTATTTATTTTATTTTGAAAAGCAGCTATATGACAGCTGAGAAGAGGATTTGTGACAGCATACAGTTGTTTTTCTTAGTAGTCTCTCTGTCACTCAGGCCTATATATCCCTTTATTTGTTTATGTAGAAAAAAATAATAATAAGATTTTTTAATTCAGAGAAATCCAATTTTAATTATTCACTACTAGTACAGGTCAAGTCTCTAAACAGAATCAAAGTTACTTTCCAAAACCAATTCCTGGTGGTAGTAATGTGTTTACCCCATGCTTTTTCTGGCTATTTTCCTTCACTGGTCCAGCAGTGCCAATGTAAACAATGGTGCAATGGGCAGTTCTATAATTTTATAATTTATAATTCTAGAAATTAAGTTGAAGTTGTAATGCAGGCTGAGATCACTCATATCTGGTTACAAATAAGGTAAATTTGTGAAACACAAAAGACTTTTCCTGAGTCAAGAGAATCAAATTTGACCATCCAGTAACACTTCTGGAGAATTTCTCCCTCTGCCCCTCCCCCATTTCTTTCAAATACTTGTATTGATCAAACCAATTTGTTTGCATATCTCACTGAAAAGCTACCATGTGGAAATTTGTTCTATTGATTTATGGCATAGTTATTGTTTCTGCCAATTTCATGCCTTTGTTTTGAAATCTATGCTGAAAATAGTCCAATGCTACTTCTATTGACGTCAATGCGAAAACTCCCACTAACTTCAGTGGGAGAAGGATCGGACCCTAAGTGTTGTGGACAATAAATTTTTAAATTCTCAAAGTATGACTGAAGAATCGCACATCTAATTCTATTTGTTACTGCTTTGAAAATTGAAGGGTATGTTTTTGCATATAGCAGCAGAGAGCCTGAGGCCATATGAAACCAATGGAATTAACTACTGTATTTCTCAGCAAGGCCTGCATTTTTTTTAGAATAAATCCCCATGGGAAAATGAAAAACACATTTTAAACAGTGCGTAGCGTAACTGAGCCAGCTTTTCTTTGCTGAAAGCTAAATGAACAAGATAAACAACTCAGTAAATAGAGGGTTTCAGAGTAGATTAAATTACAGCATGTGAGATAAAAGCCATACCACCTCAGGCTGTGATCCTGTCAGATCTCATAAACTAAAAAGAGGTGGGTTTGATCACTGGGAAAATGTGAAGGAAAAACAAAGGGTGTAATAGACAGTGGGGTTGGTGATTTGCTATGATCTAACTCCTATTTAAAGCAATGGAAAGATTCCCATTGACTTTAATGGGAGTTGGATCAGGTCTTCTTAATGCTCTCCTTTGAGTCAATACTGAACCATTGCCCCACCAACCTGCCGCTAGACATACTCTGTCTTTCAAATGAGACACAGAGCTGAAGACTTGGCCACTCATGCTTATTAAAGATCGCAAGTCACTTTTTTTTTTTTGCAAGTGTACAGCTATCAGTCCCAACGTTCTGGCCAAATTTCCAAGTTAATTGTATTCTGCACCCCTAGAATTTCCCTGTAATTTCAACTGTGTATAAATGTGTGTTTCATTTCCTCTTCTGTAAACTGTTGTGTAGTATAAAATGGCTGTGGTATTCCAATCTGAGGTAGCTGCATGTCGTTAGTACATAAAGTGATCCTTGCTGAGGTCTCTGGAGATGTAGATAGTTGTTGTTGTTGTTATTATTACTACTCCATATTCCAAATTGCTATTTTCAGTTCAAACCAGATGATAGGAAAAAGAGGCACACATAAGTAAAGAAAAACAAATTCAGAGCAGATGCCAGGAAGAATTTTTGCTACACCACGACAAAATAGATTCATATAGCGTCATAACAAGAAAGTTTACTGAGTCAAAAATCAATAGGGTCTTGTTAAAAACTAATAAATAAATAAAGGGACATACTGAGATGAGACTGGGGAAAGTAACCTGCCCCAGCCTGAACATAAACCTAGAGGAGTATAGTATGTGTATTTAGGTACGACCTACATCACCTACACTTCTCTAGATGTTTCTTGCTTTGTTCTACTTTTACTGTTGGCCTTGCTCTGTATATAGATAATGGAATGTGAACTGACAATGGCTGCACACATGGATATGCGGGAAGGCACTTTAGGAACAACTTTCAATTCCAGCTATGACTCCAAAGCAATTGACAATAGAAGAAAGAAAACTTTAGATGCCAGCCTGAGAAGAGCTGAGTTTTTGAAATGAACAGCTATTAATGATCCAAATTTAATTTTAATCATGCTTATCCTGCTCTCCCTCCTTGCCACACATACGCAACCAAATTATGTGAGTGCTTATTTAAAAGATTTGTAAAGAGGTATTTTACTCCAGGGTCTGCTCTAAATTAAAAACATAACATTGATGCATCCCATGTAGTGTCGTCTTATGAGTCAAGAGGGGAAAAAGAAAATTAGGCTCGTAGACATCAGATGAGATGACTCGGTACCAGAGCAGGTACTCAGATGGCACTTATTCCTTTATAGATCCTGCCATTGTCTTTGTGTCAATTTAGTATTCTCTGCTGATTTTGTTTTGTTTTGTTTGTCTTAAGGTTTTGTGAAAGAGGAAGTATTCATCTTTAATAGCATTATCATCCATTACTTACACAATGCTATAAATATGCCTGGCGCTTTGCAGACAAAAAATAATGGGCCTGATTCTGGTCTCACTTACACTGTTGTAAATTGGATATAATTCCACTGAAATCTGTAAAACCAGCAGAAGTGAAAGCAGAGTTAGTATCCCTGGCCTGAAGAACTTTCATACCAAGGGCCTGATCTTGTTATGGGTCATAAGTTAAGGCTTGACATGTGAGATAGTTAGGGTCAAAACATCATGCCCCCCCTGCAAGAAAATTTAACTCTGTCAGAATTTTCCATTGTGCTGGGAGCTCCCTGAAAGATAAAGTGAGACTTTTAACCAGTGTGGAGTGGATCAAAACTAGAGATGCTCTGAAACCACAAAGTTAGGTTCTGGCTGAAGTTGGAAGTGTTTGGATCTGGGCTTGTAGTTAGTCCCATTTCTTCAGAATTTCATAGTGTACTTCAAGCTGATTGGAAGCAATGCCATCTCTACACTGAACTATTTGTTCCTGCCTTACTCTAATTTTAAAACAATGTAAGTGCAAACTTTCATTTCACAGGGGACTATGAAATCTATACCTTCACTGGACACCAATACTCAGACTTATTCAAGGGAGACATTGAGCTCCAGTGGTTACAGCAGGGAGATTGAAAGGTCCTGCCCTGGGTTCAAAATCATTCTGTCGGCCATTCATTCATTGTGTGACCTCAGGTGAATCACTTGACCTCAATCTAGCCAGCTGCAAAACTGCAAAGTAGATACTACCTCTAAACTTAGCCTCCTTAGGGAAATAAATACATTATTTTAAACAGTCAGCATTCAAGTGATGTAAAAAAGTGTCAGAAGGTAAATCATTTCTAGTATCTGAGTATTAAGCAGTGGCAATATAGCCTCCTTCATGGATGATTTCAAAGTACACATGGCAGTATTGGCCGATGTGTCTTTCATGTGTGTGAACTTAAGCTGTTTAAATGATGATGAGTTAGGTAACAAAGATAACACATGTTTAAGGAAGATAAATTCTCTTTTAGCTGAGCTATGCTGGTCAATAAATATATTGCTGACAGCATTTCAGCACAGCTTTACTTAAGCCACAAGACGTGACACACCATGTGTAGTGATGGATCAGCGTGCCTCAGGTGCACAAGGTGAAGTGAACTAAATGCATCCTCCCACCTGAAAAGAGACTAGATCCATCAAAGTGTGTGCTCAGGAGTGTCTTATGGCAATTACAGTCCAAAGTCACCGCTGGCATAAACGGGCATAACTATTTTGAAGCTAATGCTGATGTGCTTGCTTAGTCCAGGGGTTAATTTGGCCAGTCATTTGGTTTTATGTAGTAAAATATTTAGATGTAGTGTAAGGTATAAATATTGATCCATCATTTAATGGTTACATATTCTCCAATCCATAGTGCTACATTAGAAAGAAATCTGCACCCGTTTTCGAAGCAGCACAACCTGATATTGCAGGGACTAAGAAGTGGGTGAAATATTTCTACTGAATCTCAATTTGATCTGGATGGAGCCTTAGATTAGATACTGTGACAATCCTCTTCTCAGTTGTCCTCTTCAGCTGTCATATAGCGTTTTTAGGAAATTATTTAGTACAACATCTCTCCAGTCCTTTCACACACAAACTCCCACTGACTGCATAGAGATGTCCATTGGTATAGGTCAAATATTCCAATTACAGTCAGTGCTCAATAACAGCACATTTCTTAGCTCATCCACAGTGAGACTAGAGCTTTGAGAGATTTAGCACTTTCTTTTTTGGGGGGGAGGTATATGTGCAAGTCTTTATTCTATTTTTTGTTCACACTGGTTTGCTTACTTTGGGCCAGATTCCAATCCAAGTTAATTGACGTTTACTCAGGTGAAACTGAGATCATAATCTGGGTAACTGATTTTCACTTTGAGTTTCTGGTTTGAATGACTCCCCGAAAATCAAATTGAAACCCAGCTGAAACCACCAATTTGGGTTGAATTTACAGGAATGGAATTTATGGGGAATGCTTTGCCTGATCTATGATCTTCTTAAACATTGCCCGCTTACGGGCCTGAGATCTTGAGCCCCCTCAGCTACTATAAGGAAGTTGAGGTATGAGAGGCTTAGAACTGATGCAGGATCAGGCCTAATGGCACAGTGCTGCTGGTATACAATGGACATACATTAATAAACTGGGTTTATTTTAATCCTACCCATTTCTAAGTTTTCATTGTCTATATAATTTCTTCTTTAAAATTAACCTTACAACACAATCAGGTTGACTTCTCAGATTTTTAGATGAGAAAAATCCACAGCTGATATATTTCCTCCCTTTGGCTGTTAATTTAATTTATTTACTTTGACTGTTTGCCCATTTGATCATTACCTTCTTTATAGAAATAAACTTGAAGCTCTTTTCTTGGCAGCAAAGGACAAGCTGATTGATGGAATTTACCTTCTGTGAAATGAAATGGTGGTATAATCCGGGAGGGAAAACCTAGGATATTTCATTACATGGTTTCATTCTTACCACTTATTTATCAGAAATTTTAAGATTTACAGAGTATATATTATATTTTACATATTTTATATGTTATTATCTCAGGATAGTGCAGCAACATAAAAATATCCAGGAATGTGAGCTGCAACATCAGTACAGCTTTTTAGCATAAAAAGAAGAGAAACAGTGTCTGCGGCACTGTACTAAAAGTATTTGATTTAGTAGGTTTTAGAGAGTAGTTTATATATCATTTGCTTAAATAACATACATTGGTACCCTTTGGCATAAATCACAGTCTATGTCCGAGAGGGTCCCAAGACTAGGACAGCAAGGGTGCTGAAAATCAAAATTGAGGTGTACTGTGTGGAAGATTGTACTGCACTTGCCTGAGCTGTCTCGCTCAAGGTAGTTCTCTCAGTCTCTGACTGTCATGGCAGGCACAGATGGAAGAATTCTTCTTTTTCTTGGGTCTTGGGACCAGCCGTTTGGTGAAAGTGCGTACACTCTGGATCTCATACAAACTGAATCTCCTTTTGTATGCTTTTGCCTTCTCTAGAATTTATTTAGAAGTGGGGGAAGAGTGATTGTGGTTTTTCATGCACAAAGACCAAACTCATGTATTCAGTCTGAATAACTTTTCAGATTAGGGGAAACTAAAAAAACAGATGGTAAATTGTAACTTCTTTGGGGCAAGGACTGACTCGTGTATGACTTTATACAGCACTTTAAAAAGATGGGGCCCTGATCCTGATTGTGGCCTTTGGATGCTACTGAAGTTCAAATAAGTAATTATAACATAGGAACAGATCCACAGCAAGTGTAGATAGGTGTAGTTCCAGTGGATCTAGTCCATGCTGTCCATGTGAAAGACCCAATGAATGTCTCTTCTGTAGCATATTGTATCAACTTGTCCTAAATGAGCAGCTGTCATTTTGTGAGGCAATATCTACCCAGCAATTAGATACCTGTGGCTGGCCCATGCCAGCTGACTTGGGCTCACTGGGCTCAGGATAAAGGGGCTGTTTAATTGTTGTGTAGATGTTTGGGCTCAGGCTAGAGCCTGAGCTCTGGGACTCTCCCATCTTGCAGGGTCCTGGAGCCCAGACTTCAGCCCGAGTCAGCTGACATGAGCCAGCCGCAGGTTTTAATTGCAGTATAGACATGCCCACAGACTCCTTAGCAATGTGAAGATGCAGGACAGAGGCAAAAATCATAATAGCTTTGTACATGATACTCCTCTTCTAATTTTAATTTTTAAATGTTTACCTAGTATAAGGTCTGCATTTATGTTTTGTCTGAAGATTTTGTTTGAGGAAGGACAATTGATATTTGCTCTCCTCCAGACCACTTCCACACAGCATATGAGATTCCCCTTGTATAGAAACATTTTCGTTTATGTTCTCTTCAGGTTAATAAGAAGGAAAATAATTTTCTTTTCTGGTAATTATATGGTCCTCACTGTCCACTTCTATGTAAATATTTCTGAGAGGGAATTCTGGAAAGAAGGGGAAATGTGGAAGGGTCCCATAAAGGAGTTTCCTTCTGTCTGTAGAGGACGCATATCCCAAGAGACTCACCAGTCCTACCCTCCCATTCCCTGTTCCCAAGCTTTAATAGAGTTATATGATATGTACAGTAGGACCAGAATTTGGCCTATGGTCTTCAGTGGCATTGCTTTTTTTTTATACCATGCCTAAAATTGGCCCGTGGAACCAAAGATTAGGAACTGTCATTGTACAATAAAACAACATTAAAATGTTTTTGCACTTATACAGTTTGTTTAATGCTTTTTCCTTTTCCTTAACTTTTGATAACTTGTTCTATCCATTAATACATAATTGTCAATGTGGATCTTTTTATTGCATTGATTTTCCATTTGATTAATTTGTTTTAACATAATGGCACAAATTTCCATTAAAAAAATGCACACTTATTATGTATAGTCTCCCACGCAAAGTGTAGGTTCAAATGCTTTAGGAAAATGATTGAACTAAATGATACAGCTTTCCACAATAAAAAGCAGAGGAACAGGGAAATTAAAAGGCACTGGGAACACAGACGTGTTTTCAGATGAGATCTAAAAAGAGATTGTGAGTCAATAAAGCAAAGAAATACAAGAAGTCTGTTTCAGATGGCAGGAGCTGCAGAGTTGAAGCCTCTCAAACAGAAATTGGTACATACAGATCAGGGTCAGGTCAGCCCATCCATATTTGCCCTGATTTAAGCTAGAAAATATATATATAATTTGCATCTCCTCAAAGGAAGACATTCTGAAATATATTTTGCTGCTATAGTGAGAATTATTCTGCTTCCTGAACCGAAAATGTATTGTTGTAGTGTTACATTTTTCCCCGGCTATTTATCAGGTTATGTATTAAGATAATTAAATTTACTAATTTCTTTCAAACTTAAGTCTAAACTACTACATTCCCACCTAGAAAGAGAGGTCACCATTAACATACACCACATGTAAAACTGGGTGAAATATGAGTTTTGCTTTGCAAAATATGAGTTTTGCTTTGCAAAATATGCTGACAAAACAGAATACATTTTAAAATTTACAGTAAAAAGTCACTAATTTTGACAAATTTTATGAATTTGCAATTTTTATGCAAACGCAAATGCAAAACTTCCCAGGAATGTATTACAACTTTTCTAGCAAAAAATGCGATTCGTTTATGGCAAGCCTTATGAAACTGACATAATAAAAGTAATTTAATTGTTTGCCTTTTGTGGGGATTGACATAATTGGACAGTAAATTAAGATCCCAATTCAGCAAAACATTTCAGTATGTGCTTTACTTTAAGCACATAAGGAGTCCTGTAGACTTCAGCTGGACAATTCACATGCTTAAAAGTAAGAATTAGTTGAAATATTTCAACCAAATAATTTTCCGGCTGAAAAACAGTGTTTTGTCAAAAACAATATTTTTTTTTTTTAGAAAATGTCATTTTCCACAAGATGGTTGGAATTTTTTTAAATGGGAAATTTCAAATCAAAACTAAATAAAGATTTTCTTTTAGTTTAAAAATTTCCCATGATTTAAAAAAAAATCTTTTGCATGGAAAATATCCACCAAACCACCATGTCTGTTAAGAGCTTTGCTGGGATTAGGGTCTAATATCACTTTATATGCAATTTTTTTTGGGTAGTTCTACTTACAGTATAACACATGATGTGTGAAAGAGGATGTGAAGGGTCCCCAGCAGTACCTAATCTAAAGTAAATATTTTTTCAGTGCCCACAAGCAGAGAGGTCATAGTCTTGAAAGCATTCTCAGGGCTGGATAAAGATCAGCAAAAATAACCCAAACAAGAAGGAAACCAGATATGGGTATCAGATAATAATCACAGAGATTGTTAAGTAATAATGATCAACCTATGAGGGTAATGTTTTGTAAATAAATGATCCATAAAAGAATCCAGGTTGAATCTGGGTTTCACAGAAACAGTGTATTGATTAAGTAAGTAAGGAATGTACACACTGAGGAGTTTCAAACACACAGTAAACATCACATGATTGACTGAATGTGTAACCTTTTTTTTCCTCTGAAGCAAAGATATTGGTGTTTCAATGTAGTAAGTACTTTTGAGCAGGCTACATGGTTCATGGCTCCGGTTCAGTGCAATGGACATAGCAGTTATACAAGCCAATAGTCCAGGGGTCAACAATCTTCGGCACGCGGCCCATCAGGGTAATCTGCTGGCAGGCCGCGAGACATTTTGTTTATGTTGATTGTCCGCATGCACGGCCCACCCGCAGCTCCCAGTTGCCACAGTTTGCCATTTCCAGCCAATGAGAAGCAGCTGCGGGAAGCAGCGATCAACATAAAGAAAATATCTCGCGGCCCGCCAGTGGATTACCCTGATGGGCCGCGTGCTGAAGGTTGCCGACCCCTGCAATAGTTCATATCACCTTAATGTTCAATCTGGTTCAAAGGACATGTGTTTATCACCTAAAAAAAGTGTCTCAGAATTTACAGGCAGCCACTGCTCATGAGAGACTTAAGACAGCAAATGCTTAGAACTCGATTCCTTTCTACTCCTCCTATGGGGATTGTTCCCAGACAAGATTTGGTGAGAAAAATGAATTGCAAATTGCAGCTGCCTGCACTCCACCTCATAGATCATCTCATGTGTCATGTCTTTAAAATGAGAACCTTGGTTTTCAGTTCCTTCATTTGATAACAAATGTGAAAACAGTGAAAATAAAAGTACTCATATCTCCAAAAGCTATTCTCCTGTGAATAAATCAGTGAGAGGGTAAGCCATGTGCCTCAAACTTCACAAGTTAGTACATACAGTGTTAAAGGCACATCCACTGGATATAATGCTGAATCTGTATAGAACTGCACTTTTTCTAGGCTAGCTGCCCTTTGGAACCAATAGCTTTGTCCCCATGCCTGTGCCCTAACTGTGCCTCAGGGGAAGTACACATGTGGCTGACAGTTGCATCAACTGTCACTCCCAAGTGGTCAAGCTATGCTGCACAAAGAAGCATGCTGCATACAGCAGCTGTTTGCTGGCTCATCTGCTGGACTACATTTTCTAGGCCCATGAAGCTTCAATCTTGTGTGTTTCTTATCTAAGGTAGTCTTACATTTCCTTTCTGCCCCAATGTGATCCCCTCCACAATGTGCAGCAGAAGGGAACACATGTACCCCAAAGATCTAGTTTTCACTCTGGTAAGATAGTTACTTTATCAAGGTAGTTCACCATCCATGGTATTTTTAAAAGCTACAACATTAAAGTTTAATTAAATTAATTCTGAAAGAGGTTTTTCAGCATTAGTTTGTTAAAAAATATAGAAATATTTTTGAAAAGAAATTTGAAGTAAGAAATCCCCGCTGATATTCTGCTTTGCATCCCTTACAGTCAGTCCCATGCTATTCTACAGCATTTCTAGGATATTTTATATTTGGAATCCCTGAAAAACTGACTCTCAAAAGTCTCTCTCTCATACTCACACAAACTCAAATAGAAAACTCAGAGGACTTCATTCATCATCCTGATCTTTTTTTAACAGTATAGTCACTAGTTAGTATTGGTTTAAACTTAAAACCAGAAACCCTAACTATACATCTCAAATCCTCAATAACAATATTTATACACTATTTAACTTGAGGAGCAGCTCTTGTAGAAGTTAGGGAAAACACATACATATTTAGGGATTAGCAGCATAGACAGCAGATGCTTTAGATTAGAGTTCAGTGGATCTTTTAGGATAAAATTAGAACCCACTCCAAACCGTCAACCAAATTTGAACAGAACGATGCCCAGATATTACTGGAAGTTTGAAGAAGTTTAGGAAGAAGCCCTTTCTTTAAAATTTCCATTAGTCTCTGCAGTTCTTTTGGTTTCAGCTGTAAACAGAAATAGCAGGAGAGTCTGTTTTCATGTGTTTTCGTCTTGACCAAAACCAAAGAGTATTGGTGTTTCTAGAATCTAGACTTAATCGGAGCTGAAACACCAAACTCTTGCCTAAAATTGTGTGAAGGATGATCTTCTCAAATGATGGATTTCTGAGAGTACTTGCCAACCCATACTGATAAAGTTAGATCTACCAACTGCTTTTACCACTAATGACCAGGAGGTAACACTGACCTGAATGTATGGATTTGGTGGGGAAAATAGGACTCTTCTTGAGTAGTTTGTTTCATTCCTTTCCAGCAAGCTCCAGTCAATGGTTTTGGCTGGCCCCAAGTAAAGGGTGGTGGGGGGGTGGATGGGGGAGAAGCAGGGAATTGGTACACTTTACTAGAGTCCAATTCAAAGGGCAGGCCAGAGGGTCACAAGCTCATCACCACGAGAAAAAGATTTAGGCTAAATTGCGGACATTTGAGATTAACTAAATGTTATTTATATAATCTCAGTGAATATGTTTGTACCTATGTATCGATGCGGCATCCAGATCTCACAAGATCTCGCAAGACTTACCTGAGCCAATCAGAAGCAGTGTCAGAATAGAAGCAACATTCTGAACAATTTTCAGAGTGGTAGCCATGTTAGTCTGTATCAGCAAAAAGAATGAGGAGTACTTGTGGCACCTTAGAGACTAACAAATTTATTTGGGCATGAGCTTTTGTGGGCTAAAACCGATGAAGTGGGTTTTAGCCCATGAAAGCTTGTGCCCAAATAAATGTGTTAGTTTCTAAGGTGCCACAAGTACTCCTCGTTCTGAACAATGTACTAATCCTCCAGGATGCATAGAAGGGCTGAGAGAAAATCCCAAGGACAGGGAACAGTACCTCTGGGGTGTCTAGAGGGAATTTGTCACTTGTGTATCACTAATATATGTGCCATATTGCCATGTCTGGCTAAAAATACAAATTGGGCAGCCAGAACTGGCAGAAGCTGAAAGAAAAGAAGCTGAAGGACACCAGTCAGTCCTTCCATTTTTTCCTGACAGACGATACCTCTCAACTGTCTGGTTCAAGCAATGCACAAACAGGGGAAGTGGATGAATGAAAACAGCAAGGTGAAGGTGATTTCAATATAGACGCCGTGGCAATTGATGAAGAAAAGCAGCCAGATATATTATGTGATTCCAGTCTAATCACTTCCAAAGATAGTTGAGTAATACCATCACCAGACTCAGAAAAAGGTTTGCAAGAAGCAGGAGAGAGTAGTGGTGCACTACTTACTGATTCATGTTTTTTAAAAGATTCAGGTTTGTGGCCTAACCACATTAGAGTCTGTTAATCAAAATTTTGTTCTACCTGGTGTACCAAATTTTGAAGAAATGTGGAAGCTATTGAAGTCAATGCCAAAAGATTTTGGTGGCCGTAGTTTTCCTGAATTTCTCCTCAAATGTAAGATTTCCAATAATAAAGAATAGATTCCAAGAGACTGGCTTGTTTGGAGTGCTACAAACCAAGCACTGTACTTCTTTCCATGTTGGTTACTTTCCAAAAGGGGAAACAACTGTGAACAATGCAGTATACTGCCAAAAAGGGAAGGGTATTTGCCAATTGTGAAAAATGGCACAAACTATAGTACATTTCCTGAACGTGAAAAGTGCATAGAACCTGCAACTGCCAGTGGAAGGAGTTAGAGCAGTCGCTTTCAGGTGGAGAGGGAGTAGACAGTGAGATTCAAAACCAAATATTAACAGAAACTGCAAAATGGAGAGCAATACTGCAAACAATGTTGGATGTTACCTTACGTCTTGCTTCGAGATTTAGCATTCCAAGGAGCTAATCTGACTGGTGAATCACACAATGGCAACTTCCTTTGAATTCTTAAGTTATTAGGTCATTATAACATAACTGGTGACGATTTGGCTAAAGTCTCACAAAAGCAGATAGAGAGTAGAACAGTGCAAGGACAGGCACATTACTTCTGATGGGAAAGTCAGAACAAGTTTATTGAATTATGTGGTAAAAGCATGCAGAAGGTACATTTAATATTGAAGAAAGATTTCTTGTGTTCATCAATTTAGATAAAAAAAACATGGAGAACAACATTCCACTTGATGCCTGTAGAGGTCAAAGATTTGATAATGGATCTAATATGTCAGGAAAGCTAAAAGGAGTTCAGGCCTGTATTATGTCCAAATAAATTTGCCATGTATTCTCTTTGTGCATCCTATTCACTTAATCTCATAGAAGTTAATGCTGCAGCTTCATATACTCAAATAGAAATAATTTTTGGTTGTATGTGGTGATTTTTCATGTTTTTCAGTGTCAGTCCTGTGAGGTGGAATACACTGTTCATTCCATGCTCAGTTGGAGTGCACGTGCTGATGATGTTCATCCAATGACAAAGCATCTCCCAGGTATTCTAGAAGCATTGGAATGTGCTCTTCAGTTAAATTTGGCACCCAAAGCTAGCGCAGAAGTGGAAGCCGTGGAACAGCACTTCAGCTCATTTTCATGCATTTTGTTGGCTAGCTTCTGGTATAAATTTCTTTCAAGTACTGAGGAGAAAAGCAAGATTTTTGAAGCCAAAGGAATCTGTTTTGATTCAAAGTCAACTCTCATTGCTGATATAATTGAAGTTCGGTTGCCCAAAAATTCTATTTGAAGTTTGCCTTGTGGCAGAAGGAATGGGAATTTTTCCACAAATACTGCAAAAGAGAGGTAGCAAATGGAAAAAGATTTCATGATGAGACACCCAATGAATCATGTTCTATAACCTTTGAAGATAAAACAAAGTCTTTATTCAGAAGGAACGTGTTCTATTCAACTTTAAGCAATGTTGTCTGAGAGTTGTAGTGGCGAATCAAAGCAACCAATGACATGTGTTGTACATTCCATTCAATCCTAAAATATGTCACATTGGATCCTAACAAACTGGAAGAAAACATCCAAATGTCAAGGTCTCAATTATTTTCAATGGCTCTTTTGGAGAAATTTCCATGTGAAATATTGCAGCTGAAAAAAATCTTCAAGTCTACTTTTGGGAAAGAACTTAAACTGCCACAACTAATCTTACTTAATAACATTTACAACAAAAACCTTCAACTAATTTACGGTGAAGCGTGCACAGCCCTATGAATTTTTTGCACATTGCCACTGGCAGTGGCAGAAGCTGAAAGAAATTCCAGCCAGCTGACGCTCATTAAAAACTGCAGACAGTCTGCTGTGGCACAGGAACGCTTAAGTCATCTTGCTGTAGTGGTCTGTTGAGTGTGAACTCATGATAAAAATGGACTTTCGTGAGGTCATTCATGATTTTGCAATGAAAAAGGCCAGAAAAGAAAGTTGTAAAGCGATAAGGCCTATCTACGCCATTTCAGAAATATATATATATAATATATATATTTTTTTCTTTCATTAGTTACAGTGTGTGTGTGGGATGGGATGGGGGCCCATGTTATGAGTTTGTCTTGGGCTCAGGAAAATGTTGCTTGGGGCCTGGGTTGTGTATAACTACTCATTGATAAAGAAGGGCCTCCAAAACAGAGTCCTGTGAAGGGCCTTCCTAAACAGAGTTCAACTTACTGCTAGGTTGCTGTTCTACATGTAAGTGAAATCACTTGAAGATCTGTCAAAAGTCTCATCATTGTGATGAGACCACACAGATCCATGTTACTTTCTTATCTGATCAAGATCATTTCATTTTGCTGCAGCCTTGTTGTCTGATTCAGGCTGTGGACTGTGGAGACGGCTTATTATTTTGACTGAGATACATATGATGGGGGTTGTCCTGGAAAAGCTCTAAAATACTAAACTTCTTCTAGTTTTGCTATTTCTCATCGTTGACAAAAGAAGCTGGTAGAATATGAATAGATGACCTTCCTGATAGAGATCTTATAACAATACTGTTATATATCCCATGTGAAACATGGTATATGTGTAACAACTATATAGAAATCTAACGTTAGGAAAGGACTTGTGTATTTTTGAGCTGTCTCTATCAGTGAAGCTGGTTGGAAATTTTTTTGTCAAAACATTTTAAGTGAAACAGGGCTTTTTGATAAAACAGAAATTTTCACACACCACACACAAACAAATCTGTTTTTATTAAAAATGTCATGGGGAAAGAGTAAGTGTCTTTATCAGCACCAGTAATATTTGTTTTAAAGTTTAATCACACTATTTATTAATTTGTATTGCTGTAACACATAAGAGCCCTAGTCATGGACCAAAGTCTATGCCAGTGTTTCCCAAACTTGTTCCACCGCTTGTTCAGGAAAATCCCCTGGTGGGCCAGGCCAGTTTTTTTACCTGCTGTGTCCGCAGGTTTGGCAGAAGCGGCGGCCGGTATGTCCCTTGGACCGCACCACTTCCAGCAGCTCCCATTGGCCTGGAGCTGGGAACTGCGGCCACTGGGAGCTGTGATTGGCTGAACCTGCGGGCGCAGCAGGTAAACAAACCGGCCCGGCCCTGCCCGCCAGGGGCGTTCCCTGCACAAGCGGCAGAACAACTTTGGGAGCCACTGATCTATGCTGTGTAAACTCAGAACAAAAAGACAGTCCCTGCCTGAAAAAGGTAATCATTTATGTATAAGAAAAGAGACAACAGATGGATACAGACAGATGCAGTTGAACAAGGAAACAATGAGACAATCTTGGTGACCGGCATTGGTCACCACACACCAGGAGCCCTAACCATTGTCAAGTTTTTGGTTGGCATCATTGTGACATTAAGACCAGCCCCAGGGCAGAGGTCCAGGGTTACCCACATATCTGGTAATTAACTGCAGTTGGCTTAACCAGTTCAAGTATATCCCAATGCTTTAATGTCACGAAATGTATCTGATAAGTGTCATGCAAGGTGTCATTGAAAGCTCATGACTCACTGGTTACTAATAAAAAGAAAAGGAGTACTTGTGGCACCTTAGAGACTAACCAATTTATTTGAGCATGAGCTTTCGTGAGCTACAGCTGAGCTGTAGCTCACGAAAGCTCATGCTCAAATAAATTGGTTAGTCTCTAAGGTGCCACAAGTACTCCTTTTCTTTTTGCGAATACAGACTAACACGGCTGTTACTCTGAAACCTGGTTACTAATATAATCTCATAATGTAGGTGTAAGCAACCAATGCAAAGTTATGGGCATAAACTGGAATTATAATTCTTAAAATGTGTTTGGCAGCCAAGCCATGCATACTAGACAAAGGCATGTAGTTTTTCCACCTGGGAGTTACTGCCAAAGTACTTTGAAAGACAATGAGAATGTATTTACATAGCATGTAAACAGACCCGTCAAGCTAAAGAGGTGGAGGCAAATCTCAGATTATCATGGTGGGAGAGGAGATTGACAATCAGATGTTTAATGTTCATGCAATTAAAGGGGAGGGGGCAGGAACGAAATAATTTGTATTTAGCAGACAACCCCAGCAGGAAACTTCCTTCAACAGGAGACTCCGTGTTGCTTTCCTCAAAGTTTGAATGAACTTTATTTAGGAGTAACCCTCAGAAGAATCCATTTCAAAGGTTCATTGGACTATAAAAGGGCAAAGAAACCCCAAGTTATCTGTCTTTCACCTAAGAAGACAAAAGGTACCAGCCCCGGTTCAGGAGTTCGGGCAGCCATCTTGATGGAAATATGTGGTGAGGATTTTACCTTGAACTAAGTCTAGCTTGTTAAGTTTTACTTACTAAGAAATGTTTTATTTTTATTTCTCTTATAGCCATTTCTGACTTTAATCCTTATACCTGTACTGTACTCACTTAAAATCTCTCTCTGTGGAATTCAATCAAATTGTTTTATTTTTACGCTAAACTAATCCAGTGCTGTGTTTGAATGAAACTGTTTGGTAAGTGCAGTTAAAGTAAAAAACTGTTGCATATTAAATCTTTAAAGGAGAAATGAGCCTTAAGATCCCTCTGATTGTTCCAGGCAGAGCTGGACATTTCAGAACACAAGTGTTTGGGGACATTTGGTCCTAGCGAGACTGCGGATCACCTTACCAGTTGTTAACCAAGGCTGATGTAGCCCACTGGAAGTCTGTGGTACTGCAGGCAGGCATTGGACCAGGGCTGCCCAATATATAGACCTAAAGTGCATGCTTGCTACTGACCATGGACATCCCAGGCAGAGAGTTTCAGTAGCAAAGCTTTCAGGCACTTAATGGTTATAGGATAAGAGGTGACAAAACTCTTTACTGGTTGAACATAACCCAGAACATAGATCATGACAAAGAAGAGTTTGGTGTTGTGGTGTGACTGGGATGGACCAAACTGAGCATGCCACACTCAGAGTAGACTGCACAAAGCAGACTCAGGGCAGACAATCCCCCAAAACTGGTGGTTTATTCTATAGTTAGATTCACCAGATCAGTAACAAAAGAGATTGTGCAACAGCACATTGGTTAACCAAAAACTAAACAGTCCTCTTCAGGCATTCTAGCCCATGGCTCCCACCAGACAAAGAGGTCTAATACAGTCAGAAATTACTGAAAACCCAATTCACCTAATGTGAAGGATCAGAGACTGACCCCCAAAGGATCAGAGACTGACCCCCAGGTCTATATCCATCTCAGATCTTACCCAAATATTCTATGTATATACACACACACACAAATGATTGTAAAGTCCTTATATCAGCTTTGTAGCAGTGACAGAATAGACTGCTGTCTTGCAAAAGTGTCTCTGATGTCTTCCAAAAGATTGGAAGGTCTTCAGTCCATAGTTCAAAATACTCCTTTTAGTTGTAAATCCACAGTTCAGAGAATTTGAGCGGGAAAGAGGCAAAAATGGAGATGTCTCCTCAGATGTCTGTTATATTCTCTGCCATGTGCATGGAAATTTACTGTCCTGAACAAAGCCC
Organism: Natator depressus; assembly: GCF_965152275.1. NCBI lineage: Eukaryota > Metazoa > Chordata > Testudines > Cheloniidae > Natator > Natator depressus. Next base: position 104,337,239 of record NC_134234.1, read on the forward strand.
ACAGCCCCTGTGTATGGAAAGTTACTGACAAAGATGGAGTCCAAGGTCACATGTCCCCATCACATGCCCTTAAATATTTTGCTGAATCACAGAGATGGCCATTGACTCCTGGGTGTCTGAGGCATCCACAGGAAAAGCCTACTGGGCAAAATGAGTTTCTCAATGGCCCATTGTCAGAGTGGAGTGTCTATTCCTGATATAAATCTGTCTCGGGTGTCACCCAGGAATACAAACATGTTTGAGATACAAGTACATTGCTAATATTCATAACTTCAGATACAAAGATGATATATGCACATAAACAGGATAATTAAACATGACATATTGTAACTTTTCCATTGACACCTTACATAACATACTTTGTATAACATTTGTTGCAATTGTATGACAGCGGTAGCAAGAATTATACGAATGGTCATCTTCAATCATGCAGCATCACAGGTGGAAAATGAAATAGCTTTGCAGATGTTTACATCCCATGTATGAGCTGCAGTTTGGGAGAAAGCATGAAGGTGCTTGTCTGAATACTTTAAAAGTGGGCGGTATGATCGGAGGTGAATATTCACAGCTGGATAGCAAATAAGACATAATAGGCTGTGAAGGGCCTTGAAAGTGAAGACAACTTTTGTTTGATGTAGTAGACAATGGAGAGCCAGTGGAGCTCTTCATTTTATCTCTCCTCCTCCTTATGCCCCTCAATTCTGTTTTTCTCAAATGGAAACGAGAAAGAGAGCCAACACCATGTGACAAGTCAGTCTCCCCACAGATGGGAATCCATGGACTAAATAGATTTTAGGAGGAAGAAAAATGCGTGGCTTTGCGTAACTTTGATTGAACAACACCAAACAAGAAATTGATGTTAGGTCTTGTGAAGATTTCCAGTGTCAAGAAACAAGAATGTTACAGTTCACTGCCAGGCAGAATTTTCAAAAATACATGTTTCTACTGGGTCCATAAAGAATGGAACCTCACATCTAAATGAGTTCATAGTTGCATTTCCATCTTTTGTCAATTTTCATGAAATAAAATCTGACCAAGAAATTGCGAGGAAACCACTATGCACCTAAATGATAGACCAGAGCTACCTCTGTAGACTGCAGGGAATGGTCAGCTACTTTGGCAGACAATTGCATCTCTGACATAATTACTAATTTAATTGCTTGTCCAAATTTAGCTGATCCACTTGCATGCATGATGGTGACTATTTTAAATCACACCGTTGGTGATACTTTCTTCTCCAGTTCCTACGTATCAAATCACTAAGGGACAGATTTGATTTTGAAAAGTGTGAAAATACTTTCATCATGTGCACGGGGGGGGGGCGGGAAATGAGAAAAGTGTTTATGTTGTGCAAATAGAAGTGGCAAAATCATTTCAGTAGAAGAAGTATTTTAGAGATACAAGTTTGGTAATCAAGCTATTTTCAATAATTAACTAGCTAGGTTAATAAGTAATTGAAATGCCTGGCTTACAATCAGTGTAAAAAAAAAAGGGGGGGGGGTTCCATCTACTAATTTTAATCTTGGTTTCAGAGGCAGTTTGTTTTACAGGGTAAGAAGATCTTTAGCTAGTCTACATTAGCATAGATGTATATGAACATGTGTAGGAAAGCAAATGAACATGTTCCGGCGGCTGAAGCCCAGAAGCTGTAATCTTGGCTCTGACATTTAATTTAATCTATGATCTTGGGCAAATCACTTCATCTCTTTGCCTCAGTTTCTGCATCTGCAAAACAAGGATAATACTTACCTACTAGTGTGAGCGTGAATTAGATAATATTTGCAAAGCACTTTCAGCTGTGCTGTAAACTGTAAGCATCAATGCTATAATCATTGATGGTGTGCATGTGATAGGGCAAAAGGCTTTTGAGTTGTGTGCAACTTTGAGCACACAAACTTTCTCTGACATTTGTAATTTTGAAAATCTATTCATCTGAGCATGCAGCCGAGCTGCTTTCAAATGCTGACAGGGCACAATTGCATTTTCAGTTAGATGTCAACAGTTGGGCAAAGGAACTTTGCGACCAACTGTAGCAAAACTTGCTGAGAGACAAAGAGGAATCAGCATGGGCATATGCTCCCTTAGTACTTGTGCAATAAAGCACTATAAATTAATCTTGCTACAATTTATATTCTGAAGGCTTTCAACCAGGAAGACTGGAAACTTTCTTTTAAATGGAACCTTCAAATCTATTAAAGCACAGGGGGAAATAAATAAATAAATAAAAACAGTATAATCAGCAGGACCCTTCTAAATCCTTGAAATGTGTAAATTTTGTAGCTCCATAGATTTCCAGCTGGAAGGCCCCTGCTAATAACTAATACCCCCTTAAAGCACTGTCTTAATTTCCTTGCTGGGAACTAGGAAGAGTACTAGAAACACCTGCCTCTGCTGTTGCAGCTGGGACCTCATAAAAGTCACCTTTTCCTCTCACGATCTCTTTCTCAGAATTAAACAATGGTGAAAGTTTCACTTCCCCTTTATCTACTTTGATTAATGAGATGATGGCAGGTTGGTGTCTAAATGTACTGTACAGGTAATAAAACATTCTATTTACAGGATCTGTTCTCTCTCGACTATTAATATGTGTGTAATGCACTGGTTCCATTCCGAATTGTTTTGTACCAATTCTGTGACATAACCAGACTCTACATTTGAATCAGGACTCACTTTAATTATTGAATTAACACAATTTCATGGTTGAAATGTTGCTTTCTCACCTCTGGGCTTTATATTTATAGGTCTGCTGTGCTCTTTTTTCTCAACTGGTGTAAGAAGAAATTAGTGCACTTGCTTGTTGCTCACGCATTACTATCCGTAACTAACCAAAATTAAATTATACCTAAAGCAACATTCTTGCAGCAAAACTTTACCATACAATCAATCCTTCAGTCATTTTAAAATGACTGAAACCTTTATCTTAACAGTTAAACACAGACATTTCAGTCACAGCATGCTCATTGCTATCCAAGCTACATACCATAGACAAGTCGTGCCTCCTGATATGGGAGGAGCACAAGCTAAAGGGGAGGACATATAACCACCCCATGTATCTCCTCTGCCCAGTGACCTCCCCAGCCTGGGGCCACCACACTCTCCCCGCCCCACCAGAGTTACCTGCGGAGGGGAGGGGTGGTGGGACTCTGTCCTTCTCCCAGTGTGCTTCTCCACCCCCAACATATTCGGATGCTTTCCCTGGCAGCTGGGCCTGGGTGGGGTGCAGGACGGAACTGCTTTTCATACAGGTAAAGCTGGCCACTCTGAGTCGCTGACTGTGCAGTGCAGCAGCTACATGAGAGAGCCTGGCTGGGGAAGTGGCAGAATGTCATCCATCCCCCCACTCTCCAGGCCCGGCTGCTGGGGATGGGGCAGAGTGAGCCGGAAATGTACCAGTAGGGAAGAGGGGACTCCAGCTCGCTCGGCCCTTATCCCTGGCAGCTGGACCTGGGCGGGGACAGCACGCCACCACCTCCCCAGCCAGGCTCTCTCTGTTAGCCGTTGCACTTCACAGAACAGTGACCCAGAGCAGCCAGCATGAGAAGTGGCTGGTCCTGCCACTTCTGCTCCCCGCCTTGGCCAGGCTGCCAGGGACAGGGGCTGAGCATGATGGGGGGGGCAGGCACAGCAGGAGAAGGACAGAGCTCCTCTCCCTCTCCTCCTGGCAGGCCAAGCAGAAATCTGGGGGGGGGGGAGGGGAGAAGGGGAGGAGAGAGGGCAGTTGCCCCTCATGGCTCCCCTACGCACTGCCTATGCTACATACTATATAATGTTGTGTTCTTATGCTAGTTTGTTTTAAAACTGAGATTTTCAAAACTACAATGGATCCTCTCTAAAGAGCTGCATGTAGGAGCTGGAGACATGAACCAGAACCATGAACCATTGTGCTAGGTGTTGTACCAACACAGTGCATGCCTAAAGTTAGACTCCCCATCTTGCAACTGTCTCTGCATGGGCAGGCCCTTAAGGAACTCAATTGAATTAAAACTGGGCTGCTCTAAAAACTGGACACTTATTACCTGCAGTAGTTAAATTTACCACAATATGGGTAATATCTCACAACATAACCGAGGTTTGCAGAATACTGCAGTAAAGTGAACTACTTGTGATTACATGTCCTTTAAAAAATGCCCACTGCATTCTGACTGTTTCTTTACAGTGGGATGCTGTTATGCTAAGTGATTAGAAATTGGTGCTGCATTTGTGACCATCAATCTATATCATCTTTTTGCAGCTCAATGCCAACCGAAAACCTCTTCAACAAATCTCCTGACTATCACATTGATGAGTGTTATAAATATAAAGGGAAGGGTAATCACCTTTCTGTATACAGTGCTATAAAATCTCTCCCAGCCATAGGCAAAACCCTTTCACCTGTAAAGGGTTAAGAAGCTATGGTAACCTCGCTGGCACCTGACCCAAAATGACCAATGAGGAGACAAGATACTTTCAAATCTGAAGGGGGGGGAAAAGGCTTTTGTTTGTCTGTGTGATACCTTTGCCGGGAACAGATCAAGGATGCAAGTCCTCCAACTCCTGTAAAGTTAGTAAGTAATCTAGCTAGAAAATGCATTAGGTTTTCTTTGTTTTGTCTTGTAAATTCGCTGTGCTGGAGGGAATGTGTATTCCTGTTTTTGTGTCTTTTTGTAACTTAAGGTTTTGCCTAGAGGGATTCTCTATGTTTTGAATCTGACTGTCTGTGAGATTATCTTCCATTCTAATCTTACAGTGTTTCTTTTATCTTTGTTTTATTCTTCTAATAAAGTTCTGATTTTTAAGAATCTGATTGGGTTTTTTGGGTCTTAAAAATCCAAGGCTGGTTTGTGCTCATCTTGTTTATTCTCAAGCCTCCCCAGGAAAGGGGGTGTAAGGGCTTGGGGGGATGTTTTGGGGAAATAGGAACTCCAAGTGGTCCTTTCCCTATTCTTTGTCTAAATCACTTGGTGGTGGTAGCATACTGTTCAAGGACAAGAAAGTTTGTAGCTTGGGAAAGTTTTTAACCTAAGCTGGTAAAAATAAGCTTAGGGGGTCTTTCATATGGGTCCCCACATCTGTACCCCAGAGTTCAGAGTGGGGAAGGAACCTTGACAATGGGGTTGGCCAGGAAGCCAATAAATTGCAGGAAAGATTGTATCATACTTATGGTAAACAACAACTGTGTGAATATAAGAGCATACAACTTACTTATATTAGAAAATATAGCACTGGCTCAATATATTTTCCTTACCTGCTTTGCTTTCCTTTTTTCTTGGTGCTCAAGTTCTCTTTCTCTAACCACTTTCTTTTATTAAAATATTTTTTCCCCTCATCAGTGTTTTTTTGGGTTTAACTTCAGGTTCCTACTCACAGTGCTGCTGACAAACACAGCTATTGATATTCTGTAGTGCTATTTTTTAAATAAGAATATAATGCAATACTAAGTGAAAAGCCTTAGAAAAGTCTAAGTATATTACATCTGTGCAGTTACCTTTATCAATCAAACATGTAATCACCTCAATGGTTGAAATCAGGTTTGCCTAACAAGACCTATTTCTGATAAGACCATGTTGACTGGCATTAAGTATATTCCTATCCTTCAGTTTTTTTATCAGTTGAATCCAATATCGGGTTTTCCATCATTTTGCCTGTGATAGAATTCATGCTCATTGGCATATAGTTAGCCAGGTCATCCTGCTAGCTCTTTTTGATTATTAGCACAACATTAATCCTCTTCCAGTCTCCTAGAATTTCCTTGGTATTCCAAGGTTTATTTAAAATTAACATCTGCAGGTCTGCAATCTCTTCATTTAACTCTTGGATGCAAGTTATCCAGGCCTTTTGATTGAAAAATGTTTATTCCTGGAGGATGTTGTCTTTCATCCTCCTCACTTAATAATGGACCTTCACGTGATAAATGCACATGACTATGCTTCTTTCTGAATATAGAACAGAAATAATTATTGAACACTTCTACCTTTTCTGCGTCTTTCAGAATTTTACCATCTCTTTTTAATAATGGGTCTACACGTTTGCTAATATACTTTAAATTCCTTTTTATTGTCCTTAGCCCTTGCAGCCATGGATTTTTCCTGATGTCTTTAGCTTCTCTTATCAATTTTCTGCATTTCATAACTTATAATTTATATGGATTTGCTGTTTGTTTCCCCCATTTTCCTTTGGCTAGTGATCAGGGGAATTAGAAGGGAGTTATCCTTATAGTTGGCATACTCTCTGTGCCTGGCCATTGCATGGTGGGGAAAAACAGGCAATGAGATTTCTTGTAGTCACACTCACCTTCCCTGGCATCTGTGCAAAAGGTAGGCAAAATCTGGCTCTTAATTGACAATAGGTAACAAATGCAAACTGCAATGGCAAACCTGATTATTCATCCTTTTATACACCATATATGCTTGGATGTTTTATTAAAATGTATATATAAGGAGGTAACACACAAGAACATCAGTCGGTAGATGCTCCAAGCCAGATCCTTAGCTGGTGTAAACTGTCATAGCTCCTTTGATGTCAGCATGTGCAACAGAAAGCAAAAATGTTTAGTGTTTCATTTATATTTATCTACACATTTATCTTTAAGCTAGTTACTATCTGTTACAAACTCTTGAAAATCACCATGAACTGAAGAAAAAAGAAGGTTTATTTATTACAAGATGGTCTTTTGCTTACAGGTATGTTCATTGTTTAGAAAATCAAAAACTACCCCAAGCAATTCCAAATTCACACAGTTTCTGTTATGATATTATGACAGTCTGTATCCCTATAAAAAGAACAGGAGTACTTGTGGCACCTTAGAGACTAACACATTTATTAGAGCATAAGCTTTCATGGGCTACAGCCCACTTCATCAGATGCATAGAATGGAACATATAATAAGAAGATATATATATACACATACAGATAAATTGGAAGTTACCATACAAACTGTGAGAGGTTAATTAGTTAAGATGAGCTATTATCAGCAGGAGAAAAAAACTTTTGTAGTGATAATCAAGATGGCCCATTTAGAGAGTTGACAAGAAGGTGTGAGGATACTTAACTTAAGGAAATAGATTCAATATGTGTAATGACCCAGCCACTCCCAGTCTCTATTCAAACCCAAGTTAATGGTATCTAGTTTGCATATTAATTCAAGCTCAGCAGTTTCTCGTTGGAGTCTGTTTTTGAAGCTTTTCTATTGCAAAATTGCCATCCTTAAACCTTTTACTGAGTGGCCAGAGAGGTTGAAGTGTTCTCATACCAGTTTTTGAATGTTATGATTCCTGATGTCAGATTTGTGTCCATTTATTCTTTTGCATAGAGACTGTCCACTCTATCAAGCATTCTTAAAACTACAGTACCCACCTGCTGAAGTGAAAAAAACAGATTGACAGAGCCAGAAGAGTACCCAGAAGTCACTTACTACAGGACAGGCCCAACAAAGAAAATAACAGAACGCCACTAGCTGTCACCTTCAGCCCCCAACTAAAACCTCTCCAGCGCATCATCAAAGATTTACAACCTATCATGAAAAATGATCCCTCCCTCTCACAGATCTTGGGAGACAGACCAGTCCTCACTTGCAGACAGCCCCCCAACCTGAAGCAAATACTCACCAGCAACCACACACCACATAACAAAGACACTAACCTATCCTTGCAACAAAGCCCGATGCCAACTTTGTGGACATATTTATTCAAGTGACATCATCATAGGACATAATCACATGAGCCATGCCATCAGGGGCTCGTTCACCTGCACCTCTACCAATGTGATATATGTCATCATGTGCTAGCAATGCCCCTCTGCCATGTACATTGGCCAAACCGGACAGTCTCTATGCAAAAGAATAAATGGACACAAATCTGTAGCCCGCAAAACTTATGCTCTAATAAATGTGCTAGTCTCTAAGGTGCCACAAGTATTCCTGTTCTTTTTGCAGATACAGACTAACACGGCTGCTACTCTGAAACCTGTATCCCTATGTTCACCCTTTTTACAAGACAATGATACATTTTGTACAAATTATGCCTTGTGAGGTATCATTTGAAAACTCATATTCCACTGAACATTATTGTCCGGGTAGAATGTGTGGCAACATTGTATGTAAAGTTATAAAATTCTACTGTATAGTACAAGACATATTCCAAGTCTGGGAAAACAGCTTCAAACTAGTTCCCCAGAGACAAAAGGGCTAGCCAACACCTCAGCCAGGTGTCAACAACACCAAATGGACTATCACCTGGTTAAGCAACCATTCTTTGGCAGGAAAGAGTGTGAGTGAGAAATTTACATCTTGACAAAGGAACAGTTGGAAGTTCCCATCCCCACAGACATCCTGTCGCCTGAATCCCAGCTGCAGATGATTTTCAAAAGAAAAGGAGGACTATAAGAAAAGGGGAACAGAGGCCCCCAAATCATGTCTTCCTTCCTTTCTTTCTGCTCATGGTATCAGCAACACCTGAATAAAAAAGACAGCTTTGAACTGGGAGATGGAGTCATATCTGAAATGTATCCAGCCAGTAACACTGAAAAAGCATATGGTGAGAAAGACATTTTGCTTTGAATTCACTTAGCTTGTTAAGTTGTGTATTAGTTTGCATTTTACCTTTTTTTTGTAACTAATTCTGACTTTTATGCCTCAGTACTTGTATTTACTTAAAATCTATCTTTCTGTAGTTAATAAACTTGTTTTCTTGTTTTTCCAAAGCCAGTATGTTTGGACTGAAGTATTTGGGAACTTCCGTTAAGATAACAGGATTTGTGCATATCATTTTCTGTTAAGAAAATGACGGCCTTTCTATGAGCTTGTATTGTCCAGAAGGAAAGAGCTGGGCAGTACAAGACACACATTTCCGAGAACAAGTCTGGGAATAGGAATTTACAGGTATCACTCTGCAATATAATTCAGGAGTGGCTGGCTAAGAGCACTCCGATAACTCAGCTAGGAGTAATTTACATGCTAGAAGCTGTGTAAGAGTAGGCCAGGAGTGGTTTTTCTCACAGCAAAGCAGCGTAAAAGACACTCCAGGCTGGAGAATTGAGGACACACAGCTGTTCCACAGTCCAGATTGTAATGCAATTAGTATACTCACTCATTTTACAAAAGCCATCTACTTCTTGTACTATTTTGCAGATGAAAATGGTGAGGATTACATGCCCTATCATGCCCTATTTCACTGTTCTTACTCATAGGAATAAGGTTTACACATAGGAGTAAAGGTTGCCAGATTGGGACCTACATCTGACTGGAGGCTGGTGAACTGTAGATAAGGAAGCGCTGCATTGTGTCAGTACACCTGAACTTTGGGCTTCTTTGTTTTAGCAGGAAATCCAAACTTTGAAAAAGAGAACATACAAAGTACATATTCAAAATGTATTTTTATAAACTGACATCATCCAATGGGGGCTGCTTTCAGAGCTGCCAGAGACCTTGGGGAAGTTAATGTTTTGCTATTATTAACTCATCAAGAAACTGTACTCCCAACTCATTTTTTCTATGCAATGAACCATAATCCTTTTGTTGTGAGTAACCTTTAGTTTTTTATGGAACATTAACTGATGGTGAATTAAAAGGAATTTTGATAGGAGATCATATGGCATCTGCATACATAGAACTGCGAGGTATTCATTCATAAAAATACTTATCAGCTCCTAACCACTGCCTAAAAGCTTTACTTATCATAAAAGAGCATGAATTCTGATGATGGCCAGAAAAATCCCCGTTTCTTTTAACCCTATAATATGACAGCGTGAGTCTTAAAAGTGATTGCATTTTCCACTTTACTGTGAAACAAAGGAGCTACCTGTGTCAACAAGTAGTAAAGAGAACAGGATTCAGTTCACAGCAAGGGAGTGCTACCTCAGCCCACTCTTTCTTGCTATCTCTTCTGATACCCTCAGAGCTCTCCTTTCACAATCTCTGCTGATGCCTCTTCTCCACACACTTAAGAGAAGGGAGAAAGGCTATACTCAGTGGGTAGATTTCTGTGCAGTGAATGGAAAAGGCAATTGCCAATAACAGTAATTGGTTGGGAGTATAGTTTCTTGTGCATCATGCTGCAAATTTATTCATGGATCTTCACTTACAAATATGGGGGAAATCAGCCTTATTTCCAAAAAGGCGCAACTACTTGTGCAGAATGTTTTTTTAAAGCCCAAACTCTAGTTCTGTGGCACTGGCATTTGCAGGTGATCAAAAACTGAACTAAATCAGACATTGGCACATATTGGCCCATTGCCATCCTTTAAAGTAAAAGATATTTGTGTCTTTTTCAATAGGTTTCACCTTCTTCCTTCCCCTTTTCAACTTCTGTCCTCCTGTCTGTGCATAGATGAAGCCCTTATCTGGAGCTGCTAAATATATGTTGATGAATACCAATTGGCAATTGTTACACAGGAAAGGCACATTACAATGTAAACGTAGCACAAGCCACAAACCCAGGAGTTCACCCCAGGAATTTATCAGTGATAGGGTGGTTATGTGGTTGAACGTTATCACATTTTAAATTTTTGATATTTCACATTTTGATTTTTTGGGGGGCTTTAAAAAAATCACGATTCCTCTTCCCACCCCAAATTTTGATCACTCTAGCATTGGTGTATATATAGTGGTTTCTTTTTCACTTGGTGAACTAATGATCCTGCTCCTGCTCAAGGCATGTGTGCAGACAGAGACTCAGCGCTGGTTTACACTACACACGTATGTCACTATAACTACGTCACTCAGGGGTGCAGAAAATCTCCCAACAACGTAGCTACTGCCTCTCGGGGAGGTTAAGTACTTATGCCAATCAGAGACGCACTCCTGCTGGCACAGGCAGTGTCTTCACTAAGTGCTACAGTGGTGCAGCTGTACCGCTGCCTGTGTAGACAAACCCTTACTCTGGCACAAAATCCCATTGAAGTAAGACCATAGGACAGAATATGTATACCCTTGCTCTTCAGGAATTGGGCCCTAGAGTCTAACTGTAGTTAGGTTAATTTAACTTCCACTGAATACATCCGATGAAGTGAGCTGTAGCTCACGAAAGCTTATGCTCAAATAAATTGGTTCATCTCTCAGGTGCCACAAGTCCTCCTGCTCTTTTTGCAGATACAGACTAACACGGCTGCTACTCTGAAACCTTTCATTAAGATAGATACTTTTTAAATAGAGACCACTGCGTATAAACTTATTTGAAATCAAATTGTTGTAACAATTTTTCATCCTTTAATAATAATAGGGAACATTGACTTTCTATGTATCCTTTTGTTTTTACTCATCTTTCTACCATATTTTAGGTATCTTTGCCCCCTCACTCACTTAGTTTATTTTTTCTATAATATCTTTGATACTTTTAAAAGATATTTTAGTAAAGATTTCTAGATTTTCCATTTTTTGGTACAAAAAGATAGTAGACTTAATTAGGATGCCAGGGCACACATGAATATTTTAATACTTCCACCATTTTGTTTTCAGAGCCAAAAATCTTTCCTTGATAACCTTAAGGATCACTATTTCCATGTGATTATTAATCTGGACAATTTTATTAGTCACAGCATCCAATTTAGAACCATAGGACTCAGGTTGCCCCTCAATAGCACAGATAGCTGTAAACACTGATTCACTGGAAGCAGTAGATGTGGTAACAGGTTCAGAGCAAACAGATTTTCTATGTCCAAGCCTAACTCCCTCTAATTCAGTACTATTCTTGTGCTCTAATTTTTCTAAGGGATCTCCATCCCTGCTTTTCCATTTGAGCTTTGATGGTATTGTAACAACACACACACACACACACACACACACACAATAATAAACCAAGGACAGAGATATTGTCTCCTTCAGCCATGAACAGCAACAATTGAACATATTAAATAAAAAAGAAAACATAACACCAAGATGGACTGCCGGCTTTGGGTGCATCAGCTAAAGGAACTATATGGTCAATTAGGCAACTTCTAAAACCTCTGTTTTTCCAGTTTACACATAAGTGAAGGAAAAGGATGAAAAAACTGCAGAAAAATCTTTCTCTGCACCCTATTAACCCCTCCCCCCAAAATCCCCATATCTGTAAGAGTCTAAAAGATTGCGACAGAAACTGGAGGGAGTAAAAATTTCACCCTGCTCTTAGAAGTCACTTAAAGTGGCAGGAGGGAGATGAAAGGGATTAATGGAAGGACTTCATTTCCTTAATAGCAACAGAAGCAAAAGGGAGGAGGATTTTTCACTCTGAACTCCTTGTTATCATTGGTGGTGGTAACGGGCAGGAGTGATGATGATGTAGGGAACCTGGCGACCCTAGCAACAATAGGGGCAGAAGGGAGAGGATTTGAGCATCCGCTATGTTAGTAAATATTGATTTTTATGACTCTTTTCTATATTAATTACACTTTCATGATTTCCCAGCCAAACATCCCAGAATCCTTTCTGTGTTAGCCATAAGTGCTGTCTAAACTTTGTTAGAGTGTTTTGCTTTGGGCTAATGAAAGTCTGTAATCATAATAAGCCTATACTTAATTATCTACTCTGTTTTTCCCTGAACTTTAGCTGACCTTAATGTGTTATCAATAAGCTGAACTTTAGCTGGACTGTAGCATGTTATTGAGTAATGGATTGTGAGCCCTTTTAAAAAATAACTCTTGACGCTCAGGGAAATGTGTCAGGTGGCCAGAATGGGATCACTTGTAATTGATGAAGCCAGGTGTTTTCTGTGATTAATAAAATAATATATCAAGATGCTTTTAGCTTATCAGAAACTATTCTAACAGATGTTTGTTGTCATAAGTGTACTATAATTGATATATTAGTCATTGACAAAATGAACTATGGCAACACCTAGATGTTACTCAGATGAGCAGCATTTGAAAACTGTGACCCGTTTGTACAGGCTGGATATGTTTGTCTATACTATCTTGTCATGCTCTCTAGAGTGGCTCATGACTATGAGTGTCTACCTCAAGACAACTGTCAAAAACAGGGAATATACCCCAAAGGAGTGGTGTGTTCTATAATTAGATTTCACCAAGCAGTAACAAATGTGAACTCCTAGGTTACTATAGGGGGAATTCTTTGCCACCGCACAAGCGCAGAACTAATGTCCTCTGCAGATTTCACTCTTTCTCCACAGAAAAATGTATTCACACGTCCTTCTGGGGCAGCAGATGGCAGCAAGGGGGTGCATCTCTCTTGAGTGCCAGGAGCAGCTGGGGTAAATGTAAATCACCACCTTGGGGGACATGGCTAGGCCTCTCTGTCCCCCTTGCTTACTATCATGGTGTGCCCAGAGCCGGGCAAGGGCAGGGCTGGGGACATCCCAGCCCATGGCTCCTACTGTGTGCAAGGTCCAAGCTGCAAGTCCTGGATGAGCTGGCGGGAGGGAAACGGGGAAGGGGACTTCCTCTTCCCCTGCATGGGCTGCTCCTGGGGCAAGGGTCAGGTAAGATCCACCTCTGTGAATCTCCCCCAGCTGCAGGAAGCTCTGCACCCCCAGCCCCCACTTCCTGCCTCCATCACTTATCAGCTGTTGGTAGGGGTCACTGTACAGGGAGCTTCCCATGCAAAGTGTCTGCCTAACTGCATACATCAGAACCTGCCCCCCCATGAGCCTGACCCCCTGCACCTGGACAACCACCATCCCTCCTGAGCCCCCTGCACTTGAATCCCCACCCCACTAAACCTGCCTCCCCCCTGCACCCAGACCATCCCACCGAGCCTCCCACACCTGGACCACACCTCACTGAGACCCAACAAGCTGCACCCTTGTAGAACTCTCCTTGTAGAAAGTTGAGAGAAGCTTTGAGGCAACAGACAGTGCAGAGAGGTGCTGGCAGCGTTCAGGCAATGGAGCACAGGGCAGTGGCGGCGGCTAGGAAGCAATGGATGGGGCAGAGCAGTGGACACCAGAGTAGAGCTGAGGCAGCTTGGGCTGAAGCCACACAGAGGGTGACAGCCTAGCGAAAGTATTTTGGTGTGGGCATCACTACCCAGTAATTAACGTTGAAATTTTAGCTTGATCAGGTGGTAGAGTGCTGATAGCAGCCCAGGTACCACTGGCCTGCCAGCATGCTTGGACTTCCCCAACCCAGGACAGCTAACTGTGCGTGGGGAGCTAGGGAGGAGGGAGAACTATTTAGAATGCACCAACCATTCACAATTGCCCAGAGGACTCAGGATGGGACTATGGTTAAGGTACCTTGTGGAGCGAGAATCTTACCTGATGGAATTTAATTAATTTCGCAAATTCATTCTGCTCTACTTCTCACCGTCCCACCCCCATTATCACCTAATGAAGTTTGTGTTTTAACCTCTCGATGCAGTGACTGCAAGTGGGGAACTATTGCTCATCAAGGGCAATTTGCAGATGATAGAAAACTACTCAAGACAGTTAAGTCCAAAGCAGACTACGAAGAGCTACAAAGGGATCTCACAAAACTGGGTGACTGGGCAACAAAATGACAGATGAAATTTAATGTTGATAAATGCAAAGTAATGCACATTGGAAAACATAATTCCAACTATACATATGAAATGATAGGGTCTAATTGTTACCATTCAAGAAAGAGGTCTTGAAGTCATTGTGGATATTTCTCTGAAAACATCCACTCAATGTGCAGCAGCAGTCAAAAAAGCGAACAGAATGTTGGGAATCATTAAGAAAGGGATAGATAATAAGAGAGAAAATATCATATTGCCTCTATATAAACCCATGGTATGCCCACATCTTGAATACTGTGTGCAGATGTGGTCACCTCATCTCAAAAAAGGTATACTGGAATTGGAAAAGGTACAGAAAAGGGCAACAAAAATTATTAGGGGTATGGAATAGCTTCCATATGAGGAGAGATTAATAAGATTAACCAATTTATTTGAGCATAAGCTTTCGTGAGCTACAGCTCACTTCATCGGATGCATACACTTTCCACAGTATGCATCCGATGAAGTGAGCTGTAGCTCACAAAAGTTTATGCTCAAATAAATTGGTTAGTCTCTAAGGTGCCACAAGTACTCCTTTTCTTTTTGCGAATACAGACTAACACGGCTGTTACTCTGAAACCTGTCATTAATAAGATTGGGACTTTTCATCTTAGAAAAGAGATGACTAAGGGGGGATATGATAGAGGTCTGTAAAATCATGACTGGTGTTGAGAAAGTAAATGAATAAGTGTTATTTACTCCTTCTCATAACACATGAACTAGGGGGTCAAGAAATGAAATTAATAGGCAGCAAGTATAAAACAAACAAAAGGAAGTATTTCTCCACACAACGCACAGTCAAGCTGTGGAATCTTTGCCAGAGGATGTTTTGAAGGCCAAGACTATAACAGGGCTCAATAAAGAACTAGATACATTGATGGAGGATAGGTCCATCAATGGCTATTATCCAGGATGGGCAGGGAGGATGTCCCTAGCTTCTGTTTGCCAGAAGCTGGGAATGGGTGAAAGGGGATGGATCACTTGATGATTACCTGTTCTTTTCATTCCCTCTGAAGTAGCTGGCATTGGCCACTGTCAGAAGACAGCATACTGGGCTAGACAGACCTTTGGTCTGACTCAGTATGGCTGTTCTCATGCTCTTATGTAAGGGCACCCAGGGTGGCATATATAGTTTCCCAGGTTTCTGGATGGGGCCTTAAACTGGTGTTCGCTGTTTAAGCAAACCCCTGGAAAATTTAACCTGGCATCTTTTGCTTCCATCAACTAGCGGCAGAAGGATTACATGTCTGTACAATACCCCATCTCATATAATAGGGGCCCAAGCCTTTTGGCATCTAGGCAGTAGCACAGTAGAGATATTAATACAGAGGGTGAAAATGGAGCAGAGATGTAGGTTAAATAGTTCTGAGGAGACATTGGGATAAGTATTCTACTAATCATACTGAGGAGACACTTAGCTACTCATTTTCATCTGAGACCTTTGCTACACAGCAGAAGTAACTTGGTGGCTACCCAGCTGTTCTTGTCAATGCAGGATCTAGTTACCTTGAGCTCTCTGTCCTGTTTATCACTTTTTAACTTGCACTTGGAATGTATCTCGCTCAAGTGTGTGCAGGCACAATTCCTGAATGTGGAAGGAAACTTCATCTTAGTAGTAGTAACCTTTACAATCAATATATTTTCCCAGGGTAGTTGAACTTTCAGCTGTTCTGATGTTTTCAATATCAATTAGGTTTCCCTGAAAAGAGACTATCTGGACAAAAAGTAAGTTTCCTTGCTTGTAAAAGTATTCTTCATTGTGTTTGATACTGCTGAAGATATGTGTCTTAATAGGTCTGTTCTCCCTCATTACCCAGCATTTCAGACTGATTGTGCAGTGAATTCACAATCCTGTATTTATGACTTCATAGCTTTTGCCATGGAAACAACTATAATATTACAAGTTTAGTGTTGTGATTTTACTTCAGGATCACTTTGGCAAATAGGATGGGCAATGAAGGAAAATTATTCCAACACAAATAGCTTTGATGGAGAGAACTGCTAAGGACATACCAAAGGTGAAGAGAATACCTTTTTAAATATGCTCTATTGGAAACCTTTTACCTCTAAGACATTCCTTAATTAACTCTGAATTTCTTAGCTTTTGCATATTAAGTCACAATTTGAATGATATTTTATGATGATGTAATTTAAAAAAAAAATTGTTTATTTTTAAATGGGCGGGGGAGGGGGAAGGACAACAATTTCATGATCTTATATGAGGCACTGTTATTGGGCCAAATGCTAAAGCCAGGGAACAGCCAAATATGGATGGATTATCTGCTAAGGAGTCCACCACAGCTGGGAATGGATACATGATCCTCCTTTTACCTTCACTCCTGACTGTGGAGCAATGGTGAGTTGCTCTGCAGCTACCATTACAACCTTCAGCTTGAGCCAAAATCCACTGCAGACAATGGACAGCCTTCCATCAATTCTGATGTTTTTAAAATCAGGACCATAAAGCTGTAGTAGCTCCTGAAGGGCTACAGTGGTGGATCAGCTAAGTCATACAGACCCTGATCCTACACATCTCTTGATCTGCCCCTAAACTTCCTTGTACATTGGGATGAAGTGAATCCCCTATAAGTCAAGATAGCTCAGCTTGATGAAGATGCCCTGCATAGGTTCCCACCACTGTTCCTGCCACTGCCCCCACTATGCTCAGGAAGGCGCATGGTTCTGGTAATGTTACTCATGCTGTTTAGCACGTTACTCCATGAGTGGCCCTATTAATTGCAGAGAAATCGCTCAGGGATTAAGTTACTATTCAACATGAGGACGAATGTCAGAATCTGGTGCCAGGCGAGGAGGGGGAAGAAAGCATTATTTGCTCCTTAAAGCTATATTTGTTCCTTTGGCCTTAGTATGATTTCAATATTATATTTTCTCCACGTGTAAATAAAAGTGCATAAGGTACTGCCTGAGGTACATAAACATTTACTAAGCTTTAGCCAACTTTGCTGCAGCCTTAAAGCACTGCAGCGTGGACAAATGATACTCCTCAAACAACTCCCATTATTCATGGATCAGTGACATGATAGACCCTAATGTCTCCCTCAAACCCATTACAGTGTACTATATAAATGTGAGCCCTCAATCCATGGATCATTGACATGATAGAATGCAAGGCACTTTCAAAGCCCTTGCAGTCTATCAAGTCAGTGCATACCATTAGGGACCTTTAATTTGTGGATTATTGCCGCAGTTGATCATTATGCTTCCTTTGGGGCTGCTATGGTCTATCACGTTAGAGTATATACAGTGAGCTTTAATCAGTAGATTATTGATACAAGCTTTTATGGTCTATTTTGTCAATGGGAAGATGCACATTTAAAGGGCCAATTGTTAAAGGGTCCTCAATCCAGTCGCTTTTTTATTTTTCCAACTGAAATAACTTACATTTTCATTTATCTCTTTAGATGCATTACCAGTTGCACATGCAAATGGTCAAATTTTTATGTGCAAATCCCATTTTATGTTCAATTCCTCCTGGTAGAATGGGCTTTCACCTGTTATTTCTATAACATGGGAGTGCAAGTGATTATATACACAAAATCACACATGCACAAATGTTTTGAAAATTTGGGCCCTAAAGTCACTCACTGTATTAGTCACCTGTTATTATATTTTTGTAGTAAGAATAGGAAAAATGTGTATGAAAAAAACATTGCATTCATTTTATCCATATGAGCAGTGATTTTTAAAAAATGTATGTTAGCTACCCTAATTTCCTCTATTAAAATTCCTACAGGTGTCCAATCATGGATTTGTAGCCCTCAAATTACCATGTTAATTTTTAGCTGTAACAAATGCCTATATGCTAGTCCAATGCTTCTCAACCAGTATTGGGACAGGACCCACAAAAATGATTGAAAAATCATTCCCGAACCATCATATCCTACAATCTTGTCTAAGGCTGGTGTGGTCTGTCAGACTGGTAAGTGGCTGGGGCTGGAAGAGGAACCTAGTGTTTCTAAGGTTCAGGAGGCCAGTGGAACTAGGGCTTCTCCCTCCTTTTCTTCTCCCCACTCACAGCAGAGCTCAACTATGAGGATTGAAGAGCATTGTTTTAAGAGACTATGCAGACAAATCCTTGAAGTTCTGCTTCCCTGTCTCTCAGAGCCAGGACTCCAAATGGAAAATAGTGGTGTTCATTTCTCCCAAGCTTTGTCCGTATGCTGAATTCTGCCCACTTGAGTTGCCAAAATGTGATGCCACTCTGTAGATGGTATCAATATTCAAAAAATGATCATACACAGCCTCCTGTGCTCGTCTATCTAAGATACTTACATGGCCACAATTACTTCAGAATCTTTAAAAATATTGTCCCTCATAATACAGCTGTGAGAGGGAAGACCTATTATTCTCATTTTGGAGATGGGGAACTGAGACAGATACACAAAGGGCCAGATTTTTGAGGTGCCTAAATACCTTTAAGAATCTGGCTCTAAGTGACTTGCCCAAAGTCACACAGGAAGTTTGTGACAGAGCGGGGAATTGAACACAATCCCAGGCTAGGACCATTATTTCCTCATGTTTGGTCCCTGGTTGATAGGGTTTGGATACAGTCTTGGCCAGGACCAGATTATGTCATGGGTGCAATAGATCTGTGCCCAGGGCCCGAGCTGCCAGAATTATGCAATAATGTCTGAATCTCAGCTTTCATTTAAAAAAATTAAAAAGTTAATAAAACCCTTTTGGTTGCTATGGCAATGCCTATACTACAGAGCTATATTGACATATGTATGTTGCACAGGGGTATGAAAAATCCACACCCCTGAGCAACGCAGTTATACCGACATAACCCCCCTTGTGGAAAGCACTAAGTTGGCGGGAGAACTTCTCCTGTCACCATAACTACCACCTCTTCATCCTTCCCACAACTCTTAGCGGCAGAAGAGGAAGAGATGCTCTGTGGGATAGCTGCCCAGAGTGTACCGCTTCGAATACTGCTGCAAGTGTGAACATGCTATTGCACAGGCAGCTGACAGTGTGAATACACAACAGCGGTTTCCCTTTAGTGCTCCTTGAGTGGCGCTGTAACTGCTGGCACTGTAATTCTGCCAGTGTAGACATACCCTTAGCCTTTACAATAGTAGAAACAAATATGGAAATAACTTGACATGAAAGAGCAAAATCTGTTCTGAAAATCATTCTTTGAAAGGCTTTGAGGCATTTCTGTCAGTGGAAATATAAACAAAACCTGAATTTTAAAAATATCTAGACATTTCCCTTTAACTGTGGCAGTGTTGCTACATTGCTCTTGTGAGATTGCTTAACGATATCTTCTTAGCAATGCAAGATAATGAGCTGATAAGGGGAAGTTTCATTGACCTTTCAAAAGCTTTTGATTCACTAACTGACACTCCTAGATAAGCTAATTACATTTTGCTTTTCTGCTGGAATGATGGCTTAGTTCTGATCTTATTTAATTAGGAGGAAGAATCAGTGACTGTTTTAGGTTATCAATCTGATTTATTACTGTTACTATCTGAGGGTGCCTTAGGGCTCAATAACTGATTTACTTCATTTTATTTAGTCCCAAATTATCTCTCTTGATATTTGAGATAAGACCCAAATTCACTTACATGGTATATAGTATCAGAAAGGTAGCCATGTTAGTCTGGATCTGTAAAAGCGGCAAAGAGTCCTGTGGCACCTTTTGTATGACACTTCTCTTAAGATCTCTGACTTAATACGCTTGCTTTGGAAATGACTGTAATAGAAAGATTCTGAAAGATAGGCTTTTATTGTTATCTCAAGTTTAACTTTATAGTCCTTTCCCAAGAGAGATGTCAAGGGAAAAGAGATATGAAGCTAACAGCAAAGTTGTAACAAATTGTTGGGAAATAACATGATTAGCCATAAATTTTATAAAATGGAATGAATATAAAAATGTATACAGATAGGTCCCAATCTAGCAAAGCCCTTCTTGACCATGCAGTTAGCTTTAAGCATTTGAGAAGTCTCGTGTGATTTCAGGCTTCTTTTAGCCCTTCATTGGGTCTAGAATTGGGTTTAATGGGACTACTCATGTGCTTCACATTAAGTATATACTGTAGTGCTTTGCTGAATCAGAGCCATAGTTTACAAGATGAAAACTGTATGGGGGACAATGGATGGGAGGTGAAGCAGGAGGTGCCTGCCTAGGATTGAGAATGGATGAATATTTTTGCTGTGTGTTGCAGAAGGGTAGTGGGCTACGAAGCATAACTAGGGAAACTGGGAACTAGGTGAACCAATCAGATTAAAAAGGGTAAATGGGATGACCTGGATTATTATAGGTTTGTCAGTCTGACACTGATCCCTGGCAAGATAATTAAGCAGATGATACAGGAATCTTTTAATAAAGAATTAAAGGAGGTTATGTAATGAATGCAAATGAATATGGGTTTATGGAAAATAGAGCCTGTCAAACTAATTTGATATCTTTTTTTATAAGATTACAAGTTTGGTTGATACATATAATAGTGTTAATATAATATACTTAGACTTCTGTAAGATGTTTGACTGGTACCATATGACATTATATTTAAAAAACTAGAATGATATAAAATTAACCTGGCTTACATTAAATGAATTAAAAACTGGCTAACTGATAGGTCTCAAAATGTAATTGTAAATGAGGAATCGTCATTGAGCAGGTGTGTTTCCAGTGCAGTTCCACGAGTATCAGTTCTTGGTCCTATGCAATTTAACATTTTTATTAATGACCTGGAAGAAAACATTAAATCATCACTGATAAAGTTGGCGGAGTGTTCCATCCCACTGTGCTTTTGGAAATCTGGTCACGGGTTGTGAACACCATTAGCAGCCTGATGCTGCCATTCAGAGATTTCTTCCCCTTTCATAGATTCATCGTTTAAGGCCAGAAGGAGCTACTAGATCATCTAGTTTGACATCCTGTATATCACCAGCCATTAAATTTCATCCAGTCATGGATGTATTGAGGCCAATAATTTGTGTTTGGCTAAAATCATACCTTCTAAAAAGACATCCAGTGTTGATTTGAAGATATCAAGTGATGGAATAGCTACCACTTCCCTTTGTGGAGTTTTACAAAATGTTCCTTATTTCTACTTTGAATTTGTCTGGCTTCAGCATCCAACCGCTGGTTTTTGATATGCCTTTCTCCAGTAGATTAAAGAGTCCTTTAAAACCTGGTGCACAAACTTTTACACTGTAATCAAGTCACTTCTTAATCTTCTTTTTAATCATCTAAACAGGCTGAGTTCTTGAAGCCTCTCACTGTAAGACAATAACTTTATGGCTGTTTTTGGCATCGTCTCCAGTTTTTCAACATCCTTCTTAAAATATTGACACCACAACTGGATGCACTATTCCAGTACTAGTCTCACCAATACCATGTACAAAGTAAAGTCACTGCTCTATTCCTACTCACTACTCCCCTATTTATACATCCAAGGAATACATTACCCCTTTTTGCCAACAGCATCACATTAAGAGCTCAGGGTCAGTTGCTTGTTCACTATGACCCTTAAGTCCTTTTCAGAGTGACTGCTTTCCAGGATACAGTCCCCTCTTTTGTAGGTATGGCTTGCATAAATTACACTCCTATCATTTAATTCTTTATTACCTGAATCCCATATCAGCTTTTCCAATACTTTGCCAGGGAATACATTGCCAGGGATTGACATTAGACTATGTGACTGTGGAATCTGGCTAATGTTATGAAGTTGTTATTATGAAATTGCTGGATAATGAATATTTTATCTCTATATCTATAGCACCTACTTTGAGGTGTGTCACAAGCTGCCAGCCTGGTGCTTGCTACTTGGAGTGGCTTCTCTCCTCTCTTCACATGGGTTGGGTCCTGGGTTCTTTTTCTGACACATGGTGCCTGCACCCCATGTGACTCCTCACTATACCCGAGACAAAAGGTATGCTATTCCTTGGGGAAATAAACAACACTATTAATGGGCAAGAAGAATAAAACCCAGTATGCAAGTGTCATAAAAATAAAGGGAAGGGTAAACCCCTTTAAAATCCCTCCTGGCCAGAGGAAAAATCCTCTCACCTGTAAAGGGTTAAGAAGCTAAAGGTAACCTCGCTGGCACCTGACCAAAATGACCAATGAGGAGACAAGATACTTTCAAAAGCTGGGAGGAGGGAGAAAAACAAAGGGTCTGTGTCTGTCTGTGTGGTGCTTTTGCTGGGGACAGAACAGGAATGGAGTCTTAGAGAACTTAGTAAGTAATCTAGCTAGGTATGTGTTAGATTATGATTTCTTTAAATGGCTGAGAAAATAGCTGTGCTGAATAGAATGAATATTCCTGTCTGTGTGTCTTTTTTGTAACTTAAGGTTTTGCCTAGAGGGATTCTCTTTGTTTTGAATCTAATTACCCTGTAAGGTATTCACCATCCTGATTTTACAGAGGTGATTCTTTTTTACTTCTGTTAAAAGTTTTCTTGTAAGGAAACTGAATGCTTTTTCATTGTTCTAAGATCCAAGGGTTTGGGTCTGTGGTCACCTATGCAAATTGGTGAGGATTTTTACCAAACCTTCCCCAGGAAGTGGGGTGCAAGGGTTGGGAGGATTTTGGGGGGAAAGACGTTTCCAACGGTTTCTCAGGAACCCAGATAAAGTTTGGTGGTGGCAGTGGAAGTTGAAAGGGCAAAGGGTAAAATAGTTTGTACCTTGGGGAAGTTTTAACCTAAGCTGGTAAAAGTAAGCTTAGGAGGTTTTCATGCAGGTCCCCACATCTGGACCCTAGAGTTCAGAGTGGGGAAGGAACCTTGACAGCAAGTAACAATAAAGTACATCAATACAGACTCCAGCAAAAGAATGACAAACCCCAAAAATAACAATATAACAAAGGGGGACTTTACTGGGAGCTGGAAAATAGGACCTGTGAAAGGAAGGGTTTAAGGTTAATTAATAAATACTAAAACATCAACAGATTCCCCACCTCCAACCCTCACAACTCTTCCCAACCCCCAGCTCCCTCCCTGTTAAACCAATAAAATAAAAACCAGCAGGATCTTATTAAAGGGGAAAAGACAAAATGCCACATTTATTGTGAATACAGAAAGAATCATAGTAAGCAGTTAGTTATAGCTATAACATTCCATTCAATTTCATATTTATTCACACACACCACACACAGGTTCTGCAAGGTTGTTATCATAGTTACCAGCCTTAGAGTTGCTCATGCCAAGCCACTGGCCAGGTGGCCTGGACATGAGGAGGGAGCAGGGCCTTGTCAGATGCTCATCTGATGCTCCTGGAAGATGGTTTGCAGAATCAGACCCCAAAGTTCTCAGTTTCTAGAGTCCATTTTTATAGGAATTTATTCCTATGCCAGTCTATGGGAATTGCTTCATCATGCTGTTGCTGAATCAATCAGCAGATGGCACATTCCTGACGGCTCCAGTGCTGCCAGATGTTATCTTGTTCTTCGGTTCTCCCATCCTTGAGGCTGTTGGGTGGATTCCAGTCTGCCCTCTGGGGGTCCTCTGGTTGTTTTCACTTGACACCTTCTTCAGCGGACACTGGATTCTTAGGCTGGCACCTCCCTGATCATTCATTTATTATCACACCAAGCATCCATCCACATACATCCTCTATCTCTATTTTAATCACAATTGTTAACAAAGCGAGATAAATACAACAAAAGGGTGGGGAGTCTTTGTGTGCTGTTTCTGTTGTTACAAAGCATTGCTTTGAGTCTCTCTCTCTGTGAGTAGTTGTTATTACAAAGTATTGCTTTGAGAACAGACTCTGTCTTAGGATGTACTAACACAATTGGCAGCTTGCAAGTTTCACCCAGAGAGGGAGAGAAACAGTACCAAAAACCAAGAGACCCTTAATTAGTAATACCCTGGAATTTAAACTATGGGGAATCAAACTCATTTGTGATTTTAATACAGAACTTCTTTAATATGATCCAACATCCCTGGCATCTTCCCAGGCAGTGGGCATTCTGGGATAAGTCCAGAGAGGAATGCTCTAGCGCTGTGAAGCTGGCCAGCTTACACAAAGGGTCCTCTGACTATGTCTTCACCCCTGGGTGAGGCAAGGTCCTCTCCTGGCTTCCCAGTCTGGAGCTTGTGTTCTGAAATAAGGAACCTTCTCTCGCCCTCCTCATCCAACTCTTTTAGGACTCTTGGGTGCAAAGTTCTCCAGCCTGCTGATTTAAATATTTTTATCCATAGAAGATGTTGTTTAACATCCTCCTTGGCTACTAATGGACTGGAAAGTACTTCATCATCTTCTTGTGTGAGGAGTACATCATCCTTCTTCTTTGTAAATACAGAACAGAAATATGTATTGAACACTTCTGCCTTTTCTGCACCATGATTAACAATTATACCATCTCCATCTAGTAATGAGTCTATACCATATGCCTATTCTTCCTCAGCAACTGCATCCTCTCCGAATGTGCATGTCCCCTGAATAAAATATTGGAAAGGCTAATGATGGCTGCAGAAGCTTGCCTCATCAGACTGAAAAAGACAGTGTACCCTGTTATACAAATATTAAGATTGTTATTTTAAGATTATATTTGTTGTCATTAAATAATGTAATGGTGGAAGGGAGAAGTAAGGATGTGCCATGTGATTTTTAGTTCTTTTTATGCACTGAGCATGATGACTTTGTTGAATTGAAAATGTGTATGTTAGAGTAACAATTAGCATTGGAGTGGTTGTTTCAGTATGGTAATGAATTAATGGCTGGAGAATGGTGTTGTGTTGGGTGTGCCTCAAATTGTTATTTTATTGGGGTTTGTTTTGTTTGGATGAGGGTTCTGGGTTGCATTTGTGGTGCTATGTGCAGATATTTGAGCAATCTTAACTCTATGTTAGTTAGTTGACTTTTGTCTTTGGGAATTTTAATAGATGCAAGTAAACCTGTCTACCAATTAGCATGTCATTTGCTACAGAGTCTGTACTTGCCATGGACACAGGAAAGTGTGCTATTTCTGTCAGTGCATGGTGTTTTGTGCTGAAGTTCATGTGATTCATTAAATTATATCAGACGACAAAATCCACACTAAATAACTAGAGTACAAAAGGTTAAAAAAAGAGAGACTACATTCTTTCTATTGCATACTGTACACAAGTCGATGTGGCACTCTATAAACATTTTAATTCCACTTCGAAAAGTTGCAGTTAAAATATGGAGTATGTCTCAGCCAGTGCTTTTAAGAATTTAACAGTTGTGACAGACCCAGACCAGTTGGGTGCAGGAGCCTGGTAGAAGGCAAATATATTGGCCACTGGATGAATAGTTTTCTGTACCCTGAGTGACCAGAGCAGGGGCTGCCCTAGAGCAATCAGGAACCTGCTAGAACCAATTAAGACACCTGGAGACAATTAAGAACTTACTAGAATCAATTATGGCAGGCAGGCTAATCAGTAAACCTGGTTTAAAAAGGACGTCCCATCAGTTAGTGGGTGGCGTACAAGGAACAGGGAATGAGAAAGCGTGCTGCTGGAGGACTGAGGAGTATACGTGTTATCAGGTTTCAGGAGGAAGGTCCTGCAGTGAGGATACAGAAGGTGCTGAGGGGAAGTAGCTCAGGGACTTGTAGCTATCACGCAGCTGATACAGGAGACATTGTAGACAACTGCTATCCACAGGGCCCTGGGCTGGAACCTGGCGTAGAGGGTGGGCCTGGGTTCCCTCCATCCCCACAACTCCCTATCTGACACAGGAGGAGTTGACCTGGTCTGTGAGGCACACCAGAGGGGAAGGTCTAATTTGGAAAGGGATTTGGCCTGTCACCGACCCACCAGGTGGGACAATAGAGACTGCGGAGCTTGTTCTCCATCTCCCCCAAGTTGGCAAATGATAAGGTTAGCTGAGTGAACGGCAGGTGTGAGCCTCTAGCAAAAGTGGCCAAACTGAGGGCTGCCGTGAACCTCTGAGGCAAGAAAATCCACCAGAAAATGCAGGACTCACCAAGGCAGAGGAGGAACTTTGTCACACAGTCCAGACTAATTTCTGTTTAACCTTTGAAAACACATAGTTATAAATGTAGTCCTTCACAAAGTTCATGTGAAACTTGTATGAAAATAGATCATATTTCACAGCCAGAGTATATACAAGGAATGAGATACTGATCTCTAGGCATGTGTGATAGCTTATATCATGCAACAAACTATTACCAAGATAGTTAGGAAAATAATCATTTTCTTACTGTACTTTTTAAGGGGATTTATTTTGGATTATGCTTTCTGTAAGTGACTTAGGCCAAAGTGTTAAAACTTGAGTACCTAAAGTTAGCCACCTTCATCCATATGTAGCCATCACAGTAAGTAGCCTCAATTTCAGAAGATACTCAGCATTGTTTTGGGACAATACCACATAAATCCAGTGTCCCTACCATATGGGATACAGGGCTGTAATGATAATACCTACTTAACTGTGGTCTCATAAAGCTTAATTTAGTGTAGTATTTGCAAAGCCCTTTAAGTGCCTTGGATGAAAAATGTTACAGAAGTGGTAGGAGAAAAAAAAAAAGAGAGAGAGAGCAGTGGTATTATTTTGCAATTTTACAGGATTGCTTACACAGAGAACAATGACTCTGAAGGATTTTTGCAAACTTAGGACCTGATCCTGTAAATATTTCTATACAAAAACCTCCCATTGACTTCAAAGCTGTGTGCGGGCTCCTTACAGGATTGTGCCAATTGGTAGGAAAATTTGTGAAACGTGCATTTTTGTATAAAGTCATGTCTGCTACTATTCTCTGAACCTTCCTTTCCCCATGTCCAATTTCATTTCCCAGTCATGCAGAACAATGTGGTGTAACCCAAAAAGGAGTCAGAGTTAAATGAAAAAGGGCAGGCCATGCTGTGACATGCAAAATATAGTATGCCAGTGGTGCTGAATGCTAATGAGCAAATATTTGGTCTAACCCCAATCAGTCATAATCAAATAATTAATTCAGGTACTGACCATATGACCTGAGTTTCTGAAGGCAATGGGCGTTAATTTTTTTTTTTTGCAGTATGAGGATGGTAGTTCACCAAATGCACTCATTTTTTTTGCAAAATAAATTCACTTCATCTCAGTTTCCCAAAAGCTTCACAGAGTAATGTGCACTTACAAAAATTCATACAGGGAAGGTTAATAATATTTTGGCCCCCAAACAGACTCTCTTCAAGATCAATGTCCATACAGCAATCTCTTTCATTAGCCTTTAAGTACAATGGAAGTACCAAAGGGTTGTTCAGTAACTCCCCTTCATCTTCAGCCCCACCACCAAGCATGTATGTATTAAATAAAATGCTACTCAAACAGGAATTTAGAGTGGCTGCTCACAGTAAATATCTTGCTGCAATTAAACACTTTCTACGTGCAAAATTCTAAACTGGTATTTGACCCAGCAATGATAGCTCAGTTGTTTCATTCTTCTTGCTTTTGTTTTGGTTCCCATGAGACACCAAGGGGAAGGGTTGATTGTGTCTGTGTCTGTACTTTGCACAATACTTTCATCCTGCAAATTTAGGATTAGTCCTCGGGATGTATGCATGGGGCCTAATGTTGAATCTGTATCCTCAACTGATGGAACTTGGCATAGCTCTGCTGAAATCAGTCGAGCTACATCAGTTTACACCAATTGAGTGTTTTTTCGTGTGTGTGGCCTCGAAGAACCTGGGAGCTGCTAAAGGTGATAGGTTGTGTTAGCTATTATAACGTGCACTTTCAGAATCTAAAATCCGGGTTAGTTAAATCTGGGTGTGACTGCTTGAGATTTGCCTCCGGAATCTAGTTTTAGCTACTAAAGAGAGAACAAGACAGAGCTGCTAGACAAGGTTATCTGGTAGCAGAAGTTGACTGGAGTGCTATTTGTGATCTTCAAACTCCTTGGAAATACCCCTTTTCTGTATAACAAAACTGAAACAATGTGTTCAGGAAATCCAAGTGGATGTTCTGTGAATCTTGGAAACAAAAGAGATCCCCCTCTAGTTTTATGCTTATTCCTTAGCTGTATTTTTTTGTTATATATGGGTCATTTTTCTATTTATTTTTCTCCATTCTGTAAATACAACCATTTCTATGAAAGGGGGAGAAGGCTGTGACAGGTTCTGTCTCAGGAGGAAGGCAGAGGTGGCTGAGTGCAGAGAAGAAGTGGAGTGGATCATTCAGTATCTCTCTTCTGTGCTAGCAACGTGCTACTTTATTTCTGGGGATGCTGCTATGCTACTTCACTGCACAGGTAACCAGATAAGTGTAGCAAGTAATACAACAGTTTTCATCTCAAAGATGATGATGCCTACAATTGACTTCCTTATAGATGCTGCGATGGCTCTTCGGGGACCCAGCACTGTGAGTCACCTTGTTACCATCTGCTTCTGTGAGAGGGAATCCTCCTTGTGGGAGCTGCATTTTAGCTAACCAGTCTTTCAGCCACCCAAGCATGCTCCTCTGGGCTATACCAGCCATAACTTCATCTTGCAGGTTAACAAGAGGTGAACCCCAATCCCTGAACCTCTTTGACTCATCCCCCTGTGATATCCAGCCCCTAACACTAGCTACTCACAAACACTCCTGATCCTTTGCCGCCAAAGAAGCAGTATACCCCAATTTACCAGTTGTACTTTAAACCTCCTCTCCTGTAAACCACACAGCACTTGTGGGTACTTATAATAAAACAAAAGTGGGTTTATTTGAGGAAGAATAAACATTTAACTGGAAGTGAGAGAAAGTGAGGGAAACAACTGGTTACAACATAAAACAAAATGCTAAAACATGAACCTGGGTCTAGATGCCTTTCTAGTTACCTCTTCTATGTAATGAAGTAGCAATGTTCAGTCTCTTGCAGAGCTGGCTGGTTTCACAAGAACCAGAATCCAAGTGTTCATGAAAGCAGGGTTACCATTCATCCGGGTTTCCCCAGACATTGCCTCTTTTTTGATCCTCTGCTCTATGTCCACCAGGGTTTTTCAAATAAGAGGCAATGTCCAGGTTTTTTGTGGAACAGACATTGCAGATCAGAGAGAGCCCTGATTGGTCTGCTTCCCAACTGGCCTCTCCCCTGCATCCACATCTGACTGGTCCCTCAGCTCCTGGATCCTGCCCACCTAGGCCCTGGCTCCCAGCCCTGGAGAATGGGGCCTGCAGGGAGGCGCTGTCTGTCTGTATCATGGGTCTGTGCCAGCCACCCTGCCACTGTGACGGGGAGCAACACTGAGGCCCCAGATACCCCCTCCAGCACCCACCAGTTAACCCCCCAGTACACACACACACCCTCCATTCCCCCCCAACTGTATCCCCCTTCAAGCTCCCCCCTCCCCTCCTCCAGCAGTGTCTTCTTTTTGGGAACCTGAAACATGTCAACCCTACATGAAAGCCTCCTATTATGGGGACTCCAGGAGCGTCTTACCCTGTCGCTTGCGCCCCCTCTCAGCTGTGCTGTGGTGATCCAGGACCTGGGGAAGGGGAGGAGTTACCTGTGAGGGTGCAGGAGAATATGGAGGTGGGTTTCATCCTGTCTCTTGCATGCTCTCTCTGCCATGCTGTGACAGTGTAGGGGGTGGGGGTCAGGGTGTGGGGTGCTGCAGTGGGACGGCAGGGTGGAACATCAGTAGGTGGGGAGGGTAGATAGGTGCAGGGCCCTGGTGGGGAAATCATTGGAAGGGTGGGAGTTTGGGTGGGTAGATTGATGGGGGTGTAGAGCAGAGGGTCTGGATGCGGGGGTGGTCAGTGGATGGGTAGCAGTGTGGTGGGGGAGGAGAGGGGATCTGTAGTGAGGCTGATAGGTGGGAAGGACTGTAGGTGGGGGGTGACACATTGTGGAGGGTATAGGAGGCGTGAAGGTTTTTTAAGGGAGAAACTGACTGCAAAGGCTAAGAGTAACTGGCTCAGTGACAGTGGAGATCGATGTGACTATACATTACTAGAGCAGCTAGGCTGTGCAGGGCTGAGTTGTGAAGGACCTTAAAGGTAAAGGTCTTAATAATGTAAAATTTGTGTTTGATTTGATGGGGGAGAGGCTGGTGGGTAAAGCCGGGGGAGAGGCCTGATATAGCCAGCACAATGAGCCAGAGAAGTGTCTTTGGCAGCATTTTGGATGGACGTGAGTAGTTGAGACTGGTGAGGAGGTTGCAGGAGTCAAGACACGGAATGATGAGAGCCCGACAAGAGCTTTGGTGGTGTGGACAGAAAGGAAAGGCAGAGGTTTGGCAGGAAGGAGTGGCAAGACTGAGATGCTATATGTGTGGAACTAAAGAGAGTCACGTCAAAGATGACATTAAGGGCTTGTGCACACTAGTGCTTACTTCGATATAACGTAAGTCGCTCAGAGGTATGGAAAACCCACCCCCCTGAGCAACATAAATGACACCAAGCTAAGTGCCAGCGTGGACAGTGCTATGTCAGAAACTCTCCTGCTGACATAGCTCCGGCTGCTTGAGGAGGTGGAGTAATTATACTGACGGGAAGAGCTCTCTCCTGTCGGCATAGAGCGCCTGCAGTAGCTGCGCTACAGTGACGCAGCTACATCGGTACAGTGTAGCTAGTGTAGACTGGCCCTAATAGAGATACGGTGTAGTCACTTGGAGACTTGTGAAGTTTGAATTATCACTAGCCACTTGCCCAGGAACACCTACTCTCCCAATGTTTTTATTCTTCGCTTCAGATTATCACTTTATTAAGTTTTTATTTAAGACTCTTCAGAAAGGACCAATTCATACAAGTTTGTTACATATATACATATATTTTTAAGGAAACCAGCTTTACAATACCAACTACTACAAATGGATTTTATTTAACCATACCTGAGCATTTAATTCAATTTTCTAAATAAAACATACAGACAAACATTTTAAAGTATCAGTAACTAAATGGAAGTGCTCAGCACTTTTGAAAGTCAGGCCACTTTGATGCAGGCGCTTGATATGGACATAGGTGCCTCACTTTAGCAATAACATTTACAAATTCTTGCCATTGAAGCTTTGAAGATGCTTGCCCATCTGTGTATTTCACAGAATTGATAGATTTAGAATGCTAGAATTATTTTAGAAGAGAGCCAGGAATCTAACTATTTACAATCTGTAAATTGTTTCCCTATTACTAGGCTGTATTGAATGTATAAGATTATTTTGGAAAAGATTATTTTAAAATAGTAATGTTAATTATTTTGGAATAGATATTAACATGAAATCTCCTTTGTTATCCTCAAATTATCAAACCCTCAGTCAGAGTTTTTCCAAAATAGCCTGCACAGACCTACAGCAGGGTTTTTTTTAATTCAAAAAATTAATATGAGCCAAGATAATTTCCCAGAAATATTAGTAATAAGGATTTTAGCAGGCTAGACTGTCTGGATCACAGGTCAGGATGGCTGTTCTGCTAGTACAGGATGCATTAGGCACGATAGACTATAATTTGAATAATGTGATTTTAGGTGTGATGACTAATGCACCTCCAAAGCTAAAAAGAAAACACGTAACTGGAAATCTGGAATCTTGACTTACATGTCAAACAGTTATTTTAGAATTGAAAAGTCATTTGATGGAGTTGTTCAGATAGCAATTAAGGGTCAGCAAACAATTAGAGCCTGTTATTTGTATGTTAGGCGCATAAAAGGAAAGATCAGAACTACACAATTTCCACTGGTTCCCCAAAGTCCCATCAATTCAAACCTCCATATTTCATTATGGAAGTGCTGGCTGTGACAGCATAGCTTAGAGAGGGTTCTGAAACTGGCTTAAAATGGGATAAATGCTTGCTTTTCCTTATGTATTAATGGTGGGACAGTTTGGGAACCTGTCCATGTGAACTTATGAATTCCAGTTTGATTTTATGAACACTCTGTATTGGGGTGATGGATTATTCCTAAAAAGGGGGCGGGGGAGATGAGGCCCTGCCCCCTCTGTGTCCCCCACCAGCCGCACCAGAAGCCGGAACTGGGCTGGGATCCCAGGTCACTGCACCTGCCTGGGGTGGGGGGACTGAGAGCAGTCCCCAGCCCATATCCCTGCCCCCCTGGGCCCCTCACTCAGGGCAGGTGGAGGGTCGGTGGCTTCCCACAGCTGCCCACATGGCTCTTACCCCTGCCTGGCTCCAGCTTCTGGCCTGGCCTGGGGGTGAGGTCTCAGGGGGCAGGGATGGGGCAGGGGGCCCGGCCCATGGCAAAAAGTGGATGGGCCATGGCCCCTTGGCTCCCCTGTTCTGGCACCCCCGCTCTGTGTGTTTATACCCTTATGGTTGTATTTCACTGTATCCTTGCATCATACCTCCTGTGTTAAGGGGAGGAGATTTGGCACTTGAGAGTTTTCTCCTTAATGGTATGCAGTGTAGTTGTAGTTGTGTCAATCCCAGGGTATTAGAGAGACAAGGTGGGTGAGGTGATATCTTTTATTGAACCAATTTCTGTTGGTGAGAGAGACAAGCTTCTGAACCACACAAAGCTGACCTGAAGAAGAGCTCTGAGTAACCTCGAAAGCTTGTCTCTCTCACCAAAAGAAGTTGGTCCAATAAAACATACTACCTCACCCACCTTCTCTCTCTGCTTCTTAATGGGACAGTCATTAACGTTCATCAAGGACTGAATAACTCTGCCCTACAAGAACAATGAAGCGACTAATGCCCAGGGGAAGCCATTCTTCCAGAAAGGCTGGTAACCAAGCAATTGATCACCTAAAGAGGGACTTGAAGTAACTGAAGTGGTCACCTGGCAAAGGTAGGGTGACCAGATGCATAGGCGCTGACTCCGTGGGTGCTCCGGGGCTGGAACACCCACGGGGAAAAATTGGTAGGTGCTCTGCACCCACCGGCAGCCAAGCTCCCCGCCCTGCGCCCCCACCCCAGCTCGCCTCCGCCTCCGCTCTGCCTCTGCCTCCTCCCTTGAGCATGCCACGTCCCCGCTTCTCCCCCTAGCTCCCAGCGCTTGCTGCCACAAAACAGTGGCTGAAGTGCTGGGAGGGAGGGGGGAGGAGGGGGAACTCGGTGCTCTTGGAGAAGAGGTGGGGCTGGGGCGGGGATTTGGGGAAGGAGTCCAATGGGGCAGGGAGGGGGCGGAGTTGGAGCGGGGACTTTGGGGAAGGGGTTGAAATGGGGGTGGGATGCGGTGGGGGGGCAGGGCAGGGCCGGTGGTGGGGCCGGGGCGGGTGTCGAGCACCCACCGGCACCGGGAAAAGTTGGTGCCTATGACCAGATGTCCCGATTTTATAGGGACAGTCCCGATTTTGGGGGCTTTTTCTTATATAGGCATCTATTACCCCCCATTCCCTGTCCCAATTTTCTACACTTGCTATCTGATCACCCTAGGCAAAGATGACTGCAACTTTATTAAAAACACTGGCTTCAGCAAGAGACCAACAGCTTCAGGCCATGACTAGAAGCAGACAAGGTGTAGTAGGAGGAGATAAGGAATTCTGGACCCCTAAAAAAGACACTTATGGAATGCCAAAAGTCTCATGGAGTGGTGAGAAAACAGGCCAGGATTTGCATGCAGGTTTTGTTTTTCTATAGATTGGTATATCTCGCGTGCTGTCTCAGAACAAATTGCATATGTGTTTAGAAATTCCTTTGCCGACTCTGTGTGTTACTTGCCTACACTGTCATGTAGTCCCCAAAGAAGGAAGCAGTAAGCTAGAGTGACCATAGCTTAGCTGGAAATCTGAGAGCGTGCTGTAGCTAGTGGGGAGATGACACCAGGCTTAGGTAATTTGACTATAGGGTACACACTGAGAAAAGAGGTGTCACACACCGAGTCTGCACCTGAAAACTCTGTCAGTCCCATCAAGCCAAGAGCAAGTGGAAAACAAAAGTTTGGGTCCAGAACAGCAGCCTGGTAAGTGTCCACAAAAGGGAGCTTGTCCAGAGTTGTAAAAGATGGTCTTTCAGTGTAAAACTTAACATATGCCTTTTGAATTTTACATGCCATTTTTGATTGGCTTCACATATCATTTAACCGAAAGTATTTGAAGTTGGTCTTTGGCTGAAAGTATTCTGGCTTTCTAATATCTTATTGTCAATATATTTCTTTAAAAGAAAAGATATAGGGTAATTTGTTTCCATCATTCTTTCTAACTGAACATTCTTCTTTCAGAAGCTGAAAAATAATCTCCAAAATAACTCACTCAGAATGTCATTATTTCATTATGTCGACCATCACCCATTAGTCTCTTTATGATTAAGGACACAGACAGCCTACTTAAGATGGTCACTGTTTCCCTATGACCTCTGCAGGATAAAGTTCAAGCTGCCCTTTGCAAAATGGTCACCGCCTCCCATTTTCCCCAATGGAAGTGAAGCCAAGCTACAGTCCAGAGGCAGAAAAGGCGAAAGAGGAATAGGTGGGAGTGTATGCAAGGAAATATGGATGGGGGTGTTCTTGTGAGCCTTTTAGGACAAGAAGTAATGAGCTTAATCTGCAGCAAGGGAGATTTAGGTTAGATATTAGGCATAACTTTCTAATGATAAGGTATTTAAGCTCTGCAATAGGCTTCTAAGGGAGGTACTGGAATTCTGTCCCTGGAGGTTTTTAAGAACCGATTGGGCGAACACCTCTCGGGGATGGTCTAGGTTTACTTGGTCCTGCCTCAGTGCAGGGGGCTGGACTTGATGAACTCTCAAGGTCTCTTCCAGCCCTACATTTAGATGATTCTATAAGCTCACCTGTCTCTTCATATCACAAAATACAACAACAAAAACTTACACAGAGCAGACTAACTTCCCAGCTGAAAATAGCAGATAGGGGTTTAATGAAAATGCCATCCAAAGCCTATTGAAGTTAATAGTTTTTAAGACAGGACAGTACCATTCTGATCAGCTTGTATAACAGTGGCCATAGAGTTTCACCCAATGATTCCTGTATAGCCCATGTTTGCTCAGTGTGGTTCTCTGTCCCGCTCTACTATCTGGATGACATATAGAGATTTATGAATCTGCTACAGACATTTGGTAGCAGAGGTAGGTTTCACCCCAGGTGTTAGAGGCTCATACGTTTAGATACAGAGGTCCCAGGTTTCTATTCCTGTTGCCAACAGCCTATCCAGGGATGCTGTGTTACTTCTGCATCAAACTCAATAATGTGAGGTGGACATAGAACATATCTTTCAGAAAGAGATTAGTTTTCATTTAAAGACATCAAGTAATGGAGAATCTATCACATTGCTTGCTAAGCTGTCCCAGTGGTTAATGACCCTCACTGTTACAATTTGCTCTTTACTTCTAGTTTCAATTTTTCTAGCTTCAGCTTTCTCCCTGTAAATCTTGGAAAGACTCTCATCTACTTCAACAGGCTGTAGATCAGGCCATAAATGAGCAAAGTGCAGTACCATCTGTCCTATGTTGTCTCTTTTATGCAAATTGCACAATTACATTTGCTTGTGAAACGCTAATGGAAAGGAATAATTTATCTGATATTACAAACTTCTAAGAGAAGAAAAGCTCTGATCTATTGTTATTAATATAATATTAAAAAATACCAGTGCAATTAGTAGGATCACAGACTTTGGAGATAAAAGCCATACAATGTTTTAACCATTCAAACAGCATACTCCAAAAAGAAGGCCGAATAAACTACTATAGCATTTCCTAGATGCATGCATTGAGCTTTTTTTGCTTGCTGGAGACTTTACAGTTTCCCTGACTGAACTGTTTTTAAGATGATTCAAATGTATTTTACAAATATGTTGAGCCTTGTTCACATTATTTTTAATTTTGATATATGTTCCACCTTCATTAGCAGCTCTAATAAGTTATTCATCGATCATAGAGTTAAGCACATGGCCTGATCCTGCTCTCCATAAACTGAAATAATATAGGAACCCACAGATAGTCTAATGAACAAGTTTAAAAAGCTTAAAAAATGCCAGACAAAACAAAACATTGACATCTGTGGTTCTTAAGCTAGCATAACTGGCCTTGGGAGCATCATTCCATTGTCGGCGAAATCCTACATACAGCCACTATAGCATCTGCTATGCCAACCCCACGCTTCTGTGCAGAATCAGGGGTATGACCAGGTGAAAGGTGGTGCTCACCTGCCCCATAGAAATCCCCAACTGCCAAACAGCCTTTTTTGGGCCATTGACAGCTGATGAACTATAGAGCAACCCCCAGGCAGTTCTAGTTTCACTAGGTAGCTAGCCAATCTGGGATTGAAGGAGTACAAAGGTGGCTTCAACAAACCCTAGTTTCCTTGGAAAATGCTAATTTGCTGGACCAAAATGTTATGCCAAAGCTATTGCAGATGTGAAAAACTTCCACCAAAATCCAATGGAAACCTGCTTGTCTTTCAGGGTCAACGGACAGACAGCAGGGAGTTGGCCAGCACCCTGAGTCCCAGCTGGAGCTTCCAGGGTCTGTAGAAGATCCACCATGCAATCTGTCCCAGGACTAGGGACCATGGAGATTCTAGGACCCAGACTGGAGACAGGTTTCTCATGGGTTTCAGGCTCAACTGCCATGCAGCTGAGAATTGAAAGCCTTGGGTGACTGGGCAGCAAAATGGCAGATGAAATTCAATGCTGATAAATTCAAATAATGGACGTTAGAAAATATAATCCCAACTATACGTATACAATGATGGAGTCTAAATTAGCTGTTACTACACAAGAAAGAGATCTTGGAATCATTATGGATAGTTCTTTGAAAACATCCACTCAATGTTCAGCGGCAGTCAAAAATGTTAACAGAATGTTGGGAATCATCATGATAGATAATAAAACAGAGAATATCATATTGCTTCAATATAAATCCATGGCACACCCACATCTTGAATACTGCATGTAGATGAGGTTGCCCCATCTCAAAAATATATGTATTGGAATTGGAAAAGGTTCAGAAAAGGGCAACAAAAATGATTAGAGGTATGAAACAGCTTCCATATGAGGAGTGATTAATAAGACTGGGACTTTTCAGCTTGGAAAAGAGACGACTAAGGCAGGATATGATAGAGGTCTATAAAGTCATGACTGGTGTGGAGAAAATAAATAAGGTAGTATTTCTTCACACAGTCAACCTGTGGAATTCCTTGCCAGAGGATGTTGTGAAGGCCAAGACTATAATAGGGTTCAAAAAAGAACTAGATAAATTCATGGAGGATAGCTCCATCAATAGCTATTAGCCAGGATAGGCAGGGATGGAGACCGTAGCCTCTGTTTGCCAGAAGCTGGGAATGTGTGGCAGGGGATGGATCACTTGGTGTTTACCTGTTCTATTCATTCTCTTGGAAGCACCTGCCATTGGCCACTGTCGGAAGACAGGATACTGGGCTAGATGGACCTTTGGTCTGATTCTATATGGCCCTTCTTATGTTCTCAGATTCCACTCCCAGCTGTGGAGCCGGGAGCCTGGTAGTCCTGGAAGCCCCAGTGCTAACTGGGACTTGGCTCCTGGCTGTGCACGAGGGAGACTGGATACCCTGAGAGCCCCAACTGGAGGTCCTGGAATAGGCTTCCAGGGTCCATGTGGACTGCCCTGGGGCTGCTTCAGAGCCTCAGACCCTGGGAGCCCCTTCAAATTCTCACTGAAATTGACATTCTTCACAGTTTCACAACTGCGATTGCATGTCAGTTTCATTCAGTACATGCCAGTCATATTTCATGTTTCTGAAACAATTTTTTTTTGGGGGGGAAGGGTCTTATTTTGGTGAGAAACACACAAAAATGTCAGTTTCAGTTGAGTCTTAACCAATTATTATTTTATTATTATTTTTTAATTTTCAATGTGCCCCCCCAAACCAAAATATCAATTATTCACTCAACCCTGTACACTATATACTCCCCAGGTTAAGTAAACGATCAGCTTGTGATGTGTTTTATTTTGTTTGTTTTTGCGTTGGTTTTGTTTCGTTTGTTTTCCTAATTTTCAGAGTTAAATTTAGGGAAATTACAGCTCATTGTTTAAGAGCATAAATAACTTCTATTGTTTTTTTTCTTTAAATTGTTTCCCTTGAATTTTGTGTGTGTATGTGTGTCACAAACTAAGCTAAAAGAATATTATTTCAGT
Organism: Natator depressus; assembly: GCF_965152275.1. Taxonomy (NCBI): domain Eukaryota; kingdom Metazoa; phylum Chordata; order Testudines; family Cheloniidae; genus Natator; species Natator depressus. The sequence goes on from NC_134234.1 coordinate 104,375,599, forward strand.
TGCAAAGTCAAGCATTCAAAAGTTAGGAAATACCAGATTTATGGTTGTTTGTACAAATTCTTTCTCCTTGATGCTTGATAGGCAAACATTTATATAAAGCTTTAGCCAGGAAGGGTATCTGAGAAAGTACTATGGTATTTTCTGAAACTGTTAAAATGAAATGTGCAAATTTTAAACAATGTCACAATATCATACCAGAGGGATTGAGAAATGTTTTTAGATATGTCTTAGATGTTGGCTGGATGTAGCTAAGAAATTGGCATACTGCCATACAGCATGGAAGTGCCCATTAATCTCACCAACATGGAAAATGTTGTTTAACTGTTTCTAAAAATGACTGAACCATGTAGGGCAGCTGAATTGCAGTGTCAAGGGCCCCGCAATGAGAATGCTCTGCCAGCAGATCCCCCTATGAAGGTACTTCAGCTTGAGTACTTGTTGCAACTATGGCATATGGCATGGAGAGAAAAACTGCCTCTTAAGTAGGCAGATCCCAAACGATTTAGGGTTTTATAGTGCAAAGCCAATAGATGTGAAGAATATGTGTTGAGATGTATATGTGAGTATATAATCATTAGCAAGCAGTGTAGTTATTGGTTGAAGATTTTATTTTTAAATAGCTGCACATCTCTAGTGTGTTGTATATCATAATAAATGTTTGTTGTGAGGACAGCATTGAATCATTTTGACACATTGCATTATGCATCTTAACAATGTGACATGCCTAAATGACAAAATACCAACTCCCTGTTGCAAATGTGAAGCATTTGCCATTACTTCTCATTCATAAAGGACCTATCATTTTAGAGGAGGACTCCTCAAACAGAAATAGCATGATGGAAGCTAAGACAAGTACCTGTGAAGGTCACAGATTGTCAATGTCAAGAAATTCAGACACAATCATTAGATGTAGGAGGGTTTTCTTCAATGTATATTCTCGATTGTTCTCATAAATCTATTGTCTAGGTAGGGTCTTGAGGAAACTGTGTAGAGACTCGTTTGCAGCATTGTAATATGTCACTGAAGTGTACGTCAGTCAAATTGCGATGGCACATGATCTGAAACAATTAAAACAGTAAAGTACCAACTGGCAAGCCACAAACTAATGCATCAGCCACCCAGAAAAGAATCCTGTTTCTTATACATGACTCCACTACTACCTGAAGAGTATAAAACAATAAAAAATGTGTTTGAAAAAAATTCACATTTACATTTTCCCTGAATTTAGTATTTTCATGAAATTTTCACAAAAGTAGTAATTTGGCTGCAAAATCATGTGAAAATCATTATATTTAATTGTTTGCATAATGAAAACAATTTCTCTCAAAAATGAATCTATTTTGTCTGAAATGATTCATGTTTAGCTTTATAATTTATCTAAAAATTTTCACAAAGATTTCACAAACACAATGAAAAGCAGAAGACACACTCTGATTTCATTGAAACTATTTGCACAACTCCGTTGGATCGAGTGTATAGCCTTGGCTCATGTTGAGTAACACCATACTCTGTGAACAGTCCCATTTAAATTAATGGCCTAAATCACATCCCCCAGTGCACAGATTTCTATCCATACTCAGAAGTGGTCTTGTTTACCTTCTCCTCCTCCAAACCATGTGGAGGACTCTGTGAAGGTCTGGGTATCTGCACTGAGAGAAGGGGAGCCAGGGTCTATCCCTAGGGGGGTGCGGGGCCTGGGACAAATCAGCCCCCCCTGGCTTGGGGCCCTGCTCTGCATTAGCGGCTGGGCCAGCAGGACAGATCCGGCCTGATGCTGGGTCACTTGCTGCTGCTGGCAATTGCAGCAGCCAGGACTCCAGGTGCGTGGGGCAGCAGCAGAACCCTGGGTGTGCAGTTGTGAGTTCAATCCTTGAGGGGGCCATTTAGGGGTCTGAGGCAAAAATTGGGGATTGGTCCTGCTTCAAGCAGGGGGTTGGACTAGATGACCTCCTGAGGTCCCTTCCAACCCTAACCTTCTATGATTCTGTGACTGGCAGCTGGGAGCCTGGGTGCAGGGCTGGCATCCAGGAGCACAGGCGTGCTGCAGCACCCCCTGCACCCCTAGTTCCCACACCTATGTCTTCCGGGACCAACCACGCCAGTCAGTCGCACCAGCCCACGGGGCCCCCCAAAGTGCGGGGCCCGGAGCGTTCGCTCTGATTCACCCTACCCAAGGGACAGCTCTGAGGGAAGTAGACTGGGTGGTCAGGAGGAGGAGTCAGTGGGCCAGGTTCAACGTTCTGTTTAGTTTGGTCAGAAAAGATAATACAGATGAAGGCGATGCTATTTGTTCCAAGCAGTAACTTCTGAGGATTCTGCAGGCATCAATAGCCAGGGGTCAGTCTCTGGCAGTGTAGTTGCAATGGATCCGTGCAGCCAAGGAGTTGAAGGTGTGGGGAGTACCAGAGCCCGTGAGAAAGCACCAGACCTCAGAACAGGTGGCCTGCACCTCCTGCAGATCATTCAGGATTCACTACTGCAACTCCCATCGCCTGTGCCGATTGTTGAATAGGGAACATGCTAAGAGCACATGACACAGTTGCTGTGAATGCTCCATTGCCTTTCTATTGATTACCAAATACAATTCAAGATTCCGTTGAGGGTTCTTATCTTCAAAACTTTTAATGGATTAGAACCAGGCTTCATCTGTGACCCTCCACAACAACTTGCTCATTAGGAATCAAAAGTGGAGAGAAAGTAGGTTCAAATGTTCAAGATCATGGGCCAGGAAGCTCTCTACAATGAGGTCCCAACTGTGGAACTCCTTTCCACAGGTGATCAGATACATGGCTGTTTTCTGAACACAATTCAAAATGTACTTTTTCCAATAAAACAACAAAACCTTTAGAACAAAGAAAAGGGGCATATGAAGCAGAAAAATAATAGGAAACAAGATAATATACATATTACCAAAAAGTGAGAGCACCTAAGCTTAGGAAGCGTAAGGAGTAGGTGTGACCCAGTGGCCTAGGGTAGCCCTTACTGGAAATGCCAAGGTCAGGGCAGGCTGTAAAAGGGAGAGCAGATACTCCCAAAGCTGGTGCGTAACACTGAAGTTAAACTCCCCAACCAGTCACAAACTGTGCCTCTGATCCCCCACACTGGTTATCAAGAAGCAAAAAAGAAATCACACAGCCCCCTTTATTGCATTTGAGTTCTTTGGCTCCCAGTCAACACTTAGGTCCAGGATAGTGAGAAGTTATTTAAAAAACTCTACTCACATATACAGAATGTTCTTCTGACCCCAAAGGGTCAGCCACGTTACCAGGTCAGTAAAGGTTTGGATCTTAGCCAAAATACCATGCTGCCAGCCAATCCTTTAGCATGTAAACTAAAGGTTTATTAAAAAGAAAAAAGAACAAATAAGAAGAGAGATTCTAAATGGTAAAACAGTCACATACATACAGAGGCTTCAAAGTCCATATATCAGGTTCCTAGCAGTATTGGTGAGTTTGCTGTCTTGAAAGTCCCTCTGGAACATGTCCACAACTTGGATGGGTCATTCAGTCCTTTGTTTGTAGAAGGGTTACTCCAGAGGTAAGAAGCAGGAATGAAAACAAAATGAAGATGCAGTAGCCTTTTATAGTCTTTTGCCATGTGGCCTATGCTTCCTTTGTTTCCAGCACAAGCTGCCCAGCACATGGCTTGGAAGCCTTTTCTGTCCATAGGCATGCCTATGCATGCCTTGCTGAGTCATAAGGTGTATCCCTTGCCTTCTCTCAATGGGTCAATTGTATAGCTAATGGTCCTTAATGGGCCATCAAGCAAGCTAGGCAGTGCTGATCCCAAACTGTCTGAGGGTGTCACCCAGAAGCATAACCCAATTTTGTAATAAGACATACATACATATCTATAACCCAAAATACAAAGGTGATACAAACACTTAAATGAGATGATCATATCTGGCAAATTGTAACATTTTTGCAGACATCTTACATGGCATATCTCATCGCAATTTTACAATATTGGTGTTCATAATATGCTATAGTATCCCCCAGATGCCATACAGCGTCACAGTAGGGTCCTCTTGAATATACCTAATGCCACCTGGATATTAAAGTTATGGAAACATCAGGAATATGATAGCGAGAAAGAGATGAAATTGAGCGTACATTCAACTGGAAACAGTTAGATGTAGCGTTTAGATGGGCTTTCTGTCCATGCATCCCTTCTACCTAAAAATAGAGCTGGGACCTGGTATTTACTAAAGCAATCTTGAATCTGCTTTTCTGGTCTGTTTACATTATGCCTCTGATCGAAGGATATTACCTTTGATTAAAGAACCAAATCTCTGCCAGACTCTCCAACCTATCCTCCTAAATGAGTCATATCATCATGCTATTGTATTTGCTAAAAGAGTAGCTAGGAAATAAAGCACTGGCTCCTAATCAGAGTCTTAGAATTCACCTTCAAGGTGACTATGCTAGAGTAGCTTTAAGGTCACTGCAAGTGGGGGGAAAAAAGAATTGCTAGATAAGAAATAATAAAGCAGTCACTCTTTAGTTTCAAATATCAGAATAACTCAAAACGTCCACACTTTAATTACTTTAGTCAAAACACATATTTTAGATGCAATTCGTTCACACAAGTATTGTGAAATGTCATGAAAAACTGAAAACACGATTTTCCCCCCCTAAATGATAAAGCAGCATTACATTTTCCAATACTATACTGTTGGCTGGTTGCTTAAAATTTATGTTTGCAGGTGCCCCAGACAAACTTAGATCTAGTTTGCGTCATTAAATATTTATTTTCTGTCCAGGAAAAAATTAGGAAAGTGGGATTTAGAAAAAAAAATAATTTGTGAAATGGAACTAAAATGGTAGTGCTAAAAATATCACTAGAATTAAAAAGCTCGTCTCCCATATAGCTCAAGAACAATATTAATTTTTTAAACATTAACTATAAAATCACATATTTATTGTGTAATATTTGAAATATTACAAATATCCAATACAGTTTAATTCAATATGAATGTATTGCACACAATCATCTGGGAGATGGGCTAAAATATGACAGTAATGAATTAAATAGTCTGTCAGTTCAGCACAATGCAGCCAAACTGCAAAAAATAAGCATCGGCCAAGAAAACCTTTGAATAAAAATAGCTGTCTAAATGATCACATTGATAATGACTTCTCAGCATATTCTCTGGAAAGAGGTATTTCAAAGCTCTCTGAATGGGTTAGGTGCTGCTCACAAAATGCCACTCTTGGCACTGATTTTAGTTAGATATTACCTCAAAGTTATACTCAGTATTACTAAAAAGTAATGATGTCCCTGTGAATTGACTACATCATTGTTGACTTTTGAAGTGGGCTGTCCTCTAACTCAGTCAGACAGGTAACACCAAACTTCTACCAGGATGTTTCTTGATGCTTCTAGAAGTTATAAAACTCATTCCTCCAAAAAGCTGCCCTAAAACTTCAAACTCCTAAGAAATTTTATGAAGGAAATTATTTTAAGAGAAAATTAAGGATGCAAGTTTAAAGCATACAAAAATCAGGAGATGAAAAAAATAAGGTCCCAATCCAGCCGCGAGATTCACTTGGGTGAACTTCTGTACCTACCCAAACTCACTAAGTGTTTGGGACCCAAGGTCATGTATATGACATCTTAACTCCACTGGCCTTGTGTATGTACTTTACATAATCATAGTCTACTTCTGAAATAGTAATATAGCATCAGCATCCCAGAGCACTAGGTGCAGTATAAAATCATTAGAAGAAGTGGGGTAAAATCCTGACTCCATTGATATCAGTGGCAAAACGCCCATTAACTCCCGGTCTGAAGATTTTCACTGTGGTCACTGTCCCTAATTGCTTCCTATTTAAGACTTCAATCCTGCAAGCACTTATGCATGTGCATGCAACCACATGTATATGTTGCTTGGCCACTACACAGTAACAATGTTGTATAAGTAAAATTATATCTTATTTTAAATGATTAATCAGACCTAGATGAACTGTTTTACTTCTAATTTTTTTTTAAATGTAGGCATCTATATGACCTTCTTACTTTTAGACTAAATTATTTGTTTTTAGTCTGCAGTATCAGTCTCACTTTTCTGGGTAAAGCAAACAGAACATTAATTGGTAAATATATGTCCAGTTTTCCTCTGAGGAGGAGGAACAAATGCATATTTGAGACTCAGTTTCATTGAGGTGGCATTTGTTAATACGAGCTTTAAAAGGATTTAGGGCAGAAAACAAGCAGTAATAACTAATGTATTGCAGAACATGTGACAACAGAATATCTGTCCCTTGTAGAAATGAGGTTTTCATTATTTATGTCCCTTTCTGTATATAATGCATATAGTAGATTGCATACATGAATAATTAATTTTCCATCACAGATAATAAGTACTCTAGATTTTGTTTTACTTCAGTTTCAGAAATGAAGTCAAACATTCCAAGATCTGACTTCAGAAAGTTCAAGGACCCATATCATTCTCTATGCAAAAATAACCCATCTAGGGTGCAGTTGGGGTGGAGGAGGGAGTGAGGGCTGGGGCTAAGAGGTTTGGAGTGCAGGAGTTGGCTGGGGTGGGGCTGGGGATGAGGGACCAGAGGACAAACTGCTGCTCCTTCATGTCTTGATGGGATGATGTGGGGAGATCAACATCAGTGGAAAATCATGGAGACTCCACCCCTGCAATCCCATCCTGTGGGCTCTACCATGGAAGGAGAAGATCTGAGCCAAAGGTATGAATGGCAGATTAAATTCACTGCTGACAGTGCAAGGAAATTCACACTGGAAGAAATAATTTGAACTGCTCACACCCATTGCTGATTCAAAATTAACTTAAATTAATTTAGGAAAAAGAATCCAGGAGTCATTTTGTAAAGCTCAATGGAAACTTCTGTTCAGTGTCAGAACAATGTCAGATGGTCAAAATATTAGTATATATAAAGAACGATAGAGAAAATAATGCTAAAAATATTAAAAGGCTGTTCTAAAATTGATGTTATGCCCTCATCCAGAACACTGTGTTCCGTTCTGGTCAATCTTTCTAAAAAAAGATACAGCAAAAAGAGAAAGGGCTCAGACAAGCTATGAGTCTGAAATAAATGATTCAGTCATAAATTATTAGAAACAGAAAAAAAATTGTATGAAGAGAGATTGAAAAGACAGGGGTTATTTTGCTTAGAGAGGAGACAAATAAGAAGGCATACTACAGTGGTATACAAATGAAGGAAGGGTAAAGACAAGGCAAATTGGATGCTGCTATTTACCTTTTCTCCTCATACAAGAAGCAAAACTGAAAACACTGCCTATCATGCTGACCAATATTCTCATTGTTTCCTTGTGGTCTTCTGCTTGTCCGTCTAGATCCACCTGTTGTTTCTTGTCTTGTACTTAGGTTATAAGCTTTTTGGGACAGGGACCATCTTTTTGTTTTGTGACTGTACAGCATCTAGCACATGGACCAACACCTGGTCCATGACTGGGATAACGAGGCACGACCACAAGAATAATACATTTAAAAATAATTAAAAGGATTTTTTTCCAACAAGGCACAAGTAATTAGAGTAGCTCATTTAAAAGAAATACATTTTTAAACAAAATTTTTCATTGACAAGTAGAATTTCAACCAAAATATATTTCAAACATTTTGAAAAATTGACATTGTTTTATGAACAGGTTTATAGTTTGTCTAATTTTATTTTATCTTAGAAGCATTTTATTGAAATATCATATTTTCAAAACACTTTTTTGAAAAACCACTTAAACCTCAAAACATTAACCTGTGGAACTCACTGCCATATGATATAATTGAGCCAACACTTGGTAGCTTTAAAAATGATTAGATATTTATATGGATAATGAGAATATCCATATTTACTTTGGATCGGAGAAAATAATTCTACACGTGATATATATATCCTCTATCTTTAGGGGATAAACCAATCACTAACTGACAGGATGAAGAAGAAATTTCACCTATAGCTATAATGTTACATTACAGGCTTTCTTGTGCCTTCCGCTGAAGCTTGTGGCATTGTTTATCAATCACAAAATACTGTTGTTGAGGGACCACTGGTCTGACCTGGTATGGGAGTTCTTATGTTCCCTTCCTTTATGACAGGGATGGGCAACCTTTGGCACGTGGCCCATCAGGGAAATCTGCCGGCAGGCCGGGAAGGTTTGTTTATCTGCAGCATCCACAGGTTCGGCCGATCGCAGCTCCCACTGGCCGCAGTTCACTGTTCCAGGCCAATGGGGGCTGCGGGAAGTGGCATAGGCAGAGGGATGTACAGGCTGCCGCTTCCCACATCCCCCATTGGCCTGGAACAGTGAACTGCGGCCAGTGGGAGCTGCGATTGGCCAAACCTGTGGACACTGCAGGTAAACAAACCTTCCTGGCCTGCCGGGGGCTTACCCTGGTGTGCCGTGTGCCAAAGGTTGCCGATCCCTGCTTTATGACAATGAAGTATGTTGCTTTCAACTAAAAAAACCACCACCAACAACAAAAACCAAACACCACCACCAAGAGCAGCAGCACTAACATAACATAAGGGAAGGAAATATGTCTGATCAGGTCACAGTTATTGATTAACACCTGAAAGCCCATCTTCATGTATATCTGGTAGTAGATAAGAAAGAGAATGAAAGAGAGAACAGAAGGTGGGGTGGGGGTGGGGGTGGAGAGGTGTGTAAGTGTGAGTGGAACATTAGTCAAGCAGCTACTGATAGACCACCCACAGTAGATAGTGAAAAGGTTGCTTCTAACTTTATAGACAAATTGATTAGCACGATTTGTGTGTGTGTGTGTGTGTTTAATAAAAGGAGGCATTATGAAGAACTGAACTGGAAATCTGCTTATATGAATATAATAGCATTAATCTGTGAGGAGTGAAGAGTGGATCTGCGAGTTCAGACATAGTTATACCATTGAGATGTATGACTGTGTTACACTACTGAGCAGGATCCAGCCCTACCCTTGAGACTAGTGTTAAAAATCCCTTCAAGGACTCATATATTAGATTTTCATTGTGGCATCCCTGGTAGCATTTTTTCAATATGGGAAAGAAATGTAATTTCCATTGTGATAAAATGATAGAAATTTGAAATATTTATTCACATTCAGTTAAAAACACACCAACTTTATCAATAAAATTCCTCTTTATAAAATGAAACCATCCACAAATACTGCATGTTTAAATACTGATGCTTACAGAGTGGAATCTATTATTCCACCCCGTCTTCCTTGTCTGTCGCTTTCTTTTCACAGCCTTTTGTAAACGTTTTTAAAGTGTTTTATATAAAGGAGGCTGATCCTGGGGGACATACAGTTTTCACTCATCCTGTCATTCTGATGTACCAAAAGTGTAAAAGAGAGATGGAACTGATTTTTTGACCCCACTTAAGAGAAGGTCACCTCCACAAACACTTCACCTCAGCGCATTTTAAAAGTATCTAAATTCATAAGTTCTTTTTCTAAACTTGGGTCTTTTTATTTGTGCCATTTTAAATTTTGAAATATTTTTTGAAGAAGGGACAATATTTTAAATGACAGTGGTTGTGAGAAAAAGTCCTCAGACTATATCAGGCTAGTCTCATATTTTCTGAGAGATTTTTTTGAGATATTTGTACTACATCATTTTAACGCCAGCAATCGCTGACAGCTAAACCATTAAATTAAATATGTTGTGGATTCTTATTATTGGAGTGTTAAAGTGCAGTTGTACTCTGAAGAGTGACTGTAAAAATGACATTGTGTGGACTCCAAAATATAGTTTCACTCAGGGACTTCCAGATGAAAGCTCCTAAACTTACTAGTAAAAAAAAGTTATTTCTACCTTCTAGCCTCAGAAAAGTCAACCTGGGATCTGAAATTCAAACTGTATTAATTTGTGCTATACTGTTTGTGCCTCAACATGGGGGAGCATATCTGTCAAATAAAAATCTGCCATTTTTAACACAGTAATGTTTCAGTGTAGAATTTCCCTTTAAAGGGTTTCTAAACATACCATAGATAGTTACACCAATGCAATTTCATAATTGGGAATCATTTGATCTCTTCTGAGTTGCTGAAATATTCTGTTAATTGATTAAAGAAAAGGAGAACTTGTGGCACCTTAGAGACTAACCAATGTATTTGAGCATAAGCTTTCGTGAGCTACAGCTCACTTCATCGGATGCATACTGTGGACAGTGTAGAAGATCTTATTATATACACACAAAGCATGAAAAAATACCTCCTCCCACCCCACTCTCCTGCTGGTAATAGCTTATCTAAAGAGATCACTCTCCTTACAATGTGTATAATAATCAAGCTGGGCCATTTCCAGCACAAATCCAGGTTTTCTCACCACCACCCCCCACACAAATTCACTCTCCTGCTGGTAATAGCTTATCTAAAGTGACCACTCTCCTTACAATGTGTGTGTGTGGGGGTGGTGAGAAAACCTGGATTTGTGCTGGAAATGGCCCAACTTGATTATCATACACATTGTAAGGAGAGTGATCTCTTTAGATAAGCTATTACCAGCAGGAGAGTGGGGTGGGACGAGGTATTTTTTCATGCTTTGTGTGTATATAATAAGATCTTCTACACTTTCCACAGTATGCATCCGATGAAGTGAGCTGTAGCTCACGAAAGCTTATGCTCAAATACATTGGTTAGTCTCTAAGGTGCCACAAGTTCTCCTTTTCTTTTTGCGAATACAGACTAACACGGCTGTTACTCTGAAACCTGTTAATTGATTGCATTTATTAAAATGTCTGTAGTGAAGAATACTGTATTTCCATCCAATAAACCAGATTCATTAGTGTGTTGTTAAACACTGTGGCTCTGAAGGATGGATAGGAAGCTGAAAGAACAAAGTCCTTTCCCAGTTCTTTGCTTCATTAAACAGTCTGAAGGACTTCTCCAAAGGGCACATCCTTGAATGGTTAGGTTATCTCAACTAAAACCTCAGCACTGAAGAAACTACTTCAGTGAGAGAGACCCCTCCGTGCCTGTGTGTGAATGATAAAAAAAAAGAAGAAGATGAACAAAAGAGTCAGCTCATTCAAATACAAGGCATTCACTGAATGAGGATTCTGTGTGGAAGTAGAGTTTAGGATGCTTGAAATGCAACAGAACTGTAAGGAAATGTACTCTAGTGTTAGAAACCTGGAGAGTAAAATCTCTCCCAACTGAGGGAGGCTTGTTTTGAAAACACATGAATCAAGTTAATTAGTAGTTTATATATCACAGATCATGAAGTAGGCCTACAGGATTTGACAGTATGAACCTTAAAAATCTATAAACATGCAAAATGTAGTTTATGTTTCTCCATTACAGGACTTTCTAATGAAATGAAACAGTAATGTGATCAAATGACAGTGTAATAACCTGTATGAGTAAATCCCCCTAGAGAAATATTTTATTTTAATAAGGTATTATTACTAGGGTTTTTCAAAATGATGCCATGTTCTCTGTAAGCCACAAAAGCAAGATAAGAAGAAAATTACATGATCAGACTTTACAAATAAAATAGCTGACAAGTTCATCAGCAGGCCGAGTAATATGGCTCATAGGGGCTTTTGATCTTTCATCATCACTGGAAGAGAGTGAACTGCAAACACTGTTAGATTTTTGAAAGCAGTTTTGTGTGTTCCAAATGTTATTGGAGCTACAGGCTTTCAAAGGAAGAAAATGACATCACAGCAGGGTCTTAGTTATAATGAATGGAAATATATAGATCTAGTTTTTACTCTTCAGCAGAAAACCAAAACATTTAGGACAAAGCCCTAACATTTTCTGCTGAAAACTGAAAATCATGATTTGGACATGCTGCCATGGCTGAACTGCTACCTCATGGAGTTGTAGTTCAAGTGCTTCATGTGTCACTTCTCTTCTATAGGCTGGGTTTCCAAACTGGACTACATCGCGTGAGTCTGTGTTCACGTACACCAGAGCAGATCTGGTCCTGCTCCGTCCTCTTTTCAAACAGAAGCTCCTGTTTATATTTTTGTGAAATATACCTATTATTAGGAATGTCTTTATTTTGAAATCTTATTATTATTAACTAAGGCTAGATCTTACACTTCTTATTATGCCTCCACTGGACATTGTACCAGAGCAAGGAGTGCAGGAATGGACCTCTAACCTTTTATGCTATTTCCAGTGGCTAGAATCAAGGTGTGCCAGTTATTAAGATGCTGTCCAAGAATGAACAGTATTCTAACACTTTCAGGGGCATATCCGCAGCTGGATTAAATTATCATAGTTCCACTGTAGTCAGGGGATTTATGGCAGTTTACAGTAGCTGAGGCTCTGCCCCCAAACGGCTGCATTATCATTTTGTCAACAGAATTAAATTCTCTCTCGGTTTGTCACACTGATAGAATTTTACCCTCTCTCCTTCTGTGGACACATCCACTAAAAAAGGTAAAGTAGTCATGCAATGCAGACCAGACTGTACACATATAAGCGGAAAGATTCAATCAATTTAAATGTGCTTATTTGGTTGACAAAAATGACATTATTTTGGTTAAAGAACTGATTGGGCAGTTATGAGAATTCATGTCAAGGGTCTGATTGAAAACATTTTGTTCATATAATGAACTAAGGTGTTTGACAAAATTCTTCCCATGATATATGATGTTTAGATTCACCAATGAACATTTCATCCAGCCCCAAAACATGATTTATGCTGTGTTCTTCAGAACTATTTGTTAGAATAACATTTACCATCTCTCTAAGGACTTTCACCTTCTGAATGATCTTTCACAGGTGAATAAAATCACTAATATAACTTACTGTGTCGAGAAAATAAAACTGTAATAAATTATAGACCTTACAGCATGTTCTGTGAGGAAAAGATAAGGTTATAGATGGGTAGTATTGAAATACTCAACCTGAGGGAGGGATCCTGAGATGGATATGGTTCTCTTCCAGTAACTCTATTTGGAATCTGACCCAAGTTAGGAATGACGCAAAGCTGTTTCCCCATAAACAGCCTATGTGAAATGAGCTAGTGGACTCAATACATTTTCTACTGAAGAGTTTCTGCATGACAAAACCATATTATCAAAAGAATCAACACTAATTGGCACACTTGTTGGCAACCTTGTTGGGCCAAATTTGTTCCTAAGCTGTTTAAGAGGTAAAAAGGACTTCCTAAGGTTTTACAAAATATTTGGCCAAATTGTCTGCTTATGTAAATGTGTGCAACTCCATTGATATGAGTGGGTTTCACCCATTCTCAACTCATAAATTCCATGCCATGCCCTCAGGAATTTGTCTTGGTATCTGTTCTCTCCCTGTGGCACACAGTCTCCTGAGGACTGAAATACTTTAGTTTAGCTAAAATCTTTGGGCTTAATAGAGGGGTATCTTAGTGAAAAGTAATATATGGGAGGTCAGCTAGATGCTCTAATGCCCCCCCCCCCCCCAAATTCTATGAAACTATTTACATCAGCAGAAAATTTGGCCCATTATGTTATCAGTATTCAGTACTCCTCCCAAGGCAGGGTCACACACACATACTTGTGTATATTGAAGGCAATTGTAGTAACAGCAAAATTCCTTCTACATTGGGATTTCTCTGGGGCAGGCACTCTGTGTTTTTGTTTGTAGAGTCCCTAGCACAAGAGGGTCTAACTGGGGTCTTTAGGTGCTGTTCTTATAGAAATAATAATATATGATGGAAACAAGAGAGAGCAGTTGGAGGCAGAAAGGAACAATAACTACCATAAACTTTACCTCTTTATTTTATCCTCTATCAACCAATAGTCAAACTGATACATTGTACATGTGGTATATATTGCAGAGGATTGAACACTGAGGACTGTATTGCAGTTCTTACAGAAGATGTGTTGTAGCTTGTGTTTGCCAGCCATCTAGCAGGCAGATTTTGGGAGTGAGGGAAGGAGAAATGAAGATAAATAATAATAGTAATTAACAACTACATTACAATACAATTGTGGAGCCTTAGGCTATATCTACATGGACATAAAAGCCCTGCAGCATGGCCATGGCTGTCCTGGATCATCTGAGCTGGGCTTGCGAGGCTTGGGCTGCAGGCCTAAAATTTGCTGTGTAGACATTCAGGCTCAGGTTAGAGCCTGAGCTCTGGAACCCTTTGAGGAATCCAGCCCACGCCAAAATGTCTACACTGCAATTTTTCAGCCCTGGAGCCCGAGTCAGCTGACCTGGGCCAGCCACTGTTTTTTTATCCCCATGTAACCATACCCTTAGACATCCCTCTATTCCACAGAATGGGGATTTTTTTTCATGCTGGGAACTCCTCTGAATGTAACCTACTACACCAGGCAAGAAATCCCTTGCAAAACAGGTGGGATTTAAAGGACTGTATGTAGCTTCCTTGCATCCCCACAGATTTACAAACATAACAAACTGTTGTACAGATTATCACTCCAGCATTTTAATTATGTTGGTCTCTCATAGACCATACTTCAACATGCACTGTAACATCAGGGTCAGATGAAGAGTTTACAGAATGCTTAGTTTGAAAACATAGCAATATATACATACAAGTACATTAATAAACAATTCTTTGTAATCTAGGGTTTCTAAGATTTAGGTTTTTAAAATGGAGGTATGCAACATTAGCTGTACTTGGTAGACTTCTGACTATAACATTGCCTATAACGTTAATGCTAACCATGGAGTCTGAAGTTCTGAGAATGCTGGAGGTGAGCATCTCAGGTAAAGAACAATAATCTTTGCTAGATCTGCCCACTTCAGTCCCCAACACACTTCAGATATATTTCTTTTGATGATGTAAATCTTCTTCCACTGTCAAAGGGGAAATGCATATAACTGGATAGCTCTACCCCCAGTCTAGGAAGATGACAAAAGACCTATATTACCCACTGGCTATCATTCCAGTATCTATCTTTCTAATCTTGTATATGTGCTGTTCCCATGCGTCTCAAGTATTTAAAATGTAGAGATTCAAATAGCTGAATCACCTGCTTGAAATAGAAGAGAATGACCAGGACATGAAAACAAACAACAGAGAATGTTGTTTCTGGAAGGTGATTCTTTCTGTCCTGTATTAATCATAGAATATCAGGGTTGGAAGGGACCTCAGGAGGTCATCTAGTCCAACCCCCTGCTCAAGGCAGGACCAATCCCCAATTTTTGCTCCAGACCCCTAAATGGCCCCCTCCAGGATTGAACTCACAACCCTGGGTTTAGCAGGCCAATGCTCAAATCACTGAGCTCTCCCTCCCCCCACAAGTTGAAATTAAAATGTATCACTTTAAGAGTGCGTATAGTCGGAGTGTTTGGACCTGCTTGCTCGCTAGAAGTTTCTATAGCAAAGCATAAGAAGATCAGAGTCAGAGTCTGCAGACAGCCAGTTTAGAATAAGATGGGGTGGGTTGTGCCCCTCTTTTAGGAGCAGCCTGCTTTCTCTTTCTCTTTTTTTGATTTTGTGTGTTATTTGAATTCTATGAAATAAAGTGGTGTTATATAGCAACCTACCAGAAAAGGTATGTTATGTTTTTATCTAACTTCCCGGTGTATATGCTGTGAAACATAACACTTTCAACCCCATGTATGGTGGCCTATAATGACCATTTTTTATAGGATGTTTTGTTTTAAAGTGGAACTAGTTCCACCTTTCCTGGGCTGGAGGAGGAGCACTGATGGCAATTGTGTGACTTTGGGATGAACTCTGAGTAAATAAGGGTTTCAGAGTAACAGCCGTGTTAGTCTGTATTCGTAAAAAGAAAAAAGAAAGGAGTACTTGTGGCACCTTAGAGACTAACCAGTTTATTTGAGCATGAGCTTTCGTGAGCTACAGCTCACTTCATCGGATGCATAGCATATTGTGGAAACTGCTGAAGACATTATATACACACAGAGACCATGAAACAAAACTTCCTCCCACCCCACTGTCCTGCTCGTAACAGCTTATCTAAAGTGATCATCAAGGAGGGCCATTTCCAGCACAAATCCAGGTTTTCTCACCCTTCCCCCCCCCCCCACAGACACACATACAAACTCACTCTCCTGCTGGTAATAGCCCATCCCTCTTACATTTGGGGACAATGTATACCTTCAGATCAGCGGCACTGCTATGGGTACCCGCATGGCCCCACAGTATGCCAACATTTTTATGGCTGATTTAGAACAACGCTTCCTCAGCTCTCGTCCCCTAACGCCCCTACTTTACTTGCGCTATATTGATGACATCTTCATCATCTGGACCCATGGAAAAGAAGCCCTTGAGGAATTCCACCATGATTTCAACAATTTCCATCCCACCATCAACCTCAGCCTGGTCCAGTCCACACAAGAGATCCACTTCCTGGACACTACAGTGCTAATAAACGATGGTCACATCAACACCACCCTATACCGGAAACCTACTGACCGCTATTCCTACCTACATGCCTCCAGCTTTCACCCTGACCACACCACACGATCCATCGTCTACAGCCAAGCTCTGCGATACAACCGCATTTGCTCCAACCCCTCAGACAGAGACAAACACCTACAAGATCTCTATCAAGCATTCTTACAACTACAATACCCACCTGCGGAAGTGAAGAAACAGATTGATAGAGCCAGAAGAGTTCCCAGAAGTCACCTACTACAGGACAGGCCTAACAAAGAAAATAACAGAACGCCACTAGCCGTCACCTTCAGCCCCCAACTAAAACCCCTCCAACGCATTATTAAGGATCTACAACCTATCCTGAAGGATGACCCAACACTCTCACAAATCTTGGGAGAAAGGCCAGTCCTTGCCTACAGACAGCCCCCCAACCTGAAGCGAATACTCACCAACAACCACATACCACACAACAGAACCACTAACCCAGGAACCTATCCTTGCAACAAAGCCCGTTGCCAACTGTGCCCACATATCTATTCAGGGAACACCATCACAGGGCCTAACAACATCAGCCACACTATCAGAGGCTCGTTCACCTGCACATCCACCAATGTGATATATGCCATCATGTGCCAGCAATGCCCCTCTGCCATGTACATTGGTCAAACTGGACAGTCTCTACATAAAAGAATAAATGGACACAAATCAGATGTTAAGAATTATAACATTCATAAACCAGTCGGAGAACACTTCAATCTCTCTGGTCACGCAATCACAGACATGAGGGTCGCTATCTTAAAGCAAAAAAACTTCAAATCCAGACTCCAGCGAGAAACTGCTGAATTGGAATTCATTTGCAAATTGGATACTATTAATTTGGGCTTGAATAGAGACTGGGAGTGGCTAAGTCATTATGCAAGGTAGCCTATCTCCCCTTGTTTTTTTCCTACAAACCCCCCCCCAAGACGTTCTGGTTAAACTTGGATTATTGCTGTGCACATTGTAAGATGAGCTATTGCCAGCAGGAGAGTGAGTTTGTGTGTGTGGTTTTTGGAGGGGTGTGTGTGTGGGGGGGGGTGGTGGTGGTGGTGAGAAAACCTGGATTAGTGCTGGAAATGACCCACCTTGATTATCATGTGCATTATAAAGAGAGGTTTCAAAGAGGGATGGGCTATTACCAGCAGGAGAGTGAGTTTGTATGTGTGTCTGTGGGGGCGGGGGGAGGGTGAGAAAACCTGGATTTGTGCTGGAAATGGCCCTCCTTGATGATCACTTTAGATAAGCTGTTACGAGCAGGACAGTGGGGTGGGAGGAAGTTTTGTTTCATGGTCTCTGTGTGTATATAATGTCTTCTGCAGTTTCCACAATATGCTATGCATCCGATGAAGTGAGCTGTAGCTCACGAAAGCTCATGCTCAAATAAACTGGTTAGTCTCTAAGGTGCCACAAGTACTCCTTTTCTTTTTTTTTTTTTTGAGTAAATAAGTCCATCCTTTCCAATAAAGATCTTCCTGCCGAAAGCACTGTGATCTTTGTGAGCATTGCCTTGCTATTTGCTATGTAGGCACATTCTGACCTTGGAAATACATGCACAAGTCTCATTGCAAACAATGGGAGTGATGCATACCTCAGGGGGAAGAATTCAATCCATAAATTTGATTTTAGCTTCCAATGTAGCCATAAATCTCCAGCAAGCCAAGAAGTATGAAGTTCAGAAATACCCAAACTTAACCTAAATTAAACCATTTTTTAATTTGTCAGTTTTCTTTTTTAGGTCTCTTTCTCACTCACTTTCTTAAGCCTTTGGAAAGTGAAGATTTTCTGTATACACTTCCTACACACAACACTCCCCCCACCCCCCCAAATTATATTTATAGTATTTTTACCCTAATTCATACATATTTTGAAACTTTTTTCAGCTTTTTGTTTTTTCTTCTAACTTACTTAATAGATTAGTTGCTTCCTTGTTCATTATCAAGAACAAAAACCTGAAATGGCTGCTGGTAGTGCCAACAAGTTATTGAGAGAGTATATGAAATGAGAAGTAGCTTCTGAACGTTTGGTGTCTCTCTAGAGATGATTCAGTACAGTAATACAAATTGACTGGCTCATCTTAAACTAATATACCCATGTTACCGATATTAGCCCAACACTATATAAGATACTATTTCACTTTAGGAAGCTATGTGATGGGCCAGCTGAGAAAATACTATAGAGAGCCAGAAATTCTACTTTCATAAAGACATCTATAAGGGTAATTGCTGCATTTTTACTAGCAGGAGCTATAGCTAAGGGTCACTAAAAATCCTGGGCAGGATAAAATGGTAGATTCCATGAATTTCAGATCAATCCATAATTTTCTGTCACCTGGCAATAATATTGTCAGTTTAGAGGCCTCTGTGGAGAATGGGCAGCAGCTTGCAAGCACACTAGAATAAGGAAGCTATGAGGAGGCACAGACAAGAAAAAGAAAAAAGAAAAAAAAAGGAAGCGTTCACAGGGAACAAAGAGAAGGTGGAAAATGGAGGCTAAGGAATTTTTAAAATGAGGAGGAAGAAGAAAGAGAAATGAAAAGTGAAAATGGAGACGGCAAATGAGAAGAGGGCATGGGGGAGGAGGAATGGGAAAGGTAGAATATGGAACGGTGGAACAAAAGCATACAATAATCCTTTCTCCCATTGCCCAAGGGGAGGTGATCAAGGAAACTTTAAGGAAGTTTTAAGGAAACTTTCTCCCTTGTGACTGGTGGACCTCTTAAAGTTCAGAAATTCAGTTCAGATAAGTATGCAAAGTTTGGCTGTCTATGGTTATGTGGACTGTTTTGAATCTTTAAGACCTGTAAAATTGACCTAAAAACTCATAAGAAAATGCATCCTTTCAAGATTCTGATACATTCTGGTTCTGGTTGGCCTGAAAATACTAAGTTCCTATGAAAATTTGAGCAAATTTATTTGTTTGTTTTATATATTATTTTGCATTAATAGTATTTAACCAATTTATCCAATAATCTTAAAGCTGTCTACCAACAGGGTTAAGCCTCAAAACACACTGTGGAGTAAGGTAAGTATTATACCACCCAGTTTACACCCTTAGGATGTGTCTGCACAAGGCAATTTGCACTGGAGCAGCTACAATTACATAGCTACATCAGGGCAAACTAGAGCTGATGAAAGATGTTTCAACTTTTGACTAAATATTTTTTATATGTTAAGCAAACATTTTTGCTGTTTTATCTGTATATAGCAAGGTTATTATTTTTTAAATGTCATTGAAAGAAATTATGAACAATTTAAAAAAAGGTCAGCATTTGCCCCACAGCCATACTGCTAATTCTCAATGTAGACATGCAGCACCACTGTAAAACAGGGTTGGCATTAGTGTGACTCAGGATAAACCTATACTACACCAGATTTACACTCCTGTCATTGAAAGCATTACCTGTTCAATAGATATTTTAAAAAATATTGACCATCTATAAATGTTGTTTTTGAAACATTTCTAGATTTTTTCCTATGAAAAATTTGAAGCTTTTTTTTTTCCCTTTTACTGTTTTCCACAGGTTATATAAATTGGCTCTGTCAGGAGGGCTGGCTTAAGTATTTTATAATTTGGGCTTGTGTACAAGGCGATTTAGTGCTGGGCAATGCCAGTGTACAGTGTACCAGCTTGCTGCACACTAAGGGGCCATGAGTCATACCCCAAGAAACAAAGGCCCCAATCCTACAAGCCCTTACACATATGAATAACTTTCAGTACATAGCTAGTCCTAGCGTATGATTAGGGCCAAGGAAAATACATGACTTCATGTTCAGTAGACAACCGTAAACTGGGAAAGTACCTGCAGAGAAAGTATCTGCATCCAGAATTTGCAGGTCACAGATGAATCACCGTCTGCAGCCTTCTATAGAACTGGAAAAAGATGACCTGAGAAGGTCCTTTTTACATTTGCTTTTCTTAACTTCCCAAGATATTGGGAGAATCTGGTTAAATTTATCATTATTCAAACAAAGTTTCCTGGAGACAGGTTTCGTTAGATGTTTCCTTTCTGTGTACAGCAATCTACAATCTGTTACCTGTGCTTTATGCTATAAAAAAACCAACCAACCAAAAAATCTATCACATCATTCAACCCCAAACAAAACAAACTGTTTTCATTTTGATAAAGATAAAAAATAAAATCAACACATCTGCAAAATGGAAGCAAGAATTGCTAATAAAGGAATTAAAGTGACCCCAACACAATCAAACAAGTTATAAACTGAAAGTCCTACTTCTCCCTTGTCCTAGCAACCCTGGCTTGGAAGAAACTCTCTTCAGAATCTTTAGTGGTGAAGATAATTGTGGAGACATAGTGACACTGAATGGTAGCCCTGGTGGGTTGTTTACTTTGGCTGCAGGGTTAATGATATAAATGGCTAAACAACTGGAGGGGAATTGAACTTCTGTATATTGCAGAGATTCTCTCTGAGACCAAGAAAGTGATCACCCCGTTATGCTTTCATTTTCTATCCCCCAAATGTTCTTTTTCCTGAAAACCACCCACAACCTTAAATGCACAGGCATTTAAAATAGTACATCTCTTTTCCCCTAATATTTATGAGCTATTTTAATCTCCATATTTTTCTGATTTATGGTATAGTATTTCTTTTTCTATTATCAAAGCTTGTTCCCCAGCTTCTCTTAACATATTAGAGGAAACTTTGTAATGGGGGAAGGATGTCTAAAACAGAAGAAAAGACAAAATCTAAACCTTTAACAGGCTGACATAGTCCCCTCTGATTGACTTTTACTCTGGCTTCCTAAATCAACACAGGAATATCAACCTACCCAGTTGTATAGGAAGAGTTTTCAGTCTGGGATAATATAAAGAAAAAATAACCGTGAGGATTCACACAAGGTGCTTTCCTCCTTATTGGCACTCCTAACTCCCTATTATATCACATAGATTTGAGGAGTACTTGTGGCACCTTAGAGACTAACCAATTTATTTGAGCATAAGCTTTCGTGAGCTACAGCTCACTTCATTGGATGCATCCTGTGGAAAGTGTCCGATGAAGTGAGCTGTAGCTCACGAAAGCTTATGCTCAAATAAATTGGTTAGTCTCTAAGGTGCCACAAGTACTCCTTTTCTTTTTGCGAATACAGACTAACATGGCTGTTACTCTGAAACCTGTCATAGATTTGAGGATATCGTAGACCAGATAAAGGAGGGGGGATTATTACACTATACCCAATTAATCCCAGAGATGACATACTCATTGGTGCCCTCAAGGGAAAATTTACATAGTTTGGTTTCCATTATCCAATATCTATCTATTACTAGATCAGGAACTTAGTTCTGTATGACCATGTTTCAAAGAACTCCACACCTCCCTTCAAGACTGAGGAGAGGACAGATTTCAGAAGCGGATTTAAAAGCATTTTCCACTTCTTGTAACAGTAAGGAGTTAAATATCCTTTGTAAGTCTGAATCAATGAACAGGTCTATCAGGTACTCTATACAAGTTGCTTGGCAACCTAACAAATAGTGCAGACAAGATTCCTGACTAAACAGGAACAGATAACATGTGGGTGGGAGACTGGGCAGACATATTTCAATATTATCAGAAAAATGAGTGACCACTACCAACCTTCGTGGAACCCAGTATAAAATCCTGGATGATTACAACTTGACCTTATTTAATTTTTTAAAAATATATGATTTAATTCAGGCAAGTGCTGGAGGGAATGCAATATGGCAGGGACACTGATCCGCATCCAATAGTTGTGCCCTATAATTAAATCTTCTGAGAAGTAATCAGTTACTAGGAAAAGAAGAAATCAAACATTCAGGTCATGTTCACACCAGGACTAACGCCATGGAGTACCTAACACAATTGACTCTCAATCTCCAAACTTGCTCTGGATACAGCTACTGTCTAGGAAACATGCCATAGTCTGAGAAATATATTCCACCAAAGAATCACAGAGTGGCAGAAATAAATCTGGTGTAGCTGAATTAGAAAAGTTAACCTTAACATTTCAGAGTAAATAAACAATTATTTCTTGAGACACTGTCTCCATTTTTGCCGCATGAAAAAACAGATATATAGAATTCACCCAAGTTTGTAGTCTGAATTATGACAAGCTGTTTTATCTGTGGGTGCTAACCTGAGTGGACTTTCCCCTACTCAGCCAACCAGTAAATGAGGCAGAAGTTTTCCCTTGATGAGAGGAATGGTTCAGTTATTTTGGGGTGGTTTTTGCTTTTCTGTTGTGTTTTTTCTTCATTGATTATGTGTAACTATTTATTGTAGTTCTGTCCCATTTGATACAGTGTCATGTGGGTTATATGAACAATGGATGTTGAGCTCAAACTTCATACTTAAAGACACTTGTCTGTTCAGAGGCTGAGATTTTCAAACATCTCTAATGATTTGGGATGCTTTGATGGTTGAGTGTTCAACTTGAGACAACTTAAAGAAACAAGATTTCCAAAGAATGGTGAGCACCTGTTAGCTGAAAATCAGGCCCCTTTAAGGTGTATTACTTTGGACAGCCGGCCAGTTGAGGCAGTGGTCACCTTTGAAAATCTTGGCTTCGGGGGCTATGGACTCAGTCCTGAAAACTTACTCAGACGAGTAGCCCCATTGAATTCAGTATAACTACTTATATGAGAAAGTGTTGCAAGCTCTGATATTACATATGTAGTTATCAGCTTGCATAAGAAAAACATATATCTGGGTTGTGTATATGATATAGCTGTTTGTCTTTTTTCAACATAAATGTATACGTGTGCCCAGGGAGGAGCGGTCAGAACCATTTGGAGTGGGTTAGCATCCTCAAAAAGATGATAGCACTCTTGGCACAACAATAAAGTGTGGAAGAGATGACCCACGCTCTCACGCCAGGGCCCCACTACCAAACCTGTCACCCCCCAAACTACTACACGTATCATATTATCACACGTCTTTAACAACATTTTTATAAGGAGTGGGAACTTAATTCTGTAAAGTGCAGCTGCCTGAATTCTTTGCTTCTGAAAATAGTTTTCTGAAGTTTCTCAAAGGTAGCAGACACATAGAAAAGTGGATGCATCACCTTATGCAGGCTGCTTAATGCAGGCAATATTGTAAACAGCACTCTAGGGAAAGCTTTCCGAAGTGCATTTAATTGCATTTTCCACTTCTTGTAACAGCAAGGGATTAAACTGAGATGGAATGTAATGGAACCAGCTCCTTCCTATCTGTTTAAAGAAAGACGAGAAACTAACTGAAAATTGTGTTTATTCACTTTCTAGAAAAAACATGAGCCTATCTAGAATTAATGAATATATGAGCCTATGACTTTTCATGGTTAATGGTGACTTCTTAAGCTGAAATCTGAGTGGGTATTATAAGAAGTTAAGAAATGAGAAGTGGAACGCACTGTACTTACTTACAAGTGTTAAATTTTCATACCCTGACTGAGCTAACTGTGAGTTTTGTGGTATTTGTTTGCACCTATACAAACAACAATCAATTCCATACTGCACATCAATCAAGGCAATAACCAGTGGTATGTGTTACTTCTACCCATATCTGTCCATAGCCAAACAAGAAATATTTCTATTTCTACTGTGCCCCGATACATTTAATTTAAACAGTCTGTTTTGGTATGTTGCCCATTCTCTCTGTACTTGCCTGCCTGCACATGTCCTTCTGGAAGTTCCAATTCTGCAAAATTATAGCACCAGAACATTGAAATTTCTGATGCTATAATTTTTGTCCTGGAAGTACAATTCCCTGGGAATGACAGCAGAGCTATAAAATATTTTTCTCTTCAGACAAGCAAAAGTGACATGCACCATATACCTATCCTACTTGTAGGTCAGCAGGTATTCACGTTTGGAGATAATTACAATCTTGCTGGGCACTGACACCTTCCAAAACAGAAGAGAAGGCATGAAAAGGGCTATTTAAGGAGGTCTTTTGACACAGACATCGTAAAATACAAAGAGCCATGTAGACATCCTTGGCATAACTCCACTATGGATTTACACTAGGAATGGTTTGGACTTACATGCAACTCTTCAAGAAAATGCAAAGCTTATCTGACAGATTTCAGAGTAACAGCCGTGTTAGTCTGTATTCGCAAAAAGAAAAGGAGTACTTGTGGCACCTTAGAGACTAGCCAATTTATTTGAGCATAAGCTTTCGTGAGCTACAGCTCACTTCATCGGATGAAGTGAGCTGTAGCTCACGAAAGCTTATGCTCAAATAAATTGGCTAGTCTCTAAGGTGCCACAAGTACTCCTTTTCTTTTTGCGAAAGCTTATCTGGGTCCTGATCCAGCAAAGCACTTAAACATGTGTGTAACATTACACCCATGAGTAGTCCCATATGTATGACATTAATGGGACTGTCCTGATGCTGAAAGTTGCATCGGTGCTTAAGAGTTTGGCTTTGGAATATGCTGCAAATTCAACCCTTGCTGCTGTACAGAGTTCAAAGACAATGGAATGTCTTTGATGGCAATAAGATGGGATCATGAGCAGATTGAAGAAGAACATCCCTCTCTCCCACCAGTGGCCATTGAGCACTCTGTGTCTTGTGTGGGGAAGAGTCCTTCTCCCTGGATCCCCGGCACATCCAAGTAACTGGGCTGAACACTGAGCTCTGTATTTCCCCTTAAGACACAATGGATCATGTGGTAGTGCTGATTAGTGTGCACCCCTTCCTGCCCCATGCTTCTATGCAGTAATCAATGCCACCGTGTAACGTGTTAGTGTCTGAGCCTACATTGTGTCATCTTTATTGTACAATTCCTAACACAATGGGGCCTAAATATTGACATAAATTAATAACAGAAATGGTGATAATTTAAAAATAATCTTACACCATGAATTCTAGGGAGTTTTCACAAACAATGTCTAGAAACAAACCAAAAAAAGAAAACAAAACCTTCCCCCCCCCCGTATTTTTATATAATATTTTTGGTTTTATATCAATTTTTTTCTTGTTTTTTTTCCTATCTTTTCTCTTCCCCATTTTACCAATTCTGCCTGTAATGACCCTGTGCCTCCTGCATCTTATTCCTCCCACCCTACCACCCTGTCAGTTTCATTTTGTCTTGACAAATACAACCAGGAGCTGCTTAGTGCTTGAAGTGGAAGAGGGAAAAAAACAGCTTTTAAACTTTTGCATTCTGTTGGCTCTTCGGTCTCTTCCCACAGCCTCTTCAGTGGGTTAGTTTCATTTTGCAATGAAAAATACAATCAGGAGCACAAAGCAGCACCCAATTGGATTTTTTCAGTACTAAATTAAATTAACCAGTTGATCAGATGAGAAGAGGAGGACTGTGGAAATTCAGGGCAGTGATTGAAAGAAGATGAAAACCCTGCCTGTTTAAAATGTAATAGTATTGAAGTGAGCTACCCCCATACTGCCCCCATTTAGTATGTTATTCTGATTATATATTGAAATAAACATATGGGAGCACAGCAGCACTTAATTATATCGTTTAATATAAATACACTGAATACCTGGGTGGTGGAGAAGAGGGTTTCTTGAGAGTTTCCACTGCAGGAAGAGAAGCGACCTGAACAAGAGAGGTTGAGTTGTTCCTCAGCATCTGTAGCAGATGGTGGATGGAAATGGAAGAAAGAGGAAGGGATATACAGATTTATAGGAAAAAGGAAGCCCTGAGGCAAGAAGGAACTCCATATTTATTCACATTTGTTTCGCATAGTGATCTATATTTTTCTTCAGGATTATGATAATGTCAGCTAGTGCAAAAGAAATTCTGAACAGCAGTGGGATTATGCTTATTAATCACAATTATGTGACTGCTTTGGCCAATCACAATTAAGGGATTGGACATTTCTATCATACGTCTCATTTCTACTCTGCTTTTTTCCTGGTTTTAAGAAAGCTTCTCTTTCTCTCTATTAATCTCAGACATGTACTTATCATAATAAATGGTTTTCCCATTCAGTGAAAATTGTCAAGATTTTGAACACATTTGCTATCCGCAAAAAGTCAAAAATGTTGAAAATGTTTGCAAGCAGAAAAATCTGAAAAAAGTTTCAGGCTATGTCAATCAAAATGTTTTGTTTCCATTTCCACCATTTTAAAATTTGTTTTACTTTAATTAGCTCAAATTTCAAAACAAAAAGTTGTTTTGAACTAGAAAAGAGGAATTTTTCATTTCAAGAATTTTGAAACTTTTGAGTTGAGAAATTAGTAAAAATCAACTCTTTCCCATGTTAAAAGTTCTTCCTTGTAATAGGGTGCTCACCACATCCCGCTGGGTTCAGCCTCCTGGTCCCGCTCCCATGTGAGTCAGGACCACTCCAAGATGGTGCAACACCCATGCTCTTTATTCTTGTGTCCGGTCCCCAATATCAAGCTCCGACTATGTACAGATTATTTACAGGCTTGGCCTAGCACAGACGTCAGCAGCTCCTGGCTCCTTCCGAGCCTATGCTCCCCTCCTGGTCTCCGTCTCATCTCGTTTTGGTCTTGTTTTGAAATGGGATTAACTTGATTTTTGGCTTACTGTGAAAGTTGGGGTGCATATTTATCACGTGAAAGTTGGCAACTGTGCCTGCCACATTCCTGGTTCATATTTTCCCCTGCTTTTTTCATTAATCTATCCATCTATGGTCTGAGCAAGTGTTTAACAATAGAAATAACAATAACAATCTCACTCTCTCTATCCATTTTATGTAAGAAATAACTTCATCAGTTTATGGTTGTTTTAAATTTGTTTATGTGTGGGGGTGAAGGGGCATTTTGTGACTCTGTTTTTGGATGTGTAATCTTATCAAGAGAAAATGACATTGAAGGAATGAGTTTTGCATTTTTAACTGGTTAGTTTTGTGCTCACTCTTGCCCTGTGCTGGGATGAAAGCTTTTTTTCATGCTCACAAACCTACTCTTACTGGCTGACCGTTTCAGTAAAGTGTAGCTGTGGTCGATATCTCAGGTAACTCGAGCCACTACCATGGAGGGCTTTGAATATCAGGACAGCGAGTTTGAACTGAAGCCTGTTTCTAAGGGAAGACAAGATCAGAGTAGATTACTGGAATGTGTATTCATGGCAACCTGTGTCATAGGTTGTTATAGAGGAGGCAAGTTGTTCCTGCCAGCAATATCTCAGTCTTGCCTGGGTTCA
The DNA here is from genome assembly GCF_965152275.1 of Natator depressus. NCBI lineage: Eukaryota > Metazoa > Chordata > Testudines > Cheloniidae > Natator > Natator depressus. Next base: position 104,403,042 of record NC_134234.1, read on the forward strand.
GTGACAGCCAACTGCTCTTCATCTGTGCTAAGCATTGAAAAAGCTGGGAGGTGGAGCTGTCTATGTTTTACAAAAAGGGAAGCTAGTGATAGTTATCATCAGCACACTGCTGGCACTTCAGCCTATGTTATGCCTCCTGTTTTCCTAACAGCTTCATGTATGGGGAAGAGGACTAAACAATATAGGGAAGAGGTCTGAGCCTCCAGGTCTCCACAGGGGAGGTCCCAGGTATCCAATCCAAAATATGACTGGCAGTGTGTGCATTGGTCCAGTAACTGATTAGGAGAAATGGAAGGTGGAGAACTGAAGAAATATTGGAGATTTGGGGCTATCATGTGCATGGTTGCAGAAATCTCCCAAGAACATGTCTCCCAACACCATGGTAGATGGCATCTCGATCAGCTCTTCTGGAAAATCTTTCATATCTGGAAGTGTATCGATTAGCAGGATGCCGAAGTTTGTCTTGCCTCCGGATTGAAAATAAGTGATTTTGTTTCAAATGAGCTTTTGAGGCATTAAAGCCAAGATGGGAATAGAATGGTTACTCTGCCTTCAGACTTGTTCTCCCTTGGTCTGAGTTTATGATGAACAGAGAGAGTGTCCTGGGAGATGAAATGATCTATCCGTAATGCTGCCTACTGTGACTCAAGAGTGTGAGTACCAACCTCAGGGCAGACTGTGAGGAACCAGGGCACAAACCCCAAGTTGGCTGTGAGGTCCATACTTAGATTCCACCAACCAATAGGTTTATCATGGAGTCACAGACAGTCCCCTGGGGTACTCTGGTCTGTCTTGCCACCAGGTGATAGTGATAGTTTGTTCCTTATGCCAAGAATGATAGCAATAGTCAGGTTACTTCCCTCCCAAAGAACCAATCACTTACCCCAGGTCACTTGCATCTTAGATCTCAGACCAAAAGACAATGTGTGTAGCCAATACTATAATAAATTATATAAAGATTTATTAACTAGAAAAGGGAAACCAGAGAGTTATTTACAAGGTTAAAACAGGTAAACATGGAGACACAAGTGAGTTACAATTTTAAGTTTCAAAAAGTAATAGAAGCTGCTATAATCAACAAGTTCTATATGACCTTTAGGGCTCACCCAGGCTAAGCAGCTGGGGATCTCTTTTTTTATGCCTAGAAACACCTTGCCTCCAGAATCCAAGGAGCATAGAAATACCAAGTTCCGTTTTTTGTGTGTTTTTATCCCCCTCCTGCTATGTGCTCTGAGCTGCAAACTCAACTGACAGGAAGAGGCCACTTGCTTGACTCAAATTCATGGGGAGAAGGGCAGGACAACAAAAGTCTTTTGCCCTTTTGTTGATGGTACATAGGGAAATACCAGTTGCAATGTCCCACAATAGTCTGTCCGGTATCGATGAACCTTTCCTTTTGGGAAGGGTGTAACCCCTTCTGTTGAAGATGAGCCCTTCACATTAATTAACGTCTCTCTCCTGTCTAGTGTTTTACACAGTCACAGAGCTTCACAATACAATGGCTCAAATATTACCTTACAGTGTGAGATACAGATGTTATACGTAAGATTCAGGGCTGGATTAACCTTTTGTGGGCCCAGCACCAAATGTATTTGTAGGCCCCCATCGGGGCAATGGAGCATGTTGTGGGGAGGTCGGTACCCAGAGTGGTATGGTAGGGGTGGCCCTGCTTCGCCCAACCCCATGCGAGGGCATTGTTTACAAACCGACAGCTGCCAGACTCACACTGGCCCACCTGGCTTTGTGCTGCCAGTGTGCCCTTTCCCCTCAGGGGCAGGCCTGTGCCACGCCACACAGCCCCCGCCCGCCAAACAGCCCCCAACTCCCTATGCCCAATGCCCCCTGCCCAGAGACATTGTACAGACCCCTATGCCCAGCTCTCCTCCACCCAGTGACCCCTCACACATCCTGAAGCCCAGTGCCCCCTGGACTTGCTATGCCCAGAGCCTCCATGCCCAGAGACCCCCTGAGACCCTCCACCACAAATACACAATCCCCTGCACACCACCACCCCTGCCCAGCTTCAACTGCCCACATTCCCACAATCACAACTACATAGTGCCCCACACAGACTCCCCCACTGTCCAGTGTCCCCGCAACAAACCCCCAACTGGCTAGCACCCCAAAAGACACAAACCTCTCCCACTGCCCAGCACCCCCCACCTCCCGGGCCCCCACTCCCCCACACTCGGCCCCCCGGCCACACTCATCGGCCTTGCTGGGAGGTTACTGTCTGCCATGCTGAGCTGGTAGGGAATCGTCCCAGTCTGTTCCCTCCGGTGTAGCACAATCCATCAGGCCAGAGGAGGAGCAGGGCCTGCCTGGGCCAGGCTCCCTCAGGACCCACTTGCCTGGAGGGGCCCAGCTAAGCTTCCCTCCCTATCTTTCCCATCCATTGGCTGAGACTGGCCCGGCTTCTGCACCGGTCCCAGGCGGCTCGGCTCTGGGGAGGCAGGCGGGGCCCCACAGGTGGCGGGTAGCATAGACTGCTCAGAGCTGGAGCTGCACTGGGGTCTGGCCAGGGGGTGGAGAGAAGCCGGCCCCAGCAGGTGGTCGAGAGGAGCGAGGAGTGGGCAGGGGTCTGGGTTAGGGGGGTGGAGAGAAACCAACGGTCAGGCAGGGGTTTTTCTGCTTTCCTTTTCTTTTAAATTTCCCACCCACACTGCTGATTGGTTGTCATAGAATCATAGAAGCATAGAAGATTAGGGTTGGAAGAGACCTCAGGAGGTCATCTAGTCCAACCCCCTGCTCAAAGCAGGACCAATCCCCAACTAAACCCCAACTTGTCCTGTCTCACTCTGTGCATGTGCAGCAAGGAGGATGCCCCACCTGCCTAAGGGTATGGACAGCGGAGTCAGAGCACAGCACAAGTGATGCAGGCTGGGCCCCTTCTGAGCATGAGCCCAACACCATGGAGCCACTGGCGCCATTGTAAACCTGGGACTGGTGAGATTAATGGAGCAATTCACAAGCATTCAATAAAGTGTAAACACTAAACACTGCCTTATAATTCTAATACCAATTTTAACAATATTAACACACAGGTAAGCCAGACTGATTTCACCTATGTATTTCTCAATGTTCAGTTGAGCTATGGGAACCTTGGCATGAACTGGCTCCTGGTCTGCCAGCATCACACTATCATTTCTCCTGCTGTATCAGTCAGCCAGATTTCTTGATGCAGATGAGGTTGGGCAGCAGATCAGCAATAAGAGCATGGATAGTGAAAAGTCTTATTGCCCACAGATCTTGTACTGATCAGCAGAAGGTTGAGGTAGTTTTTTGTCTGTTTGGCACCTGTGTGAGAGAGCTTTTTACTGACTGTACCATAGGAAATGGTAGTTATTTGGGGACCTTCTTTGTGAGCAATGGAGGGTATTTTCTTTGCTTATTTCTCCCTGTTATGAGGGGGTTTTTGGGAGAGCGATGGGCAGGATGCATGTGAAGGTTGATCTAATTGGCAGAGCTGGTGATCTAGTTATATGCCACATAACGAGACAGAAACAAGATATGCCAACTCTCCTGGGGACTGAGCTAAGGTAAGATATTGGTGAATATCTGGGGCTGATGGTTGTTGGGTTTTTTTTTGTTTGTTTGTCCTCCCTCCCCCGTTTCTTCTTTTCAGGTTCCCGAGCTGACTCCTTTTCCTACAAAGAAAACCAAAACCCCTTTTGTTGTCTGATACAATTAAGAACTACAAGAGAGGATGAGTGTAAATGTACAGAGTTAAAAATAAATCACCTTTCACTTGTTAGGCCAAATTTAGAAGTGTTGTAAATTGTAGGGAAAAGCTCATGTCAGTTACTAGGTGTAAATGTCTGTTTCTGTAGCTTCTATACGTAGCAGCAAGTGGAAATGGGAGACAGAAGGCAGAGTAACAGGACGATGTCAGGTGTATGTGGCGAAGGTAAGGGGCTTGCTTTACTGTACTACTTACTTACATCCTCCTGCCTGTGAAACCAATTCTGACATTACAATTCTGACTACACTTGAAAATTCCATCTGTCAGTTAGGGGTGTGATTGTTTCACCGATATAGTTATACCAGTACAAGCCTTAGTGTGGACACAGTTATTCTAGTAGAAAGGTGCCTTGTAACTGGTATACCAATATTACCAAATTTCTGATATAACATATTTCCCTTCCTGTACAGGAATAAGCTACACCGGTATAATCACATTTATACCAGTATAACTGTGTCCACACGCGGGTGGTTGTACCTGCTTTAACTGTCTGGATATAGTTAAGGTAGCACAACTTTATGTGTAGACTAATCAGCATTTTCCTAAGGAACAGGCATTATGTATTACATATATTTTATAATTGCTTGCCTTAAATTTATCACTTGAGCCTCAGTTGGAAATGAAGAAATATATCTGAAAGCAAATTGAATGTAAAGTAATACTTCTTTATAGATTGATGAAAACACATGAATTAAAATGGGATTTCATTTACTGCTTTCCCTATTTTTCTTTTCTCCTTTATGAGACATATGTAGAATACTAAAACATAGTAATTGAATTTGAAGAGTATTCAGATTATTGGGCCGTAATTCACAGATTGATTGGTGCCCAGTGTTTATACTACAAAGGAGTTTTATCACTGTGCTTTTTGTTCTATTACTTTATTATCTCTTATATAATGACGCACAAGAAACCAAGACAACACCAGCACTGCTGAAAGATACAATATGGGTGTCTAATATAATTTGAGGATGATGGCATTGCTCAGGAGAAGGGAAGCGTTAGCTGGTAATTATGCTTTGACTTTCTAGTGTTGAATTGAAACAATGATTTTTTGACAAATCCAGAAAGTAAAGGATAGTAGCTTTGAACAATGAAACAGCACTGCCATCTACCTGTTCCTCCGCAGAATCACATGCTGTCAGAAAATACAGTGTGTTATTTCAACAGCAAACCAGGTAAAGAACAATATCTTATAGTCATGAAAAAGACATTTGTATTCATGGAGGCCCAGATCTTCAAAGGTATGTAGGTGCTTAACTCCCATTGAAAACAATGGATTTTAGGTGCCCAAATATTTTTGAGGATGTGGGCCTGACTCCCTTTCTTTTTTATGATGCACAAGTTGAGCAGAGATGGGCCATGTTTTGTTTTCATCAAAAACCTCTCAACTGTCTGCTTTGGTTTTGCAAGGAGAAATCCCAAACCACTTCAATTTTCTTTTGAATGTGTTTGGAAGCAGTGAAATATGCCAAATCTTTTAAGGGAGAAACTATGAGGAAGTGCATTTGACTTAGAAGTCTACATGGCACTACATACAGGAATACAAGAAAGCATGTAGGATCTAAGTGTGAATTAACTGCAGCCAGAAAAATAAACTGGGGGAGGGGGGCAGAAGTGGAGAAAGAACAAAAGGAAGCTCTGTGCAGAAGTGCTGACTTTTAATTTTCCCCGGGATTGTTCCACCCCTGCTCCGCCCTGAGGCTCCTCCTCCATTCCACCCCTTCTCCAGAGGTCCCGCCCTTGCACCACCTCTTCCCACCCCCACAAACTGAAAGCAGCAGCACAAACTGAGGCCTGGTCTACAGTACACGGTTATTTCGGAATTAGCTGAGTTACTTCAAAATAAAACGGATTCCGTCCACGCAACCAAACCAGTTTTTCCAATTTAAAGGGCTCTTTAATCCGATTTCTGTATTCCACCTTGGCAAGTGGAGTAGCGCTAAAATCGAGATCGCAGTTCCGGGTTACAGGTACTGTGGACGCAATTTGACGATATTGGCCTCCGGGAGCTATCCCAGAATGCTCCCTTGTGACTGCTCTGGACAACACTCTCAACTCCGATGCACTAGCCAGGTAGGCAGTAAAAGCCCCAGGAACTTTTGAATTTCCTGTTTGGTGACCATCAGCACAGGTGACCATCAGCACAGTCCACCATCACAGGCAACCATGCAGAGTCCACCATCACAAGAGACCACACAGTTCCGGATTCGCAGATGAGCTCCAGCATGGTCCGAACGGGAGTTACTGGATCTCATTGCATGTTGGGGAGATGAATCTGTTATGGCAGAACTACATTCCAAAAAAAGAAATGCAAATACGTACGCTAAAGTCTCCAGGCCATGATGGAAAGAGACTACTCCAGGGACACAGAGCAGTGTCGTACAAAAATCAAGGAGCTCAGGCAAGCATACCAAAAAGCCAGGGAGGCGAACGGGCACTCTGGGTCACAGTCCCATACATGCTGCTTCTACCGTGAGCTGCATGCAATTATGGCAGGGTGACGCCACCACTACCCCACCACTGTCCTTGGACACCTGCAAGGAGTGACTAGCATGGAGCGAGGAGGATGAGTTTTTGGAGGAAGAAGAGGAGGAGGACGAAGAGGAGGAGGAGGACAGTGCACAGGCGGCAAGTGGGGAATCTGTTTTCCCCCCTAACCAGGAACTATTCTTAACGGTGGAGCCAATAGCCTCCCCCCACTTCCAAGGCATGATCCCGGACCATGACCCTGGAGAAGGCACTTCTGGTGAGTGAGAGCTTGATCGGAGCCACACTGGACTGTTTGCGTTTAGTTTAAAGGGCACATCCCTGCTCAGAGCCTCATCGGAGCCATGCGGTGTGTGTGTGTGTGTGTGTGGGGGGGGGGAGGGTGTTGTGTGAAGCGATCATCCCAGGGAGCCCGCAGGCCCTCCTTTTATATGGCAAACCCACCAGGCATTGCTTGCTATGGGAAAGGGGGCCCAGCAGTTTGAAAGCATTGAAATGAATGTGGAAGAAGCAGAACCCCGCATGCCCCTATGGCTTACCATGGCTGCCTGCAAGCTGAATTCTGTTGCCCGGCTGCATGTGATGGCTTACTCACACCAAAGTGGCAGGCACTTCAGTATAAGAGCCAAAATGAGACCTTGTACAGAAAGAACATGTGCTGTGTACTGTGAATTGCCTGTTTCGCGGAGAAACAGTGTCCCCTTTGTTCTCTAAAATGTATCTTTTAAAATACTACCCTCCCTTTTTCTCCTCCTGCAGCAGGTGCAAATGTTTCAATGTGGCCCCTATCTACTCGTTCCAGAGGCTGGTCCAGATTAGAAGGCGGAAAAAACAAACTCGGGACGACATGTTTGCTGAGCTCATGCAGTCCTCCCACACTGATAGGGCCCAGTTGAATGCATGGAGGCAAACAATTGCGGAGTCACATAAAGCGTTACATGAATATGAAGAGAGGAGGGACATGCGCGATAAGAGCAGGCAGGATGCTATGGTCAAGCTCATGGGGGAGCAAACTGACATGCTTTGCTGTATGATGGATCTAATGCAGGAAAGGCAGCAAGACCACAGACTGCTGCTGCAGCCCCTGAATAACCACCCTCCCTCCTCCCCAAGTTCCATAGCCTCCTCACCCAGAGGCCAAGAAAACGGGGTGGGGGGAGGCTACGGGGACCCACACAATCAACCCCAGAGGATTGCACAAGTTACAGAAAGCTGGCATATCCAAAATTTTGATTTGGTTTCTGGACTTGTCCTTCCCTCCTCCTCCACCCCCCAACCCAATACCCCTCCACCCCCGTCTAGCTTCTGATTTCTCTCAATGTTTTGTGCAACAAATAATAAAGAATGGTTTTTAAACAATTGTGACTTTATTTCCTTTCATATATATAGGGGGCAGGTAACTTTAAGAGAAACAAACACAACCGTCACACGTACCCTGGCTAGTCATGAAACTGGCTTTCAAAGCTTCTCTGATGTGCAGCGCACCCTGCTGCACTCTTCTAATCGCCCTGTTGTCTGGCTTTGTGAAACTGGTCGCCAGACGAGTTGCCTCAACCTCCCACCCTGCCATAAATGTCTCCCCCTTACACTCACAGATATTGTGGCACACAAAAGAAGCAGCAATTACAATTGGAATATTGGTTGTGCTGAGATCTAACCAAGTCAGTAAACTGCGCCAGCGCACTTACAAACATCCAAAGGCACATTCTACCACCATTCTGCACTTGCTCAGCCTATAGTTGAACTGCTCCTTACTACTGTCCAGGGTGCCTGTGTATGGGTTCATGAGCCATGGCATTAAGGGGTAGGCTGGGTCCCCGAGGATAACTATAGGCATTTCAACATCCCCAACAGTAATTTTCTGGTCTGGGAAGTAAGTTCCTTCCTGCAGCTGTTCAAACAGACCAGAGTTCCTGAAGATGTGAGCATCATAGACCTTTCCCGGCCATCCCATGTTGATGTCAGTGAAATGTCCCTTGTGATCCACCAGTGCTTGCAGCACCATAAAAAAGTACCCCTTGCAGTTTATGTCCTGGCCGCCCCGGTGTTACGGGGCCAAGATAGGGATATGCATTCCGTCTATCACCCTGCCGCAGTTAGGGAACCCCAGCACATTAAAGCCATCCACAATGGTCTGCACATTCCCCAGAGTCACTACCCTTGATAGCAGCTGGTCAATGATTGCGTTGGCTACTTGCAGCACAGCAGCCCCCACAGTAGATTTCCTCACTCCAAACTGATTCCCAACTGACCGGTAGCTGTCAGGCATTGCAAGCTTCCACAGGACTATGGCCGCTTGCGTCTCAACTGTGAGGGCTGCTCTCATTTTGGTGTCTTTGCGCTTCAGGGCAGGTGACAGCAAGTCACAAAGTTCCATGAAAGTGGCCCTACACATAAGAAAGTTTCTCAGCCACTGGGAATCATCCCATACCTGCAACACTATGCAGTCTCACCAGTCTGTGCTTGTTTGCCGGGCCCAGAATCGGCATTCCACGGCATGAACCTGGCCCAACACCACCATGATCTCCCAATCGCCACATGCCGTGCTTCTAGGAACGTCTGTATCCATGTCCTCATCGCTATCATAATCGCGTTGTCATCACTTCCTTGCCCGGTTTTGCAGGTACTGCACATACTGCTGGATAATGCGCGAGGTATTTAAAATGGTCAAAACTGCAGCGATCTGATCGGACTCCATGGCTATGGCATCTGCATGGGTAATCCTGGAAATAGGGCGCGAAACGTAGAAGAGCAGAGTGGCAGCAGAAGGGTGCTGTTTGGTTCACGGTAGCCGAAAAAAGGCGGTAAATGGTTGTCTTCTGGAGCTTTCACGGAGGTGGGAGCCCAGGACAGACCACATGGAGAAGCTCGGAAGCATGGGAATAGCGGGAGAGCAGAGTTGGCGGCAGAAGCTGTGCTGCTTGGTTCATGATGGCCGAGCAGAGTTCGATGAGGAAGCATTCGATGAGGAAGAGAAGGATTAGATAGTAGAGATTACATAGGAAGATGAGAGGAAATGAGAGGTGGATTCATAGTAGCAGGAGAGCAGCGGTGCACCGTCTGCTGAAAGTAGTATGGCGTCTGCATGCCAAAAAGGCGCGAAACGATTGTCTGCCGTAGCTTTCACGAACGGAGGAGCGACTGACTACACACACCCAGAAACACCGGTGAGAATGTTTTTGCCCCATCATGCACTGGGAGCTTAACCCAGAATTCCAATGGGCAGTGGGGACTGCGGGAACTGTGGGATAGCTACCCACAGTGCATCGCTCTGACATTCGATGCTAGCCTTGGTACTGTGGACGCACTCCACCGAATTCACATGCTTTAGTGGGGACACAGAAGACCGAATGTATAAAATAGCTTCAGAAAATTCGGATAGAATAATTTCAAAATAATTTCATACTGTAGACATACCCTGAGAAAGATTTATAACCCATCCTGTTCCCAACCAGATTCCCTAAAATCGAATCTTTAAAATGGGTTTCAATGAGACGACAGCAATGAGAGGTGGGAGCAGCACAAACAACCTTGGCACACTTTCTGTAACTGTTACCTGGTCTCCTTGCTGAGGCGAAAAGGTTGAAGCGGTAGTTGCCTGATGCCTTTTCCCTGGCTCCTACTGTCCTACCTGCCTGGCCTGGTGGCTGCTTCCTGACACAACAAATGTTCAGAATTGCTGAGCATAGAGCAGTGATGCTGAGCACACCTGGATCAGCAGCATTTGTTGATGACAAAGGTGAACTGGACCTCAAAGGCTATCAACCCATGCTCTCAACAGAAACTTCTCATGGCTCAGCAAAAATCCTCAGTTGAGAACATCTTCACATTGACCCAGCACTTTAAAATACTGCAAAATGCTGAGACATATAATACATTCATGAGAATGGACAGGCCTGCATTTGTACCCCAGAAATTTTACTTTAAGGTTTCAGCAACAAACATTCCTTTAACAGCAGCCCAGAATATTTACTGCTATTTAATATTTATCCAACTCTGGTACCCAGCATTTAGAATCAGAGGCATTTTACATACAAACACAAAATACAGCCACAAAAGCCCAGCTTTTTAAAGGTATTTAGGCATTGATTTGCTCAGCATTGCAATGCCTAAATGATGGCTAAGTCTCATTTTCAACCTAGGTACTTAGGAGCCTAAATCTCCTTGTCATAGTTTGGTGTGCAGACAAGGTTTATGATCGCCACCTAGTGGCTACTCCGGAAATTCAAATTAGCTGTTGGAAAGCGTGGTACTGTGTGGTCTGTGAGTGGTGAACATGCTGCAGAGTCCAGAATTTCATAAAGTGTGTAGGTGGCACTCAGGGGAAAGGTTGTTACAATTTGGGAATATGGCTGTACCATTTAGGAATTCTGTGCGAAATTATGAACGCTGTGTATCTGTGTCAGGCTGCAGACGGCATTCTGAATGTGCAGCCTTTTGCCTTCACTGTGATCTGTTTGCCTTCTTGGTGGGCCCCCAAAAAATAACAAAAGAGAGTCATGGAAATTAGGTGCTCTTCCACTAAAATGTAATTGCTTTAGACAACATAGTAGAAACCAGGAGAACTGGTTTGTCAGGGGACAGATTGCCTTGGCAATGATATAACTTAGTAGGGATTTGTGGTCATGTGAGGAAGCTGGCAAGGATGTCATCTGACAAAGGCTTGGTCTACACTACAGTTAGATTGATGCAAGGCAGCTTATGTTGACCTAACCATGTTAATGTCTATCTACAATGTTGCTCCCACCAATATAATTCACCTGCTATGCTGACTTAATAACTTCACCTCCACGAGTGGTACAGCGCTTAGTTCAATGTAGTTAGGTGGAGGCAGTGTCAGTGTAGACACTGTGTTACTTACGTTGACTTTAGTGGCCTCCAGGAGGTGTCCCACAATGCCCCCATGACTGCTCTGGTTACTGTTTTGAACTCCGCTGCCCAGTAGCTAGGTACACAGGAACTTACTCCTCCCCTTTAAAGCCCTGCAAATCTTAAATTCCATTTCCTCTTTGCTCAGTGTGGAGAGATCAAATAGCAACTGCCCACCTGACCATGATGGCTTCATGCTGCAAACAACTACAAGCACGAGCAGATCTCTTGTGCTATGGGGGAGAAGGGCTACGACAGAGACATGAAGCAGTGCCATGTGAAAATCAAGGAGCTGTGACAGACATAGCAGAAGGCTAGGGAGGCAAAAAGTTGCTCTGTGCAGAGCTACAGACATGCCACTTCTGCAAGGAGCTGCATGCCATCTTCAGCGACAGCCCCACGCCCACCCCCAAGGACGCTGTGGATACTTCAGGGGAGCTCTAGTCACAAGCCACCATAGTGAACCCTGAGGACGAGGTGTTGTATGAGGAGGAGGAGGAGGAGCAGAATTGGGGACAGGTGACCGGGGGATCCAGCGGCACTGCAAGCCAGGAGCTCTTTTTGACTCCTGAGCAGTTGAGCCACTCCCAGCAGTCCAGCCTGGGTGAGCCTGATGCAGGGGAAGGAACATCTCATAAGTAGGCAGTTTGCTTTGATGTTGCAGGGACACATATGTTCATTTGCTCTTCTTTAATCATTCTCCAAGAGGTAATGAAATAATCAATAGAGGTAGAATTGCTATCTGCTTCTCAATAGTTAGGAAGAGGGGGCTCTCAAGAACAGTTTGTTTATGTGCACCGGGCTGGCCTGTGAATCTTCCATAAGAGATCTCGAGGAAGATGCCTTATTTTTTCTGCTGTGGTAGGACACTTTTTCACGGCACTCAGCAATGACTTCATCAGGTGTCATTACAGCACATAGGATAGCAGCATATGGACCCAGTCTGCAGCCAGATGTGTACAAAAGCTGTTCCCTTTCAGCATCTGTTACCCTCAAGAGTAAGATATCAGCTAAAGCAGTGACTCTCATTCTTTCCAGACTACTTTACCCCTTTCAGGAGTCTGATTTGTCTTGTGACAAATTTCACTTCACTTAAAAAGTACTTGCTTACAAAATCAGACATAAAAATAAAAATGTGTCACAGCCACACTATAACTGAAAAAGTGCTTAGTTTCTCATTTTTACAATATAATTATAAAATAAATCAATTGGAATATAAATATTGCCCTTACATTTCAGTGTATAGTATATAGAGCAGTATAAACAAGTCATTATCTGTATGAAATTTTAGTTTGGACTGATTTCGCTAGTGCTTTTTATATAGCCTGTTGTAAAGCTAGACAGATATCTAGATGAGTTGATGGAAAACCCCTGGAAGATCTCTGTGTACCCCCAGGGTATTCGTACCCCTGGTTGAGATTCTCTGAGCCAAAGTCATCTCTGCCTGTGGAAAACAGTACCAGTATTTAGTTCAATTCCCCTATCTGCATATACTCATGCCTGCCTGTTACCCTTCCCCCACTTATTGCCTCAGCTAGGCCCCCTGCCACTCCTGGGCCATATTCACCATGGCTGGGAAAGCTGCTGTGCTCTATGAATCTCAAGAAGAAGTGAAAAGGTAGTGCTTTTAACTTGTGTGAATTAAGGGGAGTGAATGCACTCACAATAATAACTTTGTCCATTGTTTCTTTTGCATCTACAGATGTTGCCTTGAGGGTCTCTCCATCCACACTGGTGGAGCGCTTCGAGCCAGGGGCACCATTTTGGAAGGGGAGGCAACTGTAACCATGATTTCAGGTTACAAGGGCTACTTAGGCACCTGAAAAATCTAGTTTTTTTGCAGATAATAACTGAGAAATTAGAGGACAGGAGCACTGTATCTAATTCCTATATAAAAAAAGAGAATTAAATAAATATTAGACCCACTCAGATCTAATAGTAACATGTTCTCACATCTTGCATCAAGTCACTTAAGGGACACTGGTTAGGTTTAAAATGTTAATGTATATTCTGACTTTTTTACTAACTCTTGAATACAACAATTAAAACAACTGTGGAAAAATCTAGATTACTTGCTATCACTTTTTTGCAGTTCACCAGGCTTGGCATAGATCATTTATCATTTGGAAACATCCTACTAGGGCAAGGCCCAATAAGTTTATACTGCATCTGCCTGGGGCTGTAGGGGTGTTACCTCACTACAAATAATAGACTAGAAACTGACTTTAAATAGGAGTGAAACTGACAATTTCAAGTTTCAGAGTAGCAGCTGTATTAGTCTGTATTCGCAAAAAGAAAAGGAGGACTTGTGGCACCTTAGAGACTAACCAATTTATTTGAGCATAAGCTTTCGTGAGCTACCACTCACTTCATCGGATGCATTCAGTGGAAAATACAGTGGGGAGATTTATACACATAGAGAACATTAAACAATGGGTGTTACCATACACTGTAACGAGAGTGATCACTTAAGGTGAGATATTACCAGCAGGAGAGCGGGGGTGGGAGGGGACCTTTTGTAGTGATAATCAAGGTGGGCCATTTCCAGCAGTTAACAAGAACATCTGAGGAATGGTGGCAGGGGGAATAAACATGGGGAAATAGTTTTACTTTGTGTAATGACACATCCACTCCCAGTCTCTATTCCAGCCTAAGTTAATTGTATCCAGTTTGCAAATTAATTCCAATTCAGCAGTCAATCATTAGAGTCTGTTTTTTGAAGTTTTTTTGTTGAAGAATTGCAACTTTTAGGACTGTAATCGAGTGACCAAAGAGATTGAAGTGTTCTCCGACTGGTTTTTGAATGTTATAATTCTTGACATCTGATTTGTGTCCATTTATTCTTTTACGTAGAGACTGTCCAGTTTGGCCAATGTACATGGCAGAGGGGCATTGCTGGCACATGATGGCATAGATCACATTGGTAGATGTGCAGGTGAACGAGCCTCTGATAGTGTGGCTGATGTGATTAGGCCCTATGATGGTGTCCCCTGAAGAGATATGTAGACACAGTTGGCAACGGGCTTTGTTTCAAGGATAGGTTCCTGGGTGAGTGTTTTTGTTGTGTGGTGTGTGGTTGCTGGTGAGTATTTGCTTCAGGTTGGGGGGCTGTCTGTAAGCAAGGACTGGCCTGTCTCCCAAGATCTGTGAGAGTGATGGGTCAAGTCACTTTCACAATATTGCCAACCCCAAAAGTTAAAAAGTCATGAATCAGGCTCACCAAAAATCATGAGATTGGCTATAAATCATGAGATTATGTAACAATAATAGATGTGGTGTTCTTTTTATTTGCCTTTGACTTTTTGAGCCTTTAGGGTGCACTGTGGTTTCATTTTGAAGCTTTCTCCACAGCCATGAGGGCTAGAAACTTCATTTTTTAACAATGCAGGCTGAAATCATCACATATCCACGTGACTCCAGGAGCTGGGGCTTTAAGGAAAACAATAATTATCATGAGACTCACGACAACATCATGAGACTTGGCAACACTGCTTTCACTTCTGTTTAAAGGCTACTTACTTTCCAGAAGTCTCTTCAACACAACACTACAGTGACTGAGTGGCAGTTCTCATAGGAGAATATTTAAAACCAAACACCAAGAAAATTCCAGATTTTAAAGTTCAGAAAAAAGTTGAAACTTCTAAGGTATCTCAGGGCCACTGCAGGCAGGAAAGGAAAATAAATAGGCAAAGGAGCTCTGAGTATTTTTTCCTCTTTGAAAGAAAGGTGGAGGGTCAAATCATCTAGTCCTTAATCAAGTAAAACTTCTATTGCCATCAGCACCTCCACTCATAGATATTGATGTGTGCTTAATAACTATACACTTCAGACTTAAATATCTGAGCCATCTTATCCAGGGTTACACATATACATTGGCACAGGGACTACATTGGCGTATTCTGAATAGTGCTGAGTGCACAGATGGTGCCCAGTGAATAAATACAAATCATGACAATAATCGTCGACTTCATGAATTCTGTAGATGAAATTTCTGTTCTTTGTTCTCCAGTTGGCCTGGATACAGCCGAAACCCTAAGAATTTGAGGTATAAACACATCTGATACTCATACAACACTTCCTCATTCCTTCTGTGACGTTGCACTCCATATGTTTATGGAAATATGTTTATAAGTATAAATATTATGTAACTGGAATATGCTTTATGCAAAAGGTCTCTTGTAAGGTATCATTACAAAGCATATAATCTACTGAGTGTGTTCATCCTATTTGTATGAATGTATCATTCTTGTATCTGAAATTAGGAATATGAAATATAATTCTGAGGTCCTATTGTAGTTATGCAAAGTGTGGGCCATTAATAGTGGTTTGGAATCTTGATGGTGGCGCGCCCACCCGCCGGCAGGAGCCTGCAGTGCAGGTGGCTCCCTCCTGCCCAATCAGAGCTGCGGTGGTGGGGCTTTCAGGTGCCCCCCCGGACCCGACCCAACCCGACCCGATCAGATCCTACCCTAAGAACCAGAGGGACCTGCTGGCTCTTAGGGTCTCTGCGTGCTGCCGGCGCCTGCAAGCCCTGCTCCGTGGCTCCAGCAGCTCCCATTGGCGCTTTTCCCAGCCAATGGGAGCCACGGAGCTCACGCTTGTGGCGGGCACAGCAAATGGAGAGTGGAGACCCCCCCCGCCGCTCTGACCCTAGGAGCAGAGACCTCTCAGTGTCATTGTGACAAATGTGGGGGGTTGTGGGAGGGCTCTGGGCATAGTGGGTTCAGGGGGTGCAGGCCAGGGGAGCTGTGTGTCTCTCTTCTCCCCCCCACACCCTGCTCACCCAATGTGTCCTGATATTTCACTCTTGCGATGTGGTCACCCTATTTATTGGTGACTTTTGACATTGTTCGCCCGCCATCTGTCAACACAGCCAGATTCTACTAGCTGGCAAGGGGGGGAAAGAGAAAGAAGGGCAGTGAATCGTACCCCTCCCCACCACCATTTCAAATGTGGAATGTTGATCACGTCGGGATGGTCGGGAGGGGGGGACCCACACATTTCCTTGTAGTCTGTTCATTTGGCTGTGTACAAACTCAAGTATGTGCGAATAAGTCAAAATGCCTGGCCGTAGTTGCTAAGGAACTGCAAAGATTTCCCAGAAATGAACAAGTAAGTGGTAAGTGTTGTTTTCATGATTGAAATCTTTCAAAGGCATTGGACTTCATACATTTACTTGTGATGTTTTACCATTTTCCCGCATGTTTTTGCTGCAGATACATGGATGTAATCGGAGCTATGCATAAACTTCAGGTATCCTGATCTGAATGATCTCCTATTTGCCCTTTTGTCGAATCATGCTGTTTAGTGCATTGAAATAGTAGCCATATAATAAAAGTATTAATTTTAAATAAACCAATCTGCTAAAAAATCAATCCCAAAATGTCACTGTCTAGAGGTCTAAAGCGTAAAAGAACAGTGACTTCATTTAAATCTGGATGGCTGGATGAGACTATAGAGACGGTTACACCTAAGTATTCTAGGGTAATGCCTGTTAAACTTCGTGAAATATTCACATATGATGAGGACAATAGAGTGGTTTGTGTATATTGTCGAGATGCCAGAGCTCCGGGAGAATTTTCAACAGGAAGAATGTGGAATGATGTATGGAAGTTGGATTTCTTAAAGTGTCATCTGTCAAATAAGTCTCATATAGATGGTGTAACAAAACTTAGAAACAAAACCCCTTCCTTATGGAGCGGATTGCTTAGCATGATTCTTGAAAGTCCAGCTGAAAAGCAGAGGAGGCAAATTAATCTTGAACGCAAGTGCTCAAACCCAGAAGAAATCAAGGTACTTATTGACAATGCGTTGTTGGCTATTAAAATGAACAGCTCAATGCTTTCTGTTCAGGCTATTAAACACCATATGGAAAAGTATGTGCACATACCAGCGAGCTGAAGAAGTAAAAATTATGCTTTTGAATTTCTTGAAATTATCAACTGCATTGTCCAAAATGACCTCATGCATGAAATAGCATCGGCAATGTTTCATACTCTAGCTGTTGATGAAAGCACTGATATATGCATTAACAGATACTCAATACTCTACTTTAAATATAGATCCATAAATTCTGCAGACTATAAAACTTTGTTTGGTGGACTATTACAATTGCAAGAATGTGATGCTGTTTCAATAGTGTTTGCAATCAAAGAGTTTTATAAAAAACATCAACTTGAGCTAATGAAAATGGTGATGTTCACATCTTATGGTGCCTCTGTGATGTTGGGCAAACTCAATGGCGTGGCGGCTCAGCTGAAACGTGATATTCCACACTTAGTCCAGCAACACTGAGTTGCACACTGAGAAGACTTGGGGATTTCCGATGCATGGAAAGAGGTCAAGCTGATAAGAGACATCGAAATCTTAATGAAAACTGTCTACATGGTGTTCTGTCAGTCATCCAGGAGAAAATGCAAATTTCAGGAAATAGGGGATGCTTCTGAATGCGAGTCAGTGACTTTCAAGCCACTCAATGAAGTGTGCTGGTTATCTAGGCACTTTGCACTTCGAGCAATTATTCGCAACTATAATCCTCTTCTGGAACATTTTGAGCAAGACAAAGATACTAATCCAGTTTCTAAATACTGCCACAAAAGCTGAATACCATGGAATACCGAATAACATTAGAAGTTTTGAATGATGTTTTGTCGGAGCTGGCTTCACTATCCACGCTGCTCCAGAAACGGGGCCTTACACCTCTTGAAGCATTTCACCTTGCCTGAGGTAAACTGAGCAAGATCAGATGACAGTACCTTGGAGATTCAGTCTTATGGAGTGACAAAATTAAGGCTGTCTTAGATATGAGTTCTCAAGAAAATAATGAAATTGATACCAGTTCCATAATAACTTTCATAAACATCTTGTGTGCACATTTGGCAGACAGGTTTCCAGAGAATGAAGTCCAGGAGTGGTCCACTTTTGATTGTGCAGTAATAGTTAAGTGTGACTTCAATTTTGGAATTCATCAAGTCAAATCCCTATGTTCAAAATACAAAGACTTTTTTGCTGAAGAGATTGTTATAGTCAGTTGGTACAATGACTTCAAGTTTGCAGTAGCCGAAAGATTCAAAAGCCAATTGGTTTTAAGTTTCAGGATATGGTGACATTTGCTGACCAGAACGAACAGTTCCAGGATCTTGCAAAGTTGATGGATATTGGAGGAACATTCCTAGCATCAAGTGCAGACTGTGAGCATGGCTTTAACTTAATGAACACTCTAAAAAACAAACTACGGAATCGTTTACAAGTAGATCATTTGGACATGCTGATGTGTATTAAGAGTTACCAGCTGGATGGAGGACTGACAGATCTGGACAGAGTTTATATTGAATGGGCAAATGAAAAAGATTGCAGGGAAAAACAGTAAGATTAGTTTAGCAGTCTTTGACATTTCGACCAATAAGGAAATTAAAATGCATTTGTAATTACATATCTTATTCTTGGCTGATAATCATTTATCGATAATTTTTAGCACAATTTTAAATTTAAAACACAAACTTTTGTTTTTCTTTTTTTACTTATGATGTCTCTACCTGAAAACCCATATAAATTGACACAAATT
The DNA here is from genome assembly GCF_965152275.1 of Natator depressus. Classification (NCBI taxonomy): domain Eukaryota; kingdom Metazoa; phylum Chordata; order Testudines; family Cheloniidae; genus Natator; species Natator depressus. The sequence goes on from NC_134234.1 coordinate 104,421,707, forward strand.
GCAAATTAAAACTTTTTAAATGTATAAGCATTTTACTTGCTTGGGTGCATTTGCCTCATGGTGCACAAATTTGAACTCTGCTTCAAAAATTTGCACAGAAGAAATGTTTTGTATACATGGCCTGTCAAAAATTAGAGGGAACATTGAACAGTGGCCTCGCCCGTGTCGCTTCCTGCAGCTCCCTTTGTCCGGGAACAGTGAACCGCGGCTGTTGGAAGCTGCAAGCGGCTGTACCTGTGAATGCTCAAGTAAACAAAGCGTCTTGCGGCCTGCCAGGGGCTTACCCTGAACAAGCTGTGAACCAAGTCTGGGAATCCCTGCTCCATCATAACAGAGGGGCAGCTGGGCCAAATTAGAGGAATGTGGAAGTGCGATACACTGAAGTGTTGTCTTGAGTGGAAGATTGTTTAAAGCTATAAGCTTTAAACAGCTAGGGGATCTAAGGATACAAAGGCTTGGATTCTGCTCACAGCAATCCGGTGGGTGGCTGGAAGGGAGTGCCTGGTTGGATCTGTGGCAAAGGGCATGTAGGCTTAACCAAAGGAGTGTGGACAGACCCTCACTTGTTCTCAGAGTCTCAGCTTTCCTCCCCTTCCCCCCTAAAGTAAGGCTTTAACTGTTATGGTTGTAAAGAAAACCTTGCAAATGTGACCTGAGATCATCAGTAATGTCTTCCTGAAGGCTTGCCTTTATTGCAGTTAACTCAGGATCCTACACAGGTGTTGTCCCAATCCAGTTCCTGTCCACACACAGAAACACTTCACTCAAATGAGGTGGTGCTTTACATCCAAGCTAGCTAACCTGACCTGGGGTGTAGGTTAAAGCCCATGTGCTACTTATGCTTGGGCTTTTAGTTCATCAACTTTGGAGTATGGATGTAGGCTAAACCATTTAAGTGCTGATACTCCTTCAGTGCCTTCCCACAATTCTCCCTTGTTCCTAGAAGGGCAGACTAGTTCTCCCACAATTCAATGGGCAAGAATCATTGGACAGCCGAGCTTACTACAGCACAAAGAATCATGGGATAGGCCTAGGGTGACCAGACATCCCATATTTTCAGGACCATCCCAATATTAGGGGATTTGTCTTATATAGACAACTATTATCCCTCCATGCCCAAAATAGAATGGCCCAATTTTTCACGCTTGCTATCTGGTCACCCTAGATGGACCCCCAGAAGTTCTAGCAAAACACACAGGTTAGTACAACACCAGTGTGGATGAAGTCAAGTGGACACACTCAGGCATGTTTTTGCAGTGTGGCCATTTATACCCAAGCTAGGCCAACATGGATGCTTATGCCCAAGTGCCAATCACCCAAGTTAACTCTGGAGAGAACCTACCTAACTTGAGGTAAAACCTTAGTTGTAGTTTTCATACGAGTTAGCAGGTTGAGTTAAACCCTAATCTCCCCTGTGCTACAAGCAGCCTTGTCTTCACTAGGTTTTTATAGTTACCTAACTCAAGTTAAAAACACACTTTTTTTTTGACTGAAGACAAGGCTTGAGTGACTGTTTAATTTGGGTAGGCCTTTAACAACACATTGTGGGATAAAGGTGGACAGGATTGACTTTATTTTTCTGAAGTAGGGCTCAGCTTTAAATTTTTTTGAAAACACTGATCTAGCTATCTTACTTTGCCACTAATCACTGCTGTCCATGCTGAGTTTCAGCAACCCCTGAAGATTTCTGACTCAGACGTGACACAAGTTGGTAGTTACCAAAGGTATTGTTTGATGGGGGGGTTTCAGTTGCAATGAGATGATCGTTTCAATCCCTTTTCTGGTATTCACATCACAAAACCACCACCAGTGGATGAGATTACAGCTGGTCAAAAACAGAAAAATTCCAGGGGAAATCTCAGCATTTCAAAATAAGGTTTTGTTCCAATTCAGAACCAAAAGTAGAAATAGAAAAGGAAATTCCAAAAGGTGTCTAGCTGATTTTTTTCAAGATGAAATGGAGCCACTGGTTGCCCAGCTCCCCAGGAGGCTTCATGCTGCCCGAACTCCATGGGTTGCTTCTGAGGAGTCAAGGACACGATGGGGTGTCTCCCAAAGTGGGGGGCAGTCTGAGGAGTCCCCTGTCACTAAGCAGAGAGCCTAGAATTCCTGAGATTCCCAGTTCATATTGGGGTTCCTACTCTAGGGATGCCATGTTCTCTGCCATGGATGGGAAGCCTAGAAGACCTCCAGGACTGCCAGGCTCTCAGCTGCCTCCAGGTGGGCTGCCAGGGAGCCAGGCAGATTTCTGCCTGGTTTCCACAAAAGTTTAATAAAAGTCGTTCCATTCCTCTGGAATGTTTCAATTTCAATGAATCTGCATTTTCCAATACTCTGGGCACATGGCTGCAGGAAAGTAATGACTTCTGAAGCAAAAATGTGGAATTCCATGGTATCTTAGGAAATGCCAAATTCCACAGCTGCAGAATCATGGGACTCTGACTGAGATGACTGGGGCAATTCACAATTCTCAGAACTTTTGTTTCAGGCTCTTTGTAGTCTAGAGCTGTCAAAAAAAGTTAAATTTTTGTGTGGAAAATATTTGCAATTTGAAATATTTTGACCAGCTGTATTGCAGACTGGTTGTTTATTCCCAGGTCACAGGTTTGAGGTGATCCTTGCAACCATAAGGACTATAAATTTTTTTTAAAAATAAAAACTGAGATTCTAGAGCCTTGGACCTCATGAGAGTTATACAGCCACCCTTAAAGCCCTAAAGAGCAGCTGTGCAATTTCCCATCAATCTCCCTCTGAACCAGATGACTTCATTACCATAGCCTGAAACAGGTCACGCTTGGAAATAATACATTGTAAAGTCTGCACTTCCAGAAGAAATACAGAACAATGGCAGTTCCCTATTCCTCTAAAACCACAGTTTTGTATACTAGCAGGTTAAATACTGTTCTGGGAAACACCAGGGAGTAGCCAAATCATAGAATCATAGAAGATTAGAGTTGGAAGAGACCTCAGGAGGTCATCTAGTCCATGTCCCCTGCTCAAAGCAAGGACCAACCCCAGCTAAATCATCCCAGCCAGGGCTTTGTGAAGCTGGGCCTTAAAACCTTTAAGGATGGAGATTCCACCACCTCCCTAGGTAACCCATTCCAATGCTTCACCACCCTCCTAGTGAAATACTTTTTCCTAATATTCAACCTAGACCTCCCCAACTGCAACTTGAGACCATTACTCCTTGTTCTGTCATCTGCCACCATTGAGAACAGCCTAGCTCCATCCTCTTTGGAACCCCCCTTCAGGTAGTTGAAGGCTGCTATTAAATCCCCCCTCAATCTTCTCTTCTGCAGACTAAATAAGCCCAGTTCCCTCAGCCTCTTCTCATAAGTCATGTGCCCCAGCCCCCTAATCATTTTTGTTGCTCTCCGCTGGACTCTCTTCAATTTGTCCACATGCTTTCTGTAGTGGGGGACCCAAAACTGGACACAATACTCCAGATGTAGCCTCACCAGTGCCGAATAGGGGGAATAATCACTTCCCTCGATCTGCTGGCAATGCTCCTACTAATGCAGCCCAGTATGCCATTAGCCTTCTTGGCAACAAAGGCACATTGTTGACTCATATCCAGCTTCTCGTCCACTGTAATCCCCAGGTCCAGAACTGCTGCTTAGCCAGTCAATTCACAGCCTGTAGCAGTGCCTGGGATCTTCTGTCCTAAGTGCAGGACTCTGCACTTGTACTTGTTGAACCTCATCAGATTCCTTTGGCCCAATCCTCCATTTGTCTAGGTCCCTCTGGACCCTATCCCTACCCTCCAGCGTATCTACCTCTCCCCACAGCTTAGTATCATCTGTGAACTTGATAAGGGTGCAATCCATCCCATCATCCAGATCATTAATGAAGATGTTGAACAAAACCGGTCCAAGAACCAACCCCTGAGGCAGTCTGCTTGATACCGGCTGCCAACTAGACATTAAGCCGTTGATCACTACCCATTGAGCCCGATGATCTCGCCAGCTTTCTAGCCACTTTATAATCCATTCATCCAATCCATACTTATTTAACTTGCTGGCAAGAATACTGTGGGAGACTGTATCAAAATCTTTTCTAAAGGCGAGGTATATCACGTTGACCGCTTTCCCCATATCCACAAAGCCAGTTATCTCATCATAGAAGGAATCAGATTGATCAGGCATGACTTGCCCTTGGTGAATCCATGTTGAGTGTTCCTGATCACCTTCCTCTCCTCCAAGTGCTTCAAAATGGATTCTTTGAGGACCTGCTCCATGATTTTTGTGGGGACTGAAGTGAGGTTGACCGATCTGTAGTTCCCCAGGTTCCAAATGGATCAGGTATTTCAATCCCTGTCCAACTCTAGTCAGTAGTAACATATGAAGTCTGTAGTATGTTTCATATGTAACTATCACCTAACAATTTACACAGAACAAGGTAGTATATGCATTGTGCCACTAGATGTCCTATAATCATCATTTTCATGTGGGAAATACTGTAACAATGAAAGTAATGAGCAATAATTTGCATTTCAGTTATTGTATTTTGATAAGAATGTTTTGTTTCTAAAATTATTTTGCTACATTTAGACATCATCAATTTATCTTTTCATTGTCTTGTGTTGTTTATTTTTATATGCATTCTTCTCTTGATTATGTTTTTACATGCTAGGGTTTAATTTTCTTATTTGTTAATGCCGGTACCTATGGATGAAACTATTGAGAGAGTTAAAAGAAACTTATTTATGAAGTGAAAGAGCCCCTTCATTTTGATAATGGTTTGTCTCAGGGGACAGATTGGATATAATTTTACAATTCAAATTTCTTCAGTTTGTGGCGTATGAAGTGAAGATTACTGGTAAATGCAGGTAATATACAGAAAAAACAGTTTCAAATTTTATTTCCTGCTGTTAATCCAGTATGTACTCTTAGATACTAGGGAAACTTCTATTAGTGATATAAAAAACAGAGACTCAATGAGCAAGAATTCATCAGGAAGTCAAACTATAGGGGGGAAATAAATCCCTTTCCCACATACAATAAATTCAATACCATCTGCCTGTTAGACTTACTGTAATTGAAAGTGAAATGAAATTTCATTATTAAGCCACCAGCAAATGCCTAATTGTTTCAAATGATAGGGATGATGGAGCATGAGCTATCAGAAGATTAAATTCCTGAATGTGAAATCACTGTGCTATTTTACATTTTAAGCTAGAGCTGGTCAGAAAATGTGGTTTTATTCCATAGAAAATTTTGATTTTTTTTGGTGAAAATTTGAATACGGAATATTTTTGGCTGAAAATTAAAATATTTTAATTAATAAATGCTTCATCATGGGAGTTGTAATTGGGCTGCTTCATGTTCACATTCTCCTCTATAAGTTGAGCTCATTGGTTGGGTTACATCTCCCATCATTCACCACCATCTCCCCTGATGGAGAGAGGAAGCATTGCATCTTGGAGTCACTGGCCGTGGTGAGATGTAGTCTGGGCAGGGAGCTGAGCCCATAGAGGGGAATGGGGACTTGAGGAAAACAAACTACACTTCCAGTGAGGCACTGTGGCAGCATTTCCAAACCAAAATATTTAGGATTTTGAGCAAAATATTTCAGTTATTGGGTGTTCGTTTTTTCAACAAAATATCAAAAATTTCCATGGAAAACAGAAACTATTTGTGAAAAAAAACCATTTCGTTGAAAACCCAATTTCCCATTGAAAAACAGTTTCATCAGAAAATTTTCATTAGATCTTTAAAGAAGAGTGGTCTTTTATGTGTTTGTACAGCACCTAACACACGAGGACATTAACTCTCAATGAGACTTTGTGCTCTGCTTGTGACTGCAATCACCACATGCTTATTAAAGTAAAAACCTTTCCCCTTTCAAGAGTGAGTTCTGTGGCTATTTTAACAAAGAAATGGGATTCTAATGGGAGCAGGGATTACTGCGGAAAGGCTCAACTATGAGTGCATTACAGTTTGCCCTGAAGTTGATGAGGCTTGTTGCATCTTTGATCTCTTCCAAGAGGGTTCCACACTTGTGGGCCAGTCATGAAGAAAGCTCTGTCTCTCCCACACACAACCTCAAGAATGAAAGTGGAACCAGTGGAATACAGTTGTCATGAGAGGTTAGGGTCATGCAGGATGTGGTGGCCTCTCAGATAACAGAGACCAGACCCAATGGAAAGCTTAGAACATGAGGACTGTAGCCTTGAATTTGACCTAGTGAAAGAACAGAGTCAAGGAGTGAGCAGCACACTGGCATGATCTTTATTGAATAAAAATATATAAAGGACTGTAACTTAAAATGAAAAAAAAAATAGAATGTACTTATAGAACTCCCTCCCCTCCGCCTAATTTTTACTGAATGAATAAAATATATACTTAAATTAGCTAAAATGCCTTATTTTGGTCCTTTTTTCAGTGGTAAATGAGTATTTGACAGTCAATGAGCCTAAATGAAGACCTCTTCAATAGCACTGGGGAAGCACTATATACTATATACTTTAAGGTACAGCTCCCTATGTTTCAAAAAGGCTTTGGGTGTGAGGAGTAAGATTCCAGAGATGGTGTAAGACCAGGCAGATTGCACTAATGCATTATTAGCTCAAAACATCATAATGTACGTGCAAAAATGAGTTCTACTTAAGCAGGCTGTTTTCCCCTCATTGCAAATATCTAACTTCTGTGAACCTCATTAGGAGCTGGTGGCATGAAATAAAAGGAGAATAAAACTCAATATTTAATAATTGCATACCAACTCTAAATGTATTAGAAAATATTGAACAATGTTCACTAGGTCCTAAGCAAGAACCACTCAGAGCTTGTCATGATGGGACATTAGTGTGCAGCAAGCCGGGGTGCAAACTGATAGTGCACTAACATGCCCTATACTAGCCGAGAGGCATGGCTCCTGCTACGGTGCACTAAAAGTTCCCTATGCACTTTGAGCTACTCCTGTTTGGTCAGCATGCACGAGGGAATTATTTGCGTGTGGTGGGGTGCCGACATGACCAGTTAGTGCATGGCAGGTTAGTGCACTGTAGATTTATGCTACAACTTGCTGCACACTAACTTGCCATCTAGCAAAGCCCTCAGTGTCCCATAGCTATTATGGTAAGTTATAAATAGTGTGTTGTCTCTTAAAGGACTGGACAAGGAATCAGGCCTCCTGGGTCATATTTCTGGCTCCCAGCTTTGTGTCCATGGGGAAGTCACATCTCTGTGCCTGTTTTCCTTTCTGTAAAGTAGGGATAAACAATAATTTCACACTTCCCTGTGATGTTGGGAGGCTTAATTAATTAATATTTGTAAAGGACTAGGATATCCCGAGATGAACGATGCTGTATGGTGCAAAGTACCATTTTTTATATCTGACCCATAATATAGTATCCTTGATTTCTAAGTATCTGATTGAGACAGTGGTTAAGTTGAGAGCGAGCTGGCTGAGGCTTAACAGACAAGATGGCAGTGATACTGGTAAAACAATTTTTCAGCCCAGAAGGATACATTGCATGACCCCCAGCTCTCATGAAATAGAAAAATGAGAAGACTTGCTCTCGCAGCCATAAGCCAAGTCCAGGGCATCGGAGCAGCTGTCTGAAGATTCCAGGCGCCCAAATTTGGTGCCAATAGCCTATCAACACCCTCTCTGCTACGGCTGTGGCTGTTCTACAGTTCATTTTGATTTATTACATTTTAAAATGACCAGACGCAACCTACAAGAGGGAAAAAGGGATTTGAATTCATGATGGGCCTGAGATGCAACATTTGGATCTGAATTTTGAACTCCCAAAGATAAGAGGAGATGGTGTGTTCAGATCTAGGGTTTTGACTTAGCCCATAACTGACATAAAGTATATCTACAAAGCAGTTAAACATCCATGACAGGCCTGGGTCAGCTGACTTGGGCTCACGGGGCTCGGGCTGCAGGGCTAAAAAATGCTATGTCAACACTTGGGCTTGGGCTGGACATCTACACAGCAATTTGTTTAGCTCCCCAGCCTGAGCCCCAGTCAACTGACCCAGGCCAGCTGTGGCCATGCTGCAGGTCTTTCATTGCAGTGTAGATGTAGCAATAAGGGCCAGCTGTCAAGTTCAGCTCCAGCTTCGTAATGCCAAGCCATATTAAGATCAAGATTTTACTGAGCTAAAATCACGCGACTTGGCATTCTGAACAACCCTAGCTCTGAATACACCATCTACTCTGAGCTATGGGTCTTCAAAATTTAGATCAAATGTTGCAGCTCAGACCCCTCTTTAATTCAGATCCCCTTTTCCCCTTCATGGGTTGCATCTGGTCATTTCAAAATTGATGGATTCATCCTGTTAGGCTATGTCTACACTAGCACTTTTGTCGGTCAGGGGTGTGAAAAAACAAACTCCTGACCAACAGAAGTTTCACTGACAAAAACATTGGTGTGGACAATGCTATGATGGGGGAGAGCATCTCCTGCTGACATAGCTATTGCCTCTTGTTGGGGATGGTTATATGCTGGCAGGAGAGCTCTAGTCATAGACCATGACCCCAGTGTGCCAGTCACTGTACAAACAGAACAAAAGGATGGTCCCTGCCCCCACATTTCCCTTGTCCTTTCCTTAACAAAATCTAATATCTTGATTGCTACTTTGCCCACTGCTGCAAATTGAACATATGTTTTCATTGAGCGGAGCTGTCCATATAGATAGAATGTTTGCACATACCTGAATTGCAGCTAATTACAACAGTGCAGGAACACAATCAAACAAACAAACAAATAAAAATCTTTCATCTCTAGACTATTTTGGTGTCAAATAGAGCACGCTGAAGGACATATCAGACTTTTTTTATAGGCGATAATCAAACATGAAAAGTATTTTCCGCATCTATACTCAACCACTTGTTGCCTCTTCTTGTGCTATTAACTGGATGCTTCATATACAAGTTGTTACTGTTAGTCTGATGTATTTCAAAGAAAAATAACTGCTTCATGTTTAAATATTTGATGTATTTCAGAGAGTAAGTGCTCAGGAAGTATTAAATTAAAAACACTAAGAGAATGAGGAGGACCAGCCAGGGATTCATAGAATCATAGACTCATAGAATATCAGGGTTGGAAGGGACCTCAGGAGGTCATCTAGTCCAACCCCCTGCTCAAAGCAGGACCAATCCCCAATTAAATCAAATTGACAACCTTTGGCACACAGCCCAGCAGGGAAAGCTGCTGACGGGACAGGATGGTTTGTTTACCTGCAACATCCACAGGTTCAGCAGATCGCAGTTCCCGCGGTTCGCCGTCCCAGGCCAATGGGGGCTGCGAGAAGCGGTGCGGGCTGAGGGATGTGCCGGCCGCCGCTTCCCATAGCCCCCATTGGCCTGAGACGGCGACCCACGGCCAGTGGGAGCTGCGATCGACCAAACCTGCGTACGCTGCAGGTAAACAAACTGTCCCGGCCTGTCAGCGGCTTTCCCTGACAGGCCACGTGCCAAAGGTTGCAGATCCCTGAGCTATGCTGACATGGATACATATTTTAAAGAATGTTTGTTTCTTTCATAGAAGGTGACAAACACACCAGGTCTGCATATGCGATGATAAGTGTTTATGTTACTTATGTTGAATGTAGTCCATCACTTTCAGCATATAATATATTAGTGAGAAATGAGGAACCACTGAACGTTAAATTAAGAAAGATGTGAAATATGCTTATGTAGAAAAACAGAAAGGTCGTGTTTTTCTATTATGTAAAGGGAATTTTTTTTCATAGTGGGCTTGATCCAAAGTTCACTGAAATTAATGGAAAGCCTCCTACTGGCTTATATGGGCTTTGGATCAGACCTTTAGGAACATGCATAAAGTTAAGCACATGCTTAAGTGCCTTGCTAAATGAGGTGCTTAATGAGTTTTATTTTGCCTTATGCATATTGTTTACCACACATGAATAAAAATCCAATCACAAAAACATTTTATTCCGTGTTCTGATTGCTTTTCTATATAAGAACATGAACTATATAATTGGCATTCACTACAATATCTATTGCAGTTTGAATAGGTAAGGTGAATCCTGGCTCCATAGAGATCAATGAGAATTTTGCCTTTGGCTTCAGTGCTGCCAGGATTTCCCCCCTACAGTTTAAAAACAGGGGCCTGATCATGATCTTACATCACTTTACATTTGTGTAAATCCACTGACTTCAATGAAATTACTCCTGATTTATGAGTATCAGTGAGATTCCTTGCCTTACCTATACATGGCATGCAAAAAATAGATTCATACTATACTAAACTACAAAATGAGACGGGTAATAAAACTGTTGTTGAAATAAACCACTCATGTTGTGTTTCATTTTTAAATAATGTGATTATAACTTGCATTTATATGTTTAAGATGAGGAAGCTTAATGATTTTGAAACTATGGATGGGCACTGCAAATGAAATGTGGGTTCAAGATAACTATACTCTTAATGATCAGAGATAACACAGACAAAAGTATAGATAACAATGAACCGTGGATTAAACATGAGGATTTTCTTCTTTCTTCACCCCAGATTTTTCTCCATATGGTCTTGCTGTCCTAGCAGTAGCAGTTAAACTTCATTTTCCTGCCCGCTCTTCAACATAATCAAACCATCAAGGCTACCAGGTTCCAGGTTACCTTGCAGAACACATATTTCTCCATATATCTCATTATTATAAAAGACTGTAGACTTTCATCTGTTGTCTGCAGGAACATATGATGCTGACCTACAATTGCAACATGACAGATTTGCCTTTTATAAAACTCATTTTGGACCTTTGGCTGCTCTCACTTGGAGTTTGTCATTGACTTCAGTGGACGCAGGATCAGGATTTTAATATTACCCTGCATAGAGTTCCTAATATGTTCACAGATTCCAAGGCCAGAAGGGACCATTGTTATCATCTCATCTGACCTCCTTTATAACACAGGTCATGGATCATCCCCTAAATAATTCCTAGAGTGTATCTTTTAGAAGAACATCCTCTCTTGATTTAAAAGTTGTAAGTGATGGAGAATCTATCATGATCTTGGTAAATTGTTCCAGTGGTTAATTACTCTTATCGTTAAAAATTTACACTTTATTTCCAGTCTGAATTTGTCTAGCTTCAACTTCCAGTCATTGGATCATGTTATACCTTTCTCTGCTAGATTGAAGTACCCATTATTAAATATTTGTTCCCCATGTAGGTATTTACAAACTGTAATCCCCGTAACCTGAGCCACTTAACCTTCTCTTTGTTAAAATAAATAGATTGAGCTCCTTGAGTCTATCACTATAAGGCATGTTTTCCAATCCGTTAATCATTCTTGTGGCTCTATTCTGAACCCTCTCCAATTTATCAACATGTTCTAAGTTATAAGCATTTATGTACCTACCTCTGGGAGTAGCTATTTTCTTGTCAACCCCTTTTGAGTAATACGAAGATTAAGAAAACCAGGAGACCACCAGACAGACAAAGAATCAAATGCCACTTATAAATTCACTCTTTGTTATGAAATATTGAATGACCAGTATGTAGAAAAATCACTGTATTTTTGTTGTTGGAGATTTCATACAACTTAAATTTTACAGATACATAACCTAAAAATATAAGATTTTTTTTTCTGCATTTGTTCTAGTTTTCTTTCTTTTCTAAACATTTTCAAGTGGTCAGCCACAACAGAGCTCCTGCTATGTCTGCACAATGTAATCCGGGAAGCTAGAAAAACAGGAGGAAATAACCTTAGTCCTCATACTTATATTGTAAGCATTTTACTAAGTAGGTAGTTGTTGATCTGCAGTCCAGGTAGAAAAGGTAAGAGATTTCATATTTATTTATGGGAGAAAAGAGGGGAGTTGTTTAGGTTTTCTTTTTTATGAATATTTTTAAAAATAATTATCGCCATCTGTTTAAAAAGGAGTTAATGACATTCCCGAATCCCTAGCCTCCAAAAAGTCAGACTCACTGTTTGCATCTTTACATTTATTCTTGATAGAGCATCGCTTTAGTATTTTTTCACAATCTTCAACAATTTCCCCTGTCATTTTGAAAACATGATTTTTTGTGAGTCATTGTAATAAATTATTTCATCAAAGTTCTCTGTAAAAAATTAAAGATAGTATTAGTTGCTTAACTAAACTTGCTATAATAATACAATATTTAATATATTATTACAATTTACTTCTTTTAAATATTTTTTTTTTCTGACTGGAACATGTAGCCCTCTTTTCAATGCTAAGAATCATAAGACATTCCATATAGTTAAAACCACTGTTGCCATGTTAGCCCATTTCAAACAAAACCCAGTCCTTAACTTTGACAAAAAAAGAAAAAGAAAGAAAAGAAAAAAAGGAAACAAGAATAAACACACTGCTTTTAACATGAGCTTTCAGTTTCACACAACTTGGGAATAACAGAAGAGTAGAATAATTTTAATTGCAAATCCTTTAACATCAGCATGTAATTTGTAGCTGCATAGTTCAATATGACTCTTGAAAAGACTAAAAAGCTGGGTTAAAAAAAATCCCTAAAAACAAAAAAGCAGCTTTGCAAAACTACATAAGGGGTGTCTTTAACAGGTTAAAAAAATTGCAACTAAAAAAAAATCCTAAATTTTTATTTTCACTTGTACCAGTGAAAATATTTTAGAATCTTTTCAATATTTTTTCTTTTGTACTTATAATCCTGTGTAAGTTTTTGCATATTCAAACCCTGAATGAAGCTTGTTAGGTTTCAGAAAAAAAAGGTGTATCAAATCAAGCTCAAAGCTTTGGCTCAATGTAACCTTTGCATAGAGCTGCAGCTAATTATTAGACCCACCACTTGGACAAACCTTTGAAATATTGTATTCTTTCTGTTGTGCACCTGCTTACTTATCTTCTTATCATGCAAGTGCTCAGAAGGTGTTTGGGCCTGATCCAGAGGTCCTTGAAATCAATGGGAAAATTTACATTGAATTCAGTGGGCTTTGGACCATGCCATTAATCCTGGCCCTATTGAAGTCAAACGCAAGAGTCCCATTGACTTCAATGGGACTTGGATTACAGAGGGAGAGGAAAAAATGAAAAGACAAAATCATAAAATTTTCAAAGTTCAAAAAGTTCAAAATCTTTTTTGCAAGCACAGCAGCCATGATGGCTGCTGAAATATAAAGTAGAAGAACATTACATCTTAAAATTACTTTTTATTTTTCAGAGGGCTATTAAGGCTAAAGCATGTTCCAGACCAGGCAGCTGACTCTGTCAGAGACAGAAAAAGAAAAGAAGCCAGGAGAAAGGAAAAAAACAGTCTAGTTTAATTATTTTTAACCACCTTCTCCAAAGTATCATTATTTCAGTATGGGCCTGCCCCTGTAGGGTGCTATGTACTCTCAACACTCAATTAAGTAATGATAGTTAAAAGTTGTCAGCACCACACAGGACTGAGCCCTATTTGCAGTATTCCCAATATAATATATAGAGAATACTGTAATATTGAGATAATGCTATCTAATTATGGAACATGTGACCATATTACATGCGGCGAACTCCCTGTTGGAAGAGTTTGATGTTTGAGGAAAGCAGAAGACTCTTAAGATAGGAACTGTTAGTGACATTCCCACCCACATGCTGAGGACCTGTACAAGGCCTACATGCCACCTAAATCCCATTTAAGACCTATAGTGAGGTCTTAGGTCCCAAATCAGCAAAATACTTAAAATATGTCTAACTTTAAGCATGAGAATCCCAATGATATCTTAAGTGGGGCCTTAAACGAGACTTAAGATGTGCAGAGGCCTAGTACTGGTCCTCTGCACAAGGAGAAAGTTCACCCTGTGTGAGTCATAGAGAGGGGGTTAGTTTTGGGAGAGTGAGAGAGACTGGGAACTCAGACTGATGCACAAAACAGCAATTTGAATCCTCTCACTTCTGGTTCTTCATTAACACTCTCTGGGCTGCTGACATTCTCATAAACTGAACGGAATATTAGGCCAATGTTCAGCAAAAGTCAAGGTTTAAAGTGAAAGACTCGAAAAAATTTGAAAGAAGCTAAGATGAGAGAGGAGCATGGAATGAGCATCAAAGTGTTCATTAAGAAAACCCTGCAAACTCACATTTTATTTTCACATTATAAAATAGTTATATGTCCCCAAAATTCTCCTTTGCAATACACATTCCATAGTGTGACTATGAATCAGAGAGAAGAATTTCACCCTATATGTTACCTTCTTACCCACTGGCTTTTTTTTAACATACAGTATGCCTGTATGCTGGACACTCTTGGAAACCTTATATTTATATCTATATATAGATATTTATATTCATATATAGATCCATATCTATATATGCATCTATCTGACTATTGATGTACTGTATATTTTTAAAGAAACCTAGTTTGCTTGCCAGATGGGTTTCCCCAGGTTGTCCCTGCTCTATATTTGCTTTTTATACCATCATACACTATAGGTTTTTTCACATATACAGACCAGTCTTAATAATTAACAACAATGCTGGAAAATTCAGAAGTGTCTTATTCAAGCCTTTGCTCAGGGTTTTGCTGTTGTTTTTTGAAAATTCTTGCAAGTAAAAACCACAAATTGTATTTATTTAGGCTTTATCCCAAGGCTACTAATATTAACCACCATATCACCATTACCAAATATCCAACTGATACATCCCACTCACATTCACTTTCCAAACTTCCAAAATCTCTTGCTACCTCAGAACTGCTGTTTAATTTCCCCTCAGTAACAGAGAAATTTCTGTTAGTCTGTGCTCCATGCAGTGGATTTAGTTTTGACATGAGCTTGCTACCAAACTAATAAAGAAAATGGAACCATTCACAGTATACCATTTATCGATATATAATTAAGTGTTAGCCCATTAGGGACCAATCCTGCAGTCTTTACTTAGACACATTGCTGGAGTAAAGACTACATGATCAGAAATTTAGACCCAGACTCTGCAATGAGCTCTCAGTGGATAGACCCTGTGCCCTCATGGAGTTCCAGTGAAGTCAATGGGGCTCCAAGAAGAGCCAGAGTTCCATCTACAAAGAGTTCACTGAAGGGCTGGGCATTTTTAAGTTATACAGTGAAACCTGCAGTGAGGAACACCTCCAGTGAGACCGTCCCCGACCATTTCAATTTCTCTCTAAGGTTTCTAGTATAATTTTGTTTGACCTTTAATTAACTACCTCTGCTAGGCAAATTATTTTTGCTTGCGCTTTGGGTAGTCACTTAAGACAGGTTTCACTGTGTACATGCACGTGTGTGTGGTGTCTTCAGTTATAATGATAAGCAGATGTGCTTTCTGCTTCAATGCAATACTTAGGGCAAGGCCATTCACAATATATAGATACATAGAAAGCAGGAAGACAAAGTCCTTATCCCTCCACTTTGTAATAACAGAATATAATTATATTGATTAGGTGTTGAGACCAACACCAGATACCCAATGAAACCTGCCATCTCCACTATTTGGTATACAGCTCTTTGTTCCCCTGTTTTATTAGATGAAAACTACTGTTTGACCACTCATGATGGAATTTCTTGAAAACCCATTTTTGGTGTATCTTTATTGTTCCACAGATTCATTGGCAGCCAATGGCTCTGTTTCATCAGTTATGGAGCTAGTCCTTTATTCTACATTTGTTTTTGTCGTTAAGTTATGGCGTGCAGAAGGACAGCCTTCACCTGCTATATTTGCAAAAAATGGATGCTGGCTCTTTAATGAAAGAAAAAGTCAGTATAACATATTACCAAATGTAAATGCAATAAGAAATAACATATAGCTCTGGTTATGTTATATGACATTTGGTTGAGCAGTATTAACATATTGCACAAACTGTGGATTTTCCCTGTTGCAGAAAATAAGACAATAAAAGACATGGGGAAAATCTGTTCCATATGACTGCAAAATAAATATTATTCTATTCTTTCTTTCTTCTTTTTTTTTTGTCACTTGCTTGAAGAATTATTTTAGTGTTATCTTTTCTTTTTTAAGCCAGTTCTTTATCATGTATGTAATAGGCATACACTACAAGGAGAAATGGAACAAGATGGCAGTTACAGCAGTGGCAAGATGCAAATTTATTCTGGCAAAAAAAGTAAGATGTGCACAATATCAAGCATGCTTAAGCTTGTGCCAGGAAAACTATTACGAAGGAGGAGTGGACGAAATGAAATTTTGCATCATACATGATTACGTGTTGCTTAACTTCATAAAAGAGTCTTTGTCTACTTGTGATTTCCTAGTTGTCACCAAGAGAAGCTTCAGACCACACTGCTGGAGTGGAAATACCTTGTTGGAATGGTAACAAATATCACAGCAGTAGTCACCCCAAGAACATTATTTTTTTTTTTAAACAAAAGAAATAGAAAAGAAAAAAAAAAGACAGAGAGAATTCACAGACCATTTAACTGCAGGCACTAACTCGGGGTGGGGATAAGGGGAGTATTTTATTACATTTTATACTTAATGATTAAGACTCTGTAATTGCTTCCTGCTCTGTTTTACCCAACTTTAATTTGGCTGTTTTATGCATGTGATGATGTCGCCACTGTTTTTTCTCAGCTGTCTTTCTCCCCATATTGTATGACATATGTTACTGAGTGTAGCCAAGCAGTGGAGGAGTCATCTTTCTCACTGACACCAGTTGAAAACACCTTTAAAGAAAAACTAAAGGGGAGAGAGTGACAGAGAGGGAGGAAATATATTTCTTAGAGATAATTTGTCACATTAGGTCACCATGAGGAAAAATAGGGTTCAGTGAGTAGAAATGGTAACTCTTCTTTATACGCCAGTTTAATGGGGATGAAGAGGACTTGCTACTGTACTGGTGCAGTGTAAAAATAGATGAAAGTGATCTATGGTGTGAACAAAAATATGAAGAACATCACAGAAATAGATGTTGAATGGCCTTTGCACAGCAGAGGTAGATAAAGGTTATAACAAACTGTTTACTGACCATGTACACTTAATATAATTAAGAGGTCAGTTGAACAAGAGCTCACCTAGTAAGTGCCTTCTCAGTAATGTGACTCATAAGCTATCATACAGTACCACAGCACTGTCCAGTTATTGCTCCACTACTTTTCAGGAATATTCCCATCCTCTTCGTAATCTACATTCTACCATTAGTTAAGGCTTTTTCATTTTCATTTCTATACTTTTTTTCCACAGTTTGCATCTGTTCAATGCAATTAACACATGTGCCCCTAGCAAAAAAAGCACCATGTTTTACTGAATGGAATATATTGTGTAGGGGGAACGGAACAGGTTATGGAAACACAAATGAGCTGAAGAATTTTGCATTTTTTGGTGCTTTTTTGTATTTGCACAGATCATTTTAGGATCCTCAGTCCCAGTAATAGTAAAACACTATCAAAATAAATACTCTTGCAAAATATTTGAGCTTTTACATCTTAACAAATGCATTTTAAGCTGCTTAAGCAGTAGGGTTTCCTTCGCCTCCCTCCCCCGCAGAATTTCACAAACCATAAAATGTGAATTAAAAAATATTCCATACTTAAGTAGCAGTGATTAAATGCTCTTATAATGGAAAAAATTATCAAGGGATATTTCAAAGCTAGAAAGTAGGTAACTAAACTTTATTTGCTAAGAGAACATTTCCTATAGTTTTCCTTCATTTCCCAGCTACACAGCAAACATCTCTAAAGTGCACTTCCCAAGTGTAGTTAGAGAATAGGAAGGAATGTAAAATGTTTAAAAACAGCCCTTATTAACTTTTCCTTCCATTGATTCTATTGTAAACTCTAAAAAGCCTTTTTATAAAGCAAATACTCATACACTCAGCGGGTAAAATGTTCCCACACACACAAAAAAAAAAGCAATGGAAAAGGCAATCAGATTACTCTTCTTTCCCTTGATTACTGATAGCCTGGTGTGTTTTTTGCTGTTTCATCGCATACTTATGAAAATGGTTGACCTATTTATTAAAAAACCCATGTTCTTCAGCTGTGCTAACACATCACGTGGCATCCTTAATAACTCTAATACCTTTCAGCAACACGCAGCTTGTTAGAAAAGCAATGGATTCAAGACTGAACACACGGCTGGTACTGTTGGTGCTCAAATGCTTCTACTGGAGCTGTGTCAGAACAAAAAGGCTTCTTTTTTTCCTGAATCCCTTCGCTCCCGGACACTCTGAACCTTTGCTGGGTATGTGACTGCCGTGGAACTGAAAACGTAATTCACAACGAATGCCGATCCTTTACCTCCAGTAGGAGGAAGGCCTCCCAACTATTCAACTCGCTGAGCTTAACTGGTCTCCCATACGCTATCTAGAAAGGCTGCTCCTGTTCAACTGACCAGCGAGCAAAGGACTGGACTTCTTCTTTCGAACGGGAAGTGGAGCAACAGTTTGTCATGGATTCCCATACCTAAACATTTGTTACCCGTCCGATCCCACCTTGTAAGGAGAGCACTTGTTTGTTCAGCTAAAAGGAACCCCTCTCATGCTCCGGGTGGGCTTGCTCAGTCAGCTGGTTTGTGCAACAGTGGCAGAGGGACACCAGAATAATGTGTACCCCATTCATTGTGATTACACAGACAGAAGCAAGTGGATGTTGTCTGCTTAAGGGAGATGGGGGAGGGGGAAGGAAGAGAATGGTTTCCATGGGCGGAAAGGACAGTTAGGTTGGTGGTGGGGGCGTGTGTGTGTTTTTTTTGTAATTTTTTGTGTGTTTTTTGTTGTTGTTTTTTTTAAATTTGTTTTTGTTTTTTTTTTGTTATGCCATGGAATCACAGCAGTCATTCCTCTAGTAGAAACTGACAGGACATAAAAGACAGAACTATCAGATGAACATACACAATGAATAGAAATATATCGACAGTGAAAAGACTTAAGTTTAGCTTTGAGAAACCGTCCCAAAAATAAAATCCTGTATTAACAAGTGCAAAAAAAAAAACAAAAAAAGAAACTCCAAACATTAAAACACAGTGTATAAAATGGTGTGAGAAATTTAAGTCACCATATAGCCTTTTAGTCAATAAAAAGCTTGTGTTCATGTGTCCTTGTTTGGATTGTTGCCCATCCTTTTAATTTTACCCAGAAGGCCTTTCAAGAAGTGAATTGAGGGTAAAAGCACCCAGTCTCTGTTATATTTGACTGTAGTACACATGGGCCTGTTGTGTGTCTATCGTTTGACATGTATCCTTTCTTTTATTCCTCGTTAGTTGAATTATCTTCCAAAGTTGTTATGCCTCCAAAGCCCAGTCCTGTTGAGTTCTGTGCTGCTGAGACTGTAAGTACTGTATGCAAGAGAATTAATACAAGAACACACAGTTTAAGTCTGCTGTTACACAGTCTTGATGCTGATGAAACTGTGAGCGATGTCCTGTGACACATCGATGAGTCACTTGTTTTTATAGTCCCTTTGGATTGATTATCTGGTAATAGTCCCCATCTGACATCACAGCATTCTGGTTCTGCATTGGTTGGATAATTTTCATAGAGCCCTGTAGGATAAATACAACAGAAAATTAATTTCATTAACAGACTGAAGGGCAGATGTTGGTAGTTCTCAGAAATGAACTTCTCTAGACGAAGCCATTCCAGGTCTGAGCGTAAGTTCAGGGCTCATGTAGTTCTTGCCTTCCTGGGTTATAAGAGTTGTTGAGGTAATACTTTTAGTCTATCAAAGGGGAGAATCAAAGAACTAGCAGCCAAACAATATTTTCATAAAAGTATGGAATTGAGTGTCATTCTGGAAAAATGTGGGTTACAGTGAAAAAGCAATAACTCAAGTATACCAGTCAGAATAACCTAACATTTAAAGTCCCTTCCTTGGGGTACTGATAAATCTATTCCTAAGGATGGGTTTGTGTTAATGAGGGAGTTCTCAAACTTTGGACCCCCTTTCCACAAAACATTAATTCTATAAACCATTTTGAAAGTTCTTATTGAACAATGAACATGTCCTAATAATATCACGGTGAGTGGGAAGGTAGACATTAAAGGCCAAATCTTCAGCTGGTGTAAACTGGTGCGTAACACTTCACCACAAAACTTTCTAAACCCATCAGCTTGCAATTGTTCCCCATCCACTTTCAGATCCTACCCCAACAAGTTCCTCTGATTCGGTTCTTCTTTTCTTAACACCGCCAAAAGGGAAACAAAAAAAGAACCCATAGTCACTGGATCTCCTGAAATTTCTTGGTAGATAACTAGGCCTTCACTTTGAACTGGTCTGGACTAATCAATTTGACATAATTTGTGTATTTTGGAATAATTATTTCTATATTTCTGACATTATTATAGATTAGATCAGAAATGTCATAGTGTGCTATTTACTTCCCACAAATCTGCTTTACAGAAGAGTCAAGAGAACACAGTTCAGAGTTGGCATTACAAGTCCAAGAATGTCTAATGAATGATCAGAGATCTTGTCTTGATTTAAAATCATGTTGTAATAAAACATTTTGTTCAGCATTATATCAGCAATTCACACACATGACAGCTTGAGGTATTGCTAGAAATTAACTTACCAGTAATGAAGTATTAGGATCAGGCCCTTCTGAAGGGCTAAACAACTGTTACTGTTTATAGATTAAACTATCTTCTAGAAAAATGTTTGTTTTGTCTAAAAAATACTGCCAATTACACAGCGTTCCTCGGGAACTAGCATATAGACGTGTAGGCGTATCTTAATGTGCTCAGGCCCAAACTTTATACTGTTGGCATTTCATTAACTCCTTGTACAGAAGATATTAGCACAGCATAACATAAGATAAAACCTAGCCCTTTCAGCCAATACTTCTACGGTATAGATATGCTACTAAACAGAAGAGTTTACTCAATGCACTGGTAAATATAAGTTAAATCTGAGGTGGCATATTTTATATTCACATCCAAGTAAACAATGCTATAGTGTGTTATGTTAAAAAGCGGGTCTGCATTTATCTGTGTTTTTAAAGCTTCTTTGAACTCTTTGGAAACTAGAATAGGCTCTTGGCTTTCCTGTAGTGCTCACACTCAGGATTTGCTCCATAAGTGTTCAGCAGTCCACTTCTCTAGTTGCCTAAAATGTGGAGTCAGGTGCTTACCTTTGGTTACCCGGATTTGAAAATTTTGCATTCTTACCTTTATCAGTACCACTCATGTTTAATGTTTTCTTAAGATACTCTGCTGTGATTTGGAAACACGTCAGTATTTTTTCTTGCCTATACTAAGAAACAGTCTCATTTTTAACTTTAGGTATTCTGTGGATCATTCTATGGCATACATAAGTTAATATTGATAAAAAATCCTTGGTAACTGTACTTCTATAAAGAAAATACCTTAAAATGGAGGAAATTATGAAAACAGCTCTGTACCTGCAGTAGCTCAAACTATTAGCTGTAATTGAAGAGACACAGAATATTGTTCATGCTTTGATCCCACTGCTGCTTGTTTACCATTCCAACTATATTTCCTGATTTTCTTGTTTTTGGAAAACACAGACTTACTTTGAAACCAAAGGCCATCTATACAAGTTAGCCATCAAAAAGATATTTAAATACTTCATGAACACTATAAGTACATTGGTAGAAGCAACTCCATAAGTGGCATTGGTTTTTTTTCCCTAACAATTAAAATTCTTCTCTTCCTCAATTCAGCAATTTAACTTAGTCTCTGCATGTACAGTGACATATTTAATAATTTATTAATTCCAGAATTACATCTAAATAGAATAACAATTAAATTTTCTATACTATTTAGATAATCTAGCCACCAACTTTCCCAGTGAAAACAATGAAAGATCACTACAGATTTTTTGACCCTAAGTATCACTTTTGGTTTCGTGTAGCTAAATTAGCATAGCCATACTCTCTACAAATTCTAAAGTTTATACACATTTGAATCACCATGACACCTGTCAGACTGGCCGCATTTGAAACTGTAAAACTGAACAGAAAAAAGACATTTCCCTTATTCATCACTGCATTTTATATCTGTACCAAGAGAAGCCAATCTACCTTATGGAATCCAATATGTGCTTCCATTTTTTGACACAACCTCCCTGGGTGCACAGCTTCCCTCTCTGCCTTTGTCACTTACATACATAGTTCCTTACCCCATCCCTCGTCCTATCCGCCTTTGGAGTTTTGCCCCCATTCCCACTTTCAGGGGCCTCCCAAAGTTCACCAGCAGGAGTTTCAGTCTGAGGAAACTGCTAAGGTTCACTAATTTTCAACATAATACCGGCCACTCCGCACCTGCAATTCCTGAAAAGGTACATCTGAAAGCAAACTCTTAGCTATAACCACATCATTTTCCACAAACAAATGACACATGATAGACTTCAGCATTGCACATATGTCTGTAGGGAATAACTAACTATAGCTGAGGTCAGCATTAAGGATGGATATTTTAATGTGATTAGGTTAATGGAGATTTTAGTGTGATTAAATTAAATGTGTTCAGTTTTAACTGAGTCAAGTTAAAAAGGAATTATAAGCTACTACACTTTACAAAGAAAGAGCTACTGGGAGACAAACAAGAGGCATAAAATGCGTTCACATACAGAATTTGAAGTCATTTGGGACAATGTTCCCTCAATTCCTTTCAGTAGGAGTTGCGGGTGCACATCTCCTCTCATGATTTGGTCCTCACAATTTTACTTGTAAATATTTTTGAAAGCCAAAGGTTTTGAAAACGAGGGTTTTTTTCAATAAAGTTTTTTCTGTCTAACCATAAACTATGTTTTCTTCAGGACTTCTAATCCCAATCTGAGGGACAGACAAAACCTGCTCTGCCTAAAGAAGGTACACCCAAAAATAAGAGGTAACTGCAGGACCAGGTGGAGTAAGTCAGGAATGTAGCCTGAGCAATTTTGCTGTGAAGCACAGGGCAAATAATGGCTCCAGGAGTGAAACATCCACAGGTGACATCACTGCATCAGACAATGCCAGCACTTAGAGTAACATTTCCCCTTTCAGAGCAATTAATTCTGGGAAATATAGGTAGGTAAAGTAGAGAACTAGACATACCTCTTTCTTTACAATGCACTTGGACATCTTTATAGAGAAAGGTCTCAACTAAAACACCAAAACTTTTGATCTAAACTTTGTGGCCTTTGGCCCTAATTCCATGTCCTAAGCAAACAAACTAATTATTCTCAGAAAATGAGATGTTTATTGCCTGCAGCTTTGTTAAGCACATATAAGGCCTGATTCTTCTACATTTATGCCAGTGAACATCCACTCACGCAAGTATTCTGACTGCAGGAGGACTACTCACAGAAATTCTCACTGCTGTGAGAAAGGGTTGCACAATCTGAGTTCTTAGTGAAAAAGTAACAGATTCAAGAATATATGGAAAGGATTCAGGAAAACATTAAAAAACAGCATCTAATAAACTACAGCAACAGTTTGGACTTTGAGAGTCCCCTGCCACACTGCACCTAAATAAACTTCCACCATACAGTGTCATTGCAGGATGATATATGAACTGGTATTTAAATTAAATTTCTGTGGACAGTATTTGTACTATCAAGCATGTCCACTGGCCCAAATGGACAGAAAAGAATAATCTGCAATCTGTGGCTCGGATAACCCGTCACAATGGGTAGGATTAGATATCTAGAATGTACGCCTCTATCTTTTTAGCCTGGTGATGGCTATATTAGCATTTTCTTAAAATGGAATGAGAGAGAATGGAAAAGATTTTAAGCGCTTGCTTAAATTCGGTCTGGAAGTCAGCTTTCCTTGATCTTATCCAGATGGTCTTCTACATTTCCAGATTGCTGTGTCTGCGATACACTAATGCTTCTGTCTGGATATACATTTTATAATCTGAACTATACAAAATGTAATAAAATGAAATGTAAACCAAATCTTTTTTTAAAACAAAGAAGTTAGTCTTCCTTCAGACAGATTATTTTTAAACCAATGAAGAAGTTGTTTTCCTGTTCTAAGAACTAATTTGCCTTTCAAGATTCCATTCAAACTACAAGCTTGATGAAGTTTTGTTTGTTTGTTTTTTAATTTGCCAATGCACAGAGGAGTCTGGCAGGCTGTTTCAGGCAGTTGTCCCTGGGGCATTTTCCCTTTGTGTGTGTGCGCTGGGAGAAGGGAATGAACACACTGTTATTCTATGCAATACTTACACCATTTTTATAAAAAAACATATAAGGCCAGATTCTTTGATGGTGTAAATCAGTGTGGCACCACTGCAGTCAATGGAGCTTCAGTGACTCATAACAGCTAAAGGTCTGTCCCCAAAAGCTATGGAATAAACTAATTTTTACTTTCTTTTTTGGTGCGCCTTGTGCTGAGAAAAGAGGAGGAGGAATACATAGACTGCTTCTAACCCAAATCAGGCTAGAACACAATCATTGGTAAAAGGTATTTAACATTGTTGAGTGTATTGTAGAAAGGGTAAATGTGATACACATTTGAAAAAACAACTTACATACTGTACTATTGCTTTGCAGTTTCTGGACATCACAGAAGCCCACATCCTAACTTACTATGATTCGAGAAAAGTGAGTTTACAACCAGAAATGATATTCTTAAGAAAGGGAAAATGCCAGATGGATGGTGTAAAAGCTTTATTTTTTAACATAAAGGAAACATTACTCCCTGTGCTAATTATTGTCCAGTGAATCTGACATCACATGCTATGAAAGTATGGGAGAAGATTACTGAAAAGTATCTGTGTTGAACGGTTGAAATTTGGAAGTGTCAGTATGGATTCAGGACAAGACGACGCATGAAGGATGACATGTTTGCATTATGAATGCTCATGGATAAGTTCAGAGAAAGGAGATGGCAACTGGGCATGGTCTTTGAGGACCTGGAGAAAGTGTACGATCATGTACCAAGAGAACAAGTTTGATGGAGTTTGTGACTGAGAGATGTGCCAGAAGGCTATGTCCATCTTATCCAGGATATATATGATGGAGTGACTACTTTAGTCAAAACTAAATGGGGCTACACTACAGAATTTTCAGTACATGTTGGCCTGATTAGGGGGTCAGAATTCAGCCCCTTTTAATTTGCAGTTGTTTTGGGTGCGATAAGTGAAAATATATGAAGGGAGCTGCCTTGGAACATGCTGTTTGCTGATGACTTAGTAATATGCATAGAAGATTTTGAGACCCTGCAAGCCAGTTTTGAACAATGGTAACACAGTTTTGAGTGGGCTGGACTTAGAGTGAACATTGGTAAGTCTGAGGCTATGATAACTGAGGGAGGAGGACTCACCCTAAAGGATATCACAGGCAGAGAACTTAAAAGAGTGAAAGAATTTAAATACCTAGGATCAATGGTTCCTGATGATGCTGCCCTCCTGGCATCATACTAAAGCTGTTTGGTGCAAATGATGCAAGCTGCCCCCAGTTCTCCGTGACAAAAAGATGCCAGTAAAGGTAAAAGGTAGAATGTATGTATAAAGCTGTAATTTGACCCATCTTACTGTATAGAACAGAAACTTGATCCGCCACAAGAAAGGAAATCAGTGGCAATGAAGTTGTTGAGATAGTCAAATGGTTGGACACGCCATGATGGGAAACAACATGAGGTTGTAAGGGGCCTAATTTGGGTTGCTTCAGTTGAAGACAAGTTGAGAGAGGCTAGGCTAGGCTACATGGGTATAGACCTAGCTATTGGAGACTGGAGAGCTATACTGGTAGGATGGCTCTTGCAATTACTATGGATGGAAGACAACCAGAGGGAAGGCCAAAGACTCGATACATAGATCAGATATCAACAAACCTTAGAGCAATTGGATGAGGCTGCCTGTGATGGGGTGCACTCAGGATGGGGAAGGGTTAACTCCTCACTGTGGGCTGAGGACACCATGCCCCCATGTCCCTTCTGGGCATGCTCGAGATGTAGCACCAGTATAAGTGGGAGCAGCCAGCTCAGTTGGGGCTAGTCGCTGGAGAGGAAGGATGCATGGTGCAGGCTCCAGCTCAGGAGCTGGAGACACTGAGATTCAAGCAGGTACCCAGGAACCTGAGGATGCCACTCGGAGGTCGCCACTATCAGGGTCCTGAGCTGAGAACTGGTGGAACAAGGAGGGGCCAAGTCTCCCTACAATGGCTGCCCCCCTCTGGGTGGCGGCCCAACCCGATTGACTCCAGTCCCTAAGCCTAACTGCCCTGCAGACAAGAGCGAACCTATTAATTCTGGCCACTAGGCCAGACTGCCCTGTGTGGCAGGGTGTTACTATTGACTCTGGCAGCTAGGCCTTACTACCCTGTGAGGCAGGGTGTTGGTATTGGATCTGGCCATTAGGCATCACTGCCCTGGACGTCCAGGTATTGTTATTGACTTTGGCTACTAGGCCCCATTGCCCTGGGAGTCAGGGTGTTGCTAGTGCTAGGCCTTACCGCCCGGGAGCCAGACTACTGTACCACTTTCAGGGGTGTGATTTGTCTTGTGTACCCGAAGTTTCACCTCACTTAAAAACTACTTGCTTACAAAAATCAGACATAGAAATATAAAAGTGTCACAGCCACACTGTTACTGAAAAATTGCTGACTTTCTCATTTTGTCTGTATAAAATTTTAATTTGTACTGAATTCGCTAGTGCTTTTTATGTATCTGTTGTAAAATTAGGCAAATACCTAGATGAGTTGATGTACCCCCTGCAAGACCTCTGTTTACCCCCAGAGGTACATGTACCCCTGGTTGAGAACCAATGCTTTGGGGGACACAGAAGTATAAGACATTGGCAGTCCATGTAATTTAAAGAAACCTTTAAATTGCTCTAAATGATGCTGGAGGACTAGCACAATATTCAGCCAGGGTAGGGCCGAAAGAGTACAAAGGGCGCCTTGCACCTCCACTGCTGAACTTTTCTGTATGATTCTCAGTCACAAGTGAAGATCTAACCCATTAGATTTTAGAACTCAAAATGCGACCACTTTTTTAAGAACACGGAGAAGCAGTTTAAATACGTACAGCCGGATGTTCTAGCAATAGAATGATTCGGAAAGTGTTACGGGTAAGAATTGCTAGTGCCTCTTTTCTTCCCATCTGACCCTTCCAAGGAAATACCTGTCCTTAATTCCCTGCAGTGCTTTGCTCACTGGAACATCATGCTCTGGAAAAGTAAGGGGAATCCCTATATTATAGATAACACAAAGTTGCTTTTCAGGCAGGTTTAGATACATAATATTTATTCCTTCCTGTTTAAAACCAGTAAACCACTGGGCTTGTCTTAAGATGTGGAGATGTCTCCTTTTCCCCACTAGGTGTCTCCCCTACTCTATCAAAAGTCACAGTTTATGGATAGTGTCAGAGGGGTAGCCGTGTTAGTCTGGATCTGTAAAAGCGGCAAAGAGTCCTGTGGCACCTTATAGACTAACAGACGTATTGGAGCATAAGCTTTCATGGGTGAATACCCATTTCGTCGGATGCATGTAGTGGAAATTTCCAGAGGCAGGTATAAATATGCAAGCAAGAATCAGGCTAGGGATAACGAGGTTAGTTCAATCAGGGAGGATGAGGCCCTCTTCTAGCAGTTGAGGAGGATACTAATGGTTAAAACCTTGTATAGCAATCACAGTTCACAGTATTTTGAGTAAAAAAGCCCTCTGTATCCTCTTATCTAGGCACAGTTACAAAGCAGCATGTAACATTAATATTTTCATCTCGGGCTATGTACTGCATTCAATATCAGATAAAAACAGTAACCACCAATACACCTTTTCAGCTTTGTTGGCTTCTGCAATAATACAATGAAACATCTTTCTGCAGGAGTCAATCAGTCCATCTTTCCATTTGCCCTAAATCTCTAATGGAACCTGGAGAAAACAGCCTGTTACCATGGAAAGGAAGAAGAGAAACCTCGATTGTGAAACTATTGCTCCTGAAATCTCATTAAAAAAAAACAGGGGCTCTGGAGGTCTGTCATTTCTCATAGAGAAGGTCACCCCATAAACACAGGGATTCCTTTCTTCTCCAGACAAGCTTTGGTGTAATTCAATCAGCTCCATAGCCAGTCAAAGTCCTGCCCCGCCCGAGGGCAAGCAAATCTCCAAAAATCTCCCACTAGCAAAATCAGATTCAGTTTCTGCTGGATCTCGATAAAAGTAAAAGTCAAAATCTTGCAAAAGAACCTGCCGACTTTCTCCCCGGAGGATATTGTCATAGCACACAGCAGAGTTACTCAAGCTAACGGTGCCTTGGTTTGAGAGAGTGAAGGCTTGTTGCAGAGCACTGTCCTTAAGAAATTCTTGATTATGAAACTTGCTCCCTTCCTTACCTTAGTGTGTCAGAGCCCATTTGCCTGGATCTTAAGAAAGCTTTGTAGTGGCCATGTATTTTGGGCTGGCTTGGGAAGGGGTCAGACCAAGGGATGTGATGGACAAATGAGGAGATGGAAATTTGTTTCTAAAGTGATTTTGTGGGGTGGATTGGCAGGATGGGGTACGTCTTTGTATACCGGAGTTTTATCTTTGTGCATATCTGAACTTTTTGTAAGGAGAGTTCCATGTTATGCATAAACACTTTTAAAATATGAATAAATAGTGTAAATAAAGTCTCTTTCTGCAGTCCCTAGCTTTCCCCATCTCGGGAAAATAATCCTTATTTAACTACCTCATACACACATTGGAAGTGTTCCTATTTGTAAACTGCGTTGAAGGTAAGAGAGTATTATTATCCTCCTTCATGGATGGCTACGAATCTGCAGTTCAACTTACATTCCATTCTGTCATCTTTCCCATGTGGGATAGGAATTTCTGGATTCTGTGGGGTAAAACTAGTCATTTTGCCAGAGGTTAGCAAATGACTTAGTATCAACATCCACAAAATAATAAGATATACCAGGGGAGTCCTCATGAACATTATGATCTGCCTCTCCGATTTTACAAACCAACCCAATGGTGGAAAAGCAGTGTGTCCTAGTAACATTCTAGGAGTCAGGACTCTCAGATTCTATTCTCAACTATACCACTGAGTCATCATGTGGCCCAAGGCCAGTCATATAAGACTAAATTCTCAAGGGCAGCTTCTAATTTAGGGTGCGTCAAAATTTGAGGGCCCAATGTTAAACACCTAGAACCTGATATTTATAGGTCATGAGCGCCTGCATCTTCCACTGACTTTAAATTACAATTTGGGTGCTCAGTGCCTTCAGAAATCAGGTTGTGGGCTTCTAAAGTTAGCAGCCAACGAAGTGAGGTACCCAAAAGAGAAGTGGCGTTTGAAAACTTGAGCCATTTTGTTTTCTAAATTCATCTCCCATGATGGAAATCCAAATACAACAGCATTTTGCCACTGTCCTAGCACATTACAGTATGAAATTAAGTCTACAGAGAACAGAACTGTTTTAAGTTGACAGTTGACCGAAAGATCTGGTAAATCAAACATTGTTTAATGTAACCCAAAGATTGGGTATGTCTTCCCCAAGGCCAAATGGCATATTTTCATTGCAATCCAGGTTCCCAAAAGCTGGGACGAAGCCAATGATGTTGCATCAATTGGCTTCCCCAGGGCACAACAACATATATTCAGAGTGCTAAGCTTGGACAATCCAGAGCACATACTATTCCCATACAGCTGTCTGGCATGGAGAAAGCTGTCTGATGGAATATTTTAAACTATGATCCAAACTTGGAGAACCCAGAGTACAGTCTTTGAGTGGCAGCTGACGGGGCACCATCCTGGCTAACAATCAAGAATGCAGGGGAGCAACTTTGAGGTCTGCACTCCGGGCCTGAAGAACCTAGCTTCCTTTGAGGTTTCAACCCACTGATTACCTGAAGGTTTGGGACATTCCGTGTCAGTAATTGAGTTTCATTGTGAAAAATGAGTGAAGAACAAGAAGTACACTATTTTAACCCTCAAGGTGCATTCCTAAAGGAATAGTGACATGGGTAATATTTTATCATTAAAAATATTGGGGGAACAGTACTTGCTAAAGTAACAGTACTTGCTAAAGCCTAGGAGAGCCAGACTGGGGAGATCTGCATAGGGAGCAGCTGCTCTATGACACGCTCTCCACCAGTGCCCACTGAAGCCCCTTTATTCCAAATCCACGAGTGTTGGGGTTCTGAAGGTGAGACCAGGGTACAGCCAGAGCAGGAGCATCTGTACTCTGTGGAGTGCTCCTCTCCAGACTTCCTGAACATCCTCAGAGACAGTTAGCGCTGTTCTGAACAACATTAGTTCCCACAGCTACACCACTCACCGGATGCCCAAAACATCTGCCTGGGGAGGCAATACATCTGCCAGAGGCAGTTCAGCCAACACTGGGAAAGAAGACCCATAGATCATTGTGGATGATCCTGGATCCATGGAGTCGGGAGAAGAGTTCAGCTATGAATCCTAAACTTCTGCAAATTTAGGTCCTCATATCCTCTTCGGAATCCTCCACACTCCTCCACTGTGTAGAGTTTTCTGGGCTCTCTGTCCCATGGCCAACAGGAGTATATGAAATTACCCTTGATTTTATCTTGACAGTGTCCCTTTAAAAGTTAGGAGGAGGACATGACTAGCAAATTAGCTTAATCATAGTACTGTAAATGTGTGGTAGACATAAGATGAGAGAGTGCTGCGAAAGGCAGGTGTGGCAGACACTAGCCTCACAGCTCAAGTCACTATTCTGTCTGCAATGTCTTAGTATTACATAACACAGAAGTTACCTCTTCTCACTTAAATTATTAAGCATACAAATGATTAGAATAGTTTTCTGTTGGAAATGTGCTTTTGTAAAGTTAATTACTCTGGTCACAGGTAAACTATAGAAAATGTGGCATAGAAAGTATTGATTCAATGCCTAAAACCTTTCAGAAACTCTTTGATGAAGAATTCCTTCAGGCTCTCGTACTTAAAACTATTAGGAAACAAAACATGGTTAGCCACACTCTTCAAAGTTAAGTTTGGAATGAAAACTAGTGAGACATGCTGATCTGCACTGTACCTGTACAGATGAAACTTGATAGTCCTCCATAGATGACATCATCATTGTCTGGTAATATAAATGGACACCTTGTCTGAACCTCCAAACAGTATTGCTTGCAAGGAATTCTGTTGCTGCAGTGAAACTGTGTGACTTCAAAATACTGGGAACAGAGCCAGGCTTTGTAGACAGTCTGGAAAAAGAGAAGAATCAGAAGTATAGATGGCTGACAATAGCACTGTCATTATCAGAAGCACATAGTGTACTGCACACCTACGCTGATGCTGGTTCTTAAAGCAAATTTTAAGAGAATATCACCTGAGTAAAACAAACCCATAACATATCACTACCTTCCCACTTCTGTAAAGAAATCCCCAACCAAGCCATCTAAAATGACTGATTTAAAAACATAAAACATTACTCGATCATGATTGGATTAATATTATTCTGTAATCATATTTGTGTAGAGATGTACCAGTCTCTGATGCACCTTTAAATTATACACGTCCTGTACTTTACAGATAAACTGTGGTTCTAAAAAATTTAGAAATAATTTGGAAAAAGGCACAGGAACTAAACACCAGAAGGAATTTCAAAGAGATTTATTTAATACACTCTGGCCTATTTGCTCTTCGTAATTTTACCAAATAGGGAAAAGGTCACAGTAGATGGTGCTGTTTCCCCTCAATTAAACTCCAATGCAGTCTGCAGGATTAAGGAGCACATTAGAGTGCCTGAACATCAACAGCCACAGACTAGGGGATAAAGTCAGGGAGAACATTTACATGTGATCCAGATCCAACCCATTAAAGAGTCCATCACCTGAAGCAGTAAAGCAACCCAGCCGAATAATTTATTTTAAAGCAAATTGATTTTGTTTGGTTTAGTCTTGTGGAAGGTATTTTCTTAAGACACACTATCATTCATAATGGTAACTTGAGCCTATTAGCTATACAACTGCTTCATACATGTGACCGTTCAGGAAATGCAAGAGTTGCATTTGCTGACTATCAAGTAGCCATTGTAGGGAAACACCTACGGACTGAGTCCTAAAACAATTTCCTGGTTTCCCAATACATAATTTATGTTTATTTTTAAACACATTATTTACTGGCTAAGATTATTATCTAGTTTGCTGGATAATGAAAATTTCCATTCTGTCTTCACTCAAAAATATCTGAAAGATTTAGTAACTACATTTCTTCTATCAGAGGCTGAAAAGCAATATAGTTTAACTGATTATTTCTCCTCTTTCTATACCTGTTTTTAATAAAAAAAGGAAAACTGAGATTATAAAGTTTAAACACTGAAAATTCAATAGCTGATCCTTCAAAGGACTAATTTGCTAGAGAGTTTGGTTCAATGTAGGCATGTTTCATCTTATCAGTTATAGTTTTTATTAGTGTCAGTAAAATTTTAAGTTCTATAATTATTTCCAAGGTGGTAGTTCCAGAACCACAAAGCTATTATTTTTAGAATATTTGCAATGGCAGCAGATATGGCAAGGTTTTTACGTGACAACTGAAAATAGCGTCACTAATCTGTGGTTTATGTTAACCCCTTTGTAGTAGCTTTTAGCTATTATATCGTGAAGAAAAAATATTTTCATTACAAATTCACTTGTAACTGCTTACATGGAGTATATTCACAATAAATTATTATCATGCCAGCAGTCCAGATGATATATGTATTCTTTGTTCTCAAATAAAATTTGAAATTACAACTGATTCTGTATGCAGTGTTGTTGTAGCCATGTTGGTCCCAGGATATTAGAGAACAAGGTGGGTGAGGTAATATCTTATACTGGACCAAATTCTGTTGGTGAGAGAGACAAGCTTTAGAGTTTATACAGAGCTGTTCAGTCCTGAAGAGCAGCTCTGTGTAAACTTGAAACATGTCTCTGTCACCAACAGAAGTTGCTCCAATAATTTTGACCAGTCAATCACCTCCCTGTGCCTCAGCTTACCTATCTGTAATGTACGCTGTATTTCACAGAGTCTGACACTTACTATTTATAAAGTGCAAAGAATCCAAAAATGAAAGATGCTATGTGAATTATCTACAAAAATCGATATTGGTTTATGAATGTCAATTATAGAGTATAGAAAAAAACAGATAAATGGGTGTATACATTTGAGTGGGACAGGATGTGAACATTATTCAGGAGTAGGGTTGGTTGGAAACATTTTGATGAAATGTTTTTTCCATTGGAAAAATGTTGATTCATCGAAACTGAAATTTGGTTTCAATGAAAATTTAATCAGGAAGTTTTCTGAGATCCAGGATGGAATTTCTCATGAAAACCAACTAATCAGAATAGCCAGTAGACTAGTGGGTCTAGGTCACTCCCTAGGGTGTGGAACACCCAAGTTCAATTCGCTACTCTGAATTAGATAGAGCAAAAACATGAACCTGAGTCTCCTATATCCCAGGTGAGTGGTTTAACCACTTGGCTTTGGAGTCAGTCTCTCCTTGTCTTTCTCAAGGAACATTTAATTATATGTACAAAGTGGAACAGCTCTAACAGGAGAGATTGACAGACAGTGCCTCTGTAGCCCAGTGTTTATGGCACTCAACTGAGATGTGGGATTTATTTGAAATACTATATTTCTATACTGTGTAAACTCTATTAGTAGGTGCTTGGTATATGTAAACAGAGCCAATTGTTGTCACACTGATATCACGTAATACCAGTTTAGATACTTACTAAACTGGACTATCTGCCTTTGGTTCTGTAGAACCAGGTTCTATAGACAACCTGCATGAGCCTGCACATGTTCACTAATCATGTTATCTGAATCCAACAACTTTTACCTTAAAATTTATGGACATTAGCAAACTTGTGAATGCTCACAAGAAGTATCCTCTACTTGCATAATCAAAACTTGCTATGTAATATAATTTATTTTGCATAACAGCTTTCATAAAAAATCATCACAGGTGACTTCCCCAGCTGATTATAGTCTGTAAAACAGGCTACAAATAGAAGTCATTCCAGGCCAAAGGGGGCTGCGGGAAGTGGCACCCAGCACATCTCTTGGCCCACACTGCCTCCTGCAGCCCCCATTGGCCTGGAATGGCGAACCACGGCCAGTGGGAGCTGCGATAGGCTGAACCTGCAGACGCTGCAGGTAAACAAACCCTCCCAGCCCGTCAGCAGATTTCCCTGACAGGCCGTGCGCCAAAGGTTGCCAATCCCTGGACTAGGAAGTTTGGGGCACATGTGCAGGCCAAATGGATACTGCTTCCAAAAATCTCCAATCAAAGGTGCATGGGGTTCATGTGCACCTGAAGTGAAGCACCCCTACAGACACTACTCAAAAAAGAACCTGTGTTTTTGGAGCTGAAGTATGTGTGGTATTTATGCAACACACAGGTTTGTTAGAACTTGCCCTCAGCCAGTACAGTTCCACATCCCTGTCAGCCTGCCTCCAAGAAGTTCACATTCTGTCTGGCTTTCAGATTGTTAGGAATCCTGTCCTATCTGCTGAGATGCCCCAAATCCTTGGAGTTCACAGATTGTTCCCATAGGTTTCTGCTGTTATATAAGAAGTTACACGTAAACCCATCAATGATAATGCATACCCAGCATGTAAGTCAACATACATGTTGCAACGATTAGTCTTTTTTTTAGCACTTCAGTGGCTAAGCCAAAGATTTATAGTCACAGTAGATGTTCCCCTTAGTTTTATTGCATGCAATAAAAGGTATTTAAAATTATAAATGTTATTGCTAACATTTTTCCACAGAATTTTTGTGAGATATGGGATGAATACTGTATGTGTGGGGCTGTAATTGTGTTATACAAGCATTAGCTTGCTGTAGCAAATGCACCAGGCTCATACATTGTCATGTATAGTAAATGAAACACCAATTTTGTTCATTCATAGCACAAAGATAAATTATTCATGACCATCATTTTGGGGAGGATTTTCTTTTTCATTCTCTCTCACTCTTTCTCTCTGCCTCACCCTCCACCCCCACCAGTGGGCATTGCTTTCACCTTTACATTACCCTGTTTTTTTCCATCTTCCAATTTAACATCTATTCAAACTGCCTGGTATTACTTGCTATGGTGAATTGGTCTTCAGCTGTCTGTGAGAAAGTAAAAGGGGGGATTCCATATTTTCCTGGGAAAAAAAGCATATTGCCTTTTTCTAAAAAAATACTTCTATTTCTATATTCTCTCCATTGTTTTCCAAGTCGATACTTTGTTAATTTACTTACAACCAAGGGAAAAAATACAGAATATGAATAACTCAAGCATCCAACAAACACACATGTGCACAAACATGCCTGCACAAACATGCCTGCACACACACACGCACACACACACTCAACAGACATGTTAAAACAACTAAGCAACCCCGCTTGTAAGATAAAAGAGGAGCTTAACTGGAATCTTGGGGAGGGTGAGCCCTTACAGTGCCTTCATCAAATTATCACGTCATTGACAAAGGGCATGGGAGTTCTTGTTCATGGACATCAGATAAGACAGAAAGCTCTTTCTCGGCATATGCTGGCTCAGTCACTGTCAAAAAAAGGACACTGCTATTTCTTCCCAAGTAGATATTTTTGCTCCAAAACAAAACAAAGTCAAAAGAAAACAGCATCTAAAATGATGGCTCTTTATACAAGCTGTACCATATCTGCCACTGTCTCTCTGTATGATGCTGGGCAAAACACTAGGGACCCAAACCAGCAAAGCAGTTCAGGTGGGTTTTTCAAAAGCACCTAAAGGAATTAGATGCATCGCTCCAATTGACATGTTTGTACAGCCCACCTTTAAGCACCCACTTAACAAGTGGGACTACTGTTCAACTATGCTTATACATATACATTATATACATATACATATATGTGTGTGTGTGTGTGTGTGTGTGTGTAGATGTCTGCATTCCTCTGAACTCAACTTGGGATAAATAATTTAGCATTATGAATGACAGCTGGTATCTGGAACTCTACACATATACATAGCTGTCAGAATATAAGAGCCAGTGAAAAAGTTCAATTCTGTGAAAAACACTTCTTTCGGAATCTCTTCATTCTTCTCTGGCATATTTTCCTTTTCTCTCCTCCACCATTCCTCTTCTTTTCTTTGTTTAAACAGAATGACACTGCTGTTTTTGGACAGGCTCCAATACATATAAGTGATTTCTGATTTACTAGTGAGCTAGCCCATTACTAAGGCCCTACTTGAATTGCGGGATGATTGTCAAAAAACTGCAACTGAGTTGCGGACAAGCCATGGAAAATTGCAGAAAAGTAATAATGGACCAAATTATTAACAAAGTCCATTATTACTCTTCTGAGATTTTCCGCTGTCGGTCTCCCAGAGCTGAGAGTGGGGGCTCCCATGGTTGGCAGCTCAGGACTGAGAGTAGAGACCTGGGGCTGACAGTGGGAATATGGGTCTGGGGCTGATAGCGGCCTCCAAGGGCTGACAGCGGGGGCTCCCACTCTCAGCTCCTGGGCGGCTGGGGCTCCCACTGTCAACAGCACACACGGGGAAGAAGGGGTCTCCTGCTGTCAAAATTTCAGTGGAAGCCTAATATTGAGGAATTTGCTATTTCCACAATATCGCAAGTTAAGTAGGGCCTTACCTATTACCATACTGCACAATGCACGGGCAAATGTACATTCACTCAGATTCTAAACATACTGACACATTCTAGCTTTCCCATTCTTCATTACAGTCCCTGATCTCTTACCTGCTTCTCTTCTGAAATGCCAATGTAAGAAAAGGGTTTGTATGTCAAAGTGTCAGAGCCAGAGAGAATCCTCAAGATTTCACATTGAGTATAGGTCTCTAGTGAAAAATTGTTGGCTCTCCAAAATCTGACATACTCTCTAAGGGTTCAATTCAATAAAACTTATGTTTCATGGAAACCAAGGTAAGGCTGTGGAAGCTGTAGAAAATCCATTTTTATGGCTTTCACAGTACAGAAGCCTGACATTTCTTTTTTAAATGAAGTGGACCTTTAAACAAGGAAAGGATCTATAACCTATACTGAATGTTATAAGAACACGTTAACTATGAAGAGACTCTAGTAAAACCAGGCATGCAAAACTTACTGATTTGTACATTAAACCAAGACCTCATGAGATAAAAACACAGTGTTTATAATATGTAGTTTGTGTGTATTTTATGAGTTAATCACAGTAATTAAATATAGCCTTTTGGACATTTTTGCTATTATGCCATTGCTGTGAACTATGTTTTTTTGTTTGTTTGGGTTGCAAGTTTTGTAACTTTGTTGTGTGTGTGTACACATGTGAGTAATATATATTATATACACACACCACAGAGACACAGAAAATATACCAAGATATACAGGCACAAATGAAAATATGTGCTATACACCCGTATGGAACAGAATCAGTGCATTTGTCAGATTGACTTTACTAAAAATGTTAGCCTACATGTTCCAATTTAGGTAATTACATTCTTTATTGAAAAGTGATCATCATAATAATCTTTACTATTGCTCCTTGCAAATAACAAATATTTGTATGGTATAAATATATTATCTGTTAGGCAGATGATAAAGCTGTTTAGTTATTCACCATTTGGTATTCATTATATTCCTGTTAAAAAAGGTTCAGTCAGAGGTCAGGAAGTGGAAAAAATACTTTGTGACGTTGGTGACTAATCACATGTCACAAGTAGCTAATGATAGTGATTAAAGAAATTATTAATTGACAAACCAGAGGCTGATATTTGTTTGCTTGTCAAATCATTACAAATAGCAAGTGGATTTGGAAAAAAAAAAACAAAGCCTGTTTGTGAACAATTTGTGAACAGCAAAAAGGAGCCTAACTTCTCAACTCATATTATTGACAAGGAATAACTCAAACAGCTATATTCAGGATATAAAACCAGCCCCACTAAATGAGAGGCAGAGAGCTCACAGGCAGCTCCTCTTCCAAGCTGTAGAACTGGGTGGGCACTCATCTCCTTCTCCTGGGGGAGGGTCTGGCCAGCTGACTGACTCCTCTTAGGCAATTCTATGACCTGTGTTGTGCAGAAGGTGCTCATAATGGTTCCCTCTGACCTTACAATATGTGCATCTAAGAGACATCGGGGATGCTGGCTGGATTATCTACCCAAAGCAACACACGTGGAAGCTTACTAATTCCTATCCACAGCGGGTGCAAAGGAACCAGGTGACTTTTGAAAGTCATCAGGCAGAGGAGGTCACCATGTTGGATGGTCATAGAGTTGCTCTTCACATTGGCTGTCTTCTGGAAAGTGTCCACATTAAATGTCAGTGATGTTGTCCATTGCCCAACAGCATATGGTATAGTATGACTAGTAGGATAGTGGCATAAAACTAACTTTGCGCCATGTGACCAATATTCAACCAATCAGATTGTCAAAATTATAAGTGGCAAATGGTTAAATTATACATTCATATATACCCACCATATCTCTCTCTCTCTCTCTCTCTCTCTCTCACACACACACTCTAAATAATCTGCCTTCTGTCAAAACAGATTTAGCATGTAGACTGAATCATCTGAGTCACACTGAAATGCATCAGCAGAGTAGAATGGAAAAGCCCTAGAGTGTCTAATCAGTTTTATTCTCTACTGCTGTCAATTCTTCATCATCGTTTTCAAGATATGAATCTTTTCTTCCTACTTCCCCCTCCACCGTTGCTCACACCACAACACTAGAGATTCTGTGTAATATTTCAAAAGAAAGTGATTAAGTGCTCAAATATTTTGCCTTTCTTCATTATCAATATTCTGATGTTAGCAGCTGGATTATCAAAATAACAATCAAAACTCAGTTCCTGAAGCCTTCTAAAGGGTTTATACTGCAGCTGTGAAAAAAAGCTCCCTGAAAACCATTCCTCATGTCAGCAAACTTTCAGAGTTGACATACTCCTGCCCACTGAACTTCCCGCACACCGATTCCTCAGAATGGAGTCTAACACTCAGACAAAGCACATTATAATGTATTTTCATCAACTGATAGAGTGGTGAGAGACCTGTGCTGGCTTTATAGATGCCCTGTCCATGGACATTATACACCATTTCAGATAAGTATATCCTACTAATTGAGATAAGTACCTACTAACTGAGATAAGTGGGGGACAGTGTGTTATGATTCCAGTGTCATCAGTAACAAAGATTGCAATTATTTAGGGCTTGATTCAGCCACCTTAGTTAACATTGAGCAGTACCTTAATTTGTGACTAATCCCAATGGTTTCACTGAGGCTACTGGTGGAACAAGTTACTGCTCAAATTGAGTATGGGTGGCAGAATTAGACCCATCGAAAACACAGAACACAAAAAATACTTTTAAAAATTCCTTTTTATTGCAAACTGATAGTATCACAGTGCAAATATGTATGCATTGATCTACCTCTTTATTATGGCCCCGATGCAGCAAGATATCTCAGTAGTGTTCAATGGGTTCATTAATGTACTTAAAATTAGGCACATAATTAATTAAGTACCTTGCTAATTTGCTGGCTGGCCTTTCCTGAATGTGGGGGCCTACATGCATTATTCTGGTACATTAATAGAGGAAAATGCACCATGAGAGTAGACATACTTAAATATTAACAAAACCTGTCCATTCTAAATGGATTCTAATGCTCATTTTATACTGTACAAACTTGTACTATCTTGATATTTGTTTTTAGTAAAGCAAATACAAAAACATTC
Organism: Natator depressus; assembly: GCF_965152275.1. Classification (NCBI taxonomy): domain Eukaryota; kingdom Metazoa; phylum Chordata; order Testudines; family Cheloniidae; genus Natator; species Natator depressus. Next base: position 104,461,170 of record NC_134234.1, read on the forward strand.
ATGAAAGGCAATAGAATGTGAGTTGCATTTATCATCTGAAATGTCCAAAATATAGATATTTTTTGTTAGTTTGTAAGTGTTTTATTAGATGATCATTTGCTCTATCTCTAGCTAACAGGCATTTGTTCAGGCATGTGTGCCTCAGTTAATAGTATTTGCTGGAGTATTGACCCAAACTTATATTTAAACCCATTTTCTAAATATCTACTTTGGCTGAATTTCCTTTACCTAATTTTTAGCAGTCTGCGTCAGCTATAACATTCCAAACATTTGGACTGAGTTACCAGTCTCCTAAGTGGTATTTGAGATTGTAGTTCTCTAACGTAAGATGTTGCTGAATATGCCAATGATTGACTCAGCCTTGATGAACGCCAGCAAATTACTTTTTGTGAGAGCTTTTTAAGCATTTATTTGCCAGATAAATCCTAAAGCCCAAACCTGAAGTCCTTATTCATGAAAAACACCCATTGATTTCAGGACCGGGCACAATGTTGGCATCATGAGGATACACAGTTGAAAGAAAAATCTCTGACCGCATGTGACTGGATCTTAATATAATTACTGATTTCAAGGCAAAGCTGCAGTAGCTCAAGCGTCCTCTTTGTTTAGCATCTAATAAAGGCCCAAAAGACTATAATCACATGGGAGGCATGGTGTGTGAGTTTTTCTTTTAAAATATGCATAACATTTTATTTCAATTTGATTTGAAAATAGATTAAATGTTAAGAGAAGGCTGAGATTTGTTTTCTATATTATATATTAATATTAATATATTCTCTACTTTAGTTTCAGCTCGGGTGTTACATAATTAGCCTTCTCTTAACAAGACACAAATACAAAGAATAAAAAGCTGCCATGCTCATCTCTTTGTTGTTGGTCTGAGAAAGACACCTACAATATGTAGAAGTGACAGTTACTCTTACAAATATATTTCTTTGAAGACAGGCAAATTACCACAGTAGAGATTGCATCAGTGTCTTCCTGTTACTTTAGCAATCTTTAAGTAACATTAAAAACAATCACAGAAAAATCTGAAGTGTTCATTGCATGGAATCCTAACTGCCCAATTAAATTAAGTTTCTTAAGAGCTCCTAAGTTCCCCGGGAGAGAGGCTCCACACCCTCTTGAGGCAGAGCTTTTGTGGTGTGCATAAGAACTGCTTTGCCAGAGCCGTCTATGATTTAAAAACGGAAAGTAGGTAAGTGGTGTTGTCAAGGGCTATATACATATATATATTAAGGATGGTGTCTGGTTTATAGTGCTTTGAGGTTCTTGTTTCTTTTGGAACTGTCACTCCTTATCAGAAGAGTTTTTCAACTTGTACGGAATTTTCAGCTTGCTCACTCAGACTTAAGAATTCTCTGTTTAAATCCAAGCAAATGATGAAAATTCATTAAATAAGCTGACGGAAATTCAAGATAAAGAGTTGAAGCACTCTGGAGGAAATATATGGCATTGAAGACAAGTCAAACCCTTCACAACATGAAAATTACTCAGACAAGGAAAGACTCACAATAATGGCAAGAGTCTGGGATAGTTTACATACTATGCAAGCTGCCAGTTGTGTTACCTGACTGATTTAAAATGCTTTTATTTTAGCCACGGTCACAAACGTGTTCTAACCAGAATTTGTCAGTTGTACTGCAAACTGTCCTGAGAACTATTAGAGTAACCTCACTTTTTTATCCTCACTCAAACCTGAGCCCAGTGAACAAGGCTTGAAGGGTCACTGCACTAAACCATACAGTATATATACTGTACAGTATAAAATGAGCATTAGAATCCATTTAGAATGGACAGGTTTTGTTAATATTTAAGTATGTCTACTCTCATGGTGCATTTTCCTCTATTAATATACCAGAATAATGCATGTAGGCCCCCACATTCAGGAAAGGCCAGCCAGCAAATTAGCAACATGTCTCCTGGAGTTATGCTATTTTTTATTTTGATACACGTTCTTCATAAGGGACTTGATTAATGTAGGCCAGGAGGGGCCAATTAATCTTAGATGCTGCACCTAGAAGGGAACCAGGCATTGATAAGGCCTAATGGCAGATGAAGCCCAGCTGGGGGAGGAGCTGGGCTAGCATTATAAAGCCAAGAGGTGAGAGCAGGAAGGGGCTGTAGAGAGGAATTCTGCAGTTGTTCCCCAGAGGGAAAGGGAGTTGGCTAGGGATAAGGAGGAGAGTAAGTCCTGGGCTCTTGCCCTGAACTGGGAAGTCTGACAAGAGACCAAGAAGGGTGAAGTGGCCATGGAGAGCAGAAGAATCTAAGGAGATAGAGAGGTGGGGTAGGAAGAAGCCCAGGGAAACTGTAATGGGTCTGGAGACTGAGCAGACCTACATTGCTCATCACAGGGTTTCTGGGCTGGAACCTGGAGTAGCAGGCAGGCCTGGGTTCCCCTACCAGCTTCTGGGAAAGTGGAACTGGACCTAGAATTGGAACAGAAGACTGCCTGAGACAACATTTGAACAGCTTGTCTAGTGGCACTTTGTTATCCCAGAAGTTGGGATGGGGGGGCAGCAGAGCAGAGGGATAGCTCAGTGGTTTGAGCACTGGCCTGCTAAACCCGGGGTTGTGAGTTCAATCTTTGAGGGGGCCATTTAGGGATCTGGAGCAAAAATTGGGGATTGGCCCTGCTTTGAGCAGGGGGTTGGACTAGATGACCTCCTGAGGTCCCTTCCAACCCTGATATTCTATGACTATATAGTGACATGGCCAGGGGGCTGAGTCAAGAAGAGGGAGCATCCTGAGTCACAGAGAGAGAGGCCATAGCATGAGCAACTGGTGGAAGAGGGTAACCGATGGTGCAAGAGCTAATTCCCTGGAGTGGAACCCTTTTCCAGCCTGCACATACGTATGTAGCTGCCCCAACTCCAATGGGAGATATGTATGCACCACCAAGGGTAATATTTGATTCTAAAGCATCATTCACCATATTTTTTCATAGACCCAATTAAAAACAATACTTTAATTCTGGTCACTTTTGCAAAATGTCTAGTGCAGTTCTTCTGGGATCACTAGCTTACATTATTTCAGGCAGAGCACCATAAAGTCAGATCCTATGTGCCAGATCATCACCTCAGGTCAAAGGGCTCTTAGCACAGCTGAGAAGGAAGCATACAAAGGTGCCCCCTGAGCTCCATTCATCCTGTGGCTGTTCTATGCTGGGCTAGTTTCTCTGAGACAAGCTAGAACATCCTGAAGGAGCTGTAACCGCAGCTGGGGATGACTACCAACCCACAGGGGAGCCCTAGCTATGCCCCTTTCCTGCACCCATATCTTCTAAGCTGGTAGCTACTTGTGTAGAAATTGCTGCATTAGTATCCCTTAGAAGCTTGAGCTGCCAAGTTTAGGGCTGTTTTGACCAGAGGAGCAGTGTGAAGTGACTGCAGTATGGTCCAGGGAGAGAGACTATATGTTTGAAACTCTGCTCATTATTCAAAAGAGATCCATCTGAGCCCATGATGTACAGTGCAGTATTCACAAAACATCATCCTCCCAGACACTTTAGAAAGTCCATGTTGGGTTTTTTAGTGTTCTGTTTCCTTTTATTAATTTCACCCCAATATCCTTTGAGAAATCCCATGAAAGCTAATGTATTCAATATAACCAGGCTAATGAAAAACATTCTGCCTGTGAAGCTTATACCTCAGCAGTAAGCTCTTAGTTCTTACGCTATCTTTGAACTTTTTCTTTCCTATGTTACCTCCCCCAATCCTTGGTTTTCCTCAGGGAGAATTTAAGATGTATTTTTGTTTTATCATTTTGACATTGTATTTTGCTCCTGTGTAAGGGTAATAATATAATTTTAACCATGAAATTTAAAATCCTATCATATTATTCAATCAACTAGCAAGAACTATACCATACACTCAGAAAGAGAATTAATGTGAATGTAGAATACAGTCTTTATCAAGTAGATTCTCAAACCAAAAAAGGCCGTGTCTGGAGTAGGGAATATTGTCAGGTCTTGTAGTTGATGCCCCAAATTTAGGGTTTATTTTAAGTTTTGCAAAACCTATAGAAATGTTCCAGTTTTGGGGGTATTTTTAAATTTCCAGTTAAAAACATGTTTTTATTTAAGCATTCCCTTAGTAGAGTTTGCAACCCAAACATAGTGCCAGTTCTTAAGAACCAGGAAGTGCAATAGTCCATAATCAGACCCATCTAATTTCCATCTTCAAGATGAGGGAAGTGCAAACAAACAGCATAAATAGAGACAAATTAAATGAGATAGCTACACTTCTAAGTTTTAGCTACCTAAGGTCTGATCGTGTACTCCCCATGCATCTGAAACTCCTTCTGATCTTTATACCACTAATCTCCTTCTATGGGAGTAATGAGCATATGAAGATAAAGGCAAAAATCCCATGGATTTAAATGGGGCCATAATTTCACCCAAGGAATAAGACCGGTAGACTCAAGATCATTTCTGTAAGGTGTAACCATAACTAAATATTTTTAAAATGGGATTCTTAAACTGAGAATATCCCATTAAGATGTCCACGTAAACAAGCAGACTTTGAATAATTAAGAGAGAACTCGGACATGAAGTCAGACTAGTTCCATTTTTATCTTTTTGTAATTGGAAGCATACATCTACATTCACTTCAGATGCAGTATACTGAAGGCTGTTTTTTCAGGAGTGGGCGCTAATTTATTCCCACCCTATGTTTTCAGTGGGCCAAATTCAATCCTGGTGTAATTCCACTGAAGTCTGGGGAGTACCTCCCAGGAAGAATTTGGTCCTTGATTTTATTACAGCTACATAATTGTGCAGTTAAGAAAATAGCTACTAAGCAGTTAAATACAGGGAGCCTGCTTCTCCATTTCCCTGCCCCTTGTGTATTCCTTTATCATAATGCAAAGTGTGCAGGAAATTCTACTGTTCTGATTTGGCAGCATTCACACCAACTTCAGACTCCTTTTGCACACAAGTCAATGATTACACAGAGTGCTGGGTAGAAGAGAACCAAATCCAGGAAGATTTTAGATTACAAGATTGGCACCAGGACCCAGTTCTGCATCTGAGAGAGCGCAGATGAATTTGAATTGGTTTCTGCACTGGTGAAGCAGTCGATCCGCAAGCTCGGAAGGGGAGGATCAGAGCCAAGGTAGTGTGCTGTGCAAATCAACAAACAATTGAAAACATTAACTTTCAGGGTCTCTTTGAAATTAATTACTTTGGTAGTGTAGCTCTGATATGCCATATAAAAGCTTCTCTTTTACATACATGACTGTTTGTTTTGTCCTTTTTCTGTTTTGTGTTGGTCTTTGCAGTGGTCTAACATGTTTGCATGTCTGGATGCACAGTAATATGGAGAAGGGGAAAAAATAAGTGAACAAGCCTTTGATCATTTTCATCATTACTGTAGCACTATTGGAGCAGTCATACAGGAGCTGAGCATCTGACAGAGACGCCATTTGAAGACATGCCTATTTTCGGAGTTACTGAACACACTTTGCAAATGAAATAACTCCTTTAAATACATTGCGTTTATGAGACTTTTCATCTTCAAAGTGCTTAAAAAATATTGGGGCCAATCCGGCACTCCTCACTTCAGCAAAACCTCTGCTGATTGTCATGATCCTCTGGAGGCTAGTTGCGGTGGATGCTAAAAACAATACAAGGCAGGTGACGTAAGGCACCATTTTCTTCTATTAAGATATTCTCTTTTATTCTGTTCTATGCTTATTCTTGCATTTCTGTGTGAGCAGCCTCATTGGTTGCCATGGGTCTACTCCTGTAGTAAGTCTTTAATTGACATAAGTATAACAGCCAGAAGTAGCCCCTGTTTTTCCTTTTGATAGTTACATCACCTATATTAAAATACGAACAATAATATGTTACTCTATGGTTTACACTGTTAGGTATAATATCTGCTTTTTGGGAAATGGACTCTAACTAGAGAATATGAAGACGTAATGTAGGACAGGATCCTCAAAGGTATTTAGGCACCTAACTCCCACTAACTTCAATGGCAATAAGGAGTCTAAATACCTTTGAAGCTCAGGGCCGTAATGTACAGTGCTTGCTACTAAAACCCTTCTTGTTTTGTTTTATCTAATTGTATAACTTTTCCTCATTATCTGCAGCATTCGCTATACTTCCATATACACATGTGAAAGCAGAAGACACTGGGGTCACTTTTCTCGGGCTAAAATATGGTATTTAGGCACATTCCATAATAAGAAGCAGAGCACAGCCATGCCACCCTACAGATAGTTTAGGAGACGCGCGGCCCTAATGCCTCCCACAGCTCCCTGATTGTCCAGGAGCAGGGTTCAATCATAATTCTACATTGGCTGGAGTGTAGCTAGGAGGGGTCCATGGCTGTGCCGGTTCCTCAGCCCAGTTCAGAGAACAGAGAGGCAACTTCTATTGTGCTGCAATTCTTACACAAGAGCCATATATAGTGATGGGAGTCTCCTTACTCCCTCCCCTCCACAGTATCAGGTTAGCCCATATACAATCAATCTAGCCCAAAGTTAGGACAGGTTGTAATAAAAACAAACAATTCACATTTTAAAAGTGGTTACTAATTGTAAATAACATTACTAACAATGTTTTTCATATGTTAAACCAGAGCTTCACTAAAATGCACATTACTATTAATGATTTGTATTATGGTAATACCTATACTTCCCAACTGCGATCAGGGCCTCATTGTACTAAGCACTGTGCAGACACATCGTAAGAGGTAGTCGATTCCCTGATGAGCTCACAGCCTAAATAGATAAGGGGTGGGAGGAGAAACAAAGGTACAGTGACTTGGCCACGGTCATACAGCAAGTCAATGCCAGAATAAGAAATAGAACTCAGGTCTAATGAGGCTTTGCCCAATGCCTTATCCACTAGAGCACACATTATATAATTAGGGCCAAACTATGATCACCTTACTCCCATGAATAATCTTACTAAAATTAGTATACTACATGCACAAATGCACAATTACGAAATGGAGAATAACTATCTAGGTCAGAGATTGGCAACCTTTGGCAAGTGGCCCATCAGGGTAATCCGCTGGTGGGTTAGAGCAGTTTGTTTACCTGCAGCATCCTCAGGTTTAGCCGATTTCAGCTCCCACCGGCTGCAGTTCGCAGAGCCAGGCCAATGGGGGGCTGCGGGAAGAGGCGTGGGCCGAGGGATGTGCTAGCTGCCGCAGACCCCATTGGCCTGGAACGGCAAACTGCAGTCAGTGGGAACTGCGATTGGCTGAACCTGCGGAGGCTGTAGGTAAACAAACTGTCCCAGCCCGCCAGCGGATTTCCCTGAGAGGCCGCGTGCCAAAAGTTGCCAATCCCTGATCTAGGTGATTGTACTACTGAAAAGGATCTGGGATTTATAGCGACAGAAACTGAATGAATCATTAGTGTGATGCAGCTGCAATAAAGGCTAATATTCTGGGGTGTACGAACAGGAGTGTTTGTATGTAAGACAAAAGAGATAATTGTCCCATTCTACTCTGCATTAGTGAGGCCCCAGTTGGAGTACTGTGTCTAATTCTGGGCACCATAATTTAGGAAAGATGTGGACAAATTGGAAAGTGTGGAGGAGAGCAACAAAAAAGGTTTAGAAACCTGAAATATGAGGAAAGGTTAAAAAAATAGACCTGTTTAGTCTTGAGAAAAGAAGACTTTGGGGGGACCTGATAAGTCTTCCAATGTGTTAATGGTTGCTAGAGAGAGAGGACAATAACCAGTTCTTCTACAGGTCCACTGAAGATAGGACAAGAAGTTATATGCTTAATCTGCAGCAAGGCTGATCTAGGTTAGACATTAAGAAAAACTTTCTAACTGTAAGGGGAGTTACATCATTGGAAACTTTTAAAAACAAATTGGACAAACACCTGTCAGGGATAGTCTAGGTTTACTTGTTTCTGTCACAGCACAGGAGGCTGAACTTGCTGATTTCTCAGGCTCTACATTTCTGTGATTCTATGTGTGAGAATGGTTTCAGAGGAGCAGCCGTGTTAGTCTGTATCCGCAAAAAGAAAAGGAGGACTTGTGGCACCTTAGAGACTAACAAATTTATTTGAGCATAAGCTTTCGTGAGCTACAGCTCACTTCATCGGGTGCATTCAGTGGAAAATACAGTGGGGAGATTTATATACATAGAGAACATGAAACAATGAGTGTTACCATACAGACTGTAACAAGAGTGATCAGGTAAGGTGAGCTATTACCAGCAGGGGAGGGGGGCTGTGGGGCGGAATCTTTTGTAGTGATAATCAAGTTAATTGTATCCAGTTTGTAAATTAATTCCAATTCAGCAGTCTCTCGTTGGAGTCTGTTTTTGAAGTTTTTTTTATTGAACAATGTTTTTTTTGTTGCCCCTTTTAGGTCTGTAATCGAGTGACCAAAGAGATTGAAGTGTTCTCCGACTTCAAAAACAGACTCCAACAAGAGACTGCTGAATTGGAATTAATTTGCAAACTGGATACAATTAACTTAGGCTTGAATAAAGACTGGGAGTGAATGTGTCATTACAGAAAGTAAAACTATTTCCCCATGTTTATTTCCTGCCCCACCCTTACTGTTCCTTACACGTTCTTGTCAACTGCTGGAAATGGCCCACCTTGATTATCACTACAAAAGATTCCCCCCTGCCCCGCTCTCCTACTGGTAATAGCTCACCTTACCTGATCACTCTTGTTACAGTCTGTATGGTAACACCCATTGTTTCATGTTCTCTGTGTACATAAAATCTCCCCACTGTATTTTCCACTACATGCATCTGATGAAGTGAGCTGTAGCTCACAAAAGCTTATGCTCAGATAAATTTGTTAGTCTCTAAGGTGCCACAAGTATGCCTTTTCCTTATGTGTGAGAATGGTGATTATAATGTGGTCCTTAAAATATAGTTGTAGTTATATTTTAGCAAATATATTTTTTGCTGTAGTTAACTTTTACATGGTGTGGCAGAGCTCCGATCTTGTCTCAGTGGGTCCCGTGCTTTCTGGCGGAATACGCTAGCCTCAGAGGCTCACTGTGACCCTCTACATCACCCTTTTCCCTCTAGAGGCAAGGGTCACAGCCTTCTGAGGCCATTTTCATCATAAGCCAGCAAGGAGGTTGGTGAAAGAACTCCCACAGTCTCTGTTGTCCCTACGGGCTTATTCCAGAACAGGTTAGCCTTCTGTCCTGACAGGGACCTGTCTTCCCTTCCCAGGATGTGTTTCTGTAGTGGTGAGTTGGGGGGAACCCGTGCCCGCCCTCTACTCTGGGTTCCGGCCCAGGAACCCTAATAGCAGCAGCTGTTGGCAGCCGACCTTTCACTGCCAGAGTTGCTACATTTCCCTGGGCCACTTCCCCACAACTCTCCCACTTCTCTCTCTTAACGCCTTCTTCACCCTTACCTTAGGGCTCCCTTTCTAGTGGCTTGAGGGTGTCTTGATTACCCAGCCCTTCAGCTGCACTTCCTCTCCTCTGGCTCCCTGGTTTTCTTCGGCCTGACCGGAGTGAGCCCTTTTATAGTATCAGAGGGGCCTTAATTAGAGTCAGGTGTTCATATTAGCTTAACGGCTTCAACTGACTCTTTGCAGGCTAATTGGAGTCATGTGTCCATCCTAGCCTGGAGCAGCCTCTGCTCTGGTCAGTCAGGGAACAGAAAACTGCTTATCCAGTGACCAGTATATCTGCCTTCTACTACTCTACTGTAAACCTCCTCCTAGCCCTAGCTAAAACAGCCATTTATAAAACCAGAGAGGGGAGGTTGGCTAATGAAGCGTCCTGCGATTGTAGGGCCGTTTTCCGATCCTCAGTACATTCACGTATCCGGGCGGAGTTCCTCTGGGCGGCGTCCACCGACTCCCTTGATGCCTTCAAGGAGCGGTGGGCGCTGTCCGAGGTTCTCTGCTCGGTAACCCCGTCCGGTTCCCTCCGTCTGACCCTTTGATTGAGGGGAAGAGTGAGAGACCCCAGCCCCAGCCGTCGCCGCTGTGGATACCATCATCACTGTCACCTAGGAGGGGTCCTATAACACGTGGGTGTAATCCCCCCACCCCAAAACGCCCACCCCGCAGCCATACCCATCTTGCCGGGCACTCTCAGGAGAGGAATAATCGGTGACACTGGGCGCGGCACTAAGTAACTCGAGGGGGTGGAAGACCACGAGTGTCGAGAAAGCCCCCCCGCTCTCGGCCACCAGGTAACTCAGGAGGGTGGAAGACCACGAGTGTCGAGGAAGCCCGCCCGCTCTGGGCCCAGGCTAGCCTGAACACTTCTCCCTCCTGACGGCTGCTGTGTCATACCTTCTTTTTGCTTTTGTTTTGTTGCATAGTTTTGCTTTATCATTTTTGGTGATTCTTTGTAAGTGTTACACAAATAAAATTCTTTTCTGCTTTAAAAAAATAACTACTCTACTGTACTCAACTGGCTTGGGTCTATCACAATGGCTAACTGTCAAGTCTAGCAATGAGCCAGCTACAAGAGTTTCAAACATTTCTTAAGTCATTATTATTATTTATATTGCTCCAGTAGCTTGCCAAGCACCTTATAGACAGGAGCCTGTTTAAAAATTTTACAAGCTCAGAGCTGGAGTAAAAAAACAAAACAAAACTGAAAGCTTTCAATATTTATACTATGAAAGTGAGGCTAATATCTGACTGTCTCCTGACACAGAACCAAAGATAGAACATTTCAGCACTTAATTGGGTTTTGTTGAGGGAGGTTTCTCAATTAATTTGAATTATGGTCTCTCTATGGACAGTTTGCTTGTCAGGTGGGATATTCCATCCCCTTGTAAATCTTTTTAGCACTACATTAGCAAAACTAAACACGCGCGCGCGCACACACACACACATATATTTAGAAATCAATCTTTCCAAATGCTGGGAAGGAGTAATGAATGCCCAATTAATAGCATCATGCTATTGTTATAGAAGCATGGCAATATTAGCAAAAATTCATTTCCTTACATGATTTTGTCCTGAAGGACTAAGGTAATTGTGAGTATATTGAATAATTTGTTAGGTGCAGCTGACTGCCTCCAGCTATGTTTCCATACAAAATATAAAAGATTGTAATTAGGGAGCAAGAGAAGCTTGGCTTTTAATCATTTTGTAATATGGGATTTTGTACATACATTTTGTGAGTGGCAAATCTTGCCCCCACTTCACAGCTATGGAAGGCTTAATGGGCAGTAGAACTGGTGAGGTTCTGGAGTGGGTGGGGCTGATGTGCCCAGATTGAACAATGACGCACAGCTCCTGCATGCTGTGAAGCTCTGCTCCATAAAGTCTCTCTACACCTTTCCATGTGTAGTATGGGGTAAGTTTAGAGAAAGATGGATGTGGCTTGTGTACCTCCAATAAGTTGATCCACTAGGCATTGCCCAAATACGAGGCTTCATTAAGATTTTATATGAACAGAAAAGTCTTTGGCTGTGATCTAGCAAAAAACTTAAGCACAATGAATTCATTTGGGACTACTCTTTTCATATGCTTAAAGTTAAACATGTGTGTTAGCGATGGTTTGTGGACTAGGTGAGAGGTTTTAGATGTTTCTTCCATCTGCTGCACTAACTTCCAGGGGTTTCCTCATCCTTTAATACCAAGTGATTTTTCTAGCGTTAAACTTGACTCCAACTCTCCTGCACCAATTCCAAACCAGTATCCTAATGGAACCAAGGTCGGCTAGGAAGTCATTCATTTCCAATAAGGATATGTATACTGGTTCACGTAAAAAAACCAGAACCTCATCCAAGTGACCCAAACTTTCACCAAAAATTCAATCTGGACATTTGGACAACTTAAAAAAGTAATCTTCTTTATGTTCCTCTTTCCTCCTCCACTTTCTGGTTCTGCTTGAGAAAGGATGTGGAAGAATAGAAATATCATAAAAGCCTTTTGTAAAGTTGTCTGGAGTCAAGAAGTAAAAAACTGCATGAAATAACCTGTTCTCACAAGATTTTCAACCTATGGACCCGATCTAAATCCCACTGATTTGGAAGAGAATCAGAGCACACACTTATTTTGCAGACCCCAGATTGTTAGGTTCAGATTTCTTGGTCAAACTCAGACTTTTAGATTTATATGTTTACCAAACAGAAACTTCAAAGCTTTGAGGCTCACCCACTGTCAGCAACCAGGACTTTTTTTTTTTTAAGAGGTAATAAAATCTACCCATGCATAGATGCATAACCGACCTTTTGACTTAAAAATGGCTGGATACAGAACTCCAGTGTAATGCTGAATAATTAGACTCCTGATAATGCTACATTTAAACAATGAGCACATATTAAAATATGTATTTGTTTTCTCAGGGAAAGAACAATTGTATCTAGGAACAAACAAGATGATGTTTAAACTTAGTTTGCACAGTCTGAAAACAGGATACCAAGGAGTATATATATAACTCGTTTATATAACTGAAGTGAAAGAAACATCGCTGGTACATTATACTTGATCTCCTTGCCCTAAAACCCAGCCCCAGTGAAAACAAAGCCACCATGAGCAATTTCCTACACCACACTACAGTCATCCAATTACAGTACTACCTGCTATCTGCTGCAAGCAGTCTTCTAAAAAAGGATGTTCAAATCTTGGAGGGGGGGAGGAGGATTTAAGAATTGTAAGCACTAAAACCATCTGCAATCTGATGTCACTTACAAGTCTCTTACAATTTTATTAGCATTTTAAAACAAATCCTTCATTAGATTTCCATTAGAAACATGGGTCAATATTTTTTAAATGTGTGCCTATAGTTGCTTTTGCAAACCTGGGGTACGGAACTTAGCGAGAGAGCTTGGATGTTTGATTTAAGGCACATCAAAGGGCCCTGATTATTGAACAAATAGGGGTTGAACAAATAGGGATATTACCCAAATAGGGGTAAGGGCCCTGATTATTGAACAAATAGGGATATTACCCAAATAGGGGTAAGATATGTGGAAAGCTAGACTATTAACTATTAACTATTAACTGAAACGAGAAGAAAATAACAGATATGTACACGAGTTAGCAATTCTGTATTAAAGAAAAATAAATCAGCTAATGTAATGCCAGATGCTCTGTCTTGTACTACAAAACAGAGGGCCAGGTCCTCAGCTGCTGCAAATGGGCACCGAAGTCAGGTGTATGATGGTTGTTTATTTCTATTAGTTGTACAGGAATTATGTGCCAGAACTAAATCTATGCAAGTCTTGCAGGTCTTGTTTTGTGAAGGGATAAACTAAATTCTGCAATTTTGTTTATATAGTTTGGAAGTGAAGCAACCCTGGCCTGTTTGCTTGGAGATTTGAGTTCAATTAGTCAAACCTCCCAGGGGAATACTCTAGTAGAGAGACCCTCTTTAGCTAATCCCTTCCTGCAGAAAGGTTAAACCTCCCCAGCTCCCCCTTTCCTCAACAACGTCTGGGACATTTTTTGTAGTGTTCAGTAATCACCCTTACAATCGTGCTATGTAAGGCCCCAATTCCGTAAAGCAAGTGAATACATGCTTAATTTTAAGCACACACTTATAGATCCTGTTGACTTCAGAAGGACAGAAATGGGATTATTCTTGTGCTTAAAGTTAAGTGATGTGCTGAACTGTGGCCTATTGCCCCATAGGGTAAACCACAACCAGCTCACATGGTTTTAAACATGATCGTCTTTGTCTACACTAGGTGCTAAGTGATGTTTGAAAATGTGTTAATTAAAATGTGTTCATTGACACTTTTTTTTTTAATGCCACTCATTTTCCCAGCATAGACAAACCTTAAGCGTAGCTCTAGATGAGGAAAACAGGTCATGTTTTAAAATGTATTAGCTAAGGGGAGACTGTGGTTGCTAATTTATTTTAAAATATGATTTATCCTCTATATAATAATAGTTGCAAAATTCTATTTAAAAATGCACCCATGTTTCCTTAACCCTTTTTCATGAAGAAGTTTTCTTCCCCTTGGGCATCCAACCTGGGCTCTTCCTCCCACTCCCCCCCACCTCCCCATTTTCTCAATGGTATTAGTAACAGAAGAATAATCCCTGAAGCCGAAGTCACAAGCTAAGCACGGGAGTAAGAGTATGTCTACACTAAGGGGATACAGACGTGCAGCTATGGCGCTGTAGCTGTGCCGCTCTAGTGTAGACATTTCCCGCATTGATAGAAAGGGGGTTTCCATTGCTGTAGTAAAGCTACCTCTCAGGGGTGACTGCTGGGTCTATAGAAGAATCCTTCTGTTGGCCTAGCTGCATCTACAGTGGAGGATATGTTGATCTAACTATGGCACACAGGCCGTGAAATTTTTCACAGCCCTGAGTGATGTAGCTAAGGGCATGTCTACACTGCAGGGGAAAGTCGAGCTAAGCTATGCAATTTGAGTTACATTAGTAGCGTAACTCAAGTCGATGTAGCTTAGATCTACTTATAGCGTGGTTTACATTACTCTAAGTTGACGGGAGATGCTCTCCCATCGACTCCCCTTCCTCCTCTCATTCCGGTGGAGTACTGGAGTTGACGGGAGAGCGATCTGCAGTCAATTTAGCGGGTCTTCACTAGACTTGCTAAAGTGACCCCTGGTGGATCGATCACTGCAGCATCGATCCACCGGTAAGTGGAGACAAGCCCTAAGTCAACCCACGTTTTAGTGTACAGCAGGCCTAAGACAGGCACTAGTCCCCTTTACTTGCCTGCATGACTGAATAAGGGCTGTGATAGTCTAGTCTAACCCATAATAAATCTGATTCTGAGGATATGTCTAGACTGCAGCCCAAGCAAGGGGGGACGGTCTCAAAGCCTGGGCTTCAGGGAATGTCTACACTGCTATTTTTAGCCCTGTAGCACAAGCCCCCAAGCCTGAATCAGTTGACATGGGCTCTGAGACTCGCTGCTGTGGGTTGGTTTTTTTGTAGTACAAATGTATGCTAAAATTTCAGATGGACCATGAGCAGCAGGAGTGGGTACATCTCTTTAGAAATAAAGATTGTGTTTTCTGTGCAAATTCTTAGCAACAAAGAACAAGGAAACAGAACTGCAGAAAAACATATGAAATGAAATCAACATTGTTTAATATTAAAATGCTTTATCTGAGGTATTAGCAGCTCCTTTAAGAGTAGTTTTATTTAGTTAAAAGTAAAAGTTAAAAGTAGGACAGAGATTAATTTTGATCTCTAGTCTGTGCTATTTAGACTTCCGTGCTGTTAAAGTTTTGAGTAAGCTGCTACTTCTGTGTTTCCACTGTACTTTTGTGACCATCTTCGTTTGCTAAGGGAGCTCTGCTTCTTTTGGTTGCATTAAAATGCAGCCGTCTTTCTAAATGCTGTACAAGAAAATATGATAATCACAGATCATTTTTTGCCAATCTGTGACCTAGTTAATTATCTTTTTACAAAGTACTTCTTGTGTTGGCACATATTTTTGTGGGCTTTTTTTTTTTATGAGGATACCATCTTCATGAACATCAAAGCCAGCATGGAAAGAGAGCTTCAACTCAGCAATAGTCTGCCAACCTGCTCTGTGAAGAGCAGCATATTGTGCTCTGCGAGGGGAAAGAACAAACAGAGCAGAGAGCCAAGTTCCTTTTTTCTAAGATCAGCTGTTCTCTTTCAGTGTCAGAGTCTCACCCTTACTAATAACAATCTTTACAATGGCAAGCTGGTGTGTCTTCTTAAGAAACTCCTCTCTCTAGATATAAGCAAAGCAGGAAAATAATACATTAAGCCCCTGTGCTCCTTTGCCTTTAAAGTTCTAAATTCCTTCAAACTTGGTTAATCTTGGAAACAAGTCTGGAACATCTCTATTTTGGGTGATTACAGTTACGCTGACTGACATACAGAATCCCTTCGTCTAGGCTGCAAACTAACTGTGACATGATAATTCCTTATAATCAGCTCTCATGAATGCTAAAGAGCGGCTAAGAAATTCAGCAGCTCCCTCCTTCCTAATTTTTACCTCTTATTTATATTAAATCAATTCCCCACTAGTGCTGCTTCAGTTTCAAACCCTGTGTTTCTTTCTTTTTTTTTTAACTTTCCTATTTTGCTTTATTTTTTAACTTCCTCGTTATTATAATTTTTATTTTGCATTACAGTCACTCCTGGAGACAACAACTCCTACCCTGTCTACATTTCTGCTGCTGGACATGCACATAGCTGCCTAGATTCTGCCACTAGCGCGAAGCTCGGCATTTAACTCATGCCTGTTCCACTGTGTACAATTACTTAAATAATCTTTGGCCCAGAGAAAGATTGAATCACCTGGGAGTTGGGAGACCTGGATCCAACTCTTTGCTCCACATTCTGCAGGCTTAAATCTGGATCTCCCACATCCTGGGTGAGTGCTCTAACCACTGGACTATTGGGTAAAAAGAGGGGAAGCAGCACCTCCTCCATTTTTTTGAGACAGAACTGACCTGGTTTAGGCACCAAATTCCAAGGGAGGGTTCATTGCTATGAATCCCAAGTGGAGGGAGGTGTCTCTTTCTGGCCTAATTCCCTTTGAGGGGCAAACCCCTCTCATTGGAATTTCCTGTTGGCTTCCTCAGGTAACTCCCCAATCAGCTTTTGTAAATCCCACTGTTAAGCACTAATGCTCTCGTCCATGGTAGAGGGGGCTTGGGTGCCTAACCTCAGTGCTACGATTTCCACTTGTCAGCAGGGCGCCTAGATGCTGAAAGCTGCAATACTCATTTTAAGTGCCCCATGTGAATCTAGCTTTAATGTTCACTGCTATCAGTCTGATTACTTTTATGAACAATACAGTTCACTTTATAAGTAAATTAAAACTAAACCAATATACAGGATTTCTAATAAATCCTGGATGTTTTTTGGTATTTTTTTCTTGGATGTTGTAAATACGTAGTCAATGTAATACTAAATAGAAATTGTCTTCACATTTGCTTTTACAACAGTTATCCTGTAAACAATCAAACAATCGCATGAGCTTTAGCCACATAATGTCCATTATTAAAGTTATTTGGGGTACTGTATGGAATTGAGATGGGCATTGATGACTAAATTTCATGCATGTTTTTGTGGTGGGCAGTAGGATCTGTTCTTAGAAGATTTTTCTTCTGTAGACTACCGCAGCAAGGACAGTGTAGCTTGCTGGGTATCCTTGCTGGCCCCATTGCTAGGACTGGATTAAAGGAATCTATGCATGGCTCCATGTCTGCAGCCCCATCCCACACCATGAACTTGTCCGTACATGAAGTGTCGGTGGCAGGGGAGGATCCCTCCCCAGAGAGGCAGTCTATGCCTTAATCCACTCCTCATTAATTGCAACCTTGTGTGTGGAAAGCACAGGGCTAGAATAGAAGGGAGCTGGGGGTTGAGACTGAGGAGTTGATACTGTGTATATAGGGGGAGCACAGGGCTGGAGTAGCAGAATGGAGATAGGGCAGGAGAAAGTTCTGGATCAAGATGCGGCAGGCATCAGCATAGAAGTACTGGAATAGTTGGGGAAGGGTGGGGCTGGGGACTTGGCCAGAAGATGATGGACATGGTTCAGGTTACCGATATAGACTTGGGCTGACACCCAGAGCAGATCCTAAGTTGCTAGGAGTGCTTTCCCTCACATTAAATCAAAATCTCTAAAATTTATCTCTGGAACAATAGCTCAGGGGTAAGTTAAAGTCCCATGATGCACTTCAAAAAGAATAGTTGACCCCAGTGTTCTGACCAATATTTCCTCTGTCAATAACACAGTCTCTAATGCCATGACTATGTGTGATTTATTGCAGAGTGAATAATAACTAGGACTTTGCAAGTCCTGCAGGATTTGGTTTGTGACAGGGTCTGTGAACTGAATCCTAACATTTAGGTAACAGGGGATAGAGTGAAGCAGCCCCTCTAGGTTTGTTTACATGATCAGTTGGCAGTGCCTGACAGAAGGTCACCTGATTTGGGTTGAAACTTCCCAGAGAAAGGAGGGAGGATGAGGGGAGCTTGAGTGTAGAAATAAGGCAGAATATATAATAGGCTCTCTCTCTCTCCCTCAGATGCCAATTTCCATATTCTCCCTTTTACCTCATTTTCAGGGTCACTCATCTTAGTCCCAGTGTTACCTATATTCCACTCAGTTTTGTGTCCCCTCATTTCTTTTGTTGAAAACTACTTAGGTCAGAAATAAAGAAACAGGGAATTGGGTTTATAAGAAATGTTATTTAGATTAAAGAAGTGACCCCCCCCAATTTAGGTTTCCTGCATGAATACTTTTGCTGGCCTACATTTTGGATCTGTAGCTGAGTCCCCACTGCATTAGTATTTTAAGCTTCAGAGGCACTCAACCTTTCTCTCCCCCTCCATTGCCAGGACAGCTAAATAGAATTTAAAGCTCCAGTTACCTCAAGCTAGAGATTTTTGTGCGTGCACAGGAGTTTCTTTAAGGGTAACACTTGAGTTTTACATCAAGCTAACAATACTATGAAGACACACTTTTTGTCATACATTTTGGCTTTGGCAGGTTAAAAGATATGTCATGCTCTCTTGCAGCACCAGTGTCTACATGAAATCTCAGAGAAAATTGACTTTAATCAGTATATCTGTACCTATCCTTTGTAACTAAGTTTTCTACCTCTGTTACCAACACATTACCTTTCATTCATTTGTTTTCAATCACTTTTATTTTCATGTTTTGCCTATGGCATTTTGGCCTCTCTAAATAAACAAAACTACTGGACAACCCCTTGACTACAAGTGTTGCATCCTCATAACCGAGGACAGAAATTGACTCCCTATGTATAATACTCTTTGACTCCCCTTTGTTTAAAGGGCATTCACTCCTGACATGCCTCTTGAAGGACTGTTACCAAAAACCACTCATCAGAGTCAGATCTGCTAGTCTTCAGACTACGTGGGACAGCCTGAGAGGGGAACTGCATGCTTTCTGCTCCTAAGGAATACTCTCATTTTAAGTCGAAACAAAGCTGCACCACTGTGGCATAGCTCAGGATGTTCTTAATACTTCCAGGACGTGAGATAAGGATGAACATTGTAAGGATGACGCTTTGATACTGCAGCATCATTTAGGGAAACTTATGATATATTTATTAAATACAAATCCTATGAGACAGGTGAGAATCATAAAGTATCAGGATTGGATGGG
The DNA here is from genome assembly GCF_965152275.1 of Natator depressus. NCBI lineage: Eukaryota > Metazoa > Chordata > Testudines > Cheloniidae > Natator > Natator depressus. Next base: position 104,480,199 of record NC_134234.1, read on the forward strand.
ACCTTGAGAGATCATCTAGTCCAACCCCGTGCTCAAAGCAGGACCAATCCCCAATTTTTGCCCCAGATCCATAAATGGCCCCCTACAAGGATTGAACTCACAATCCTGGGTTTAGCAGGCCAATGCTCAAACCACTGAGCTATCCCTCCCTTCTGTTTGGTGACACACAGGGCAATTAAAAGGAGGTTGATAACATTGTTTTAGCTATGAAACCTTGTCTTATTTCCACAGAACACAGAATGAAAGAACAGATAAGCATTAACTGCACTGAGATAAACATAAAGCATACAAATAAATAAAATGAAGAATGAGAAGATAAAGAAATAAGCATAAAGGAAACAGTCCACTCCTATAATAGTACAAACATGGTAATCTATCACATTCTGTCATCTAACAAGAACACTGTATGTATGAAAAGATACTGCAAACTGTCCAAGTAATCATCTTTATACTAAAAATTATTGATGAAATCATCCAAATATCTGTGCTTAGGAAATAAGGCATTTATTCTTTATATGGCTAAAACAGAGCTCTCCAACCAGATCTACAATAGGAAAAATAACACAAAAAGAGTTTGGTTTTACCAAAAATGTCAATATTCTGATTAGCAATAGCATCTATATAAACATACAGTTCCTTCTGTTGAGATATATATGGTGGATCTAAATTTAGATCCTTTTATACATAAATTACACAATAGGCAAAATTGCTCTGGATTATTCAAAACAAAAATAAAACCTGTCAAACTGGTCAGCACAATACCAGGACAATGCTATTGGCAAAAATTGCTGTCACCAGAAAAATATGGATCAACTATTTGCGCACTATAATCTCCTTTGAAATTGATCCAAGCCCTGTTAAAAGACAGGCCAAGGACTTATCAACAAGCTGTGCAAAGTAATTTCTTGTCAAAATGTTGCCATATAATTTCCCCCACCAGGAAACCCTCTCTGTATGCTGCAGAAATAATTCCACTGTCCATATTGATTCTGTGCAATGAAATGCCTGAGCTAGACCAAAGTGGTAGTTTTTTAAAATGAAAGATTAATTGATTTATTTGCAGAAAGAACGCCTAGTGTAATGTGCTCAGACTGTATCAGCCAATGACACACATCACAGCATACAGTATGCTGTCACATTCAAGTGTTGTATATAAATGTCAACCTTGCTATTTATTTTCAAATTAAAATATTAGCTCTATCATGCTGACAAAGTTCATAATAAAGAGAGTTGATTCATTTCCCCCCTTGAAGAACGGGCAAGGGCAAGCAAGAATTTCAATTGCACATGATGAATAGGTCTTTTCTTTCTACTGGGAGACTCATTCATTCATCTTAAACTTCCAATTCCCATTCACAGTGCAATGGGTATGGTCCATAAGCAAAGCAGTAGGAGATGGGAGCTAATTACATAATACAAATTGCCTAGGCCAATACAGAGTTTGTTCTTCTAAGAAAAGAAGAAGAAAAGCTAAGACAATGACTTTGGCATATTTTGAGACCTTCTGATTTATTGATTTTAATTTTCACTTGTTGCTCATCTCCATTATGTTTTTTTTTAAATATTACACTAATATTTACAAAATATTTAATGACTGGATAAAACTGCAGGAATTGGCAAGACTGGGACTGACATATGAGTCATTTCAAGCAGTGCTTTTGTTAGGGTCTGTTTGACCCACATAAACCTTCCCAGAAGTAGTTTCTGTCCAATTAACTGGGGGCGGGCGGGGAAGAGAGAAAGAGAGGTGTATCAATCTTATCAAGTTAGAGAGAGAAAGTAGCAGCAACAATCCAAAGAGGGTAGAGGAAGGAACTAACAGTAATGAGAGCTATTGTGCTGTTTTTTAAAATAGACCTCCCCCACTGACATTAATGGGGAGCTCTGTTCAAAAATTGAGGGCACAATATGTCTCATTACATATACTTTACATTTTTGTAACCTGTTCAATCCATGGATCTCAAAGCAGTTTACAGACTCTGCTTAAGCCTCACAACATCATTGTGAGGTAAGGAAAATATTTGGCAAATAAGTAAATAGTCAGAGAGGGCATAAAGTCAAAAACTACAAACGTAGATGTCTAAAATTAGGCATCAAAATGATACTTAGGCACCTAAATAAATGGCCTGATTTTTGAGAGGCTGTTTTTCCACAGCTCCTATTGACTTCAGTTGGAAATTGTGGTTGCTCAGCACTGCAAACCAAGCTATTACAATGTGTAAATATGGATTTATGTGCTTAACTTTTGGCCCCAAGTTAAAAAATATTAGCCTAAGGACTGAATACTCAAAAGGAGATAGGCACCTAAGTCCAGTGGTGCAGGCACAATTTTTATAGTGGGGGTGCTGAAGGCAGAAACCATGTATTTGGGTTGTTGATAACTACTTCAAACAAGGGGGTGAGCAGCACCCCCAGCACCTTTAGTTCCAGCACCTATGCCTAAGTCTCAGTTTTGGTGTCACTGTGAATCACAAAACTCTTGCCAAACCCTGTAGGTGTTTAAACTCACGTATCACCTAAGTTTTTGCAGCAAAATTTCCTGGCAAATTCACAAGCCTGGGGAAGGCAGGCGTTCCTCTGCAGCCTACTTCACACGTGGGGCCTGATCCTGTAGGTATGTTCAGAGCGTGCCTACTGGATCGGGCCCCTCAGGCATATTCACATAAAACAGCTGGAGGCGGGGAGAAAAAGACAACTTCCCTCATAACTTTTACCCAAGTGTGTAGGGTACACACCTGAGATGCGGGAGATCCCTATTCACAAACTCCTTCAAGAACCCCTTAGGAAGAGATGGGATTTGACTAGGGCTCTGCCACTGCTCAGCTGAGTACTTTAACCATTTGGCTAGGGGATACTCCCTCAGTCTTCCCTGTTGAAGCTATTGAACTATTGATAAATGGTTAAGTCATTGGAACAGGGAGACTGGATCATGGGTCTTCACCAGGCTACAGAGCTGTGCTCACTCTTTCACTCATTTGGATGAAAGAGAGAGCGAGAATGCACAAACAGGAGAATGACTCTATGGCCTGGTGGTTAGAGCACTGAGGTGGGAGACCCAGCATCCAGTCCTCCTGCTCCAGTGACTCTGATTATTTACCCAGAAAGCAGCAAACTCAACAGAGGAGTTTGAGGAAGTCCCACTTCAGAATAACCCATAACCCCCTGGTTAGGGCACTCCCCTGAGAGATGACAGAGTTCATTTAAATCCTTTCTCTCCTTCAGATGGAGGGGGGGGCCTGAACCAGGTGTCTCCCACATCCCAGGTGAAATTTAGCGACTGGGCTAAAAATTATGAGGGATGGCCTTTTACCTCAGCTTCTTGCTAACACTGTATATGCCTACCACCTAGAGAGAGTTTGCAGCTGAGAAGCAGAGGGAGGCATGTCGCTGCAGCCCACATGTAGGGCAGGGGGCAGGCCTTAGCACACTCCTCTCTCATTGGCATCTCTCATAGGCTAGTTTAGGTAGCTCCCTGTCTATTATGGGAATTTTTCGTGGCTTTTGTGAATCACAGTCTATGGTGCCTTTCTCTCCCCATTCATTGCATAGGGGCTTAGACGCCTAACTCCAGCTTTGTGAATTACACCTAACCCCTTTTGTGCATTCAGGCCTAAGTGACTTACCCGAGTTCACATAGAAAGACAATAAGGAATGGAACCTTAGACTTTGAGTCCCATTCCTTGCTTCAAGCTCTGAATCCCAACTACTTAGCCCCATGAAATGTGACAAGCCACAAGTTTTAATTCTCCCAGACTTGCACAACAGCTGCTCATAACAACTGTTGTCATAAATGAAGTTAATGAACACAAAGCAAACTTTTAAAGAACAGTCTCTTCTGCTTGTATTCTAATTAGTGAGAAGAGTACTGAGGTCAGAAGAATGTAATTAATTAAATGAGCACAAGGTGATTCAAAGCAAATTTATCTAAATTCACTGCAGTTTAGATCAATAACTTATATTGAATTAATGCTTATTTGCAATTTACTGTTGTGGCAAAATATGGTATGCTTTAAAAAAGGAATAAGACTTGCCAAGGCATAAATAGCATTGTATTGTTTCACTTTCAGGATCATACAGATTGCTGGCCTCAGACCATGTGTGGAATCTTACTGCAGATCAAGGACAAGCAGATGACCAATACCCTGTTGTTAGGCAGACACAGAGGGCCTGATTCTCATTTACTCTGTGGATCCTTTACACCTCTCAGGCAGTGTATATAAATGCTTATTATATATTATATTCAACCTCACTTCTAGGTCCTTTACACTGTCAGAGATGTGTAAAGGAGCCCTAGTGTAAATAAGATTCAGGCCTAGAGATTTTTACAAAGCTTAATCAATACTATTTTCATGTTCAGAGGGAACTTTGGATGTGTTTGGATAACCTGGGGGATTTGTTTATTTCAAAAGTTATTGCTTTTCATAGTCCTTATGTATTCTGCACCTACTCCCAACTCCATGAGTCCTTGCTAAGGAGAGGATTCTAGTCAATATTTACCAAGAACCCTGTATCTCCTACCGATATATTCTAAAAAGGTGGATCTGTGCCATTTCCATTGTTGGTTAGGAAAAGTTGTACTTTAAATGTTGATGCCTTTAGAGGACCTAATAATTTCTGTCCCTCTTTCCTTAGCTAATTCTATCTGTCACTCTCCCCCACTGGAATCCCCTGTCAATCACTTTCTTCCTTCTCCTTCCTCTCTCTTCATGTTCTCCTACCTTTCCTCACAGGCCCTCTGCCCACTCCTTCCCCATACAGTGTCTCCTTTTCTATTTTCTCTCATAGCAATTTTCTCTCTCCCTTTGAATCCCACCAGTGTCTCTCTTTCTTTCCCTCCCAGCATGTGCTTGCTCTCTTTAAAGATGTCCCCTCACATTGTTTTTTCTGAGGCTCTCTCCTGCCCCATTAGGTGGTAGTTCAGGTAGGGAATACCAGCAAAGCATGGACTTTCAGAGCCTTCTCTGTTACTGAGATGCCTCTACATCCAGAAAGCTTCATTTCCCCCTATAATGCAAATGGTTCAGTCCCTAAATGTTTCTCCTTTTGTCCCCTACCCCCTCTTTTCTCTGCAGCAGAATATGTTCCCTTTCTCTTTGAGAGAGGGCCTAGACTTTGGCTCTTGGGGTTAAAATGAGCCAATGGTAACGTAGGTGATTCAGTCTCCTTGCCCTCTGCAGGACGAAGAGATGAAGTGCTACAGCACAGCTTCAAATCAAAGAGCCTGCAATGTTCAGGGAGACAAAAGTATGCTGTATCCCATCCCACCCCAAATCAATTTGAGCTCTAGTTTCTATACTGATCTCAATGCAGTCACCCTCTGTTCACACTACTGTCTGATCTCTAGAGTTGATAAAAACACTCCAACAAATACACCCACACATTACCCGTTTTTTTTCTTTGGAGTTTTTTTGATGAAACTTTCCAATCAGCTCTAGTGGTCTCTGTTCAGGGTTGATTAAAGCACATCCAAGATACCTGCTGAGCCACTCAACTGGGGTTCCCTCCCTCATAGTCTTTTATCTCACTCCCCTGTGCTTACAGTTGAAACTGTATGCTTTCTAATAAAAAATAAAGATAAACACAAGTGGGTACACAGAAACGTCTCTATTGGAAAGAAGAGGAGAGTAGGGCACTTGGGAAAGGCACATGGAGGAGTGAGGAGCATGAACAGATATTGTTCTATATTTATACATTTCCCTTTCAGGGGAGGAAAGTGCCCTACGACCACAGGTTCTGTCAGGTGGATTTTTTTTCTGCACTTCAGTGTGCAAGCGCATCTGCCAATACCCCTTTTGTTAAATCCAGAGAGTTTAGGAACTTTGCCTTCCCTAAGGTGTCTAACATGTCATCAATTCTGGGCATAGGGTATGCATTAGGAACTGTGTCAGCATTAAGCTTTCTATAATCAACACAACTTTATGGTCTCAGCCTCTTTGGTAACCATAGCAACTGGAGAAGCCCAGGGATTCATACTCCAATTATTCCCATTTCCAGGATGTTTGCTATCTCTTTACAAATGTACTTCTGCATTTTGGCAGTATTCAAGTATGCTCTGCCGGGTGCAGGCTGTGGTCCTTCAGGGTTAATTGTATGGGCCATTCTATGAGTCAAGTCAGGCCTGGAAAATACCTGCTGGTGACTTTGCAGTACAGCCATAATCTATCTTTTCAGTCAGGGTTAACCCTTTATAAAAGTCAGTGCTCTCTAATGGGGTGTCACTACAACATTCAGTCATCAAATCAATCAGAGGGAATGTCTTAGAGTCCTCCTCTATCTATATGACATTCACAATGACTTCATGGTTGTGATACACTTTTAACCTGTTTAAATGCAGTTTGAAGCACGGTGCTGTGAGGCCTTTGTACATTGTAGGTAACACCGTTAACCCTTTCTACCATGTCAAAAGGTCCCTCCCCTGAGTTCTGCATTTTATACTTGTTTTTGCAGGGAGTAACGCCAGTATTAAAACCCCCACATGAAGTGATTGAGTACAGGTATTGTGAGCATACGTGATTTCTGAACTGCCGGGCTTTTTGTGAGGATTTTCTGCAGCAGCCCGGTCAAGACTTTAAATCCTTCCTGAACTTTGGCACAGTTCAGCCCACTCGTTCCCCCTCTGCTTCAATGCCACCTTTCCAGAAGTCTCTAATGAGATGCAGGGGGACTCTGAGCTTTCTCCCATACAGGAGATCAAACAGAGTGAGCCCCATAGACTCTTTGTGTACGTCCTAATAAGAAAACAACAGACGGGGTAACATATCCCAGTGACTTGCTCTCTTATTTACATACATTTTTCAGCATAGGTGTTAGGCTCCTGTTGAACCTCTCCACTAAACTATTTGTCTCTGGGTTATATGGGGCAGATTTCAATTGCTTTACCCCATACATCCTCCACAACTCATCAAATAGCTGGGATATGAAATTGGACCCCCCTGCTATGATAAGGTCTCAAACCTACCCTGATGAATACAGAGAAGAGTGCCTTAGCAACTGTTTCAGCTTCCACATTTGACAGAACTGCTTCTAGATACATGGTGGTGAAATCCACTACTATTACTAATATAAATCTTTTTTCCTGGCTGGGTCAGTCTGGATAAGGGCCCTATGATATCCTTGGCAACCCTGAAAAATGCTCTTGTGATTACTGGCAAAGGAGCCTTGTGGAAACCTACAGGTTTTTCCCTGTTTTGACATAAATCACGAGCCTTGCAGTATTCCTTTACCTCATTTTGAATATTGGGCCAAAGAATTCTTCAGTCTTTCATATGTCCAGCAAAAGGACAATTTGTGGGCTAGTAGCATTAACTCCATATGATGCTTTTCAGGCACAATCATTAGGGCTCCTAAGACTTCTATTTTTCCCCAGGCAGGGCTTTCCTGGACATTCTTCCTTTTTCTCTTTGTTCTTTTTGAAGCATTCTTTAGGATGGCCTTCCTTGTGCTCTCCAGGGAGGTGTCTGTATTTTGTTCTGCAGCAAATTCCATTTGGCTTTGGCTTGCCCTCAGAGCTGTCTCAGGTAAGGGTCAACTCCTTCCTCCCGTGGAGGTACCTTGCTTCTGTTTCTGATAAGAGTGCAGAGCGCACCTCTCCCCTCTCAGCCACCTCTTCTTCCTCAGAGCTTACCCCTGGGGAATTATGGACATATTCCCTCTTATTAGAGGTCACAATGTTAACAGCTTTGAGGAGTGATACAGTGTCATTTCCCACCAATACATCTGGTAAATTCTTAAGACCACTACAGAATACCCCTTAAACCTGCCCACTGTAATTCAATGTGAGCTAAAGGCACCATGGTTCTAAATTGCTCCAAGGCAAGGAGTTTTTACCTCCTCCCCTAGGAGCATGTCAACCTCCTTAATCACATCCCTCCGGGCTACAGATAACTGGACACTAGCGTCTCTCCATCCTGGCACACTACCATTTACCTCAGCTTCTTTAATAAACTCCGTTTACCTCCAGGAGGTTAGACCCCATAAAATGAATTAGTAGTCTCTCTGCCACTACTGAAGTCTCTGACTCAAGAGTAGCTACATTAGCACAGGTATTTTGGCCATGGTGTAGGACATTGTTTCTTCAAATGTTCAAGGAACCACACAAGAAGCACTTGCTTGAAATGTCCCCTTAAGCTGGGGTCTTATAATTAGGGTTACTAGAAAGGGACCTGTACTAGAGTGCTGTGCACTTAATCCCTTCCCCTTCATCCTTTCCTTGGAACAGATGGGAACCCATTTACACCAGGCTTTTGCCTTTCCCTTTGGGACCTGCACTCTATGCATGGTCTCACTTGTATGTATAAATCAGCTGCTTCAGCTGCCTCTTCCACAGTTCTTGGGGATTTCCCCCCCCCCCTCACCCCACACTTCGACCCTTGCCTCATTAGAGTAGACATCAAAGAACCGCTCCGAAGCAAATACATCTACCAACTTATAAGTTTCTGCCCCTTTACTCTTTATCAATTTTCTTAAATAATCCCCCATTTTATGAATGTATTCCCTGTAATTTATTAAGTTTATGAGGTTTCTAAACTTTGGGTTATTTGCCTCTGGAATAATTTGAAACCTTTTAAAGAGACCCCTTAAACAGATTTGCAACATAACATCATTAACATCCGTACCATTAAACATCTGTATAGCTTTACCAGACAATTTCAAGTGTAAGACAATCATTCTCTGGTTATCAGGGATTTTGTGTGCCCTCATATCGTTTCAAAGTGGTTAAATATACTTCAATGCAATTTGTGTTCCTGTAACTTGGGCAAAGGCTGTGCCAGCTATGTGATCCCTGGGGAGGGGTATCTATGAGCTAAGGGTTCTAGCCTTGCATTTCCAGCTTTAAGTTCATACTGCCTTTTCCATCTTCCTTTCTTGGGCTGCTGCTACCTGCTTTCACTTGTCTTCCTCCTGCTCTGCCAGCATCTCCCTTTCCTGGGCTCTCTCCTCTGCTTCTCGCTCTTTGGCTTTCCCTACTATTTCCAGTTTTCTGGTCCTCTGCTATTTCCAGCTTTTGGAGCTCTATTTTGGCCAGCTCTAACTGTCACACTGTCTCACTCGGAATTGGGCCAGGCTGGTTACACACACACCCACCCACCCCCTGGCCTTAAATTCTATGAGTGGAGATTTCATGCCTTCCATAATTTTGCCTGTGGTAATCAAGCCATGGCCTGTGCAGTTTTTCCAGCTGGGATCTGGTATGTTTAGCACCTGTCTCTGGCTTACTTATCCCGTCTTCTCTTTTATTCCCCTTAGCCAAAAAACAAAAAAGAAAATAAACCACACCTTTTTCTTTACCTGCTTCCGACCTTCTCACTTTTGAATCTCTCTGTATCTATTTTAATTGGTAAACAAGTGCCTGGAATTTGAACCTTAGTTAACTAGTAAATGGGGTATGAGATCCTGCTGACTGTGCCCCTGTGGTGCTTCGTGGGACTACGCAGGGTTGTGAGGCATCTCGCTACCTGCTCTTAGCATAAGGAAGCCTTGTCCATGCTTGTCATGGATTAGCTGCCCTACTTCACTGGCCATGGTCAAAACAAGCGCTCCACTCTAGGCCTGCACAGGCCCTGTATCTCTATAAAGAGAGCATGAGGGTCCAGCCCCTGTTCCAATGAACACTCTCACAATATTGACAGATCCACTGCTTCCAAAGGAGCAATACACCCCAGCTTACCAGTTATACCTTGTGTAACTGCTCTGCTTAACATAGTTACATTTATAGTGAAAACTAGTACAAGTTTATTTAACAGTATAGAGATTGAACTGATAGCAAGCAGAACAACTGGAAACAAATGGTTCTGTAGCAAATAAAAATCATAAACATGCATTCTGGAATCTAGTTTTACTTAGCCAGATACTTTCACACCTTAGAGCAGTGTCCACCCCATGTCCTTCCAGCATTTTACATCCCAGCTTGGCTAAGACCCCTCTGTTCATAAAACATGCTATTAATCTACCTCCTTGGTGAAGGATCCAGGGGGTACTTCAGCACCCCCAAGAATGCCACAACAATCCATTGTCTTTACCTGTAAGCAGAATTCCTTCTTGCTGTTTATTTCTTCCTGTGAAATCTTCAAGAGAGGAAATTTACAATCTCTTGATTAGCCTTTGGTTCAGTATGCAAACCAGCATGCATTGAGAGACATACCATGAGACCAGACAGTGAGATAAGCATCTGGTACCTCCTACTTGAGAGAAACTTACCCCAAAACTTACATCCCCTCCTGGTTACCTGCCTTAGGACACAATTTTCAGCATAGACACGTAATTCCTTAAATATTATCTATACATACATTTTACAATGATGATGACCACTAGCCAGTGGGCTCTTGGTACAGACTTCACATGCCTCCCTTTAGTGAATTATTATGCATATATCTGACCCAGGGAATCCTTGTAAAACTTTATGAAACCCTGTGCCCTCTGCCAGTTAGCACCACAAGGTTCCTGGGTCACAGGCAGCCATATGCCTAGTAAGTTCATTTTCATATGTCCTAAAAGGTGCAAAGATATGTTCCTAGGCTATGCTGAGCCTTCCTTGGCTTTAGAGCAGCAACACTTCAGGAACAGCACTGAGATTCTTTTTTAAAGAAAAAGAAATAAGAAAAAAATCATAATACCTGAGGAGAAGTTGCTTTGTTATTTATAACTTACAATGCTTTTCCAGTTCTAGGGATTTGAAATATGATCTGTTTCACTGTAGTGCACAGCAGTACACATGAGAACTCAGGCAGGAGAAACTAAAGAAAATATTGAGCGACTCTGCATCTTTATTTTTAAAAGCACTCTAACCGCTTAATAAGAATTGGAAGGTGCTACCAGGTTTCCTCTGATTTCCACCTCCTTTTTTAGATAGTACAGTGCTGTGGATATAGATTCATTTTATGGGTTAATTGTTTCACCTTCCTTTAAATGAAACTGCAAGCGCTTTGATAAATAGATTAAGATTATCTAATTTCACTGTTGCGCCTATAAGTATCTTTGTTTTCTCTGCTGAAATGTTCTGTCATAACTTCCTAGAGCAATAACCTCCATGAACCACAATAAATGTCCTTACTTCTTCCACAGCAAAAATATACCAGGGGGAATAGTTTCCCTTTTTCTCCAACAGATTAAGACTGTCAAAACGGTGTTAAATCACAGTATTGTCCTTTCTATTCTGATACTAATGGGTCCTGCCATTAAAGTTATAATACCAAATTAATCCCTAGTTTCTTTATTGGAGTTACAATATGCAAAGATGATCATGCCTGTTATAATAATGATAATGAATAATTTACTTATACAGCATGAGATATATATATAAAATATATGTTCCTTCATGCCATGCATAAGGCCCCAGCATCCCTAAAAATGTATTCAAACAAATACATCTGAAGTGAAATCTGGGCAGAAGAGTGGGAAAATTCAGCCCTATAATATAGTGGGTTCAAAATTTTTTTTAAAGTGTTGGATGTGAAAACTGAATGAGCATTTAGAATTGTCCAGTACTCATTGTGAATGATTTTTTTTTAAAAATACAGTTTGAATATCTAAGGCTACTGTAGAAACACTGTAGAAAAGGAGACTTAAGATGTGGATACAGGCCCAAAATTGAATAAAACATTTAAGCACGTGATTAATCTTAAATATTGACTTGAGTGGGACTAAAGCATGTGCTTAACTTTAAGTGCTTTGCTGAATCAGGGCCTAAACATATGCTTGTAAAGAGAAAGATGTTGGAATCTTCAGACTGACTGTATTAACATCCCCACTGTGTTTTGCAGATTGGCAACTCTATCTTTTGCCAGAAAAGAACGTCTAAACAGATCTTCCTTTAACTAGAAATCAACCCAAAAGAAAGTAATTGTGGACTTATAGTTTTCATTCTTAGCAACCATTTATAGCACAGGAGCCAATCTGGGGTAGCTTTCTATGGCATGACCAACATTAGCACTCTAATGTTCATACACAGAAATCTTACTCATGGAGCTGGCTGACACGTTAGTCAGTTACACTCTGAATTCAGGCTCCAGGCACAAAGTACATGTTCATGAGTACATATTAGTCCTTGGCTGTTGCTGCACCTACTAGAATAATGAAAGACCAGAGGATGATGAGCGAAAGCAAGGAGACAAACGCACCATTTGTTGGTATGAACTCTGCAGGAGTTCAGTTCAATGGCTGCAACAAATCCAAATAGCAGAACACTTGAAAGGTTAAAAGAAAGCACAAGATTCCCCCCCCCCCCATTTATACATAACGACTTTAACAAATCAAGTCCTTAAAAGAATGATACTACAGTGAGGAGAAGAAAACTGTTGATATAAATTCAGGGACATTTCAGAGATCACCACTTGCTTAGGTCATGGATCCAATCAAAGCCCAGTTATCACATCAAAGGATTTGCACAAGAGACTATCACATTACTGTTTTTTATACAATGCATAAGCAGACCCATGTGAGTTCATAAACTAAAAATAAATCCCCCGGCGCCATGAAGACAAAGACAACGGCAATGGAGTATATTGTTCTGGCTGTGAGTCTTCAGCTAATGTGATTTCCTGACATAGATATAGCATTGCCTCAACTGTGCTCATTGATTTTTGAGGTCTCTTAATTCAGTGAGATACAGTGGTTGTACTTTAAACATTTATTTCGTTCTGGAAGATTCTATTGGCTTGATAGAGATTCCCCATTAACAAAATGGGGGATAATGTTGGAGTCAGAAGCTGAGTAACTGGCTTTGAGTGCCTCAGTTGTGGTGCTGGTGGCAGAAGCACCCCATGAGCGTGAGGGGAGCCTCTGTGGGAGGCCAAAGGCAGGCACGACAATGCCTCCAGAGGTACACACAGCCCATGCATCCTCTGTGAGAATGGTATACAGAGGGGAACAGAGAGGGAGAAGGACAAGTGCTTTTTTGCATTGTGATGGTTATGCCAGCCAAACCAATTGCAAATTGAAACTTTTTTTTTTTTTAAAGTTTTGTAACAAGTAGAATTACTAACCCAATCAGCACTCTTTCAATGAGAAAAAGCTGTTGAATCATTCAGGGAAAATGAATGGAGTTCTAATGGCCTAAGATGATTTTAGGGGCTATAGTTTTGGGGACTTCCACCAACATTTTTAAGAATCACTACTGTGGGACATCAAAGTATGGACCAGATCCTCTGCTGAAGTTAAGGGAGCTACAATGAGTTACACCAGCTGAGGCTCCCACCCTATGAGTAGAAATTTTAGAAGTGAGGTTAGGAGCATAAGTCTCATTGAGATTCATTGTTTTAGAAGAGTGGTTCCCAAACTTGTTCTGCCGCTTGTGCGGGGAAAGCCCCTGGTGGGCTGTGCTGGTTTGTTTACCTTCTTCAGAGTTTCTCTCCCAAACCTGAAAGCCCAATAGAAATCTCATTCAAGTCAATGAGAGTTTTATATACAGGGAGCTTGTGGAATCGGATGTGAGTTTCCAATGGCTTTCATATTGACTGAGAGCTTTTTGAACCCCTCTTGGATTCTCAAGTCCTCCCAAGCAGGGTATTCTTCCATCTTTGCCTCCTCTCTTCCATGCCTTACAGGTCTTTCATGGAACAAAATGATCCAATTTTGAAAATTTGGCCCTACATCCCCTTCTTACTGAAGTGTGTTTTTTAACTATAGCCGAGCTGAACAAAACCTCCACTATAAAGTCTACTCCATCCTTTTTGCTAATAACTAGATCAACTATCATCTATCAAGGTCTCACAAACGAAGACTGTCAATGTGTCTCAGCCCTCTACTTAAAATAGACAATAATGCTCTTGTGAGACAGAAAGGTATTATGAAAATGAAGGTTCTCATGAAAAGGAGAAATGTGCCTCAAATCCAGTCTCCAAATGTTCTTGTTCTTCAGATTCTTGCTTCTTTACAGTAATCTGCTGATTTACTCAGAGCAAAAATTTGAAATGAACAGTTTGTCAAACTCTAAATACACAACATGCTACCTGCTTTGTAGCTGTAACACTCTGCTGGGAATACCCAGAGCTATGCACCACCGCTACCTCTCTGCCTCAGCAAAAGTGACTTTTGCTGGAGATTGGACTGTGCATCAGCTCCCTGCCACACCAGTCTGTCTTCCGCACCAGCGAACTCCTCAAGGCTCTCCGAACACAAACCTCACCTAGCAGGTAACAATGAGTGAACACCAGCCCTTGTGTTCCTCAGAGATATTTCTCTGCAATGCATAGCCTCTATCACTGTGCATTCACAGAAGACATTATGTTTCTTTCTCTGTTAAAGACACAATATATCAGTGTATTAATTTAACTGGGGTAAGTATACCTTTCTTCAAGCATAGCACTGAATTGGTTTATAGTAAAAGTTTATTAAAACAAGAGAGTCATAGGTTTAAGTGGTATGAAGTAGAAGGACTAAAAGTAAAAATATGCTTCTAAGACTAAAATAAAAAACTTAAAAACTGTTTGTTGTTCAAAGATGTTTACTCACCATAGTCCTTCTTCCAGCATGGCTGGCAAGATATTAGTCAGAATCACCAGACTCCAAAGAGCTGGTTTTCCTGGTCTTGTCAGGTGAGGGATAACTTAGGGGTTCACTCCCCCTCTCTGCAATAGTGTGTGGGGTATGAATACAGGGGTGCCTAGGGTCAGTGTTTTAAATGTTCTTTTCCTGTGTGCAAAGAGCCATTTAGATTTTTGATATACTAAACTGTGCCACACCATCTATGTCTAACAAATGCCATGCATGTGGCTATAACTGGTGGTCCCAGTCTGTGAAGGCTTTCTGACTTCAGCTCTGAAGCTTCATCTATGCCCTATGTTAAATATAGATATAGGATTTTCTAAGGCAGTGGTTCCCAAACTTATTCCGCCACTTGTGCGGGGAAAGCCTCTGGCGGGCTGGGCCAGTTTGTTTACTTGCCACGTCCGCACGTTTGGCTGATCGCAGCTCCCAGTGGCTGTGGTTCGCTGCTCCAGGCCTATGGGAGCTGTTGGAAGCGGCGCGGGCCGAGGGACGTATTGGCTGCCGCTTCCAGCGGCTCCCATGGGCCTGGAGCAGCGAACTGCGGCCACTGGGAGCCGTGATTGGCCAAACCTGAAGACGTGGCAGGTAAACAAACTGGCCTGCCAGATGCCTTCCCTGCACAAGCAGCGGAATAAGTTTGGGAACCACTGCTTTAGGATATGATCTAAAGTATAAAGGTTGCTATATGCTTTGTAAGTTTTAAACTAATTAAATCAGCAATAAGAGACAAGTCCTCAAATGAAAACAAATCAAGACTTGATGTGCTTTGAAACTTGTCAACTGTAACAAAAGCTCCGATCAGCATATAACATTATTGAAGAAAAACAGAGTAAATAATTTATGCTCTTAAAAAATAGACACTGATCTGATGCTACACCAAAACTAAGATGACACAAATTGGATTTAACCAGGAAATTTCAGTAAATTGGTATTGATCAAAATTGTAAGACTTAGACAAACCAATTACATTCATATTAAATGAAAAAAAAACAAACTGAGCCATGCAACAATTAGTGTACAGAGAAACAGCAAGAGTGAACTCCAACAGAGATTTCCCGCTTGAGCCTGCCAGGTGCAATCCTAATGTCCAAAATATCTGAATGGTTTTCAATGTAATAAGTTACAAACAAATGTAACATTGAAAGTTGCTCATGTAACATTCTTTTGGTGGTTTTAATAAATAAACCTGACTATTTTAGTACAAAGCACTGATTGTCGCAGGAATTTATTTGGTGATTTTCTGTTCTGAATAGAGTCTCTTTCACAGGAACAGTCTAAAATCTCTTTTATGATGAATGGCTTGAGAAAACCAACAGTACATGATCTGGCGAACAAGTTATTTTTCTTAAAGATTTAAGCTGGAAATGTGTATAGCATACTTAAGTAAAATCAATGAGGTGAAATTATCATGATGGGGAAGGAGGTGAGGAGCAGAGGGGAGAGCACTGAAAGATGCATAGGTCCCAAAGTCATCAGTATTTGGTGAATGAGGCCAGCTAAGCCTTCAAACACTCCCAGGCTTCTATAAGAATCTGAAAAGTTCTGGGCTGGATCAAACAAGTTCGGATCCACTGAAGAAACATTTGGCTGCACACCTGGCTGTGAAGTTTAACAACTTTCTCCTTTCCCCTGCTCCCAAAATCCTGCATCATAGGTGTTTTGGAGGCTGGAAATGTCGCTGAGGGTAGAAGGCAGTTCCATGTTTGAGACAGGGGAAGGATAGGGTTATTGGTGGGTTAGCCCAAGGTCTGTGTGCAGAAGGATTTGTGCACATGAATCTCCCTTCCTGTGTATTTGTATGTGGAGGGTCAGCTGTCTCCACAACCCTCTGCCCCACTCTAGACAACATAAGAAGCTCTCTGTGGGTCAATGGAAGCACTTGTGGGGAAGGCTAGGGGTGTGGCAGGTCTGAGAAAAATGCAGAATCCTCTGTCCAAAACGCCTTCAAGGAATCCTCCAATCAGCTAACTCAACCTGAGGGGGGCAGCTGTGAATGGAGAAGGAGGTTGGCTCGAATAGAACAGTGCTTTCAAAATCTGGAAGTAGTGGGGAGCATGCCCTGGAGCCATTGGAGAGGTAAAGGGTTTATGCACAGATGGTGCTGGGCCCTTTACCTTTATTTCAGATGGGTTTGTACTTGGCACAGCTCAGCTGTGCCTCCGTGGCTGGTTCGAATGCTACTGTGGGCTATGCTGCTATTTATATTTGTGCTAGCGTGATACGATCAAGAATGAATGTGTGTGCATGAGCAGGGGCAATCTCACTCCTAGCTCATAGTGTAGGCATAACCTAATGGATCTTCTTGGACCCACATGTCCTCTGGGTAGAAGCCCCTGTTTCTTCTTCAGGAGCTGGTGGGCTGCCTTGCAACCTGAAATGCAACCAATTTGGCAGGGGCAGGGGAGGAGAGAGGAGGGGGAGAAATAACTTCTCTAGGATGATGCACCACTTCAGCAAATTTTTGTACAGGAGTGGCTGTGACCTTCCCTTCTGACCATCTTCATCCTCTCTATTTCACTTCTTAGTAGTACCATACTTTTGGGAGATAGGATCATAGAGAGCTACAGCTCAATAATTAGTTTAGTGTAAAGAGTAAGAGGCATAGAAGTACAAAGTACATCAACCTTATTTTAAATCACCCACTTATAGTAATTTAAATTATTCTGATACCCTTTTTCCTAGGGTGCCCTGCATAGAGGAGGGCAGGAAGGGGAGGTATGATGCCTGAAGGAGAAATGTTGGCTCTAATTTTAACTGTGGCTCAATTATGGATAGTCAGAGAAGCTGGACAACTTAGAACAAAGTGCCATAACTGCTTTGGAGTTAAATAGCATGCTCATGTAAAGTGAAATATACACAGATCACTCAGTGTCTCCAGTGCTGTTACACTTTGAATTATGTAATTTTATGTTTCTTTCCTATTAGGTTTTACAGTTCTTAAGGTCAAATGTAAAATTACAGTTTCTTCAAGCAGAACTTAAGTTACTGTAATGGAGTATGTAAATTCATGTAAACGACATAATAAAGCACTTAGTAATGTTCAGCCAATCAGATAACTTGAATGCCCCCACTTACAACCTCAGTAATTTTGGACACAAGTGACTTACAGGCTGGCTGAACACTCCTGGAGATGACAGTGTAACCATTTGGCTAAGGAGAAAACAGATGTTCTGTATTAATTCTAAATTCAGTAAAACTATTTCATTTTATGCTTCATAATGAATTTATATGCTGCCTCGAGAGCAACTTTTTGTATGCTAGGACGTAGTGTTCACAGTTTGGGCAAGCTCGAATGCTTCTGCTTCATTTTACAGACTTCATCCAAATAGCTAACCCCTCCTCTGGTACTCCCCCACACCCCCCAAAAAAAATCCACCAGTACATAAAAAGGTATGGCACCCTATACAGTCTTAACTGGAATTATTTCACAGCTTTTTGAAAAAAAGTAGGGTCAATATAACTGGGTTTGTTGATGTGTCTACTAATAAAAAGTTAATATTTCCATAAAAGCCATTATTTTAAGTAGCCTGTAATACTGCACCCACAAATTTTCTGCACATAAATTATGATCAAACAAACCCCCACATATATTGTGCAGATATTTTGCCACATAAAACTGTTTCTTGCATAAGCCAATGTCAAAATCCACCTAGGTTTCAAATTTTGTAGTAATGTGATTTCACTAAGGAACCCATAAAGGAATCCAAACAAACATTATGTTCTGTAAAACATAGAATAATAGAATACCAGGGTTGGAAGGGACCTCAGGAGGTCATCTAGTCCAACCCCCTGCTCAAAGCAGGACCAATCCCCAATTTTTGCCCCAGATCCCAAATGGCCCCCTCAAGGATTGAACTCACAACCCTGGGTATAGCAGGCCAAAGCTCAAATCACTGAGCTATCCCCAAAAGCCTTTTTAGGGCTAGATTCACAAAGAGGACTTCGGCATTGCCATGCCTAATTTTTAGATGCCATGCTGCCTGGTGGAATTCAGAACTCTAAGTTAGGCACCCAGACTTCCATACAAAGCAGCAGGAGAATTAGGAACCTAAGAACAGCATTCACAGAAGCCAGCACTGAGTGGGCAGCTATCTAAGCTAGGAATAGGAAATGAGGAGGAAAGGGATGGGGTGTAGGTCCCTCCTCTCAAAGAAAGCTAGGTGCTTAAGTCCTTTGCAGAGGGAGGTGCCCATCTCTGCTTAGGATTCACAGCCGTGACCCCTCACCTGAATTTAAACCAGGTTAGTGCTTTATCATGAAACAACGAGGAAGAAGAGGTGGTGGATTTAAGTGCCTAAACCAAGTTAATCCTTTCCAGGTAATGCACCCCTCCCCCCACATGAGTACCATAACCACCAGGCCATAGAGTCACTCTCATGCTCTCTGAGCCAATTAATATTTAATTATATATTCACAGTGGAGCATCTTCCACAGGAGAGAGTGAGAGAACTCCACTGACCCCAGAATACCTAATAGTCCAGGGGGTAGGGCACTCACCTAGGAAATGGAAGACTTGGCTTAAATCCATGCTCCACCTCAGGCAGCGTTTTCCTAAGTTTCAACCAGCCAATAGAGGACACCATGCTCACACAAATGTATAATGACTGCTCCTGCTCCCACCAAAGGCAACTGCAAAACAACCTATATTAATGAGAGCAGGTCTGGTTCTTTTAACTGCCATTGAAATCAATGGAAGCAGGATGAAGCCCTGAACTATAAAGAACAAAAAATACTGATAACTTTGTTTAAATATAACCTTATTTATAAATATGTATTTTCTCCAGATACAGCTACTTTGTGAGATTTAACTTTCTGGAAATTCTGAAGGGACAGAGAAACTGCTTTTGAAGAAGAGGGAGACAAGGAAATTGAGACCACAGACATTTCAAATCACTGTAATCTTTGAAGACCTGTTATTCAAGATAAATACCTTTCAAACTGCAGAAATATTCTATGTCTATATACAGACTATGACAATTTTAAGGACAAACCAATTTTCAAAACCAAAAAGTTAGAGAGGTTAAAATAATGGAAGCTGGTGGCAACTATCAGTACAGGAAGCTCACTGCTTCTATAATATTCTGGTGCAGATTCATTCCTGGTGATAGTCCAGTGAAGTCAGTATAAATTAGTAACACCAGGGATAAATTAGATCCCTGTCTCTTATAAAATTTTATACACATAAATTGCAACAAATATTGTTCAGTACAGCCAAAACCCAAATGTAAACCAATTAAAATGAATTGAATATTTACAGTACTTTTCTCCTGTTATTTAAACACCACATCTCGTCTTCCTTCAGCTTTCATATTTTCAATTTCTTTCCAGATCCCTTCTGCAAACACATGTTGTTTTTGGTTTAAATTAGATTCCCCCCCTCTTGTTTAGTTGGGAGACCAAGATATTTATTTGGAGCTGGATATTAATTTGTTGTTACTGTACCATTTTGCCATTGCAGAAATGCATTTTGCAGTACAGTGGAATAAAAATTCCATGTGGAGGATGTTGACTTGTATTATCGTTAAGATGTTTTTAATGTTCTTTTCCCGCACACAAGGTTAGCTGTTCAGTCAGCTTGGGTATACATCTGAAAGCCACGAGGCTATATATTACCATGAATGCACAAGCTGAGAGGGGAAGACAGATTGGAAATTACTGTGTTCAACAATTCTAAACAAAGTCAATAGTATCCTTTTGTTTATGACAGACATGACTTTTAATGTGAATTCTCAAAATGGCCTTTTAAAGTGGAGTACATTTTATGAATATTCTTGAAATTTCTCATATATATTCTTTAATGTCAGTTCAAGCAGTAATAACTTTCAGCAAGCAGATGTGACAGGGATGTTGGCCTGACATTTTATTTTCTATGAGCTGGCTTTTTGATTTTTTCTGTGAGGAGGGGGAAAAAGACAAAATCTCTGTCTTTATCAATTCTGACATATTTACACTGGGTAATTCCCTTTGACAACTTCTAAGAAAAATCAATAATCTTCCATGTATACCAAGAACACTATTTTCAACTAGTTTATTTGAGCATGAGCTTTCGTGAGCTACAGCTCACTTCATCGGATGCATAGCATATCGTGGAAACTGCATCCGATGAAGTGAGCTGTAGCTCACGAAAGCTCATGCTCAAATAAACTGGTTAGTCTCTAAGGTGCCACAAGTACTCCTTTTCTTTTTACGAATACAGACTAACACAGCTGTTACTCTGAAAACTATTTTCAACAGATCTTTAGTGAAATTTAGTGGAATTGGGAGGGAACATGATTTTTTAAACATTCATGTCATTCATTTTGTTTTAATTTGCAGACAAGCACAATATGCTCAAGACACGTATCATACAAACAGGACTGGACTGCAACTTGGAGTATATTCTTTCCAATAGTATAGTGGGATACTATAGGCAAGATACTAAATAAACCATTAACTGCTTTCTCCTCTCTGGAGCAGACGGATGGAGCAAGAGGAGGGTTGGCTCCAGCTCCCCAACATACAGCTGAGACGGCACAGGAACTGTCATAATGTAATGCTGGTGTATGCAAGCAGCAAATTGCCATCACAGCACAGTGTGTGTGGGGAGTATGGAGAGAACTGTGCCTCGGAGATGCCTCCTAGGGCGGTGCAGCTTCACTGCCACCCGCCTACAGATACACTCTAACCCTGAGTATGAGCGATCCCATACACTGAATGATTCTATTGGCCTGGGCTAAGGTGAATCATGAAATGTAACAGCACAACTGGGGAGATTCACAGACAAATAGGAGTCACAAATGGAAGGCATCTAGATTCTAGATGTCATACCAATTGCAGGCTGTGTTATTTATGTGACTGCAAGATTATTCACTACCAAAAAACCCCCAACCAAACAAAAAAAACCAAATCTAGTTTTATACCTTAAGTTTAAAGGGGTGCTACCACCACTTCTCTTGGAAAATTATTTCCCTGTCCAACAGATCTCTAATTGTCATCTGATAATTCATAAGGTAATAAACACTTTTCCATGTGAGTAAAGTGAAATGTATCTAAAAATACAGATTCTAATTGCATTGGCATATTAAAGCAGCCATTTTGAAAAAACCCTCAACATTTGTAGTCCTGAGCATATGGAAAAGACTGTAAACAAGTCCCAACCCTGCTTTAACAATTAACATATAGTCTTTTAAGGGTCTTAATCTAAGCAGTCCATAGGTTGTTTGAGTTTACATTTGGGCAGAGGGCAGAGGCCAGGGACCTGCACGTGCCTCTCTTCTGGGTATATTCTCTTCTGCATCCAGTTTTGATGCAGGAGAGAATCTGATACTATGTTTTGTTTTGTATTTTTAAGAGGACATGAGGAGCATACTAGTGGCAAAAAGATAGAGAATAAAACCATTATATATTAGAATTGTGTTATCAGAGGTTGAGGGCCCGATTCCCATTCTGTTACAGCCTAATCCCTAACATGGTTTTAAAATTCTGTGGGCCAGAGTCTTATTTATAGATATTTTTAAACTGCCAGAACAGTGTAAAAGGGACTTCTATCTCTCCCCCATCTAACCCTGATGCACGATATTTGCTTCCCTGAGAAGAGGAGAAAGGCAATATGTACCAAATTATGCAGTAACTATATGTATTTCCAATACCTGCAGTTTTTTCCCTAAATAATGTGGCAGCTTCAGCTGGTGTTTCCTGGATTGTCTTAACCATGGGGTGGCCCAGAAGACCTCAATCAGCTAGACTACATTTGGTAAGCTCAGGCTGTAGGAAACTGAAAACATATGTATCTTTCAGAGATGCTCCATAGGAATTTCCATCCTTTATAGAAGTTAAATTTTAGGGTCTAGAAAACTTGACAGTGTTCCTTGAATTAAGAGAACAATAAGAACTTCAGAATGTTTGTTTTTCCCAAAATATGCCCAAACTAAACAAAGAAAAATCTTAAATGATGATTCAACAGCAGAAAATTATAGGTTTTGTGACGAGAGCACTGGGGTTAATTAATGAAAAAAAACGTATGGCCAGGCTGATCGAAATCATGCCAAAAAGCCATTATGATAAGATAGCCTCATCATCTGTAGTCTTGGGCATGGCAAAGATTGTAAACAAATCCAAGCCCTGCTTTAATAAACAAATTTTAATAACAGTAATTAATAAAAAGAACACAGCTTTTGTACTCATCTCAATGTATGGGTTGGGCTGAGGCTAAGTGAGGAGCAGAGAGAAAGCAATCAGTTTTCCCCCCAAATGGATTTTTTTTAATATAATCAGACAGATCACATACTGTGTGGGCACAGTGGCATGAAGGTTAACTGTTCCTAGAAAGTATTTCCACATAGTTTAGCTGTAACTAATGCTGGAATTACTTTCCTCACAAATATAAAAGCATAGTTTATATCAGTAAGGCAGTATTGAGACATTCTGTACCTCAGGGGAGGACCCTGCACCCTCAATTTCATCCTTATAATATGATTGTGTGGTATCCAATACAAAGTTTGTCATGTCGGGTGTCTTCTGATGCACTGAGCAGTGTTATAGTAATGTTATAGGCTGTAATTTCATGTATATATTATGAAGCTGAAAATGTGTCCTCATGGCTTAAAACAAGCCCAGGCAAAAAACTCTCCAGAAGCAGAGGGGCAGTTCACACCGCATCAGGGCATGTATGGGACAAACCCAGCCCAGCCTCATGGGAACAAAGGACACTGGCCTAGGCAGCAACAAAGGATCTGTTGGACTCTAGAGTGAGTCAACCCCCTTCCCTTGGTCAGTTTGGGACTACGATGAGGTAGTGCTCACCTGACTCTGAAGGGGGGCGGGTGGGCAAAGCAAAGAGGGAAGAAAGGACATGATACAAGAGAGAGATGTTTGTCATGCTCACTCTCTTCTACCTCTATCTACAGACACCACCAAACGACTGAAGCACTGATCAAAGGGGGAGAGCCTGGCTGAAGAGCAACCAGCCAGCCTGTGGTGAGAAGCATCCAAGTTTGTAAGGGCACTGAAGGTGTTAAGATCAGCTTAGAATGCATTTTGCTTTTTCTCATTTGTTGTGCTTAGACTTATAATCACTAAAAAAAATCTTTTGTACTTAATACATTTGTTTATTCTACCTGACGCAGTGCATTCGGTTTGGTGTTAGAGACTCCCCTTGGGATAACAAGCCTGGTGCATATCAATTTCTTTGTTAAATTGACTAACTCATATAAGCTTGCAGTGGCCAGCAGGCATAACCGGTCACTGCAAGACAGAGGTTCCTAGGGTTGTGTCTGGGACTGGAGATACTGACTAGTGTCATTCGGTTGCACAATCCAAGTAGCAGCTGGCCAAAAGTGCTCACTCATGTAGCTGGGAGCAGCTTACATGCCAGAGGCTGAGCATGAACAGCCCAGGAGTGGGGGTTCTCACAGCAGAGCAGGGTAAGGCTGGCTCCCAGAGTCAAGGACTGGAGTGACCTAGCAGATCACTGGTCCAGACAACACCAGGTTAACTGTTGCTAGAAACAATTTCCACATAGTTTAGCTGTAACAAATGCTGGAATTACTTTCCTCACATAAATGTATTGCCTTACTGAGCTAAACTATGCTTTATATTATATTGAAACATCACAGGGAATAGTTCCCAGAAGGAGGTACAGAAAGGGATCAGCAGTGTGTAGTTGTTTCTGTAAACATGGAAGATAAGTAGATTCAGATCTGATGATTAACACTAAGGTTTACTTAGACAAAATTATATGGAATTTTCAGGCTCAGATTTCAAAGCTTGTTCTCTGAATCAAGAAGGAAAAAAGCTGCCCCTGAAAGTAATCAGATATACCATTTTTTCTGAAAGAGGAAATCATATAATTACTGCAATCTTTCCTAGACCCCTCATTACTATTACAACCTCCAGTAATAAAAACTGTATTTTTTTCCATTACATACAATCTCCAACACTTGGATTTGGGTCATACTGCATTTAACATAGATATGAGAATTTGGAGACAGCAGCAATTCAAAGAGAAATTATCTTGCAAAGAACTCAATAGTGGAAGTCAGTTTTCACAGAATTAAGTTGCAAACATATGAACATCTGTATACTTTTAAATATGAGCTAAATGCAAAACTTCTAATGTAATTTCCCAATATCATTACTATATACACATGGTAAAATGCTTTATGCATCAACCTGAAATCTAATGACCTTGCCAAACTAATTACTGATATTCATTTATAGTAATAGTCATTTATGCACAGAATATTTGTATTAATGGAAAAGTAATTAACCATTTAACACTACATAAGCAACTCTCTCACCCAACTCAGGAAGACAAGATTCATCTCTCCAAAAAAAAACGTTAACACCTTCTTTAATAACTATTTAAGATAAAGACTCTTTAAAAAACTAGTTAAAAAAAGAAAAGATCTAAACACACATTTACACAAGGAACACAAAAGTTTGGACTTTTTAAAATCAAAGTTTCGAATCCTGTTAACTCAGATGAAATTTAAAAAAATACCTCAGAAAATAGACTAAAAAGAAAGAGTTAAAATTAACTTTAAAAGTTATCTGCAGCTTTCTTCATGCAAGAAAACAAAGACAATTAGAACTATGGTGTTTATTTGGTAAGCTACATATTTAGGAGCTGGAGGTGTCACGAAACCCAGAGGCATAGAGCCAGTAAAAGGATGACAGCAGCAAACTTCAAATCTAAACAAGCCTGAAAAAGATGAATTTTCCCATAATTTCATGAAAATAGCAAGGAGATGAGTATTCATATTCTGAAATGAGCACGCATCATTTTCCCAGCTCAAGCACTCTTCAGTTCATCCCATCCATCTCTACAAGTAAGCTGGCAAAGACAACTAAGAAAAAGAAGAGAACAACCATACAGCAACAGCAAAGAAAGGCAACCTTTCTACTTAGATGACAAAAATCATGGTTGAGATGGAAGTAGTCACAACTACTACCAAGGGATTAGATTAAAAAACTCTTGTAATGATATTCTTAGAATATAGGTTGTGACATTATCTAATTAAACTATGCTATGTAGATAAAAACATAAGAACTGCCATACGGGGTTAGACCAAAGGTCCATCCAGCCCAGTATCCTGTCTACCAACAGTGGCCAATGCCAGGTGCCCCAAAGGGAGTGAACCTAACAGGTAATGATCAAGTGATCTCTCTCCTGCCATCCATCTCCACCCTCTGACAAACAGAGGCTCGGGACACCATTCCTTACCCATCCTGGCTAATAGCCATTAATGGACTTAACCTCCATGAATTTATCCAGTTCTATTTTAAACCCTATTATAGTCCTAGCCTTCACAACCTCCTCAGGCAATGAGTTCCACAGGTTGACTGTGCGCTGCGTGAAGAAGAACTTCCTTTTATTTTTTTTAAACCTGCTGCCCATTAATTTCATTTGGTGGCCCTTAGTTCTTATATTATGGGAACAAGTAAATAGCCTTTCCTTATTCACTTTCTCCACACCACTTATTTTAATATACCTCTATCATATCCCCCTGTAGCAAAGTGAGGCTCACCAGTGCAGTGCTGCCTGCTGGTCATCTCAGGAATTAGCTTTTTCCAGCCTTCAGAGTGCTCTCTGCAGGTCAGTGTCTCACCTACTGCTGGCCCCCATGTCTCTCCCAGACCCTGGTGCCCTTTACCTCAGGGTTCTGCCCCAGCAGTACCCCTACACTCTGGGTCTGCCCTCTCAGGGGAACCCCCAACCCTCTAAACCCACCTTGCCTCAGTGGCTACTGCCAGTCATCATCTAGCCCCCATTCACTGGGGCAGACTGCAGTCTGTAATGGCTACTCATCATTGGCAAGGGGTTAGGACCAGTGCCTCTGCCTATTCCCAGGCTGCCCCTCTGCAGCCCCAGTACCTTTCTGGGCCTTTACCAGGCTGGAGCTCCCCAGCTCCCTTTGCCCTTCCCCAGCACTGCTCCATCTCAGGTACCTTGCTCCCAGGCAGCTAGCCCTTCCCACTCCAGGGCTAGAGTGAGACTCCTGTAGCCTGGCCCTGCAGCTCTCTTATAAGGGCCAGCTGGGCACTGATTGAGCTGGCCACACCTGTGGTCAGCTACTCAATCCGCTGCTCTCACTGCTTTTTCCCAGCTGCAGCCCTCTCCAGGGCTGCTTTTTACCCCTGCTCTGCAGGAGTAGGGCAGCTGCCCCACTACACCCCCTCCCCAGTCTCCTCTTTTCCAAGCTGAAAAGTCCTAGCCTCTTTAATCTCTCCTCATATGAGACCCATTCCAAACCCCTAATCATTTTAGTTGCCCTTCTCTGAACCTTTTCTAATACCAGTATATCTTTTTTGAGATGAGGAGACCACATCTGTACGCAGTATTCAAGATGTGGGTGTACCATATTGCTACCACTGTTATATAATTGCAACAAATCTTGTACAAATGTGGCATGTAAGATGTCTATGGAAAGGTTATGATTTGCTGAATATGATTATGCTATTTGTATGCGTGTATCAATTTTGTAGCTGAAGTTAGGAATATTAACTATGTACCCGTATTCTAAGGTGTTTGTTTCTGGGTATCACGAACATGGTGTTTAGCCAGCACGTTTCAACTATTCAAGTAGAATGTAGTTCAAGGAACTATTCAAGTAGAATGGCCCATTAAAGGACACTTAACTTACAATGGAAGATGCCTATCCGCTCTTAATGGACTTTCCTGCTATGACTAAGTGAAGTCATGCATGGACATGTGGCTCCAAACTCCATCTTTTACCTGTAATTTTCCACTAGCTATGCTGAGGGATTTGATTGAAACAATGGATTTCCCTCTACATGGCAGAAGCTATAAAAGGCGCTGGAAATATCTCCATTTTGCCTCTTTCCTGCTCAAGCCCCTGGACTATGAATTTATACTAATGGGAGCATTCTAACCAATGGACTGAGGACCTTCCAATGATTTGGAAGCAACCAGAGACTTGATTTAAGCCAGCAGTTTATTCCATCACTTCTACAAGCCTGAACCAAGAACTTTGCAATTATTGTACATATTTGATTCCTTTAACCAACTTTAACTTTCACCCTTCTTTCTTTCTTTCTTTTTATAAATAAACCTTTAGATTTTAGATACTAAAGGATTGGCAACAGTGTGATTTTGGGGTAAGATCTGAGTTATATATTGACATGGGTGTGTGGCTGGTCCCTTGGGATCAGAAGAACCTTTTATCTGATTAAATTAGTTTTAAAGAAACACTCTTTAAGTCTAGTGGTTTTGGTGGTCATACAAGGACTGCAATACTGAAGGAAATTGCTTTCCTGACTTCTTGTGTGGTGAGACAGACGTTTACTTTTGTTGCTGGTTTTGTATATCTTATGGAGGAATAACCATCAGTTTGGGGTGTGTCTGCCCTATTTCTCAGCAGTTTGTCCTCAATTTGCTGTTCTCAGTTGTGACCCACAAAGGCACGGTTACACTGGCATGTTATTATAACTTAAGATAGTAACAGTTTTTCCTGTTAATCACCAAATGGTTAGGACCTTATATTTCTGGAGAGGAAACAGGGGCTAAAGATTGGTAAATAGAGAAATAGTGGGATTTAATTGGATTTAAGAGTCCTAATATTTGCTAATTGGTTCTTTAAATTACTCCTTCTAAGTATCTGATTTAAATATTTTCTTTGATTTCGTAAGATTTAGTTAAGATTGCTTACCTTGCCCATCTATAAATTGAATGCTATTCCTGATAACTAACAGGGATCTTCTGCCCTTAAATTATTTTGCCCATTTATAACCAACTTTACTTATCAATGCTATATTATGATAATATATTATATTATCAATGCTATATTATTAGGCTCACAACAACATTAGGAAATAATACATTGGTCTTAGCTTACCTAAAGAGTAGAGCCTGCGAGGCAGTTCACTCAAGGGTGTAGTCGCTGTTAAAAAGCTCTACACAGAGACATACAGAAGAGATTGGAACCAAAGTAACCACTGGTCATCAGTTGTGTTCTGTCATTTATGTTGGTTTGTTTAATTATTTGTTTCCTTTCTTTAACAATAGGATAGCCAAAGTCAATAATTCTGATTACTGTATTTTGCTTGTTTTCTACTCGTGGTTTCCACTAAGATATGCAAAAGAACTGCTATGACTGAAATAGTGGGAGTCACATCTCTGCATTGGACAGTAAGAGAAATGATTAGTAAGAGCTGGCCTATCATTTCTTGTTTTCTAGACTAAATAATTTTAGTAAGTTTTGGGATAAAATTACTTGGTGCTCAACAACCTAAAATACTACTTCCCACCCC
The DNA here is from genome assembly GCF_965152275.1 of Natator depressus. Classification (NCBI taxonomy): domain Eukaryota; kingdom Metazoa; phylum Chordata; order Testudines; family Cheloniidae; genus Natator; species Natator depressus. Next base: position 104,508,933 of record NC_134234.1, read on the forward strand.
ATGCCTGGCTTCTATCAATTTACAATATTATATTAAATATTGTAATAATAATAATGAAGCAAAGCCCCTCACATATTTTCCCATGAAGATTAAATTTTATTAAACTTTTACACAGTTACTCTTCATGAGGTAAACCCAAAGGCTTTTTTTACCCTCTAATTTATTGATGTTGAGAAGGAAAATCAGAGACAGATGGAGAGTATATAGAAAAACTGCTTACACATTTCTTTGTAATTAATTCCAGTTCTTTAGGATACATGATACATTTGATATTTTATGAAATTTATGGCAAAATTAACATGGGACTTATTCTTGTAAGATGGGGACCATACAGCCATTTTTAGCTATTAATGCCTATCTTTTTGACTGTTTTTATAAAAGAATCAATATTTTTCATTAGTTAGTATTCAAAGCATTTCTTATTTAGGGATTATTGCAAAGTTAAACTGGTTCTGCACTGAACAAAAAGCAGTATGGTATTGTCCCTGGAAAGTAAACTCAGTTAGTTGTACACAGATTTGTTATTTAAGTCTCTTCAATACTTAAATCAATTCAGTACATAAAAGGAGTACTCTTTTATTCTAAAAAAAATGCTTCTAGTCGGTACAAGAAAATATTAGAAAATTCAGTACTTCTATTGGGATGTACCATGTTCAGCTACAATTTGTGATTTCAGAATCAAGTCAATGCCATAACAGTAGTATAATGGCTTATAAATCAAGTGTTAGAATAGTAGATGATAGTAGCAAGTTACTTTTTAAAGCTCTCTGCTTCTGGGTTCTTGATATAGGTACATTACAGTCTGGCTCTCAACTCCACTAAAGTCTAGCGTGCAGCACACTTCTCCGGCTGTTCCTAGATGCTGTGGGTCCAATAAAGTAAATGGAGTTGCACCTTACCTCTCCTGGGTTTGATTTGGCCCTGTCAAGGTTCCTCCCCCACTCTGAACTCTAGGGTACAGATGTGGGGACCTGCATGAAAAACCTCCTAAGCTTATCTTTACCAGCTTAGGTCAAAACTTCCCCAAGGTACAAAATATTCCACCCTTTTGTCCTTGGATTGGCCGCTACCACCACCAAACAAATACTGGTTACTGGGGAAGAGCTGTTTGGACACGTCTTTCCCCCCAAAATACTTCCCAAAAACCTTGCACCCCACTTCCTGGACAAGGTTTGGTAAAAAGCCTCACCAATTTGCCTAGGTGACTACAGACCCAGACCCTTGGATCTTAAGAACAATGAACAATCCTCCCAACACTTGCACCCCCCCTTTCCAGGGAAATGTTGGATAAAAAGCCTCACCAATTTGCATAGGTGACCACAGACCCAAACCCCTGGATCGGAGAACAATGAAAAAGCATTCAGTTTTCTTACAAGAAGACTTTTAATAAAAATAGAAGTAATTAGAAATAAGAAATCCCCCCTGTAAAATCAGGATGGTAAATACCTTACAGGGTAATTAGATTCAAAACATAGAGAACCCCTCTAGGCAAAAACCTTAAGTTACAAAAAAGATACACAGACAGAAATAGTTATTCTATTCAGCACAATTCTTTTCTCAGCCATTTAAAGAAATCATAATCTAACACATACCTAGCTAGATTACTTACTAAAAGTTCTAAGGCTTCATTCCTGGTCTATCTCCGGCAAAGACAAAATGTAGACAGACACACAAACCCTTTGTTTCTCTCCCTCCTACCAGCTTTTGAAAGTATCTTGTCTCCTCATTGGTCATTTTGGTCAGGTGCCAGCGAGGTTACCTTTAGCTTCTTAACCCTTTACAGGTGAGAGGAGATTTCCTCTGGCCAGGAGGGATTTTAAAGGGGTTTACCCTTCCCTTTCTATTTATGACAGGCCCTGTATCTGAAATTCCTACAATACAGCATTAATAGGTTTATGGGATAGATCAGGGATCAGCTACCTTTGGCACGCGGCCCATCAGGGAAATCTGCTGGCAGGCTAGAATGGTTTGTTTATCTGCAGATTCCACAGGTTCAGCCTATTGCAGCTCCCACTGGCCCCGTTCCAGGCCGATGTGCGCTGTGGGAAGCGGCGTGGGCTGAGGGATGTACTGGCCGCCACTTCCCGCAGCCCCCATTGGCCTGGAGAGGTGAACCGCAGATAGTGGGAGCTGTGATTGGTCGAACCTGCGGATGCTGCAGGTAAACAAACCATCCTGGCCCGCCAGCGGATTTCCCTGACGGGCTGCGTGCCAAAGTTTGCCGATCCCTGGGTTAGATTCTTGGCCATAGATTTCCCGAAACTGGAACTAACAGAACAAATTTCTGGCTCCTCATATCAGTAACATGCAGCAGATATTCATTCAGCAATATATTTAAGCAGATGCCTAACTTTAAGCATGTGGGTAGCCCCACTGACCTCAATGGAATTAGTCATGCTTTTAAGTTAGGTCCATATTTAGCAAGATACTTAAGTAAGGGCCATATCCAAAGCCCAGTGAATTTAAGGGATAGATTGCTTACCACAGGCTTTTGATCAGGCCATATATATAATATCTTGTAGGGACTATATAAATTGCTGGCTATGTCTAATGATAATATATTAGGGAAACATATCACTCATGTTTTGCCATGAACCTGGAACACTTCACTTTAACAATGCCAAATAGTTTAATTTGATAGAATTACTTTCAAGTAAAATATGTATGATTTACAATAAGCTAAAGCCTTAAATAAACTAGGCAGACATCCATTCAAAAGTAAGGTATTTCCTTTCTCTCTCAATGACTGATATGAACTCAAAGAAAAAAAAACCATTTAATATGGAGTTAATTAGTTTCTTGACCTCTCAGGTGAGAGTAACTCTGAAAATCTCTGGTAAAAGAAGAAGATAATGATATGGATGGCTTGGCTGCAATTTTCTGAGTCTTTTATTGTGCTTGTCCACCTCTATTCTATATGATTCAGCAACCTTCATATAGTCTAGGAGGAGACAGGAAAGGATTCTCATCAGTAAACTTCATTTCCTTTCTGACTCAAACTTTCTGTCACTCCATCAATCTGTTTATACTTCACCTACGAAGGATTTTCAGGAAAGATTTCCCAGTGGCCAGATTTATTGCAAATTAATTTACTAAAACAGGACATATGTTATATGTCAGCTTAATTTCTTGCATGGGGGAGGATAAGGTAACCGTATAACAAACTATTTTGTTCCTATGATACACAGTAAAATACTGCTCATTCTACTATTCTTTGTATGCAGCTCTGAAAATATTGCTCATGCTGCTGTTCTGTTCATGACATGCTGCTACAGCTATCACCTTTGTTATGTTTTTCTCTACCATTACAATCTACTAAGGTTTTTTCCACTGAATGCATCCGATGAAGTGAGCTGTAGCTCACGAAAGTTTATGCTCAAATAAATTTGTTAGTCTCTAAGGTGCCACAAGTCCTCCTGTTCTTTTTAAGAGAAATGAAGAATCTATTGTAGACTTCACAGTAGGGACTTTCTTTACAAATCAAACAGTGATCATGAAAATAGGACATTGACTTCAGCTTTTCACATTGTCATTTACATATGCAAAGGGCTTGATAGTGCATTTAAGCACTGTTCTGAGTAGAAAGAAGCGACAAAGCCGACCCAGCTCCACAGGTTGCATAGAAAAGCACAATACCACCCCAAAGTCCCTGGTGCTAGGCCCAGGACTGAGTGTGCACACCCTGTTTCCCACAAGGCACCTATCCCTGCACTTTCCTGTACTCATTCCTAGCTCTTGAGTGGGTACAAAATAGGTGCAAAGGCATGGCACCCTACCCCCTATAAAGGCACACACAAATTTGGGATAGTCTGGTGCAGAATAATTAATTTTTCATGCACTATTTATTTTGCATTTCTATTAATCTGGGTACAGTAACCAATATTTTCCAGTTCTACTGTGTTCTTTTAATACAGTTCCACAAATACTCAGTCACTGTGGATGTATTCGTCCTGCAATTCAAGCATGCTGGTAGCACACATCTTTTGTTTGATGTTATGGTTATTTTTAATCATTGATATTACGGTAAAATCTTATGTAAGGCGATGTATCCATTTCTGTATATATCTGAGAGCTTTGAGAAACGTCAGCAAACAAAGAGGCACCCAGAGGACTTAAGCACTCAGTGCCCCATTGTGGTAAGCGCTATATACAGCAAGTGATAATCCCTGTCCCAAAGAGCATGCTGTTCAAAAAAACAAAACATCTGAAGTCGATGAGGCAAACAGTGTAACAAAGGTGATACAATGTTTTGGCACAAATCTTAGCCAATCAGCAGCAGTAATCACAGCTCACAA